>NC_056737.1:627489851-628194851 GCF_019279795.1 Protopterus annectens | reverse complement strand
GATATGCTGTAACACCAGCAATTTCCAGGGTGTGTAACAGCAATAATGCAAATATGGCCCTATGTTCCTGCTTCTGTCCTCCACATGTATGCCAGTCTTTGTCCTTTTGTGATACAGAAAAGGGTTTAGGTAATGGACTATCATTATTTACTGCTAGCATTACTATCATCCCAGTCATGTCATGGACTCCCACACCAACTGTTGGGCCAAGTCCATATATATGGGGGCAACAGCTGGAGAACAAATATGTGCCCTTGTACATTCCAGAGGGTAAGTGTGTGGTACACAGTGTTCCTTGCCCTTGTACAGCCTTTTATGGTGGGGGGTGAGGTTCAGTGCCATTAACTTAGGCTATGACACCTTTTCAGGGATATAACTGTTAAGACGAGGGTCATTCCGTGTGATAGTGAGATGTTAGCTTAAGCAATGTTATGTACAAGATACTGTGACTAACACAAGTGCTACTTTTCCCCCTAGGGCTTGACCTACAGGGTGTAATTGGAGGCTGCTGAACTAATCTGTAATTGTTGATTGTTGCATATCTTGAAGGTAAATCCTGATATTCATAGTGTTTCACTGCTGCAGTCATTACACTTGGGTTATCCTGCCGTCAGGTGGTCCCGCAGTCAGCCAGAGTTCCAAAGTCTTGGTCCGGCGTCTGTTGCTGTCGCTTCTTCCCTGATGTCAGTGCGCCAGGGGTATATAAGATGCAGCCGACACCATTTTCTTCAGTCTTTCTTGCTGCCCGATGCCCAAAGCAAAAGCAGTTCGCAAGTGCCGGTCGGCCGACTCCTGAGATTTTTCAATTCGAATTTCAGTACCAAAGTCTTCAATAAAGCTAAGTACCCCGTTGGGGAAACTTTTTCTTGCCACAGACCGACGTCAGTAAAAGTTAATTGTATTTCTTGTTGGAAGCAAATACCTCAAAGATTTTCATTCTTACTGTATTCCATGTCTAGGCCCAGACCACAACGTCACTAGTCGGTTTTGTGCTAGATTTAACAAACGCACGATTAAATGTCGATTTGATTTTGCTTGCCGTTATTTTGGCCGAAGGTTCAATTATACCGTGCCGTCGGAACAACCGACGACCGGAATACACAAAAAACGCAAGGACAAGGATAAGGTCAGGCATCCGAGGCCCAAAACTGACTAAGCTTCTTCTAGGCGAGTTGCCGGTTCTCAATGAGACGCTTTCGCAGCCCCTGACACCAGCTACCTCAGAGCCACAGGCCGCCTCCGACTCCCACGTGGAGATGTCTAGGCCTCTGGAAATTCAAGGTACTGGGCCTACGGAAACTAACCTCTCAGATGGGTCCGGAGCCGCTGAGCAGGCATCGGCTTTTGAGGGTGTTTTCAGACCTTCAGAACTTACCATTAAATCTGCAGCCAAGTCTAAAACTCCATTAAAGACAAAGAAGCAAGTACAGCATTCACCTGGACAGGCCTCCATGCCTAAAAAAGATGCTTAAAGTGTCCGAAGACTTAATTACTCTGATCAGGGGTTCCCATCCCCCTCCAGATAAAAGGCCTAGGCAGGATACAGACTATGACTCCTCTGACCAGGTTTCCATTTCTTTTGATTCCTCTTCAGACCAGGGATACTCTTTACCCCCCTATGAGGACTCTGATGCTGAAGAATCAATTCCTTCAGCCTCTCCTCCTGAGGATTACACTCTTGGGGAAACTTTACATACTATGAGGGAGCATTTCCATTGGGAGGGCCAAGATTACTCAGAATCCAAGAAAAGGCTCAGAGACTTTCTTTTATTGCCTCAGCACAGGCCCCTTGCTATTCCGCCAGTGTTAGATATAGTGGATGATGTGTTCTCTGAATCCAGCTTAAATCCTGATTCTTTACCCCCTGCTCCAGTCAAGCCAGACAGATACTACAGAGTCCCCGACTCTCTCAAATTTATTCTAGAGCATTAGACAGATGGGGGAAAGAACATTTACACTTCTGCAACTTTAGCAGTAAGGGCTTTAAATTGCCAATTTCACATGCTTAAATACCAACAATATTTAATCTCTCTGTTAAAACAGAAAATGCTTACAAGTTCAGAACATCCTGACTATAAGGAAATGCAGGATTTGTTACATGCAGCTGAACAAGTGGGAAAACATACTCTGCAATGTGGTTTTGATTCATTAGAGGCTTCTTGTAGAGCAGCAGTTACAGGATCTGTGATACGAAGGCATGCTTGGTTAAAAGAACAAGTTTTACCTGATCATGTTAAGGCAAAATTATTGGATGCTCCTTTACAGCAGTATATTTTATTTGGTGTTAAGGCAGAAGAGGGAGGTATTGAAGAAAATGGAGGATAAGGCAAAATCTATGCAAACAGTGAAGGATTTCTTACAGGTACAGCCACCTCGATTTAGCAGACATTGGCCCTCCAAAAATTGGTCCTTTCCAGTGTCACAGACCACAGAGAGAGGCAGATACAGATTTCTAAGAGGCAGATCTCAGCCCCAAGGCTCTTACAGACCACAACAATGGGGTGCTTCAACCCCAAAAGGAGGGGAAGACAAGTCACAACCTTATAGGAAACAGTCCCAGTGACTTCCCCCTTCAAATGCCAAACACTTACCTTTTGGAAGCTCCCTTAGGGGGAAAACTAGTACTTTTTTCACAAAATTGGCATACAATCCCCCAAGACAAATGTGTTCTGAATATTGTGCCTCAAGGTTACAGGTTCCACTTTCACACTCTACCAAGGCTAAAAGGAATGTCAGACCTGCCACCAAATCAGTGGGCAGAGGTACAACAATTACAGCCCTCATGGACATGAGAGCTATTCAAAAAGTGTCACAATAGGAACAAGGACAAGGTTTTTACTCAAGACCCTTCCTGGTCCCCAGAAAGGACAAAGCCGGGAGACCCATTCTAGACCTTTCCACTCTAAATACTTATCTGGATGTTCTGAAATTCAAAATGTTGATACTACAGCAGCTCCTTCCCATGTTGGCCAAGAAAGCTTGGCTTGTTACTTTGGACCTCAGAGACATACCTGCATGTCCCTATCAGACAAAATTGCAGAAGATACCTCAGATTCATAGCTGGTTCAATGCATTACCAATTCTTTGCACTGACCATTGGCTTATCTAGTGCACCCAGGGTCTTCACAAAATGCCTGGCACCAGTAATTGCATTTTGCAGACAAAAAGGAATTCAAATATACCCATACTTGGACGACTGCCGTATTCAAGCAGAGAGCAAGGACATTCTTCTAGAGCATCTGGCGTTTGTAAAAAGATTGCTAATTTGCCTAGGGTACACAGTAAACGAAAAGAAGTCAAAACTAGTACCCTCACAAGAGATAATATTCCTGGGTGTCAGCTTAAATACAATGGCCCAGATGGCTTATCTCACGCCAGACAAACAAAGGCAACTGACTCAGTACTTTCAATTGATGGCAACAAAAACCCAACTCCCTGCAAGACAAATTCTGCAGGCCTTGGGGTTCATGGCATCTTGCATACTATTAATACCATATGCCAGACTGCATCTGAGGAAATTACAATGGTACCTAAAAAGTGTTTGGACTCAACACTGTCAGTTTGGAAGCAGTAATTCCACTTATTCCCTGCCTACAACAGGAGTTTCGATGGTGGGCACAGGCATGTCACCTCAACAAAGGACAGCCTTTCACTCTACCCACAGCCAGGCAGACGCTAACAAAAAAAAAAAAAAAAAATTTCATCTGCTTTTACTGTACTTGTGTTTTTACCTACTTCTTTTTACTTTTGCATCATCTTAAAATACTCAATTGTATTTATTACTGCTTGGTGTAACTCATTCTAAGCCTTTTGGTTTAAACACTTGGGCTTCGGACCAGTTAGTTGTTTTGCACTGAGAGGGTTTGTGGTCTGCACTGTTGTGGCAGAACAGGTAGCTTACATCCTTCTAGGTTGAGAACTGCTGATTGAGGGCTCAGTGTCTGTTATTCTAAAAGTGTATTAATTCTGGTTTAAGCACTTGGGCTTTCAAGCCAGTTATTTTACATTAAGAGGGTTCGTGGTCTGCACTCTTGTGGGAGGAGAGGCTGGACTCTGCCCTTCTGAGCTGGGAATTTCTGGTTAAAGGCTTATAGTGCATGCATATCTGAACTGTTCCTTACTGAAGTTGGTGCGCCTTGTTTGCTGTGGCATAGACTGGATTCGGGCCTGCTGGATCTAGCTTTGTTTGTGTAACTTGAGCACTAATCCAGACATTCTCTAAAGTATTCAATGGTATTTATTACTGCTTGGTTGTAACTTGATTAAAGTGTAGCTATCATTCAAGTCTTTTGGATTAAGCACTTGGGCTTCAGAACAGTTTTACATTAGGAAGGTTTGTGGCAAGCACTGTGGTGGCAGGACAGGTAGCTTTCATCCTTCTAAGTTGGGAACTGCTGATTGAGAGCCCAGTGTCCAAGTGTATTAGTTCTGGTTTAGGCACTTGGGCTTCAGGCCAGTTGTTTTACATTAAGAAGGTTCGTGGTCTGCACTCTTGTGGGAGAAGAGGCTGGACTCTGCCCTTCTGAGCTGGGAATTTTCTGGTTGAAGGTTTATAGTGCCTGAATATTTGAACTGTATCTTACTGAAATTGGTTCACCTTGTTTGCTCTAGCATAGACTAGATCCAGGCCTACTGAATCTAGCTTTGTTTATATGCTTGTTGTTTGTTTGCTTGTTATTTCCTGGAAGCTAATTCCACCTAATACGCAACTTCTCAGCGCTTCTGTGGATCACTAGTGATGTCTGCATTGCTTACTGTACTTATTTCCTTGTTTCACTTGAAAGAAAGTTACTGTTTGTCGTTTTTGCATTTAGTTACTTGTAACACATTGCACTCAAGTTACCTGGCACTTGCTCACTAAAGCAATTATATAAGTCAGCACTAAAAATTAAAAGCACTACACCCTCACTCCCCACTGGCCCTTGTTTTCAATTAAGGATTTCCCAATATTATTCTAGCATGTCCAAAGGTCAGTTGTCAATCTCCTCTCCGGTCCAGCTGGTGAATCTGGGAATCTTGAGGCAATGTTATAACTGCCTCATGTACACAGACAACCCTCTCCTCCTCCCACATAACACAAATACTTGCGAGAGATGCAGCTATTTAGCCAAACTGGAGGCTGAGCTCTCTCAACTCAGGACTGGCAAGACCAGACAGGAGGAGAAGGCAACTACACACACCACAAAACCAGCCTCACATAATGCTACCACTCCACTGAATCAAACACATAAACACACAAAGACATACTGAGGCTCTGAGTAAAATTTACCTAAACAGCAGAGGCCTCCAAAGCAGACACCCAAACAACTGCTACCTCAGGACACCCCACAAGCAACACATAAACCACAAAAGCAGTGTGCAAAGCAGTCACAGCCCTTAAGGCCAAATACAACACCAAACATACTTGTCATAGGTGACTCCATAGTCAGACACACTGACGTCCCACTCACCAGGCTGAACAAGGAGAGGGTCACAGTAAGCTGCCTATCGGGCGCTAGAATCCGCCACATAACACAAGCACTCGGGTCACTCCATGGCAAGTACAAATATGACACAGTCATTGTCCATGCTGGTGTGAACGACCTGAGACGTACCTCCCTGGACTACATGAAAAGAGACATAGAGGAGCTCTCTGATTATGTAGCCCAGGCAGGTATGACCCTAACCCTGAGCAGTATCCTTCCTTCACCAAGAATGATGCCACAATATAGAGACAAGATGATCAGCTTTAACAATTGGCTTAATGTCTGGTGTCATTCAAAGGGATCCAGTGTCTGTCTGCCTGGGATGACATGCTTGACAAACCACGCTGCTTCGCAAGGGACGGCTTGCACCTGTCACCCCTGGGATTCCGGATATTGGCTAAGGCTCTTGCCACCCCATAGTGCCTTTTTAGGCAAGGCTCAAATTCTAAACCTACCACCCTAGAAAACAAAAATGGGAAGAAACTGAGGGTAATGCTGCTCAATGCCAGAAGTCTAAATCTCAAAATGCACGCACTCGAGGCCCTTCTCAGTATGGAGAACATCTATGTCTGTGCTGTAACTGAAACCTGGTTCAAGGCTCCTGAGAGCACCCCGGCACTATTAGGTTTTACCTCATATCATGCCCGCCCCAAAACCCGGACCACACCACAAAAGGAGGGTGTATCCATATTCATAAAGGATACTCACACCTCCAGGTTGGTGGCAACGCTCGAAGCTTCGGAAACCATCCAGGTGCAACTAACCATAGGCAAAACTGCTCTACAAATTGTAGCATGCTACAGGCCACCCTCTCAAACTCAGGAACCCCACACAGCCTTCCTGAAGACACTGGAGGGTATAAATGTATCTCCAAACACCATCATATTGGGTGACTTCAACTACCCGAATATAGACTGGGAACATTACTCAAGCCCTAACTTTCTAGCCCAACGGTTCCTGGAGTTCATAAATTCAAATGCCATGGAACAGCTAGTCACTGTTCCCACGAGGAGAAAATATACTAGATCTCATTGTCACAAACATGGGGACAAAATGCTCCACACCGAAGTATATCCCTCATTGGTGAGATCTGATCATAAACTAATCTCACTGGAAATCCACATCCCGCCCCACCCCAAGCAAAAGACCATAGTGAAGAACTTCTCTAAAGCAAACTTCACACTACTCAAGACTGGTGTGGTATCCTTCAAGGCCCCTGAGCCAGAGGAAACCACAACCCAAGCTCTTGAAGCCCTTACAAATGCCTTCTATGAACACCTCCAGGACTGCATGGATCAGGCAATCCCAAATAAAACCAAGACTCTTTCCACAAAGGGCAAGCCAGTCTGGTGGACCCCAGCCATTAACAAACTTTACAATAAGAGGAGAAAGCTATTACATGATAGAACAAAATCCATAAAAGGGAAGTCACCCCTGATCATTATTAGTAAAAAATACGAGCACTCATAAAATCAACTAAGGCCAATTTTGAGAGAAAAATTGCCATGGATTCAAAGGACAATCATAAGGCCTTTTTCAGCTATGTTAGGAACCTGGGTGGAAACTCCCAGATATGCTCAGAATTAGTCCAAAATGATACAAAAATCACTGAACCCACAGACATTGCCAACATACTGGCAGACAGGTTCAGTGCAAACTTCACCCTCTCCCCTAAAGGAGAGATAACTATCCCAGCCGAGTGTAGCCTCCCGGACATCTCAAATGCGCAGGTGAAAGCTGCTCTCTAAAGCTAAAACACAGCATCAATGGGACCGGATGGTGTCCCGGCTGTGTGCTACGAGCTAAATGAGGAATTAAACCCGCACATAAGGCAGCTGTTTAATCTCAGCCTTACCACAGGATACGTGCCCAAGGAGTGGCGTGACGGCAACTGTGGTCCCACTCCACAAAGGCGGTGCCTCTACGGACCCTGGTAATTACCGCCCATAAGCTTAACAAGTCTAGTCTGCAAAGCTATGGAGAGGATCATAATGGAGCTCATAAACAAAGATATAGGGGACTTGCAGACATTGGACCCGACCCTGTTTGGCTTTGTCAAGGGAAGATCATGCCTTTTGAACTTGGTTGACTTCTTCGAAACAGTCACCAAGGCCATTGATGAGGGAAAGGCAGTCCATACAGCCTACCTTGACCTTGCAAAGGCTTTCGACACAATACCCCACTCGGGTATTGTAGAAAAACTTACCAGCTTAAATGTAAACCCATATGTCACAAGATGGGTTGCAAACTGGCTTAAGGACAGAACCCACAGGGTTAGAGTTGCTGGCGCTGTGTCAGACTCCAAGCCGGTCACAAGTGGTGTCCCACAGGGCTCGGTCCTTGGCCCCTATTGTTTGGCATCTACTTCTCAGAAGTACAGGCCAACATGGGAGGTCTTTGGCTGACAAAGTTTGCAGACGACTGCAAACTGGGCCATAGTGGAAAGTGCATCGGACACTGATATCCTTCAGAAGGGACTCACGGAAACAGATAGCTGGTGCCAGAGCCATGGCCTGAAGTTAAACGCCAAAAATGTATAGTCATACCCTTCGGGAAAAACAAGGTAACCCCAAGCTACCATATAGGTGGCAATCCACTAAGCACAGAAGAGGTTATCAGGGACCTGGGGACCCAGGTTGACAGTGGCCTTTCTTTGACACTCACATTGCTAAAGTGGTTAGAAAGACCTTCTACATTGCCCACCTGATCATGAAGGGATTCACATCCAGATCTAGTGAGGTCATTGTTCCCCTGTACTCTTCACTTATCAGACCAATGATCGAGTACAATGCCCCATTCGGGATGTATCTCACCCGACATCTGCAGCAATTGGAGAGACCCCAAAGTTCCTCACCAAAAGGATAAAGGGACTCCAAAATCTGTCATATGCTGCCAGATTGAAGAAACTCCAGCTCTATTCAGTCGCATACCGTCTGCTCAGAGGTGACGTGCCTGACATACAAGGCCATGTCCAACCCGGAATTAATGGACATGCTCCACCTCAAAAAATCCAAATCCACCAAAACCACTAGAGCAAGCGACTTAAACCTTAGCACGGATATAAATAGGACGTGCTGGAGGGATAGATTTATCACTCAGAGACTCCCTATGCTGTGGAATAAAATCCCGGTCCATGTGAGGCAGAGCACCTCGCTGACTCTGTTCAAGAGAAATCTAGACCTGTGGATGGGAGATCGTAGGTTTACCCCAGGAATCAACTCTGTGTCACTGCTGGACAGAGGCACAACAAACTAATGGGCACAGTATTTTTTCATATAAGGGGTGGCGTAAGCCACAATAATTTGGGCTAGGCTTATAAATGCCTTAGGGCAGATAGCCTAGTATAAACCTATGAACCTATGAACAGATGCTTCGGATTACGCCTGGGGAGCACACGTCAGGAAAATGTATTCAGGGCAAGTGGGCCGCAGACCAAATGCATCTTCACATCAATCAAAAAGAGGTGCTAGCTGTACAAAATGCCCTAACAGCTTTCAAGGACCTTCTGCATCCAGGACAACTATTACTAAAGACAGACAACGCCACAGTTGTGGTACATAAGCAAGGGGGCACTCATTCCTATCCCCTCTGCAGACAAGCCATGACCTTGTGGAACACAGCTCTAACCTACCAAGTTCATCTGCAAGCACAATTCCTGCAGGGAAAGAAAAACACTCTGGCAGACGACTTAAGCAGAAACATCATGGATCCCCACGAGTGGAAATTAAATCCACAAGTATTCAGCATGATAACACAAAAAATGGGGGAACCCAGACATAGATCTTTTTGCCTCCCCAATGAATTGCCAACTACAGAATTTCTGCACAAGGACTTACCACACACAAGCATGGAAAGTGGATGCACTCTTGTTCAGCTGGAAAAACCTAAAAGTTTATGCCTTCCCACCACTGCCTCTCCTTTCAAAGGCACTCCTAAAAGCCAGACAAGACAAGAAAAGCCAAAAATGATCCTGATTGCCCCAGACTGGCCACACCAGCACTGGTACCCAATCTTAAAAAACTTTGCTAAAGCCCACCATGGATTTTACCTCAAATTCCACATCTTCTGACACAAAACAATGAGATCCTGCACAGCCAGCTCAAAACCTTAAACCTGGCTGCATGGCAGATTCCTTAGTCAAGCAGACAACACGTCTCTCTAAAGCTGTTATGGATGTCATTTTGGAGGCCAGGAGGCCTAGCACCAGGAAATCCTGTTCAGAAAAGTGGAAGAGATTCTATGCCTGGAACCAGGCTCAAAGCTTTGACCCTCTTGTCCCAAATATTCCTCAGATATTACAATACTTAACTGAGATGCTGGACAAAGGCCTATCCTTTTCATCCATTAAGATCCACGCCTCTGCCATCTTGGCTCATTACAACACAGATCCTCCTATTTTCTCTCATCCATTGCTAAAACAGTACCTCAAAGGGGCTAAAAACATAAGACTGCCCCGGAGAGCACCAGCACCAACTTGGGACCTCAATTTTGTCTTGGAAAAACGAACTATACCTCCTTTTCAGCCAGCCAATTCAGCAGAATTAAAATGTGCAATGGAAAACTGCTCTGCTTCTGGCAATAACCTCAGCATGAAGAGTCTTAGCGTTACAGGCACTAATGGCAGTGGAGGCTTTCATCATTTTTCACCAAGACAGGGTTTCTTTAAGAACAAGGTGTTGGGCCTATGGAGGCTAACCCTTCAGATGGGTCCGGAACCGCTGAGCAGGCTTCGGCTTCTCAGGGTCTTTTCAGACCTACACAACTTACCATTGCATCTACAGCCAAGTCTAAAGCAGCATTAAAGACAAAGAAACAAGTACAGCATTCACCTGGACATGCCTGAAAAGCAGATGCTCAAAATGGCCGAAGACTTAATTATTCTATTCAGGGGTACCCATCCCCCTCCTGATAAAAGGCTTAGGCAGGATACAGACTATGATTCCTGTGACCAGATTTCTATATATTCTGAGTCCTCTTCAGACCAGGGATATTCCTTACCCCCCTATGAGGACTCTGATGCTGAAGAGTCTATTCCTTCAGCCTCTCCTCCTGAGGATTACTCTTTTGGGGAAACTTTACACACCATGAGGGAGCATTTCCACTGGGATGGCCAGGATTGAGTCCAAGAAAAGGCTCACAGATTTTCTTTTATTGCCTCAACACAGGCCCCTTGCTATTCCGCCACTGTTGGATATTGTGGATGATGTGTTCTCTGAATCAAGTTTAAATCTAGATTCTTTACCCCCTTCTCCAGTCAAGCCAGACAGGTACTACAGAGTCCCTGATTCACACAAATTTCTTTATAAAAGCCCTGCTGCTGACCCAGAAACTATTTCCCAGGGTCCCAAAGGGGTAAAGGCCTCCATAGCTAAAATTCCAGTTCCCTCTTACAGGGATTCCAGAGCATTAGACAGATGGGGGAAGAAAGTTTACACATCTGCAACTTTAGCAGTGAGGGCTTTAGACTGCCAGTTTCACATGCTTAAATATCAACAATATTTATTGTCTCAGTTAAAACAGAAAATGAGTACAAGTGCACAACAACAACCTGATTTTAAGGAAATGCAGGATTTATTGCATGCAGCTGAACAGGTGGGAAAACATACTTTGCAATGTGGTTTTGATTCATTAGAAGCTTCTTGTAGAGCAGCAGTTACAGGATCTGTGATTCGAAGACATGTTTAGTTAAAGGAACAAACCTTACCAGGTCATGTTAAGGCGAAACTATTAGATGCTCCTTTACAGCAAGATATTTTATTTGGTGTTAAAGCAGAGGAGGTATTAAAGAAAATGGAGGATAAGGCAGAATCTATGCAAACAGTGAAGGATTTCTTACAGGTACAGCCACCAAGATTTAGCAGAAATTGGCCTACTAAAAATTGGTCCTTTCCATTGTCAGGCCACAAAGATGCAGATACAGATGCCCAAGAGGCAGATCTCGGCCCCAAGGATCTTACAGACCCACGATAGTGGGGTGCTTCAACACCAAAAGGAGGTGAGGACAAGTCACAACCTTACAGGAAACCATCTCAATGACTTCCCCTTCCAGTGCCAAACTCTACCCTGTTGGCAGCTCCCTTAGGAGGGAGACTAGCACTTTTTTCACAAAACTGGCAAACAATCACCCAGGACAAATGGGTGCTGAATATTGTGTCTGAAGGTTACAGGTTCCACTTTCACACTTTACCAAGGCTAAAAGGAATGCCAGACCTGCCACAAAATCAATGGGCAGAGGCACAAAAACAAATTACAGCCCTCATGGACATGAGAGTTATTCAGAAAGTACCACAGCAGGAACAAGGACAAGGTTTTTACTCAAGACTCTTCCTGGTCCCCAGAAAGGTCAAAGCCTGGAGACCCATTCTAGACCTTTCCACTCTAAATACTTACCTGGATGTTCTGAAATTCAAAATGTTGACACTATAGCAGCTCCTTCCCATGTTGGCCAAGAAAGCTTGGCTTGTTACTTTGGACCTCAGAGGCATACCTGCATGTCAGACAAAATTGCAGAAGATACCTCAAATTCATAGCTGGTTCAATGCACTGCCAATTCTCTGCACTGCCCTTTGGCTTATCTACTGCGCCCAGGGTCCTCACAAAGTGCCTGGCACCAGTAATTGCATTTTGCAGACAAAAAGGAATTCAAATCTATCCATACCTGGACGATTGCCTGATTCAAGCAGAGAGCAAGGACATTCTTTTAAAGCATCTGGCATTTGTAAAAAAGTTAAGTTGCCTAGGGTACACAGTAAACAAAAAGAAATCAAAACTAGTGCCCTCACAAGAGATAATATTACTGGGTGCCAGCTTAAATGCAACGGCCCAGATGGCTCATCTCATGCCAGACAAACAAGTACAACTGACTCAGTTATTTCAATTGATTGTAACAAAGTCCCAACTCCCTGCAATAAAAATTCTGCAGGCCTTGGGATTCATAGCATCCTGCATACTTCTAATTCCATATGCCAGACTGCATATGAGGAAATTACAATGATACCTAAAAAGTGTTTGGACTCAACACACTCACAGCTTGGAAACGGTAATACCACTAATTCCCTGCCTGCAACAGGAGTTTCGATGGTGGGCACAGGCATGTCACTTCAACAAGGGTCAGCCTTTCACTCTACCCACAGCCAGGCAGACTTTAACAACAGATGCTTCGGATTACGCCTGGGGAGCACACATGGCAGGAAAATGTATTCAGGGCAAATGGACCACAGACCAAATGCATCTACACATCAATCAAAAAGAGATGTTTGCTGTACAAAATGCTCTCACATCTTTCAAGGACCTTCTGCATCCAGGACAATTATTTTTAAAGACTGACAACACCACAGTAATGTGGTACATAAACAAGCAAGGGGGCACTCATTCTTACCCCCTATGCAGACAAGCCATGACCTTGTGGAACACAGCTCTAACTTACCAAGTTCATCTTCAAGCACAATTCCTGCCAGGAAAGAAAAATACCCTGGCAGACTAAGCAGAAACATCATGGATCCTCACGAGTGGAAATTAAATCCACAAGTTTTCAGCATGATAATGCAAAAAATGGGGGTGCCCGGACATAGATCTCTTTGCCTCCCCACTGAACTGCCAACTACAAAAATTCTGCACAAGGACTTATCACACACAAGCATGGAAAGTGGATGCTCTATCGTTTAGCTGGAAAAGCCTACACGTTTATGCCTTCCCTTCTCTGCCTCTCCTTTCGAAGGTTCTCCTAAAAGCCAGACAAGAAAAACCACAGATGATTCTGATTGCTCCAGACTGGCCACGCCAACATTGGTACCCAATCTTAAAGAACTTAGCTCAAGGCCCACCTTGGATTTTGCCTCAAATTCCACACCTTCTGACTCAACAAAACAATCAGATCCTGCACAGTCAGCCCAAAACCTTATCCCTGGCTGCATGGCAGATTCATTAGTCAAACAGGCAACGCCTCTCTCTAAAGCTGTTATGGATGTCATCTTGGAGGCCGGAAGGCCTAGCACCAGGAAATCTTATTCAGAAAAGTGGAAGAGATTCTGTGCCTGGAACCGGGCTCATAGCCTTGACCCTCTTGTCCCTAACATACCTTAGATACTACAATACTTAACTGAGATGCTGGACAAAGGACCATCCTTCTCATCCATTAAGATCCACACTTCTGCCATCTCGGCTCATTACAACACAGATCCTTCTATTTTCTCTCATCCATTGCTAAAGCAGTACCTCAGAGGGACTAAAAACATAAGACCGCCCCGGAGAGCACCAACACCTACTTGAGACCTCAATTTTGTCTTGGAAAAACTCACTTTACCTCCTTTTGAACCAGCCAATTCAGCAGAAATAAAATGTATATCATGGAAAACTGCCCTGCTACTGGCAATAACCTCAGCACAAAGAGTCTCAGAACTACAGGCACTAATGGCAGTGGAGCCCTTCATAATTTTTCACCAAGACTGGGTTTCCTTAAGAACAAACCCTTCATTTATGCCCAATGTGGTATCCAGTGTGGCTCTTAACCAAACTATTCACTTGCCAACATTTTATCCAAACCCCCAGAATAAAGGGGAGAGAATTCTACATTCCTTTGACATACACAGACAACTACGCTTCTACTTGGACAAAACAAAAGCTTTCAGGAAAACTGAGCAATTGTTTGTATCCTATGCTGCAAGATCACAGGGAAAGGCTATTTCAAAGCAGACCATTTCAAAGTGGATAGGACACTGTATCTGGTTCTGCTACACACAGCATGGGAAGCCTGTACCATCTAACATTAGACCACATTCCACCAGGGCAACTGCAACTTCTACTGCCCATCTTAGAGGAGTACCTACCCAAGGACATTTTGGAAGCTGCAACTTGGAGTTCAGTGCACACCTTTACCAAGCATTACCACTTGCCTCTTTACTCCAGATCCAGAGCTGGCTTTGACACTGCAGTGCTGCAGGGCCTCATAGCCACACCAAACCCTCTCTAGAACCAGCCACCCTGACTCAGCTTTGGGATTCTTCCCAAGTGTAATGACTGCAGCAGTGAAACACGATGAACATAGTACAGTTTTGTACCTACCATAAATGTAGATGTTCGAGTGTCTTCACTGCTGCAGTCCTGGTTACCCACCCGCCTTCCCCTCTTTCTTAGCTGGGTCTTATCTATAACTTTCTACACTATACTTTCTATGTGGTGTATTTTCTGGCTACTAAAGGTTATATTTTTTACCTTGTGTATATTTTGTAAGCAATATGTATTGCCTATTCTTTTGGGGGCACCTGACATCTGGGGCAAAAAAAACTGAAGAAAATGGCGTCGGCTGCATCTTATGGCGCACTGACGTCAGGAAGAAGCGACAGCAACCGATGCCGGACCAAGACTTTGTAACTCTGGCCGACTGCGGGGACCGCCTGACGGCAGGATAACCCAAGTGTAATGACTGCAGCAGTGAAGACACTCACATTTATGGTAGGTACAAAACTGTACTTTTTGTACCTACCATAAATGTAGATGTTCAAGTGTATTCACTGCTGCTGTCCAGGTTACCCTCACTCCATCCCCTCTTTCTTAGCTGGTACTTATCTATACCCGTCTACCCTATACTACCTATGTGGTGTATTTGCTGGAAACTGAAGGTTTTGGTTTTACTTTTTTATGTATGTTTTCTTAGCAATTTGTATTGCCTACCTATTTGGTGGCACCTGACATCTGGGGCAAGAAAAACTGAAGAAAATGGCGTTGGCTACATCTTGTATACCCCCTGGCGCACTGACGTCAGGGAAGAAGTGACAGCAACTGACGCCGGACCAAGACTTTGGAACTCTGGCCGACTGCGGGACCGCCTGACTGCAGGATAACCCAAGTGTAATGACTGCAGCAGTGAATACACTCTAACATCTACATTTATGGTAGGTACAAAACTGTACTTTTCTACTGTTGTACTAATTGAAGGCCTTGGCCTGGACAGTATAATCTACTGTTTTGTGTGGGCCTTGCATTCATCACTGATTACATATTTCAAACCTTATGTGGTGTAAGTACTGGCATACATTATTGTATAGTACACAAATAAAGGTTATCTGTGTATGCATACCTGTGTGTCGTGTCATGTCCTTTGAATTGTGGGTGGGTATATGTTTAATGTCAGTATTTTCACTTGTGGGAATGGTTGCCAAACTACACATTTCACAGGTGGCAGTTAAAGGGTTTGTGGCTGAGGGATATACTTTGCACCCAGTACTTCCACACTACTACTACATATGTATAGCTACTGATACGTTTTGTCTGCATTTTGTCTGTGTATATGTGTATGTGCTTGTATATATCTCATATAGCTATATAATATATATATATATATATATATATATATATATATATATATATATATATATATATATATATATACATACACACACACACATATATATATATAAATATATATATATATATATATATATATATATATATATATATATATATATATACACATATGTATCTATATACAATTGATGTATGATTATTTGAGTCATGCATAAATATATATATATATATGTGTATATATATATATATATATATATATATATATATATATATATATATATATAGCGGTCTATCTCTCTACATTTACAGATATATATCTGTCCACATGTCCATGCATGTTTGGCTCATATTTTGGCCTGTACCTCATTCTCTTGGCAATTGACATGGATGATTGCAGCATTGAAGTCAGGAACTAGTGACAACACTTTTGTGTTTCAGACTTCAACTCCTTTTACATGTGTTCTAATGCATAGAACTGTGTAACTAGCAACATTTTATGTGTATTAGAGCATTAGTTGACATATATCCCTGTTTGTACCCACAGTGTGGCATACTTTGTCCAGACTTCTTGCATTAACAGGTTGTGTGGTATGATATTAATACATTTCCTGTACTGTTGACTAATTGTGCTGGATGATATGTTTGTGAAAACATCAGGATGTTCATCGTGTTACCCTGCTGCAGTCATCACACTTGGGTTATCCTGCCGTCAGGTGGTCCCACAGTCGTCCGGAATTCCAAAGTCTTGGTCCGGCATCTGTTGCTGTCGCTTCTTCCCTGACATCAGTGCGCCAGGGGTATATATAATGCATCCGATGCCATTTTCTTCAGTCTTTCTTGCCGCGCGGTGCCCGAAGCAGAAGCAGTTCGCAAGTGCCGGTCGGCCAACTCCTGAGATTTTCGAACTCTAATTTCAGACCGAAGTCTTCTATAAATCTAAGTACCCCATTGGGGAAACTTTTCTTGCCTCAGACCGATGTCAGAAAAAGTTAACAATTGTATTTCTTGTAGGAAGCAAATACCTCATAAGGATTTTCATTCTTATTGCATACCTTGCCTAGGCCCAGACCACGACGTCACTAGTTGTCATTTTTGTGCTAGGTTTAATAAGCATACTATAAAAAGACGCTTTGATTTCGCATGACACTACTTTGGTAGAAAATTTAATTACACTATGCCGTCGGAGCAACAGACTACCAGTGTGCACAAAAAACGCAAGGATAAGGACAGGCAGCCCAGGCCTAAGCCAGATTCCGAGGCCTCGGCTGGTCCGGTCTCCGGTTCTCCGGCCTTCAGTGAGGCTCCGATGCAGCCCCTGACTACCGCAGATCTGGAACCCGAGACAGCTTCAGAAGTTTTGGCAGAATGTACCAGGCCGATGCAGCCATCTTGTTCAGCCCCAACTGACGACACAGCTGAAAAAGATGGTGCTGTAGAAACACCTTTGGTTTCCAAAGGTGTCTTCAGACCGACGCTCACCATTAAAACGTATCCTAAGACGAAGACTCCTATTAAACATAAAAGGACTGCACTTCAGTCCCCTGTTCAAGGCCCCATGCCTAAGAAACAGATGCTCAAAATGGCTGAAGATTTGATCTCTTTAAT
Source organism: Protopterus annectens (assembly GCF_019279795.1). Lineage (NCBI taxonomy): Eukaryota > Metazoa > Chordata > Ceratodontiformes > Protopteridae > Protopterus > Protopterus annectens. Next base: position 628,177,479 of record NC_056737.1, on the reverse strand, counting down.
CAGGGGTTCCCAGCCCTCTCCTGACAAAAGGCCTAGACAAGAGGAAGATTATGCATCCTCCGAACAAGTGTCCATTTCTTCAGACTCCTCTGAGGACCAAGATTACTCCTTCTCCCCTTATGAAGATTCTGATGCTGAGGATTCCATTCCCTCAGCTTCTCCTCCTGAAGACTACTCCTTTGGAGAAACTTTACGCAGTATGAGGGAACATTTTCACTGGGAAGGTCAGGACTTCTCTGACTCTAAGAAAAGGCTCAGAGACTTTCTTTTACTCCCCCAGCACAGACCACTTGCCATCCCACCAGTTTTAGACATTGTGGATGATCTTTGCTTAGAATTCAGTTTGAACCCAGACTCTCTACCTCCTGCTCTGGCCAAACCTGACAGATACTATAGAGTGCCTGATTCCCACAAATTTCTTTATAAAAGCCCTGTTGCTGATCCAGAGACCATCTCCCAGGGTCCCAAAGGGGCTAAGGCTTCTATGGCTAAAAATCCTGTACTCTCTGAAAGGGACTCCAGAGCACTAGACAGGTGGGGGAAAAAGGTTTACACCTCAGCCACTCTAGCTATGAGGGCACTAAATTGCCAATTTCACATGCTAAAGTATCAGCAATTTCTTCTCTCAGTTAAAACAAAGAATGAGCACTCTCCCTCAACAGTCTGAATTGAAAGAAATGCAGGATCTGTTGCATGCAACTGAACAGGTGGGCAAACATACTTTACAATGTGGGTTTGATTCTTTGGAGGCTTCCTGCAGAGCAGCTGTCACTGGGGCTGTTATACGTAGGCATGCTTGGTTAAAGGAACAAACCCTGCCTGATCATGTTAAAGCAAAGCTTCTAGATGCTCCCTTACAGCAGGATGTTCTTTCTGGAGTTAAAGCAGAAGTCTTAAAGAAAATGGAGGATAAGGCAAAATCTATGCAGACAGTCAAAGATTTCCTACAGGTACAGCCCCCTCGCTTCAGCAGAAATTGGCCAACAAAAAATTGGTCCTTTCCAACTACTGACAGACCACAGAGGAGTAAATACAGATGTCTAAAAGACAGAGGACAACCACAAGCCCAATACAAACCTCGCCAATGGGGCACTGCAATACAGAAGGGAGGAGAGAAGACAGGTCCCAATCTACCAGAAGGCAAACTCAATGACTTGCACCTCATCTGGCCAAGCAACACTCTCTTGGCAGCCCCCTTGGGAGGAAAACTCGCACTTTTTTCAGACAACTGGCACATTGTCACAAAGGACAAATGGGTCCTAGACATAATTTCATGAGGATACAGATTCCATTTTCACACCTTGCCAATGAAAAGAGGAATGCCAAACCTGCCACAAAATCAATGGGCAGAGGCCCAAAAACAAATTGCAGCTCTCATGGACATGAGAGCCATTCAACTGGTACCTACTCAAGAGCAAGGTCAAGGATTTTACTCAAGACTCTTTCTAGTGCCCAGAAAGGACAATGCCTGGAGACCAATTCTGGACCTTTCAATTCTAAACACCTTCTTACAAGTACCCAAATTCAAGATGCTAACACTACAGCAGCTTCTTCCCATGTTGGGCAAGGAAGCATGGCTAGTAACATTGGACCTCAAGGAGGCATACGTGCATGTCCGTATCGGACAAAGTTGCAGAAGACACCTCCGTTTCATTGCAGGTTCAACCCATTACCAATTCTCTGCACTGCCCTTTGGCTTTTCTACTGCACCCAGTGTCTTTCTCAAAGTGCCTGGCACCAGTAATTGCATACTGCAGACAAAGAGGAATTCAAATATACCTATACATAGACAATTGCCTCATCTAAGCAGAAAGCAAGGATATTCTCTTACAACATCTGGCTTTTGTAAAACATCTAAGTTGCCTGGGGTACACAATAAACAAAAAGAATTCAAAACTAGTACCCTCACAAAATATGACATTCCTGGGTGCCAGCTTGAATACAGCAGCCCAGAAGGCTTATCTGACACCAGACAAACAACTACAACTGACTCAATATTTCAAAACAATAGCAACAAAGACCCAACTAACTGCAAGAAAAATTCTGCAGGCCTTGGGCTTCATGGCATCTTGCATACTACTAATACCATTTGCAAAGCTGCATATGAGGAAATTACAGTGGTACCTAAAAAGCGTATGGTCTCAACACAGCCACAGCTTGGACACAATGATATCTCTCATCCTGTGCCTACAACAGGAGTTTCTATGGTGGTCACAGGCATGTCACCTCAACAAGGGTCAGCCTTTCACCTTGCCCCCAGCCAGGCAAACTATGACAACAGATGCATCAGACTACGCCTGGGGGCACACATGGCAGGACAGTGCTTTCAAGGCATATGGACTGCAGATCAAAGGAAACTGCACATCAATCAAAAAGAGTTGCTAGCTGTACAGAATGCTCCGACAGCCTTTAAGAGTCTATTACATCCAGGACAACTTACAATAAAGACGGACAACACCACAGTAATGTGGTACATAAACAAGGGGGTACACACTCCTACCCTCTATGCAGGCAAGCAATGACCTTGTGGAACACAGCTCTGGCTTTCCAAGTTCAGTTACAAGCTCAATTCCTGCCAGGAAAGAAGAACACATTGGCAGATGACCTCAGCAGAAACATTATGGATCCCCACGAGTGGAAACCGGATCCACAAGTATTTGCAGTGATAACTCAAAAATGGGGCCTTCCAGACATAGACCTGTTTGCCAGTCCTCAAAACTATCAACTAACAATTTTGTACAAGGACATTTCACCATCAAGCTTGGAAAGTGGACGCACTCTCATTCAGTTGGAAAAACCTGACAGTATATGCCTTCCCTCCATTGCCTCTGCTCACAAAGGTACTTCTGAAAGTCAGAAAGGAGAGACCACGACTGATACTCATAGTCCCGGACTGGCCATGCCAGCACTGGTACCCATTATTGAGGAATATGGCCCAGGGCCCACCTTGGATTTTACCACAAGTTACCCATTTGCTCACACAGCAAAACAATCAGATTCTTCACAGCCAGCTCAAAACCTTAAATCTGGCTGCATGGCAAATCACCTAAGCATCCGGCCAGCTCATCTTTCCCAAGCTGTTATGGATGTTATTCTGGAAGCTAGGAGGCCAAGCACCAGGAAGGCTTATTCGGACAAATGGAAAAGGTTTTGTGCCTGGAACCAAGCCAAAGGCCAAAACCATAATTCAGCCTCACATGCCTCGCATTCTACAGTATCTGAGATGTTGCATAGGTTCATAGGTTGGTACTAGGCTATCAGCCCTAGGGCCTATACAAGCCTAGCCATAACAATTCCCTGGCTATTTCTTCCCACACTACTTCCCTGGACCCCTGTCTAGCAGGGCGACTGATGTGATCCCCGGGGTGAATTTTCTTTCTCCCATCCAATCGTCAAGGTTCCTTTTGAAGAGGACCAAAGAGGCACTCTGCTTGACATGTATGGGCAATCTATTCCAGAGACTGGGGAGTCTCTGGGTCAGGAACCTATCCCTCCAGCATGTTTTGTTTTATTGTGATGACAAGGTTTAGATCCCTGGAGCGTGTGGCTCTGAGGGATTGGGATTTCTTTAAGTGTAGCATGTCCAACAGCTCTGGGTTTAACATGGCCTTGTATGTTAAGCAAAGATCACCTCTGAGTAGACTATATGCGACAGAGTATAGCTGGAGTTTTTTAAGGCGGTCAGCGTAGGGCATCTGCTTTAGGCCTGTGATTCTTTTAGTGAGGTATTTGTGGCCTTTCCAGTTTTTGCAGATGTCTTGAGAGGTACATACCAAATGGAGCATTGTATTCTATAATGGGTCTAATGAGGGATGAGTACAGTGGGACAATGACCTCCTTTTTTCTGGATGAAAAGCCCTTCATGATGAGGTGTGCCACATAGAAGGATTTCCTGACTGTTGTGGCAATGTGGTTATCGAAGGTGAGACCACTGTCCACCTGTGTCCCTAAGTCTCATTAAACTTTGGGTGATGTCCTTCAAGGATGCATCTGCAGTCCTTACAAATGGGTTGTCCTGTCGTCAGGCAGCCCTTCGGTCGGCCGGATTCCAAAGTCTGGGTCTGGCCTCGGCTGATGTCTCACTTCACCCGACGTCATAGCTGCAGTTCTTCGGGTATAAAGGGATCAGCCGACGCCATCTTCCTCAGTCTTTCTTGCCGCGTGGCGCCCGAAGCAGAAGCTGTTCGCAAGTGCCGGTCGGTCAGAACCAGAGATTACTACTACCGAAGACTTCTAAAAAGCTAAGTACCCCGTTGGGGACTCTTTCTTGCCTCAGCCGATGTCAGAAAAAGTGAATAACTGTTTAACTTGTGGGAAACAAATACCTCATAAAGATTTCCACTCTTACTGTTTGCCTTGTTTAGGCCCAGACCACGACGTAGCAGCTTGTCTAGCCTGTGCTTCTTTCAACCGACGGACGCTTAGACGTCGGTCGGAATTTGCTGAGGAGTTTTTTGGCTCCGCATTTGCTTATATTATGCCATCAGATCCTCCGACTACGCAAATTTCTAAAAAACGCAAGGAAAAGGACCGACACTCGCGGTCTGCAGTTTCAGCCAAAACCGCGGTTAAGCCAACCGCGAGTGTCTCGGTTTCGGCTGAAACAGAGTCCACGGTTCTTCCTTCGGCCGAAAGCTTACCTTCTACCGAGGCCTCATCCAGCATGGTTGAATCTGCTACTAAAATCCCACCTGCTCTTGCAGGTTCTCAGGATTTATCTGATACTATCCCTTTGGATATTTCTACCCCTGCACGTGGAGCTGCTAGGCCACCTGCATCCATGTCGATTAAGGCCTTTGCCAGGGCTAAAGCAGCAAAATCTGCCAAAACTGTGCCTGCTAAGACCCCCTCTCACAGGCCTAGCTCTAGTTCACAAATGCTTAGTCTAGCAGAGGATCTCATTTATTTGATCTGGGGATCCCAACCACACCCAGACAGGGCCTCTCACCCACCTCCAGAGAAGAGGCCTAGGGTAGAGCCCCCTGAGCCAGTTTCTTCAGATGATTCCTGTGATGAATCAGATAATTCTAACCCTCCAGAGGGCCCTTTTTCTCCTTATGAAGACTCTGATGCTGAAGAGTCCATTCCTTCTGCCTCTCCGCCTGAGGAATTTTCCTTTGGGGAAACCTTGCATGCTATGAGGGAACAATTTCAATGGCAGGGCCAGGATTATTCAGACTCTAGGAAAAGGCTTAGAACCTTTTTGCATTTGCCACACCATAGGCCTTTAGCCATTCCTCCAGTACTTACTGTTGTGGATGATGCATTTAATGATGTTTGTAATGCTCCTGATTCTCTTCCTCCAGCCCCTGCTAAGCCCGATAGGTACTACAGGGTTCCGGACACACATTATCATTTGTATAGGGCCCCTTTTGCAGATCGGCCCCTTTTGCAGATCCCGAAACTATCTCCCAGGGACCCAAGGCCGTAGCAGCTACCTCTGCCAAAAACCCCCTCCCCTCTGAAAGGGAATCTAGGGCCTTAGAGAGATGGGGTAAAAAAGTTTATACTTCTGCTACTCTTTCAGCTAGGGCCTTGAACTGTCAGTTCCACATGATTCAGTATCAGGAATTTGTTAGACCAGTTAACTAAAAAACTGTCCTCGGATGAACCATTAGACAAAAAGTCTGTTCAGGAAATGGTACATAACATTCAGCAGGTCAGTAATCATTCTTTAAAATGCGGCTATGATGCACTGGAGGCTTCCTTTAGATCAGCCATGAATGGTACAGTGATCAGAAGACATGCATGGTTAAAAGAGCAGTCCTTACCAGACCATGTTAAATCAAAGCTCCTAGATGCTCCCATGGATAAGCTCAATCTGTTTGGCTCCCCTGCACAGCAGGTGCTGAAGAAGGTGGAAGAGAAAGCAAAATCTGTCCAGACAGTCAAGGATTTCTTGGAGGTCCAGCCTCCAAGGTTTAGCAGGAACTGGCCTTCCAAGAATTGGTCCTTTCCAGACACCTCCAGAGCTCAGAGAGGCAGGAATAGGCGCTCAAGAGGCAGGGGTCAATCCAGAGGTGCCTACAGGGGACGTCAGTGGCAGGCTAGCAACCAGCGAGGTACAGCCACAGATCCAGCCACCACCACTTCCACAGGACAATCACAGTGACTTGGCTCTGGCACCGCCTACCAGGGAACAACTAGAAGCACCCTTAGGCAGGAAGCTAGCCTTATTTTTCAGTAAACTGGCATTACATCACAGGAGACAAATGGATTTTACAGACAATAGACCAAGGTTACAGGTTTCACTTCCATACTCTACCAAGGAAGAGAGGAATGCCAAACCTACCTCCAAATCAGAAGACAGAAGCTCTAAAACAAGTAGCTCACTTACTAAGGATGAGAGCTGTAGAAAAGGTACCATCTATGGAACAAGGACAAGGATTTTACTCCAGACTCTTCCTGGTACCAAGAAAAGAAAAACAATGGAGACCTATTCTCGACCTGTCCACTTTAAACACATACCTCATTGTTCCAAAATTCAAAATGCTGACCCTACAGCAACTTCTTCCCATGCTGGGCAAGGAGTCTTGGCTGGTAACTCTAGATCTCAAGGAGGCATACCTGCACGTCCCCATACGACCAAATTGCAGAAGATACCTCAGATTTCTTGCAGGATCAGAGCATTATCAATTCTCAGCATTGCCCTTTGGCTTATCTACTGCGCCCAGAGTATTCACGAAATGCCTGGCATCAGTAATTGCTCATTGCAGGCTTCAGGGAATTCAAATCTACCCTTACCTGGACGACTGCCTGTTGCAAGCGGACAACAAAAACAAATTAACAAAAGACTTGAAAAGGGTCATTCATCTACTGCAAGCCCTGGGATACACAGTCAATATAAAAAAGTCAAGGCTGATACCATCCCAAAGGATAACCTTCTTTGGTGCAGAGCTGGACACATCAAAACAAATGGCATTCCTAACAGTAGAAAAACAGGAGCAACTCCCTCTCTACTTCATGGCATTAACAAAGCAGAACCAGCTAACAGCAAGAAAAGTCCTGCAAGCCCTGGGTTACATGGCATCCTGCATAATATTGATTCCACATGCCAGACTACATATGAGAAAGTTACAGTGGTACCTAAGGAATTTATGGTCTCTGCACAAGCACAGCCTAGAAACCCAAATTCCAATAATTCCATGCCTGAAGCAAGAATTCCAATGGTGGGCTCAGGCCTGTCATTCAAACAAAAGACTGCCCTTCCACAGCACTCAGCCAAGCCAGACCCATCACAACGGATGCCTCAGACCTCGGTTGGGGGGCACACATGCTGGACAAGTGCATACAAGGCTTATGGACTCAAGACCAGCTGCACCTACACATAAATCAAAAGGAAATGCTGGCAGTAAAACTGGCAATTCAGACATTCAGATCATTTCTTCGACAGGGTCAACTGTTGATAAGGACGGACAACACCACAGTTATGTGGTACATCAACAAACAGGGAGGCACACATTCATACCCTCTATGCCGGATGGCAATGGACCTCTGGAATGTGGCCCTGAGCTTCAACATTCAGTTACAAGCAATTTTTGTGCCAGGAAAAGAAAATATACTAGCAGACATCCTAAGCAGAACTACCACGGATGCCCACAAATGGATGCTGCATCCAGACATCTTCAAAACCATTACAGGGAAATGGGGACTACCAGAAATAGACTTATTTGCATCCCCACACAATCACCAACTGAAAACATTCTGCACGAGGACGTACCACCCACTTGCTTGGAAAGTGGACTCCCTATCTTTCAGATGGAAAAACCTGACAGCATATGCATTCACACCTCTTCCTTTGATGCACAAGGTGCTATTGAAGATCAAAGAAGACCGTCCAAGGATCATCCTGATAGCTCCAGACTGGCCAAGGCAACATTGGTACCCATTACTGAGGAGTATGTCTCGGGAACAAATATGGCCTCTGCCCCTAGTTCCCTTACTGTTAACACAGAACAACTTCAAAACCCTGCATCCAAACCTGAAAACACTGCAGCTGGCTGCCTGGAACATTGCATAAGACCAAATAACCCAGCTTTATCTCAGAGGGTTAAAGACATTATCTTGGAGGCTCGCAGGCCCTCAACAAGAAAAAATTATTCAGCAAAATGGAAAAGATATCTCATTTGGAGTACTGCAAAAGGAGAAAATGTGTCACTGGTAAACATTGCTAACATCCTGGAATACTTGGCAGAGCTATTCCACAATGGCCTGTCCTATTCTTCCATTAAGATTCATGCATCAGCTATTTCAGCAGAATACAACTTGGACCCTCCAGTCTTCTCACATCCTCTGCTCAGACAGTTTGAGAGGAATTAAAAATGTAAAACCACCTAGGAAGCAACCATTGCCAGCATGGGACTTGAACTTTGTGCTAGAAAAGTTGACTCTCCCTCCTTTCGAGCCAGCAGCAACAGCAGAATTACAGTACTTATGGAAAACTGCTTTCCTGCTTGCAATCACTTCAGCAAGAAGGGTTTCTGAACTACAGGCATTAATGGCAGTACAGCCCTTCCTGATCTTCCATCAAGATAGAGTGTCCATGAGAACTAATCCTACTTTTATGCCAAAGGTGGTCTCCAGAGTATCTTTAAACCAGGCTATCCACCTGCCTGCATTCTTCCCCAACCCACAGAACAGGGGAGAAAGACTGTTGCATACCTTGGATGTACATAGACAATTACGTTACTACCTGGACAGGACCAAGAACAATAGAAAAACTGACCAGCTACTGGTAGCATATGCAACAGGAATGGAAGGAAAAGCAATTTCAAAACAGACAATCTCTAAGTGGATATGAAATTGCATTAGATTTTGTTACTCCTACCATGGGAAGAAAACTCCAGAAAACATCAGACCTCACTCTACAAGGGCTACAGCCACTACCACAGCTTTTTTACGAGGAGTGGCTACAGCCACTACCACAGCTTTTTTACGAGGAGTGGCTACCAAAGACATTTTAGAGGCTGCTACTTGGAGCTCCGTGCATACATTTGCCAAGCATTATAATTTACCCTTATACTCCAGATCCCGAGCAGGTTTTGCCACTGCTGTTTTGCAAGGGATCTTAACTACACCATAATGTTATTACTCCTCCTCCCCCAGTTTGGCTATGGTATTCTACCCATTTGTAAGGACTGCAGATGCATCCTTGAAGGACATAGTACAGTTTTGTACCTACCATAAATGTAGATGTCCGATAGGCATGCATCTGCAGTCAGGATTACCCTCCCTCCTTCCCCTCTGAGGTACTCCTAGGGTATTTACCCATCTTCTAGCTAGCTGGGGGAATCTATTATGGTGTATTTGTTTGTATATATGTATATACATGTTTATTTTTATTTTGCTCTCTCTTATTTGGAAACTTTTGCAATTATCCAAATTTAGCCTTCCTAGAGGGCACCTGGCATCTGGGGCAAGAAACACTGAGGAAGATGGCGTCGGCTGATCCCTTTATACCCAAAGAACTGCAGCTATGACGTCGGGTGAAGTGCGACATCAGCCGAGGCCAGACCCAGACTTTGGAATCCGGCCGACCGAAGGGCTGCCTGACGACAGGACAACCCATTTGTAAGGACTGCAGATGCATGCCTATCGGACATCTACATTTATGGTAGGTACAAAACTGTACTTTTAGTGTACTGCCACCTATATGGTAATTCACGGATACATTTTTTTTTCCCAAAGGGGATAACTATACATTTCTCGGCATTGAGCTTGAGCCCATGGCTCTGGCACCAAGCATCTGTTTCTGTAAGGCCCTTTTGTAGAGTATCCACATCATTTGGGGATTCAATAATGGCTCCCAGTTTGCAGTCATCTGCAAACTTTGATGTCCTTCATGGATGCATCTGCAGTCATAACAAATGGGTTGTCCTGTCGTCAGGCAGCCCTTCGGTCGGCCGGATTCCAAAGTCTGGGTCCGGCTTCGGCTGATGTCGCACTTCACCCGACGTCATGTCTGCTGGTCTTCGGGTATAAAGGCATCAGCCGACGCCATTTTCCTCAGTCTTTCTTGCCGCGTGGCGCCCGAGGCAGAAGCTGTTCGCAAGTGCCGGTCGGTCAGATCCAGAGATTACTACTACCGAATACTACTTCGAAGACTTCTAAAAAGCTAAGTACCCCGTTGGGGACTCTTTCTTGCCTCAGCTGATGTCAGAAAAAGTCAATAACTGTTTAACTTGTGGGAAACAAATACCTCATAAAGATTTCCACTCTTACTGTTTGCCTTGCTTAGGCCCAGACCACGACGTAGCAGCCTGTTCGGCCTGTGCTTCCTTCAACCGACGAACGCTTAGGCGTTGGCCGGAGTTTGCTGAACAGTTTTTCGGCTCAGATTTTGCGTACATTATGCCGTCGGATCCTCCGACTACCCAAATTGTTAAAAAACGCAAAGAAAAGACCGACACTCACGGTCCGCGGTTTCGGCCGAAACCACGGTTAAGCAAGCCGCGAGTGTCTCGGTTTTGGCCGAAACCGAGAAAACTGGTCAATCTTCAGCCGAATCCATGACTACTACTGAGGCTCCTGCTACCTTATCTGAATCAGCCTCAGAAATTTTGCCTGCAACTGTGGTTCCTACTGATCTATCAGACACCATCCCCTTGGATATCTCTACCCCAGCACGTGGTGCTGCTAGGCCTCCTGCAGCCATGTCTATTAAGGCCTTTGCCAGGGCTAAAGCAGCCAAATCAGCTAAATCAGTGCCTGTTAAACCACCCTCACTCAGGCCCACTTCTAGTTCTCAAATGCTTACTCTGGCAGAAGATTTAATATCCTTAATTAGGGGATCCCAATCTCACCCAGACAGGGCCTCTCAGCCCCCAGAAAAGAGACCTAGAGCAGAGCCCCCCGAGCCTGTGTCCTCTGATGATTCTGCGGATGACTCAGACATTACAGACGAGCCAGAGACTCCTTTTTCCAATTATGAAGATTCAGATGCTGAAGAATCCATTCCAGCTGCCTCTCCACCAGAGGAATTCTCCTTTGGGGAAACCTTACATGCCATGAGAGAACAATTCCAATGGCAGGGACAAGATTTCTCAGATTCAAGAAAAAGGCTTAGGACTTTTCTGCACTTACCACAACATAGGCCCTTAGCTATACCTCCTGTCCTATCTGTTGTGGACGATGCATTTAATGATGTCTGCACTGCTCCTGATTCTTTACCTCCAGCCCCTGCCAAACCAGATAGATTTTACAGGGTGCCAGACACTCATCACCACCTATACAAGGCCCCACTTGCAGATCCCGAGACTATATCCCAGGGGCCTAAGGCAGTAGCCTCGACCACAGCAAAAAACCCTACTCCCTCTGAAAGGGAATCCAGGTCCTTAGAGATGGGGAAAAAGTCTACACCTCTGCTACTCTCTGCTAGAGCTTTAAACTGTCAGTTTCACATGATCCAATACCAAGAGTTTATGCTTGATCAGTTAATTAAAAAGCTGCCCTCTGATGAATCTTTAGATAAGAAATATGTATTAGAAATGGTGAATAACATCCAACAGGTTAGTAACCATTCTTTAAAATGTGGCTATGATGCACTGGAGGCTTCATTTAGATCAGCCATGACTGGCACAGTGATAAGAAGGCATGCATGGTTGAAAGAACAGGTCTTGCCGGATCATGTTAAAGCTAAGCTATTGGATGCTCCTATGGATAAGGCCAGTCTATTTGGGGAACCTGCCCAGCAGGTAATGAAGAAAATGGAAGAGAAGGCAAAATCTGTACAAACAGTTAAAGATTTCCTACAGGTTCAGCCCCCAAGGTTTAGCAGGAACTGGCCTGCCAAAAATTGGTCCTTTCCTGACTCCACAAGATCCCAAAGGGGCAGGAACAGACGCTCTAGGGGCAGAAATCAATCCAGAGGAGGTGCCTACAGAGGACGACAGTGGCAAGGCAATAACCGAGGCACAGACGCAACCACTGCCACTGCAACAGGACAATCACAGTGACTTGGCTCTGACTCCGCCTACCTGGGAACAAATAGCAGCACCATTAGGCGGAAAGTTAGCCTTATTCTTGAAAAATTGGCACTATATTACAAAAGACAAGTGGATTTTGCAAACCATAGACCAAGGCTACCGGTTCCACTTCCACACTTTACCAGTAAAAAGAGGAATGCCAAACCTGCCCCCAAATCAAAAAATAGAAGCCCTGTACCAGACAGCAGAATTAATAAAGATGAGAGCTGTGGAAAGGGTACCAATAACAGAACAGGGCAAAGGATTCTACTCCAGACTCTTCCTAGTACCAAGAAAAGAAAAAAAACTGGAGACCTATTCTCGACCTGTCCATCTTAAACACATACATCATTGTCCCAAAATTCAAAATGCTGACCCTACAGCAACTTCTTCCCATGCTGGGCAAGGAGTGTTGGCTGGTAACTCTAGATCTCAAGGAGGCATACCTGCACATCCCCATTCGACCAAATTGCAGAAGATACCTCAGATTTCTTGCAGGATCAGAGCATTATCAATTCTCAGCATTGCCCTTTGGCTTATCTACTGCGCCCAGAGTATTCACAAAATGCCTGGCATCAGTAATCACTCACTGCAGAGTACAGGGAATCCAAATTTATCCATACCTGGACGACTGCCTGTTACAAGCGGACAACAAAAGCAAGCTGACAACAGATTTACAAAGGGTCATTTACTTGCTACAAGTCCTGGGATACACAGTCAATTTTCAAAAGTCAAGACTGATACCATCCCAGACAAGAACTTTCTTGGGCACGGAATTGGACACAGTAAAACAGATGGCATTCCTAACTGCAGAAAAACAAAAAGAACTCCATCTTTACTTCTTGGCATTAACAAAGCAGAACAAACTAACAGCAAGAAAAGTTCTGCAGGCCTTGGGCTTCATGGCATCATGCATAATCTTGGTCCCACATGCCAGACTGCATATGAGAAAGTTACAGTGGTACCTAAAGAATTTATGGTCTCAACACAGGCACAGCTTAGAAACAGAAATACCACTAATCCCATGCTTAAAACAGGAGTTCCTATGGTGGGCTCGGGCATGCCAGTCAAACCCAGGCTTACCCTTCCACAACTTTCGAGCAAACCAAACCATCACAGCGGATGCCTCAGACCTAGGATGGGGGGCACACATGCTGGACAAATGCGTACAAGGACTGTGGACTCAGGACCAGCTGCACCTGCACATAAACCAAAAAGAAATGCAGGCAGTAAAACTGGCAATCCTAAAATTCAGACCATTCCTCAAAGAAGGCCATTTGATGATAAGGACAGACAACACCACAGTCATGTGGTACATCAACAAACAGGGAGGCACTCATTCATACCCCCTATGCAGAATGACTTTGGACCTTTGGAATCTGGCTCTCAGCTACAACATCCAGTTACAGGCAATATTTGTACCGGGAAAAGAGAACACCCTAGCAGACATTTTAAGCAGAACCACCTCGGATGCTCACAAATGGATGCTACACCCGGACATCTTCAAGGCCATCACAAAGAAATGGGGAATGCCACAAATAGATCTATTCGCTTCCCCACAAAATCACCAGCTCAAAAAATTCTGCACAAGGACATTCCACCCACTTGCATGGAAGGTGGACTCTCTATCCTTCAGCTGGAAAGGCCTGACAGCATATGCATTCCCACCTCTTCCCTTGATGCACAAGGTACTACTGAAAATCAAAGCGGAACGTCCAAGGATAATTCTGATAGCTCCGAACTGGCCAAGACAACACTGGTACCCATTGCTGAGGAGCATGTCTTGGGAGAAAATGTGGTCAATACCCCTTATGCCTCTGATGTTAACTCAGAACAACTACAACATCATACATCCAAACCTAAAAACCTTGCAACTGACTGCCTGGAACATCACATAGCAGTAACTAACCCAGACCTTTCACAAAGGGTTAAAGACATTATCCTTGAAGCCCGCAGACCTTCAACAAGAAGGAACTATGCAGGAAAATGGAAAAGGTTCGTCATTTGGAGTACTGAAAGAGGAAAAGATGTGTCGAACATAGATATTGCTAACATTCTGGAGTACTTGGCAGAGCTTCTACATACAGGCCTGTCCTATTCCTCCATCAAGATACATGCATCAGCTATTTCAGCAGAATACAGCTTTGATCCTCCTGTCTTTTCACATCCTCTACTCAGGCAGTTTCTCAGAGGGATCAAGAATGTAAAACCTCCTAGGAAACCACCATTACCAGCATGGGACTTGAATTTTGTACTAGAAAAGTTGACACTCCCTCCGTTTGAACCAGCAGCAACAGCAGATCTACAACACCTGTCATGGAAAACTGCTTTCCTACTGGCTATTACTTCAGCAAGGAGGGTTTCGGAACTACAGGCCTTAATGGCAGTGCAACCCTTCCTAATCTTCCATCAAGATAGGGTGTCCATGAGAACTAATCCTACATTTATGCCTAAGGTGGTATCCAGAGTGTCTTTAAACCAGGCAATCCACCTACCTACCTTCTTTCCCAATCCACAAAACACAGGTGAAAGAATAATGCATACCTTGGATGTACACAGACAGTTACGTTACTACCTGGACAGAACCAAAGGTAACAGAAAAACTGACCAGCTCTTTGTAGCCTATACAACAGGAAGGGAAGGAAAAGCAATTTCCAAACAGACAATCTCCAAATGGATAGGAAATTGCATAAGATTCTGTTACTCCTACCATGGAAAACCAATTCCACAGAACATAAGACCTCATTCTACAAGGGCTACAGCCACTACCACAGCTTTCTTAAGAGGAGTGGCAACCAAGGACATTATTGAGGCGGCTACTTGGACCTCCGTGCATACATTTGCCAAGCATTATAATTTACCTCTATATTCTAGATCCCGAGCAGGGTTTGCCACTGCTGTACTGCAAGGGATCCTGACTACACCATAATTATTATTCCTCCTCCCCTAGTTTGGCTATGGTATTCTACCCATTTGTTATGACTGCAGATGCATCCATGAAGGACATAGTACAGTTTTGTACCTACCATAAATGTAGATGTCCGAACTGGATAGCATCTGCAGTCAGGATTACCCTCCCTCCTTCCTCTCTGCGGTACTCCTAGGGTATTTACCCTCCTAATAGCTAGCTGGGAGTCTCTTATTGTGTATTTGTTTGTATATATGTACATACATGTTTAGTTTTTGTGTTTGCCTTCTACTATTTTGGAAACATTGGCATTTATCCAAAATTTAGCTTTCCAAGAGGGCAATTGGCATCTGGGGCAAGAAACACTGAGGAAAATGGCGTCGGCTGATGCCTTTATACCCGAAGACCAGCAGAGATGACGTCGGGTGAAGTGCGACATCAGCCGAAGACGGACCCAGACTTTGGAATCCGGCCGACCGAAGGGCTGCCTGACGACAGGACAACCCATTTGTTATGACTGCAGATGCTATCCAGTTCGGACATCTACATTTATGGTAGGTACAAAACTGTACTTTATCCAGATTCCCTTAGTGTTGGCTAGTACTTCAGAGAAGTAGATGCCAAACAAGAGCAGTCCCAGGACTGAACCCTGAGGTACTCCACTTGTCACTTGTCTGGAGATGGATTTGAAGTCGGCTACTTTTACAGTGTGGGTTCTATCAGTAAGCCAGTTAGCAACCCATTGGGTGACGTAGGGATTAATGCCCAGCTTAGTAAGTTTATCTATGATTCCAGAGTGGGGGATGGTGTCAAAGGCCTTGGCAAGGTCTAGATAGGCTGTGTGGACTACCTTACCCTTGTCCATGGCTCTGGAGACTGATTCAAAGAAGTCAATCAAGTTCAGGAGACAAGATCGGCCCTTCACGAACCCAAACTGGGTGGGGTCCAGTGTTTGAAGGTTGCCAATGTCTTTGTTTATAAGTTCCATGATAATACGCTCCATGGCCTTGCAGATAAGGCTTGTCAGACTGATGGGACAGTAGTTTCCGGGATCCAAGGTGTATCCCCCCTTGTGGAGTGGGATAACTAAAGCTGTGTGCCACTCAGTGGGCATGAAACCTGAGGTGAGGCTATGATTAAACATGACACTTAGGTGAGGTGCCAGTTCATATTGTAGTTCATGTAGTACACAGCCCGGGATGTCATCTGGTCCCATGGATGCTGTATTCTTAGCTTTGGAGAGTGCGTTTTTTACCCGTGTGGCCGTTACCGGAATTTGGCAGTCTTCCGGTATTGAGATGGGCCATTTCGGGGGTGAGAGGGGGGTGAAGTTGGCACTGAATCGATCTGCCAGGATATTGGCAATATCCTTGATCAGTATATTTAATTCCATTCTGTTTTAGCTCAGAGCAGATCTGAGCAATTGCCATTTAGATTCTTGACATAGTTATAGAATGCCTTGTTGTTGTCTTTGGAATCTTTGGCAATTTTGTTTTCGTAACTAGCTTTGGAGGATTTTATGAGGGATCTCAGTTTCTTACCGAGGCTGGTAAGGAACTTTTTTGTATCCTGGGATTTTCCTCTTTTCTGCAACAGTTTCTTCCTTTTGTTGTAAAGTTTGTTTATGGCAGGGGACCACCAGATTGGCTTCTTTTTTTTGGATGAGAGCATCTTGGTTCTATTTGGGATGGCACGATGGATTGCACAAAGGACTTACTTTTTCTTCCATTAAAATCCATGCTTCAGCTATTTCAGCCCACTACAGCACGTATCCACCATTGTTTTCGCATCCACTGCTAAGGCAGTTCCTCAGAGGGACAAAAAACATTAGGCCCCCCAGGAGAGCACCTACACCTACATGGGACCTCAATTTTGTTCTGGAAAAACTTACGCTACCTCCCTTTGAACCAGCTTTCTCTGCAGAACTACAGTTCCTATCATGGAAAACTGCCCAGTTGCTAGCAATAATAACTTCAGCTAGAAGAGTATCGGAGCTGCAGGCACTAATGGCAGTAGAACCTTTCCTCATTTTCCATCAAGACAGAGTTTCTCTACGAACTAATCCTTCCTTCATGCCTAAGGTGGTTTCCAGTGTGGCTTTAAATCAAACCATCCACTTACCCACCTTATTCCCTAATCCACAGAACAAAGGAGAGAGACTCCTGCATTCCTTGGACATTCACAGACAACTTCGTTACTACTTGGATAAAACTAAGGCTTTCAGAAAATCTGACTAGCTCTTTGTATCCTATGCTACAGCTTCACAAGGGAAGGCTATATCAAAACAAACCATTTCCAAATGGATAGGACATTGCATTAGTTTCTGCTATACCCACCATGGAAAACCAGTTCCTGCTACCATTAGGCCCCACTCTATCAGGGCAGCAGCTACATCTACAGCCTTCCTCAGGGGGGGTTCCAACCAAGGAGATTTTGGAAGCTGCAACTTGGAGTTCAGTACACACCTTTACCAAACACCATCATCTACCACTTTACTCTGACTAGGGCGGGTTTCGCTACTGCAGTTCTGCAGGGCCTTCTAGCCTCCACTAACCCTCTATGATTCCTCCACCCATCCTTAGCTTTGAGATTCTACCCAAGTGTGATGACTGCAGCAGGGTAACATGATGAACATAGTACAGTTTTGTACCTACCTTAAATGTAGATGTTAGAGTGTACACCCTGCTGCAGTCCAGGTTACCCTCCCTCTATCCCCTCTGATCTAACTGGCTCAATCTCATATTTGCTTATAGCTGGAGGGATTTTGTGTTTGTGCAAAATTAACTCAATTTGGTACTAATTACTGAACACCTTTTTGGGGGCACCTGACATCTGGGGCAAGAAAAACTGAAGAAAATGGTGTTGGATGCATTATATGTACCCCTGGAGCACTGACGTCAGGGAAGAAGCGACAGCAACCGACGCCGGACCAAGACTTTGGAATTCTGGCCGACTGCGGGACTGCCTGATAGCAGGATAACCCAAGTGTGATGACTGCAGCAGAGGGTGTATACTCTAACATCTACATTTATGGTAGTTACAAACTGTACTTTATGTATATCTGCCATGGTTTAGTGGTAAATCACTTTGTGTATGGAGTGGAGTGTTGGGTTTGAGCCTTGGAGAGGCAGTTTGTTTTATTGCTGGGAAGAACAAGGGACGTTGGATGCAGAGTGATTAAGGCACTTTTAAGCAGTTGTAAGCGGGTTTGTGCAAGTTTGCGAGACTGTAAGCACTGCCAACCTCCGCTTATGTTTTCTTAGCTTCGGAATTGCTCAACCTGTGTAGGCATAGCTTACCCCTGTGCAAAACCCCCCTAACTGCTGATTAAAAGTGCTTACTGCCATTTACCCCCATGCTAATTTCTTTAAAAGAAAAGAAAAAGGGGTCGATAGGAAAATGGTGAAAAAAGGGGTGCAAAGAGGGAAAGGGAAAATAGCTAGGCATGTGCAGGAAAGGTCCATAGCTGCCCATTTCTTCTACAGCAACAGCTGTGCATATACACTAAATGTGCAGGTACATTTGGACCCTCAAACCCCTGGGAGAGGGGTGAGGACAATATGTATTAATTGTGATGCCAATTAGACCAGGTTACATGTGTCCAGTGGACACGTGCAAAATGGACAGCTGTGTATGGGTCGAAATTTTTTTGTGGGAACAGGTTGCCCTTTTTTTTTCAGGTGAGAGATGTTGGGGAGGGGTAGTAGATATATTTGGGGAGATAGGTTGGGTAGGCTAACAGATGAGACAAGACACATACAGGGCTGGTATATGACGTGGGGGGTAAATACCTTGGACGGGGAGGGGTGTTTGAAAGTCGCAAGCCCATGAGCCCCCAACTGGAAACAGTGGGACTGAGGTCCCCACCCATGGGCAGTCACCACTGCACCTTCACGGCCCCAAAGGTGGCTGTGCTGGGATCTGTGTAGGAGGGGCAGTCTCACCCTCTAATAGCGCTACTCGACCCTCAAGCTGGCATAGCCGGTCTCGAGACTCCCGATCGAGCTCCCTATGCACCACAGCCTGGACCTGTTGACAGGTTCTCCTCCACGCCTGCTCTGAAGGGGGGCTGAGCCCCATCCCTTGCAGCGGTTCTACCCAAAGGTGACGCAGGGCCCATGGAGGAGGAGGTCCCAGGCTGGGCCCCAGATGTGCTGGTGCCCGGTGCCATGGCCAGCTGAGGTGGGACAGGTGGGTCTGCTGGGACCGGCCTTCCCATACGAGCTATGTTTTCGCAGGTTTATGACAGATATGGGTTAGTAACAGTCAACAGCATTCAGGATTAGTTATAACAGCATGCATAGGTATTCCCATTAACCAAAAACACCAGATTTAACACAGTTGCAAAGCAAGCAGAACACATGCATATATGGAACAGCAGTGGCCATTACAAGAGCATGCAGGTTTCATTGATAGCAGCAGGCCACCAATATGGGTGCATTTTAACATGGCACATGCATAGAAATAAATGTGAATATTTATTAACCATTAGGACATATGTCCCAACAAAAATTTGGAGTGTACACATACCAGTTGAGGAGTGTCATTGGGTCATTTTGCACACATGGTAGGGGTGAGAGAGTTCAATTAACTAATATATCCTTGTAATTTTCACAACATTCTTAGTCACTGCAGTGATCTTTCCCTTACATGTATTATTACACTACCCAATGGCCTTATATTGTACACTGGTATGTTTCTAGATTATTATATATGTGACCTGTGTCTTACAGGCGTGACAAGATGCAGGTGTTAATGCAACATATGTTGAGAATTGCTGTCATACACTTTGGGTGAGGAGCTAGAATTACAGGTTTGTTTTCATATACATTATATGAGTATGTACACGTTTTACTATCAGTTATATGTCATTAAAGGCTGCCTACATTTCTTGGATCATCACACTGATTTGTCAGGGGAACGGGGTGTCAGCCAGATATGGGCCATTTATCTGGACATGCTGGACAGATTGGAACAGTTGTGGGGTATGAATATGTATACAACTTTCAATTTGAACATTCTAGCAAATTCTGTACAGTTGGGTGTAATTATGCATACAGCTTTCTATCTGAACTTTGTAACAAAATCTGTACAGGTGTGGGGTATGATTATGCATACAACTTAGTAGCACTCCCAGGATTGAAACCCCTGCTGTGAATGACAGAAAATTATAGCTAACATCACAGTACACTGTGCGATCAGGGAATTGATGTAAAGCTTTGTACTGTTTTCTATCCGTCTCCTTCACTTGTACAATATGACTGACCTCTTGGCACTTCCACCATTGTTATGCAGGACTTCATACACATTTTATCTGCATACCACAGTGTGGGTGACACTGCTTAAAATGCAACAGTACTATTTTTATAGTATGCAACAGTTCAACATATGACAGAGGAGTAAACAGAAGCAGTCCAGGGATTATACCTTTATTCACAGACTATTGCACATTTATTTCTACTGGTACAACTTTCCAAGGCTCTAATATTTGTTATGACAGTACATGCAGGCTAATTACTAACCTGCCTCGCGACACAGCCTTTGCAACCTAGCATCATGGGCTTACTGGTTCGCAGCCCGCTTCTCTGCAGCTGTCTGAGAAATACAGTGATATTTAGCAATACGTATCCATAGTATACATAAGCTAGGCAATTCTTAACTAGTTAGTAGAATGAGTACTTAGTACTGGGGCATTAGCCATCTGCCGAGACTGCTGGATCCACTGTTCCAGTACATCCCCCTCTGCTGCTTCAGGTCAGCATGGTGGTGCCTGACCTGCTCACCAGTCTGGGGGATACCTATGGCACTGGTGAGGTCACGGGTGAGACTGTCCCAGGCCTCAGTTTTATACTGCGAGTCCTGGTACTGGCCCTGCAGTAGTCTCTCCTCATGGTGTTTTACCAGGAGCCATATCATGATTTTTGACTCCTGGATGCCCGAGCGCTGCGCTCTAAAATGAATGCCTTCACCCACACCAGCCATTCTGCCTGCAGTAGGAAGCTACAACCAGTTATGGAACGTATTCCTGTGTGGTTTAAATACGGCCAGTTACCTGCACTTTTCCATGATTTACCGGGTTTGAAAAGGCTATGCTATGGGCTCACCTGCTTACCCAAGGTTGGCAGTGCTTAAAGTGGTATACTGCTAGGCAGATTAGATTGGCTCCCCTACACATTGCTTACTCTTACTAAGTTGAGCTGTGCTGCAGTTAGCATTGCTTAATAGTTAATTAACACTATATTTGCCTTTTGGCAGTGATTTATTATTCATTACAGGTTCTATATGTGTCTGGTATTCATAATTCTACACTTCTACTACTTCTACACTTTATTACAATAACACCTCACATCTATGCTTACTGCAGAACTCCAGTTCACATATTTGTGTTATGTAGCAGGTTATACCACTTCACACTGTACATAGATTCAGTTCACATTTGGTTTGATTTTCCTGTGGTGAGGATTAGTTTGCTGATACCTCATTCATATCTATTGCTATGATGGCTTAGTGGTTAACTACTGTGACTATAGTGTACAGGGTCCTGAGTTCTAGCCTTGAAGAGGCAGTTTATTTTGTTGCTGGGCAGAACATGGGCCGTTGGGTATAGAGTGATTAAGGCACTTTAAAGCAGTTGTAAGTGGGTTTGTTCGGGTTTGCACGACTGTAAGCACTGCTAACCTCTGGTTACAGTTTCTTATACTCAGTTAGCTTCTACTTTGCTTAATCTGTGTAGGCAGTGCTTACCCCCGCGCAAACTCACTTTAACACGCTTACTAGTGCTTATATATGCTTAGTAGTGCTTATATCTCCTTACTAGTGCCTTATTCATTATGACACTGACACTTCACATGTGCATTTAATGCAGTACTCCGGTTCACATTTAAATGTTATGTAGGTTATACAGCAAAAAGATGTAAAAATATGTTCATATACAGATTTCACATGCAAAATTATATGCGCTGCAGTGGGACTCGAACCGGGAATGCCTGTGTGTTAGGTGGATGCTCTAACCACTACACTATTGCTGTGCTACTTCATTTGCATATATGTTCCTTGTTATATTCTTCAGCTGCTTTAACCATAGCTAAGCGATGGGCAAACCTGTGCACCTACAGTTAGCTTTACTCGGGGTTTTAAAAAAAATAAATAAAAGGGTTTCTTCATTTTATTTATATGTAACTGTTGCTGTTGAACACATGGAGACTTGTTGGTGGGAATATGTGAACACCTATGAGCAGTCTCGCTCATTTATTTACAGTTTCTGCTGTTCTACTTTGCAGGGGCGTGTTTATTTTGAGAGCTCTGCTCTCAGACACGCCCCCTGCACTCATCCATGCTCCATGTAGGATTAGGAGGTCAGGCAGTGCACCTTCATTAATATGCATGGTGTGCTGCCGACCTCCTCCTAAACTGCCACTTCCATGTAGGACTAGATTAGTCCTGCACTAAAGTATAGTAAATCTGGAGGAATGTATATGTACAAGTGCCTTAGTGCGAATAAAAAATGCTGTGAAGCCCAGTCTGCATTAGTAGTCATTACTGTTGTCTTTTTTTCACATTAAAGTGTGTTTTAGTCAGGTTTATGCTTTAAAAATATCAGAGCACTTTATAGCTAGCCTGGTGGCATAGAGAAATTTATTTTGCATTTGTTTACCGGGAAAGTCTGAATGGGCAAAATGTCCTTTTTCAGCGGAAGCCTGGGGAGGAAAGCTCTACTTGTATAAATAATGTAAGTATGGCATACAGATACAAATATTGATTTGATCTCAGATGGAAGTACAAAATGAAAATACATGTTTTACATTTCACTGATACAATCATATGTAGTCTAGATAGGATACAGAGAATAACAGTTGAATGAGAGGTGAAGCCCTGTCTATGGCCTGGTTGACCAGAGTTCACATAGCTCGTATCCGTTGCAGTTGGCAAGAAGGATGACTACGCCTGTCCTGAGGGTGGGTGGGGGAACTTTTTTGATGCCAGTAGATTTTCAAGCCCTGACAGAAGGCAGAGCTGAAAACCTTCACATTGTGGGTGTACAGGATGGCTGAAGTGTTACTGCTCTTGGGCTCAGTGCAGGGAAATCTTCAGAGATCATGCTTCATTGTCCACCCATACTACAGATGTAATGTCAGCGTACTGGGGTGTATGGCATATGGGGAAAAGTGTGTTGCATTATGACAATTTCTTACCTGCTCACATTCCACTTGGATATGAACAGTAGAGAGAACTCAAGAACCTACATACAGGATTCTGAGGCCTCCCTGCATGTAGGTTGCTCCAGAAAGGAAGACAGACCCTTGCCCTATATGGATCAAGCCAGGGCTGCAAAGATGGCACCATTTGGAAACTGGCAAAAAGAAGCTTAAAATCAGTGGCAGCAGATAAAATTATTTTTTAGATTTTTTTCTTTAAGATTTATGTCTACTGTTATAGCAGAGAAATGCTTTGCAAAGCATTTTTAGGATTGTTGGTCAACTCTGTATGTTGCGTATAACTGCAAACTGTACTGTATTTTCATAAAGGGTCATGGTAAATGATGTCATATGCCCCTTTGTCCATATTATTGTTTATACTGAAACTATGCCACTTATGCAAAGAGATCTCATTTGTTGTGAAATTGTACTTCTTGTTTGGGCAGTGGGTGTAGTGCATGTACTTTTCCATGTTCATCTACCCATTGACTGGAAGTTAATGTTATAGTTTTTACATTTTCTTTTAGTGTTCCCAGATATGATCAGCCACCTCCGCCACCACCTCCTGTAACTTACCAGCCTAGGCAAGTGGAGAGAAACCAGACAGTCCTGGTTCCGGCAAATCCATACCACACTGCTGAAATACCTGACTGGCTGCAGGTCTATGCTAGGGCACCAGTAAAGTGAGTAGCTTCATAAAGTAAATGTTTTCAGTTTCGTCTTGTCTGCTGAAGTAACTGATTATGTACCATACATTAGTCTTTTGCAATAAACAGTACTTAAAGCTCAAAAAAATGTTCAATTAATCATTATATCTTTATGATCTGAGCAGTGGTAATGTGTCAGTGTCACCCTAAGTACTCCTTGTATCTTAAGTTAGAATGTCTGTCATTGGGCCAGTTGGACTCTCATTATCTTGTTTTTACAGCCCCCCCCCCCCCCCCAACAAAAATAATTTTGAGTTCCCTTTTCATGAGTGATACTAGACATAAGGAGGCAATGTGTTTTTCTCCCCCTTTTATATAAAATGACTAGTAACTGTCGCTGGCATCATACAGAACTTCTGGACTGTGGCTGTTTCTGTTTTTTTCCCTTGTATTGCCCAGAGTAGGGATGATAACGGTTTCTGCTATCAGTTTCAAAACTGAATTTAAAGTGATTTTTCTCTCATTTTTATTTTCTGGACTTCAGGCCATTAGTGTCATGCCTGCTGGCAGTTAGGAATTAATCACTTCATTAGTAGATTGCCAACAGGTGTTAACGAGGTTATCAGGTTTCAAGTCCTTTGATAATTGTTCATACTTGAGAGGCACATGCTTTGCAGTACTGGTGTCTCCATTGTTCTTGTTTGGAAGAATTCTGTGGTGCAGACACAGGCGCCTGTAATGAGAGCTATTTGTAGTATCCCTTGCTGACTGTAGTGGGAATCTGTGTGTTTTATCCTGAATGCTGTAGACAAAAATGTACTGTGCTTTTGGTGCACAACTGTTCACCTTTTGTGACTCTAGTAATTTTAGCAATGGTTTCACAGTACAGCACTTTTCTGGAGGATGTATGCAGGGGCATGTACAACCTTTAGTTCTGAAATTTGTCATATTCTTAAATTCCCATGAAGAGGAAGAACTCGCCTCAAAACTCACTGGCTCTGCCCCTGTACTAACCCTGACTAGAGTTCAGTGTCCTACTAGTACTCTCTATTCTCCTTCAAACAAATCTTACACTAAATCTTTTCTATTCTCATGCATAGTTTGTATACCCTTAGTCTGTAATTAATTTCTAATTGTTGCTTCTGTAAGAGCATACTAATACTATATATTTTTTTCTCAATTAACTAAATTTGTAAAGTCTGATATTAATGTCTGTATCTGGAGCTTTTCTCCCTGGGCCTCTGCTGAAAATGAACTTGTATCTAGCTGGACCAGCCCGGTAAACAAATGTAAAATAAAATGTAAAATAAAAATTGTGTTGTGCAGATTAAAGAGTTAGATTTCTTCCCAGTCTTAAGGCTCTCCACAAGAATTTTCTTTCTGGAGATACTAACTCACTTTGGGTGAGGTCAGCTTGGTCTTGGCTGTCATTACAGGAGCCTGTCTCTCCACCACAAAATCCTTCCAAAGAACAAGGGAGACATCAGTTCTGCAAAGCATGTCCCATGTTTCAGGATATTATGAAAATGGAGGTGCTATTTGAATAGGATACTTGGTACTAAGAAGGAAAATATCACCAAATACACACTACATTAAGTTTGTGTCCAGATTTCCTAGTCTCCAGCAACCCAAAAGACATTATATATGCAAGGTTTGCATCCTGTAGCCATCATCAAACCAAAGTGGGAAGGCTTTTCACCTGGCGTATTTACTATTTAATAAAGGTTCTAGATAAATGTATTGAAATGGTAAGATTGTTGTGCATCTAGTATATACCAGTTATTAGAACATTAAATGATTGGCTGACAGTTTACCAGAATTCTATCTAGGAGCAGATGCAGGAAGGTAAACTATCAAGATATTAATGGGCTTTAGAGAATCTGCCAAGAAAGAAATGAAAAAAGGGATATGTGATGAAGATGGGTAAAAGCAAATAGAGGAGGTTGTAGAAGATCTGAAAAAAAAAATGTAAAACCACTACTTCCACTACAGGTCATGGGCAGGGCAGTGCAGCTCAGACGGCTTCAGAAAACTTCACGTCTTTTACTTACTAGACAAATTCTCACTTATCTACATAGCTTATATTGTGTGCCATACTAAGGTTGCTAGACCACTTAAACCTTTTGCCTAGAGTACCTTTTCTGATGGCCACATTCCAGCAGTGCTCCCACACCAGATTTCCTAGCCACCTCATGTACATTCAGGTTCACCACATTGAGAGCCACCTCATAATACTTTATTGCTGCCTTTGCAAGCCCTGACCCATGCCATGCCAAATGGTCCTGTTAAGCATTCCACTCAGATGTAGGACTCAAAAGTTCTCTTCTGCATTTAGAAGCTGGTTTGAAGTTGTGGTAATTGCAAGTTAGCACTTCTGACATCTTGGAGTGAGCTGTATGCAGGAATTGACTGCAGGCCCCTCAGCTCACACAAGTGCAGTAGGCTGAAACAAGCACAGTAGTGAGCTTCTGCATTGGTGCCACTGATGGTTTAAGGAGGAGGAATAGTCTCTCCTCATTTTTTATTTTAATACAAGATCTTGAAGGGGGAGTTTGTGCCTTTTATTTTGGGGTGTTTTTTTAATCTTCTTTTTTTTTTTTTTTTTTTTAACTAGTAAGTAACTGAAGTGGTTATAGGCATAATCCAAACAGAATTCTGTTCAAGGCCTTATCTTGAATAGTCTTCAAACAATTAGAAAGGGGTAATCATGGAGTCAGTGTAGCAGTTCATACACCACTCCCTCGGTACTCTAAGAACTCCCCACTCTAAGTTCATTCAAGTAGGAATATCTGAACATCAGAAGAAGCAACATTTCTGAAAGGAGGAAAGGGTCAGTTGGACACCTTTGAGGACAGAGATCCACAAATAGATCTCTCCCTTTCATCAGTAATTTGTAACATTAGCTTCTGGACAGATCCCCCTCCATCCTTTCTGTCCTTATTGTCAACATTGTTGGTGGTGAGATTCGTCTTCTAGCAATTATTTTACCTGTCTTGGGCATGTGGATAAAATGTAGTGGTCACCAAGACGAATACCATAGAATCTGTAAAATTACTACCTGAGGCTGGTATGCAGCACCCATTATTTTATTTACTATTTATTGACCGAGGAAATGAAGATACCTAGAAGAACCCGTTTCCGCAACTGACTGGGCCGAAAGGCAAAATTACATAAAGTAGAATGCTCTATAAATATAGGAAGAATTGCAGTACGTGTGTGTAGAGGGCATACATAAGTAAGTGAATACACATGAACAAGGGTTACAAGGTTTGCTTAGATTTTGAAATGTTTACATGCTTACTAGGATTTGTATAATAAAATATTGCAGCAAGTTCTTATTAAAACAAAAAGTTGTAACAAATTAATAGTGCAACATTGTAAAGCAGTTGCTGGCCTGCAGAGTAACCAAGTGCCACCCTATACCTCACACACCTGGAAAAGGAGTTCATAGTGCAGCATTATAAAGCAGTTGCTGGACGGAAAAGCCATCCAGAGATAACCTAAACACTCGTGGCATGTTCTGGGTTGGTTCTAGTTACAGAAAAGGAGGGCCACTGCACTAGACCATCCCCAGTCTTCTCAATTTAAGCAAGTAAGTGGCAGTAAAAACATTTAAGATGCCAGCTCTGGAAGACCTACCTCCACTCCCGATTGTTTTCCTCATTACACTAAATTTGAAGTACATCTTTTCAAATGTCCACACAAGCAGAACTTACAAATCACTCCTACAGCCAGTTTACTTTCTTGCCCTTTGATGTTTCTGTTGTACCCCAAAGTCTTCACCATTGCATGGTTCTATTGTTCACATTCCTAATACTGAAACTAAATTGTGTTAATCCGTAATCTAAACAGTAGTTTTAAAATGGTACTTTTCAGCAGGGTAAAAATCTATGGCACACCTTGGCTTAAAATAATTGGCTTAAAACTAAAAATAGTGTATACTGAGGACTTGCATCAATTTGACTTCATCAGACAGCTAAAAATCTATTCTGTTCACTGCATAACTAAACTGTTTATCCTACGTGCTTCAGTCAGTACTTGAAGGCTTTTAAAGGACTATTTAACCCTTGATTGCAAGTGCCAGCAATACTTGACATCACTGTGATGTCCACATAATGAGTGCTGCGCATTTTCATTCTTGGTACATCTACTTTTCTTTTCATTTTAAATTCAGTGCAGAGACAATTTTAAAAGTAAAAAATCCTATCCTTAGTACAATTTTGGGGTAATTATTTAAATGATATGATAGTTATACTAACAAAATTAATTGCCCACAGCTTCCCATTAAAATGATTAAGAAATTAACCCTGGTTAAAAAAAAAAAATCATGTTATTAGCAAGACTTCTCAACTCTAGTTACATAACTGTGGTCATTATTACTCCTCCTTGGAGATCTTTGTGGTCAACAGTAGCCACTGACACATTTGAGTGGAATAATCTGCATTACTTAGGTTTGGTAGACTCCTATTCGAACTGGTTTGAGATAGATTTGCTACCTAATTTAACATCCAGTGTTATTACTAATTTGACACGTCATTTCACAGTCTGTGGTAGTCCACACAGTTATTTCAGACAGTAGTTCTCAGTCTACCAGTCAGTTGTTTCAGATATTTGCAAAAGAGTGGGACTTTGTCCATGTTACTAGTAGTCCTGAATACCCACAGTCAAACGGCCTTACTGAAAGTGCAGTACAGAGTGCAAAGCAATTACTAGAGAGGTCAGTGTGACAATACCAACATCTTCTTGAATGTACTTAATCTCAGAAATATACACCATGACAACCTAATTGGCTCGCCTGCTCAGAGACTTCTATCTAGGCAAACTAGAACAACCATTGCCTATTAGTTCTAGTGTGTTGGTGCCTAATACATAAAACAGAGCAATCAAAGCTCAACTTTTTAAGAAGAGTTCTTCCCAGAAGTCTAGCTATGTTAAAACTAGCAGATTTCGTCGTCCATTAAAACAAGGAGAGACTAGATGCAAATGGCGAAAGGCTTTGATTGAGTTAGTCAAATGAGAGGTATATGTGCTGAGCTGAGATCCTAGTTAGTAGAATCTGAGGGTATAGAATATAGGAGAAACCGCAGGCATCTTCCTTTATCAGAATGGATCATTTCTCAGAGGATGTAGAACAGTGTGTGTGTATGTACCTTTAAGAAGCATTTTCAAATGTAAGGGCATGCATATAAATAGTGAGCATGTGAAAGCAGCAGTGCCATTTTGAGAGAACAGCCAGAGAGTTGACATGTATGTGTGTGGTAGTCAGTTTGTTTATAAATTTAAGTTTAAGTTACAAAGCCTCATTCCTGATGTGTTTGTGTGTAATAAAGCTGCTTGAATGTTAGTCTGTTTTATCCTGACCAGTCAAGCGACAATGATAAAATTAAGTATTTAGGAGTATTGATTAAAATGATTCTGGTGTGGCAACTAAGAATATGTGGGAAGAGACTAAACAAAAGCTGAGGAAATGAAAGCTTTGTTATGTGGATAGTAAGATACAAGCAGTTAAAACGTTTTTAGTCCCATTAGTTGTATACACAGGTCGGGCATATTTTTATCAACCAGAGGAGTTGTGGATAGCAGTTAAGAGATGAAGGACTTTATCTGGTAGGGGAAGATGGCAAGAGTCAAGTGGGATAAGCTGATACTTCCAGTAGTACAGGGCGGATTGGGATTACCCGATTTGAAGGGGTATTTCAGAGCTACACAGTTAAGGCTCAGAAAATTATAATTCAAAGTGGAAAGGGTTGATTAAACGGGGGGGGGGGGGCTTAAACAAGGAGAGACTGGGATTTTGGATGCAAACCTTTAAAGGAGAATAACCGTAATTGTACAGAATATTATATCTATAAAGTAGCAGAAAGTATCTTAAGAACTAAGCCAACACGGGAATGGCGAAAGGAGATTCTGCTGATGGAGATAGACAAGTAGGCAAGAGATGGCTGGAATTTATTGGAGAAAACTGGCAAAGGATCCATGGCATTTGGAGCGAATAACTAGAGAGGGAAAGATGATAGAATGGGAAGACGCCGAGAATTTGTTTGAACTGCTGTTCAGAGATTGCCTTCCCTATCAAGGACTGGTATCAGATTATAGGCAAAGGGAAAGAAATAGGGGGATCCCAAATGAATGACCAGCACTGGTAAAATTTTTAGTGGAATCTAAAACAAGCTGTCATTAAAGAAATAATTAGTACAGCATATAAAATATTGCATGATAACTATAAGAATCGGAGGGTAGAAAGGATTGGGTAAGAGAAAAAAAGTGTAAAACTTCTCTGTGTGGAAGATTTTCAGTCCATATATCTCTAATTACTGTATATTAATCAAATCAGACAATAGTAGTAGAAGTAGCGAACTTAAACTTGTCTTAAGTAAAAAAATATATATATATATATATATATATATCAGTGGCGGATCCAGGAATTTGCAGAAGGGGGGGGCGCAGTCTGGATAGTTGACTACCGGGGTGGAAGCAAGAAAGTGGGACACAAAGCTCTGACATCATGTCTGGAAAGACATCAGTTTACATTCAGTTACACATGATTTTACTGTGGATGTGGTAGCAGAAAAAAGTAATTCCTACACAGCACATCTATTTTCAATGCATGCCTGGAAAAAAATTTTTGACCATACCAACTCACATTCTCCTTCCATGGCATAGTGGGCATATGGACTCATAAACTTGTAAAGAATCCCACTGAAGCTGGAAATAACCACAGTGAAGTCTACTTTGTTGTTAAACGTAAAATATATACCAGACATATTAGGATACATTAGTAAAAGCTTTATTTATTGATGTACCAAATAAACTAAACTCATAAAACTTTCTTTAGCTGACCATTATGTTTTTGGATTGTTTACTGTTCTTTCTCTGGGTTTAAGCACAACTAATTTTCTTTAACAAAAGTCCTACTGTACCTTCTCTTCTTTCAACAAATTCTGGAGTGAGTAAAGGAGGGGGAGGCAATGCTGGTCTCCAGGAGTTCAAAAATGCTGGTTATCTTCTTTCTCAAGTCAAAGTTCAATGAAACAAATTGTTTTTAGGTCAAAGTTTTCCACGTTCATGGCCATCTGAATTTGAGTAATTTTGTCTTCCAACTCATGGTCTTTGACAGTGAATTTCTGTCCTGTTGAACTTTCACTGAGCTTGGATTGCAGTCACTGCAACTTCAGCACTGGGGAAATAGTTCTATTTTGGAGAATGCAGTACTTTACACAACTGTGTTAGTTGAATATAAGCTGACAATTTCCAATACAATTGCTGCTACCTTGTTTTCCACAGCTGCTGGCAACTTAAATGCAGCAGTGTTATATTATCATTTTGCCAGATTTTAAAGAATTCAACAGATGGTTCAGCCTTAAGAAAGCTTTGTGTCCATTTAGCTTCACTGTTCAGGAGGTTTGGCTGTAGTTAGAGAACACCATCATTGTCCATGTTAGTGATGTTGGTGTCCTGGTTAACTTTTGTCTTTGGAGCAAGTGAGTTCTGCTGTGGTACTACTCTGAATTCTGTGATCATTTCTCTTCTGTTTGTCAGGTTTTCTCCATTTTTTCTTTAGTCATGTCCATTTCTATCTGCAACTTTCCCTTAATACAACTCATGTTCCTGAACATCTGCTCACCTTTTGTTGTCTTCCATTTCTTTGCATTGCTCATGTATACATCCCTCCAGAACTTCTCTTGCTATCATCTATCAAACTCTGCATTAAAGTTTTACATAATGTACCCTGCTCTCATTATCTTTAGAGAGCCTTCTTTCCTCAGCCACTTCTAAAGCCTTCACAGACAGTCATTTTGCCTTCTTAATCCTCTTTCTATTTAGAATTAATTTTTTGCAACTTCCTGGGTAATATTTCCAACTTCTGTCCATAGTTCATGTACTCTGTCCAGCATGCCTAATCCCTGATTAATGGTACTTCTCTTACTTTCTGTGCTGCCTGTGGAGTAGAGGACTTCTGTGGAATTTCTATGTTGCCTGTGGAGTGGATGATTTCTATGATGGTAGAGCTCTGACTGACTACTGGTACTTCTCACTTTCTATGCTTCCTGTGGAGTAGAGGACTTCTGTGGAATTTCTATGTTGCCTGTGGAGTGGATGACTTCTGATGGTAGAGCTCTGACTACTGGTACTTCTTTTACTTTCTATGCTGCCTGTGGAGTAGAGGACTTCTGTGATGGTAGAGCTCTGACTACTGGTACTTCTCACTTTCTATGCTTCCTGTGGAGTAGAGGACTTCTGTGATGGTAGTGCTCTGACTACTGGTACTTCTTACTTTCTATGTTGCCTGTGGAGTGGATGATTTCTATGATGGCAGAGCTCTGACTGACTACTGGTACTTCTCACTTTCTATGCTGCCTGTGGAGTAGAGGACTTCTGTGGAATTTCTATGTTGCCTGTGGAGTGGATGACTTCTGATGGTAGAGCTCTGACTACTGGTACTTTTACTTTCTATGCTGCCTGTGGAGTAGAGGACTTCTGTGATGGTAGTGCTCTGACTACTGGTACTTTTACTTTCTGTGCTGCCTGTGGAGTAGAGGACTTCTGTGATGGTAGTGCTCTGACTACTGGTACTTCTTACTTTCTATGTTGCCTGTGGAGTAGAGGACTTCTGTGATGGTAGTGCTCTGACTACTGGTACTTCTTACTTTCTATGTTGCCTGGGAGTAGAGGACTTCTATGATGGTAGTACTGACTTCTCTGATGGCACTTGTATGAATTTCTAGGTTGCCTGTGGAGTGGATGATTTCTATGATGGTAGAGCTCTGACTGACTACTGGTACTTCTCACTTTCTATGCTTCCTGTGGAGTAGAGGACTTCTGTGGAATTTCTATGTTGCCTGTGGAGTGGATGACTTCTGATGGTAGAGCTCTGACTACTGGTACTTCTTTTACTTTCTATGCTGCCTGTGGAGTAGAGGACTTCTGTGATGGTAGTGCTCTGGCTACTGGTACTTCTTACTTTCTATGTTGCCTGGGAGTAGAGGACTTCTATGATGGTAGTACTGACTTCTCTGATGGCACTTGTATGAATTTCTAGGTTGCCTGTGGAGTGGATGATTTCTATGATGGTAGAGCTCTGACTGACTACTGGTACTTCTCACTTTCTATGCTTCCTGTGGAGTAGAGGACTTCTGTGATGGTAGTGCTCTGACTACTGGTGGTACTTACTTTCTATGTTGCCTGGGAGTAGAGGACTTCTATGATGGTAGTACTGACTTCTCTGATGGCACTTGTATGAATTTCTTGGTTGCCTGTGGAGTGGATGATTTCTGTGATGGTAGAGCTCTGACTGACTACTGGTACTTTCACTTTCTATGCTGCCTGTGGAGTAGAGGACTTCTGTGATGGTAGTGCTCTGGCTACTGGTACTTTTACTTTCTATGCTGTCTGTGGAGTAGAGGACTTCTGTGATGGTAGTGCTCTGACTACTGGTAGTTTTTACTTTCTATGTTGCCTGGGAGTAGATGACTTCTATGATGGTAGCACTGACTTCTCTGATGGTACTTCTATGAATTGTTATGTTGCCTGTGGAGTAGATGACTTCTCTGATGGTAACACTCCGACTTAATTAGTAGTCAGACTTTGTCAATATGTTATACCATCTAAACATATGTATAAAAACATTCTCGGATGTCTTTCTGCAAATATGGATTACAAAGGAGTAGTCTATCGGGATGTCTCTATGCATGAACAGCAACACTAAACTGTTAAGGCGCTTTTGCCTCTTGGTACTCCGGAGTTCAGACTTTCAGTTTTAAGGCTGAATTAGCCCTCTCTACTCCAGCAGTTGTGACTGGAGTGAGCAAGAGTGTATTTAATACAAACGAAATGTTTGGGAACATTTTGACATTTGTTTGTGAATAGGTCTGCTTCAAATCATTTAGCAGTGCAGAATTGTGCGATATAGTCTCCCATGTCCTTTTCCACAGTCTGAGCTCTTGGTTGAATGTTGTTGAAGGAAAGTCAAAACATTTTTTAAGTGAACTCTATCTAATGTTAAGCTGTTCAAGTTTGATGGAATTAGTGAGAGTCCTTGAATAACTGTTGATGCCATTGTAGTGAATCGTCTGGACAGTTTATGAATGAAGTGATCCAGAAAGGGAATAAAAATTGCTCTTCGCCAGTACTCTTCTGAAGTCTCTTCAGCCACATTGTTCCTCATATTCTGTTTGCTACAGACACGTGGAAGGGGTAATTCAGTATTATTGCAGAAGCTCCCATTTCTGACATATCTCTGAAGATATTCCTAAACTCATTCTCAATGTTTGCACGAACAGCCTGCAGCTCATTAAGCACACAGCTGACATGCTCATATGCATACAGTATGTCTTGTGACGATCCTTGTAGAGGTTTGCTAAGGGGCTTAGTAAAGCCAAACAAGAACTTTGCTGACTGAAAGGAAACAATAAAGCAAGACTTAGTAATTGAATTGTAAAGTCCACTGGCATCTGTCAAAGTTTTTCCATCCCAGTGTGGCCCTCTGTTATTCATAATATTGCCTAAACAGTGAATGAGTGATTCACACATATGATAGAAGTTAAAGGCTGTATGCCTCTCCACCCATCTGGTCTCACACAGCAACTTAAGCTTTTGTTTTCTATAGGTTTTTTGCCACTTGCCTTTTGCTGTAAGTTTATGTACTGCACTGATTCCTCTAGACATCTTTGCCTTTTTGGGGAGTATTTGAAAAACAAACCAACTTCCTTCACTATATTTAACATTATTCGTACTTCTGGAACTTGGCAAGCCTTTGAAAGTACGAGGTACAACTGGTGGCTAGCACAGTGGAAAAAAATAGCATGTGGTACTTTTTCTTGAAACAAAGCTGCACAGCCTTTCTGTACTCCAGCCATGTTTTCAGCACCATCAGTGACTTCATCCGAATGCTTCTTACTGACTTCACTAACAGTACTTCTCTCACTTTCTATGTTATCTGTTAAGCTGCTGACTTCTGTGACAGTACTATTTTCACTGACTTCTCTGATGGTACTTCTATGATGGTAGAGCTCTGACTGACTACTGGTACTTCTCTTACTTTCTGTGCTGCCTTTGGAGTAGAGGACTTCTGTGATGGTAGTGCTCTGACTACTGGTACTTACTTTCTATGTTGCCTGTGGAGTGGATGATTTCTATGATGGCAGAGCTCTGACTACTGGTACTTCTCACTTTCTATGCTGCCTGTGGAGTAGAGGACTTCTGTGGAATTTCTATGTTGCCTGTGGAGTGGATGACTTCTGATGGTAGAGCTCTGACTACTGGTACTTTTACTTTCTATGCTGCCTGTGGAGTAGAGGACTTCTGTGATGGTAGTGCTCTGACTACTGGTACTTTTACTTTCTGTGCTGCCTGTGGAGTAGAGGACTTCTGTGATGGTAGTGCTCTGACTACTGGTACTTCTTACTTTCTATGTTGCCTGTGGAGTAGAGGACATCTGTGATGGTAGTGCTCTGACTACTGGTACTTCTTACTTTCTATGTTGCCTGGGGAGTAGAGGACTTCTATGATGGTAGTACTGACTTCTCTGATGGCACTTGTATGAATTTCTAGGTTGCCTGTGGAGTGGATGATTTCTATGATGGTAGAGCTCTGACTGACTACTGGTACTTCTCACTTTCTATGCTTCCTGTGGAGTAGAGGACTTCTGTGATGGTAGTGCTCTGACTACTGGTACTTCTTACTTTCTATGTTGCCTGGGAGTAGAGGACTTCTATGATGGTAGTACTGACTTCTCTGATGGCACTTGTATGAATTTCTAGGTTGCCTGTGGAGTGGATGATTTCTATGATGGTAGAGCTCTGACTGACTACTGGTACTTTCACTTTCTATGCTGCCTGTGGAGTAGAGGACTTCTGTGATGGTAGTGCTCTGGCTACTGGTACTTTTACTTTCTATGCTGTCTGTGGAGTAGAGGACTTCTGTGATGGTAGTGCTCTGACTACTGGTAGTTTTTACTTTCTATGTTGCCTGGGAGTAGATGACTTCTATGATGGTAGCACTGACTTCTCTGATGGTACTTCTATGAATTATGTTGCCTGTGGAGTAGATGACTTCTCTGATGGTAACACTCCGACTTAATTAGTAGTCAGACTTTGTCAATATGTTATACCATCTAAACATATGTATAAAAACATTCTCGGATGTCTTTCTGCAAATATGGATTACAAAGGAGTAGTCTATCGGGATGTCTCTATGCATGAACAGCAACACTAAACTGTTAAGGCACTTTTGCCTCTTGGTACTCCGGAGTTCAGACTTTCAGTTTTAAGGCTGAATTAGCCCTCTCTACTCCAGCAGTTGTGACTGGAGTGAGCAAGAGTGTATTTAATACAAACGAAATGTTTGGGAACATTTTGACATTTGTTTGTGAATAGGTCTGCTTCAAATCATTTAGCAGTGCAGAATTGTGCGATATAGTCTCCCATGTCCTTTTCCACAGTCTGAGCTCTTGGTTGAATGTTGTTGAAGGAAAGTCAAAACATTTTTTAAGTGAACTCTATCTAATGTTAAGCTGTTCAAGTTTGATGGAATTAGTGAGAGTCCTTGAATAACTGTTGATGCCATTGTAGTGAATCGTCTGGACAGTTTATGAATGAAGTGATCCAGAAAGGGAATAAAAATTGCTCTTCGCCAGTACTCTTCTGAAGTCTCTTCAGCCACATTGTTCCTCATATTCTGTTTGCTACAGACACGTGGAAGGGGTAATTCAGTATTATTGCAGAAGCTCCCCATTTCTGACATATCTCTGAAGATATTCCTAAACTCATTCTCAATGTTTGCACGAACAGCCTGCAGCTCATTAAGCACACAGCTGACATGCTCATATGCATACAGTATGTCTTGTGACGATCCTTGTAGAAGTTTGCTAAGGGGCTTAGTAAAGCCAAACAAGAACTTTGCTGACTGAAAGGAAACAATAAAGCAAGACTTAGTAATTGAATTGTAAAGTCCACTGGCATCTGTCAAAGTTTTTCCATCCCAGTGTGGCCCTCTGTTATTCATAATATTGCCTAAACAGTGAATGAGTGATTCACACATATGATAGAAGTTAAAGGCTGTATGCCTCTCCACCCATCTGGTCTCACACAGCAACTTAAGCTTTTGTTTTCTATAGGTTTTTTGCCACTTGCCTTTTGCTGTAAGTTTATGTACTGCACTGATTCCTCTAGACATCTTTGCCTTTTTGGGGAGTATTTGAAAAACAAACCAACTTCCTTCACTATATTTAACATTATTCGTACTTCTGGAACTTGGCAAGCCTTTGAAAGTACGAGGTACAACTGGTGGCTAGCACAGTGGAAAAAAATAGCATGTGGTACTTTTTCTTGAAACAAAGCTGCACAGCCTTTCTGTACTCCAGCCATGTTTTCAGCACCATCAGTGACTTCATCCGAATGCTTCTTACTGACTTCACTAACAGTACTTCTCTCACTTTCTATGTTATCTGTTAAGCTGCTGACTTCTGTGACAGTACTATTTTCACTGACTTCTCTGATGGTACTTCTATGATGGTAGAGCTCTGACTGACTACTGGTACTTCTCTTACTTTCTGTGCTGCCTGTGGAGTAGAGGACTTCTGTGATGGTAGTGCTCTGACTACTGGTACTTCTTACTTTCTATGTTGCCTGTGGAGTAGAGGACTTCTGTGATGGTAGTGCTCTGACTACTGGTACTTCTTACTTTCTATGTTGCCTGGGAGTAGAGGACTTCTATGATGGTAGTACTGACTTCTCTGATGGCACTTGTATGAATTTCTAGGTTGCCTGTGGAGTGGATGATTTCTATGATGGTAGAGCTCTGACTGACTACTGGTACTTCTCACTTTCTATGCTTCCTGTGGAGTAGAGGACTTCTGTGATGGTAGTGCTCTGGCTACTGGTACTTTTACTTTCTGTGCTGCCTGTGGAGTAGAGGACTTCTGTGATGGTAGTGCTCTGACTACTGGTACTTCTTACTTTCTATGTTGCCTGTGGAGTGGATGATTTCTATGATGGCAGAGCTCTGACTGACTACTGGTACTTCACACTTCCTATGCTGCCTGTGTAGTAGAGGACTTCTGTGGAATTTCTATGTTGCCTGTGGAGTGGATGACTTCTGATGGTAGAGCTCTGACTACTGGTACTTCTCACTTTCTATGCTTCCTGTGGAGTAGAGGACTTCTGTGATGGTAGTGCTCTGGCTACTGGTACTTTTACTTTCTATGCTGCCTGTGGAGTAGAGGACTTCTGTGATGGTAGTGCTCTGACTACTGGTACTTCTTACTTTCTATATTGCCTGGGAGTAGAGGACTTCTATGAAGGTAGAACTCTGACTGACTCCTGGTACTACTTACTTTCTATGTTGCCTGGGGAGTAGAGGACTTCTAT
Organism: Protopterus annectens; assembly: GCF_019279795.1. Classification (NCBI taxonomy): domain Eukaryota; kingdom Metazoa; phylum Chordata; order Ceratodontiformes; family Protopteridae; genus Protopterus; species Protopterus annectens. The sequence goes on along the minus strand of NC_056737.1, from coordinate 628,139,400 downwards.
GATGGTAGTACTGACTTCTCTGATGGCACTTCCATGAATTTCTATGTTGCCTGTGGAGTGGGTGACTTATGATGGTAGAGCTCTGATTGACTATGTTGCCTATGAAGAAGATTACTGGTATTTATCTTACTTTCTATGCCGCCTGCGGAGTACATGACTTCTCTGATGTTAACACTCTGACTTAATTAGTAGTCAGACTTTGTCAATATGTTATACCATCTAAAGATATGTATAAAAACTGTACACGGCAGGAGAGAAAGTCTAACAAATTTTAACACTAAGCATTTCATGATGGCCTCTATGTTCTCATACCGTACTGTAATATATGTCACATGCTTAGTCATACTACTGTTAGATTCTTAATTAAGCGGATTAATAAGTAGCATTCTTCTTGGATGTCTTTCTGCAAATAAATTGATTACCGAGGAGTAGTCTATCGGGATGTCCCTATGCATGAACAGCAACACTAAACTGTTAAGGCTCTTGTCCCATGGTACTCCGGAGTTCAGACTTTATCAGTTTTAAGGCTGAATTAGCCCTCTCTACTCCAGCAGTTGTGACTGGAGTGAGCAAGAGTGTATTTAATACAAAGGAAATGTTTGGGAACATTCTGACATTTGTTTGCGAATTGGTCTGCTTCAAATCATTTGGCAGTGCAGAATTGTGCGATATAGCCTCCCATGTCCTTTTCCACAGTCTGTGCTCTTGGTGGAATGTTGTTGGTGAAGGCAAGTCAAAAAATGTTTAAGTGAACCCTCTCTATCTAATGTTAAGCTGTTCAAGTTTGATGGAATTAGTGAGAGTCCTTGAATAGCTGTTGATGCCATTGTAGTGAATCGTCTGGACAGTTCATGAATGAAGTGATCCAGAAAGGGAATAAAAATTGCTCTTCGCCAGTATTCTTCTGAAGTCTCTCCAGTCACATTGTTCCTCATAGTCTGTTTGCTACAGACATGTGGAAGAGGTAATTCAGTATTATTGCAGAAGCTCCCCATTTCTGACATATCTCTGAAGATATTCTTAAACTCATTCTCAATGTTTACACGAATAGCCTGCAGCTCATTAAGCACACAGCTGACTTGCTCATATGCATACAGTATGTCTTGTGACGATCCTTGCAGAAGTTTGCTTAGGGGCTTAGTAAAGCCAAATAAGAACCTTACTGACTGGAAGGAAACAATAAAGCAAGACTTAGTAATTGAACTGTAAAGTCCACTGGCATCCGTCAAAGTTTTTCCATCCCAGTGTGGCCCTCTGTTATTCATAATATTGTCTAAACAGTGAATGAGTGCTTCATACATATGATAGAAGTCATCAAAGGCTGTATGTCTCTCCACCCATCTGGTCTCACACAGCAACTTAAGCTTTTGTTTTTCTATAGGTTTTTTGCCACTTGCCTTTTGCTGTAAGTTTATGTACTGCACTGATTCCTCTAGACATCTTTGCCTTTTTGGGGAGTATTTGAAAAACAAACCAACTTCCTTCACTATATTTAACATTATTCATACTTCTGGAACTTGGCAAGCCTTTGAAAGTACGAGGTTCAACTGGTGGCTAGCACAGTGGAAAAAAATAGCATGTGGTACTTTTTCTTGAAACAAAGCTGCACAGCCTTTCTGTGCTCCAGCCATGTTTCCAGCACCATCGTACCCTTGAGCTTTGCAGTGCTCAAGATTCAACGTTAGCTTTGTTAGGCATGTGACCAACTTATTGCATATCTCCTCTCCAGTCAGATTCACAGGCAATAAACTCTATGAATCTCTCCACAGGATGGCTATTCTTCACATATCGTAGTACCACTCCAAGTTGTTCCCAGTTGCTTATATCTGCAATTTCATCTGCTTGGATGGAATAAAAGGGTCCAAGAGGCTGTTGTTTAATATCCTTTATTATCTGCTGTTGAATGTATTCTTTAATACAGTCTAGCAATTCATTCTGTACTGTTTTTGAAATATACGTTGCATTCTTTTGGCATGTCTGCAAGTGGGCTTCTAACTCTCTGTCACCAGCATCAATTCGGAAATCAACTAGAGATCTGAAATTTCCTTTGTTGGTTGTACAGTCAGATGTGCAGTCATCTCTATGTCCACGGAGTGCTATCCCTTGCCTTCCACAGTACTCCAGACACTTTATAATAGAGGTTAGTAAAGCTCTGTTTTTGGCCACCTGCAGCTGTGACGCATTTGAAATTGCAAAGTCCACTCTTTGACTTGGATTGTCACTTGTGACTCGGAAAGCATGTAATTTTGCCTCAGATTTCTTGTGGTAATCTAATTCTGAATGTCTCTGAATATCAGCTTTGGCATGCTTCCAATTGCAATATGGCTGCTCAATGAATAACTTTGCACGTTCCGTCTGTGCTGGTGTTGGAAATAACACACAGGCTAAACAATACAGCCCATCTTTTTTCACTGAATATGCCAGAAAATGATACTGGTCTAGCCATGACAGCTGACATTGGCGAAGGGAACTTCCTGATTTTCTTCTTTTGTCTGTGAAGGCTTTGAGTGGGAAACGAAAACCATCATGTGGTTTGCGATGATTTATGACAATGACTTTCTCCTTATCTGCAGCATTAGTACATGTGATGTACTCACTAATATCTGTCAAACACTTTGTGGCACTGACTTCATCCGAATGCTTCTTAGTGACTTCACTAACAGTACTTCTCTCACTTTCTATGTCATCTGTTAAGCTGCTGACTTCTGTGACAGTACTACTTTCACTGACTTCTCTGATGGCACTACCTTCATTTACCATGTCTTCTGTGTCAAACAGACATGACTCTCTGACTGCTGGTTAAAAAAACAAAAACAAATATCAAGAGGAAGATAACTTCTTTAACAGTACAACAAATACAACTACATTTGCCTCCGTTGAATAGCATACTGTTAAACAAAAAAAGTTTCACTAAGTAAAAAAAAATAGGGAAAGAATCTATACACTAGATGCCTGCAAACCCACAAAAGAAATGCAAAGTATACAACATGGATTATTAAGATGTTCTATCTCACCGATGAGCTTCTGCCTTCATATAAGACTTTTAGAGTACAGTACCTTTCAGTTCATTTTCCATTACGTATCTGACTTTCCTTTCAAGACTAAAATTATTAAAACTTATGAATACCCTCATTCATAAAATCCTAGACAAATACTTTAGCACAGGAAATAGTGTCACACACCTCTGAACTATCCGTCAGTCATCCTGATACTAGGACATAATTCTGTACTACCACTACTCTCACTCACAAATGACTTACCCTCAGAGACTGAACCTTCTCCATGTTTTATGACCTTTCCGAAAAATTTGAAGAGAGACTGTTGATGTAGTTCTCGCTTTGCTCCTGAAGACATAGCAGCACTTTTTGCTGACATACTGCAGCTCATTTCAATACACAAATAACTGCTTGAAGCCTTCTGTTATCTAATGTACAAAATAAAACAGTGTCAAGTACTAATGACTTGGCTAATGGCCACAACAACATGTCTTCATTATGCTGAAGAAAGAACTCATATAAAACACTTCACAAATGAATGCACAAATCTGTTCTTTGCTTTGGCATATTCCAGTTGCTTTACAAAACTGTCTGTCTGTGGGTGCTATACTTCTATCAGCCTTCACACTCTGGCATTACACAGCATTTTCTGGACAAATAAAGGGCGTAGGTCAAAACTGTAAGCATTTTGTGAGCAATGAAAGATATTAGAATGTACAAATAGCCTGAACTTTGACTGCCACGTGTCCACAGTGGTGAGGAACTCCTATGTGGAACAACTTATAAGTAAATGTACGGCATCCAGATCCAAGGAAATTATAACCCCACTGTATTCAGCCTGATTAGACCAATAATTCAGTACAATGCACTATTTCACATGTACTTGACTAGGCACTTATTTGAGATGTTCTGTAACTTTAGGACACAGCATTTAACATTTGTCTCTGTAAAGCTACCAGGAAATTATACCATGTATTAACCCTTAAAATCAGATAAAAAGATCCCTCAGTAGGGCTCACAATGATGTCTAATTATATATAGTACATAAATAGATTCAGAAAGGGATGACAGAAGCAAAATTCCCTTATGAATTTACAAATAGTTTGAGGCTATAGGGGATAAGACAGACTAACTACAGAAAATATAAATATGTCATTTTTCTGCTTGTTGGTAATGCATGGTTTCCTCTACCTACAGGATTACTGCCAACAGCTTTCACCTCCTGGACATCTTGCTTCCCTACAACATGATACAACTCTGCACGCAATGAACGTACGGGCTGTCCTGCAAACTGTCATGTTTCAGTAAACAACGTTCAGCTTTGGGCATTGAGAAAGGCTGTAGTCCTGTTTCTTTCAGACACAGTAACTTGTGCTACTAGATATAAACATTCACTGTTCTGGTGAATTCAGAGTGGGGCAACAGTGCAATTTCATGGGAAACAGTGGTATGAAGATGACTTCTTATTTTTTTTATTTTTTTTTTTTATTTTTTCGTCACTCCAACTACACAATTGAACTCAAACCAATAACCATAATGATGTCCTTCCCAGGTCCAGTTCTAATTATAATGGCTTTCAGAAAAATCAGGGAGTCTCAGACTCTATTATGGGGCAACACATGTAGCAAGACCCAGAAGCGCACGTGAGTTGTGGTTATGGTCTTTATGGAATAGTGAGGGAGAGCGTGAAACGCCACGTGCATGCTCTGTTTCATTCATTCATCCATTCACATCTGGCAAATTCATGGAAAGATAATATGGAACAAACAGGCAAAATGTGGAACACTTACTAATGGCTTACTAACCACTTAAACTAGGAAGCTCATAGAATGGTTAAAATGTTGTATTTTTACTTATAAAATAGTTTAATGATTTAGCACTGTTACAGGTTAAAAGAACACTAACACTAAATGTGTGACAGGCTCTTTCAATGCGGAACTTCCGAGGAACATGAACTTTTTAATACCCCAAATGAGGATGTTTTTTCCTCGAAATGAGGTACTCTTGAGAGGTATGGCAGCATCTACCCAACTGAAAACTGGCATCTGAATTCAGCAAAATAAAGGAAAAATAAATAAACTAAATTTTTAAAGGAGTGTTTTATACGATTTTGCTAACTACGGTTTTAAGACCATCATACATATGTTAACTGCACACAATAAAAACATATTTTTAAATTGCCATTGATCCAGCACCATTAAGGGCTTCTGCATAAAATGTGTCTTAGTTTAATAAAAACATATTGCACTGGGGAAAAAGAGGCGAATGGCTTGCGTGCCCTGGGCATGGGCAGTAATAATACTGAATCTTCTTTAAGTAAGCTATAATAGTTCAAATCAGCCCTAAATTATCACCTGGCAACTAATAAACTATGCAACTGTACCACATCTGCAGTTGAAGTATGCAATCTTAACTCTGTTCACCATGGATACTGTAAAAGTGTATTAATATAGTATTTTTGATTTTACTCTCAATATCTTGAAGACGTGCTTTGTAAATGTTTGACTGTTGCTTTGAAATACTTGCAAGTAGTGTTTGACTGTTTTTCAATCCCACGGTAGTGCTGCTGTGGTAGCGTTGTCACCTCACAGTAAGATGCTGTCCGGTTCAATTCTCAGCTAGAGCGTCTTCTGCATGGAGACATGCGTGAATGGGCGTATCTTTGTTGAAGGTTGTGCGTCAGGGCTGGTAACTCGGCACATAAAAATCAACCACCAATCATTAGTGGACCGGAGTTCTGCTGTGGTGACCCCTAACCTGGAAAAGCCGAAAGACACAACAGGTGTTTGACTGTTTTTCTATTTAACTGTCAAAAATGTGTTTGACCTTGTTTTTTAGCTTTTCTCTCGCCTTTGCTAAAAATGGGCATTTCAGTTCCCAGGTGGACTTTCCTGGTAAATAAAAGCAAAAGTTGCATTTTGTAAAGCAAAAGAAGTATATAACTATTATTGTCATTACTGCCACCCTTTTTCACAAAATTACCAATTTTAGTAGGAATTATGAGGGAGGGAGCAAAATTTTGTGCCAAAATCGGGCATTTGAAAGGTATGCTAAATTCTTACTCAGCAGTTATAACAGTGAAGTCTGATGGACATGTAACCTATATTTCACCCTTTCTTAACACAGACAAGTTACCAAACATTAACATTGCATCACAAAGCCTGAAATATTACAGAAAATTTCTGGTTGATTACTGTCAGCCAGCACCACTGTTAAAAAAACAAACTACATTTGTATTGCACCATTCCTTTCAGCTGTTCAGAATTCTGCAGAATGCCCCTGAAGTGATCGGTCAGTAAAAGCACATTATATGTTTAGACTTCATTAAAGAAATGCATCATATTGATGCAGACCCTTAGTCCTGTGAGCACCACTGCATTGCGCCTCCCATTTGAACACTTACAGGTCTCTGCTCCGTGCCATTGCAACACTCATGTCTCAAGTGACGTTATTTGACGTGAATGGTTAAGTGAAGTGGAGCACCCATCAGGCTGTGGGTGCATTTATTTAACATGGATCTAAGCTTTATTTTTTTAGAGCAAACAACATATTTCTTTGCTCTAAAATCAAATATAAAATTGTTGAAAAAGCACTTCTCCAAGCACGGTGCCGTAGATGCTCGCCAAGTTGGCCTGTGTTTAAGTCTGGCCTTGGTTATGTGACACTAAATATCTGGATTTGGGAAAAGGCACGATGATATATTATGCCCGTGTTCCTCATGCAGATGTTTATATTACACTCATTTATATGACACACGTGGAATACATATGAGTCCTGTGTATAACAAGTGAAATACCATGTACTGTAGGTTTAAGGAGCAAATATCAGGGTTGGCAGAGAACAAAACGGTGAACTGAGTGTTTTACTTTTTCTTATACAAACGGTTTAGTGATGATATTTTTTACTGATACAGTTACATAAGATAGTATGTATTCAAGTGTATTTATATTATTTTGTTTTGAGATATGTAAATTACAATTGCAAAGCAGTTGCATAGATTTGTGGAGATACAATCTTGGTGGCAGAAATTCAGATTTATGAAAAAGTACATTGAATCTTCTGCAAACTCTGCAGTTGTTTCAACTGAGACTATTTACTGTCTCTACAAATTTGTTATTCATTAACAAATAGTACTGGGTAGAGATATAGGTAGTATTTTATCATTTTAAGGGGTCTATATTAGAAGAGTGAATCCTTAAAATAGCGAATGCTCTTCTTCTTTTGGCTTTTCCCGGTTAGGGGTCGCCACAGTGGATCACCTGTCCGCTCATGATTGGCAGTGGAGATTTTACAGTGTTGAGTTGCCAGCCCGGTGCCCAACCTTCCACAGAAGGCACACACACACACATGCACTCACACCTACGGCCAGTTTAGAGTGTCCAATCCACCTACAGCATGTCTTTGGGATGTGGGAGGAAACCGGAGCACCCGGAGGAAACCCACACAACCACAGGGAGAACATGCAGACTCCACACAGAAGGCACCCCAGCCAAGGATCGAACCAGGGAACCTCTTGCTGTGAGGCGACAATGCTAACCACTGCACCACCATGGCCGCCCTTCTATCAAACTGAAAAACCCGAAACTTTAAAATGTCGAAGGCTTGGATCAGCTATTTTTTTCCCAGGGGAAAAAAAAAAGAATGTACAAACAAAATAAACTGGGGATCTTCACCCCCACCCCCGAACTTAAATATACCAACTCTGAGATCACACCACAGTGGAGAAAACAGCAAAGTCCCAAGAACGTTTGAGTGATTTTTTTCCCTGGGAAAAAAATCGCTGTTCCGTGCCTTCAACATTTTGCTGTTTCGGGTTTTCAAGTTCAATAGAAGAGCATTTGCTATTTTAAGTGTTCGCTCTTCTAATAGGAAACCTTTTATAGGTATTTATTTTTGATTAAGCAACATCTATGAGACTTGTCTTCATTGGCTCATGTATATCTTTTGCTGCACTCAGTCAATATTATGGTCCATAATCATGCATTACAAATGACTAATGCAATTTTCATTTATTTTCTTACCAAATAAAGACTATTTTGTGTCCAATATTTTAAGATAATGAAAAAGCAGAAATAAAAGATAATCCCGACCTAGTGCAAACATGTATTTGATTTCTCAATAAATGTTTTATAGAAATTGCAAATTATAACGGTGATAACTGTTTGAAATTACAAAGATGCATTTAATATTGCTTCTCTATTTAACCCTGCTTTGCTTTCACATTTTAACTGATATTCTTTCTTCTGTGTTCATTTTATATGTATTATAGAAATCTGCCCAGAAAAAATATATACATTTTATGTGTGCTTCCTATTTTGTATCTAATAATATTTCAAACATCAAAACGAAAGGAAAATTGTAGGTTGTAATTTAATATGTAATGCTGTAAACAGAGTAATTCCAGACTGAAAATATTGAGCTCAAGTTATTAATACTGTTAATGTTTATATAATTGTGATTTTGCTACTGGAAATCATTTCGATAGCTTATGTACCACTGAAGTCACTGCTAATGTTACTGGATACTAGAATCAAAGTCCAGGTCCTTCATTTCTTTATATATCACATAATATCATTTAGCAGTCCTGGACTGTGTTCTGACAGATTTTTTTTCTTTATGTACTCCACAATTTGTTCCATGCCATAACATTCGTTTTGCAAGCTTCTAACATAGTTTCTGTAATCTTAGAAATATACAAAAATTAACTGAATACCTAATGCTGCTGTGGCTTTATTGGCTAGTCAGGTATTTCTCTGCTTTTAAAATACTTTCAGAATACAAAACTTTTTCCATCATGTATTCAGCTCTTCATCCGTTTAAGGAGACTCACGATGCACTTAAACAGAATGAAGCAGGAGAAATTACTAAACTCATCTACAGACTTTTGACAAATAACACTGTGGCTTAGAAAGTTTCATTTGAAGTAATAAATATTTATACAACTCATTGGACTAGTTATGGATTTAACCTCTATATGGTACAGTATGGACAGATTTAGAAACATGCCAAAAACAAAACATGAGAATGTGCTGCATTAGGCCATTAATGCCTTATATGGATAAGCAAATTTAAAACAAAAATCAGTACACCTACTTATAAATCAGACACTATAACAGTTTAACTCATTCTTGCTTAAACTATAATGTTGTCATTCAGCAATTTTCTGCAAAAGAAGTAATAAAGCTACACTAGAAAGCTAAACTATTTTTTTCTGAAGAGAGCACAAAATGGTTATAACATTTTCCTACAACACTTAATACAACCATAAAAAATGTTGCTTCATACTACTTTCTGGACTGGCTATCGTTAGACTGAGACCTAGGAAATTGTACTTACAACCATCTGTATCACACTGCACAATCATGTTTAGCCCAACAATTCTGGCTTTCTGATAACAGTAATTCAGGTGATGCAGACAGTGCAAATGAAACACAAATAGTGGCCCGCAGCAGAAAGAAATTATATGAAGATTGCCTTTTAAATTGCTGACGTTGCGCGGTTATCACAAAGAATCCTTAGAGGTAACAAGTATTGTAATTTTCAGTGTAGAAAATAATACTAATAGTACACTTTTGTTTTATTTTAGGTGGCGTTATGTTCAATAATTTCGTGTATATTGTGAATACACAATTATTTTCCGTGTTGTAGGTGTTTAATTTTCCAAGAAACACCTACAACACGGAAAATAATTGTGTATTCACAGTATACATTTTTATTAAGTATTAAGGTAGAAGATTCAGTACTGCCCTGGTCCAACGCAGCCTCGTTTGTCTCTCTGCATTGGTTATATTATAGGAGACAGTACTTCAGAGGTAGCGGAATGTACGGAAGTCCATGCATGGTTCGCTGGTGTTGGTACTCCCAAGGGAATGTTTTTAACATCGCTCTTTTGGAAGGGGCAATGTACCGTTCTGTTTCATCATTTCTTTGCCTGTGTACACCAAGTTAATATTAATACTATAATGAAGAGCAAGGGTTAAGTGAGGCGTCAGCTTCATCCATTTAGGTTTGGGAAAGTCTGTAGAAAATCCATACGACAATAAACTATTATTGCAATTGATATAAGTTATATCAGCAAAGTTATATCAGTTATTAACTGTGTTTATTTTGGAGTACTGAAAGTAAAATGCAATGAAAGTAAAAACATTAAACTAAAACTAGATCATGGCACCATTTTTAACGAAGTCAGTCTGCAATGGCGCCATTTTTAACGAAGTCAGTCTGCAATGGCGCCATTTTTAACGTAGTCAGTCTACAATGGCGCCATGATGAATTGAATATATTCCTTGTACGTATCATATAATTTTAATTTCCATTATTATTTATTCATTATTAAATGTAAATGAATGCTGTACATTGTGAGGCTTATACTGGTTTGCAGTATGTTTACTCTATGGAGTCTTAGAAGAGAATACTCAGAGAACAGCCTATAATAACACTATGACAAATAACGCCTCATCTAGCCTGGTTTTATTGCCGCGGATCATGTTTCAACTTTTTGTTCTGTCTCGTTTTTGCTGCTGCTGGTGGGTGAGAGATCCTCGTGGATGGGGGTTGGATTTCATTTTGGAAACCAGCCATGAGATCTAATCTCGCTAGTTCACCAAAACCATCACTATTTCAGGGTGTTTTTTTATTCCCTTAATATAGTTTCTTCAGTACTAACCTTTACCCCTTCATTAATAAACATTTTCGGAGTTAACGATGCCTACGTGCCCACTTTGTATTTCTGAGCAAGGGGCAGCTAAACATACTCGGTGTACACAAAACAGTACATGAGCATCTCTTTGAAGCTAAAACAGTCAAAAAACACAAAGTTTAGAACTCCGTAAATAAATATTTAGAGTATAGATGTATAAAAATAGCTTTTTATAGGTATACATTTTTAAAGGATATGAGGATAGTGGGGACAAGAGGTGAAGTTCAAGTTGAATCTACCAAGGGATCTTAAAATAATTTCGGGGCAATAATTATTCCTGCTAAGTGAGAAAGACTGGGACTCTTTCACTAGGCTAAAGTGATCATCAAAATTAATAGCTAACAGTCTAAAAGAATGGAAAGCGGAACTTTGGATCCCTGTAATGAGAGACACGGACTTGTAAAGGGGTTGTATGTTTCGATATTATGAATAATTTCACAATACACGCGGCATGTTCATCAACAGTTGCTTCGATTTCTAACATCCCATGTTCTTGTTAAACAGTTTTTATTAATTTTTAAAACAGTTTTGCGTTACTATCTGTAATACAGTATTAAACAAAAAAAAAATTAATAAAAAAGTTTAACTTATGGATGTCAGAACTTGAAGCAACATGCCGCAACTACTGTGGAATTGGAATATCTTCTGTTTAACATGTTAATCAATCAATTTAATAAATTTAATTATTACTAACCAGCTACACGGCATTAAGCTTTCTACCGGAACACACGACACTTTATGATCTAAATAGATAAAGATAATATATGCGCTGAACCAAACACAAACATTACAAATTACACCACTTTAAATTTAGGCACTAATCACGAATTAGATTTTCCAGAATACTTTGCCTGACAAGTTGTTTAAAACTTGTTTTTAATATTAAACTGGCTCTTTGGTACAAAAATTAAAAAATATATATATACCTCTCTGAGAGACTCGCGGACTTACTGAAGGGGTTTCCTGGATCTTCAGTGAATGACTTACTAGAGTTTCAAAAGAAGTGTTTACCAAAACGCGCCTAACTCAACTACAACAGAGAAGTATTTGGAGGAGCAATTATTGAGGAGATTATAATCACCTGACTCTCCAACCTCCAATCGCTTCTCCAATGTATCTGAGTTAGGCGCGATTTTTCACACCAATGATGATTCATTGGTTCAGGTCCTGAGGAACCCGAACTGAAAAAAAAAAATGTACGTTTTTTTTTTAAACTGACTCGTGGAGAGAATTCCATTTAACTCGAACTCATATATGAGAGTCCATATTATCAGTAATACTGTATGATCTCAAAAAAAAAAAAAAAAAAAACACACGTAACTTGAAAACTTGAAAAGGAGGTGGCGCGCGCCCCTGCGCCCATGCCTAAATCCGCCACTGTATATATATATATATATATATATATATATATATATATATATATATATATATATAATTGTACAGAATTACTAAGTATTCAAAAGTGATCCAAGCAAGGCAGGCAGTCTGTTTCCAGTCAAAAATCCTTTAAGTACACAGACAAGCAATCCAAGTAAAACAAAAAGAGTAATAGTTTTCTCACAAGCTTTCTAAATATATATACACTTTTTATCAGGCAAGGCAGTAGTTTATTGTGCTGTAAAAGTGTTATTGGTGCACATGTTAAATTCACATCCCTTCCCCCATCAGTGTGACATTTGAGCTGGTCCTGCCCTACTTAGTAGCTGTCATAATAATATAACCTTTATGTACTTTTAAATAAAATTTATAATGATGTGGTACCTCGTATTTTAACCAGATTATTAAGTAGATTATTAAATCTGTGATTTTATCCAAGACAATATACAACATGGCTGGAAATATATCAACCTTAGTCCATTTGGCAATCAAAAAATATATATAAATATATACATATACATTTTGCATGTAAAAAAAATCAATTGTAAAAATCATATCGTTAACAAAGATAGCTTTCGTCCTTCTAGACGACTTCAGGTCTGTGTACAAGAACCCTAAAAGCACTCTATAAAAATGCGTATAATTAGTTAGTATTGTTATTACACATCATTGTTTCATCAAAGGATTGGGTAAGCAATTCACAGTGGGAGGATATATGTATGTCTCTTAAATATGCAAAAAAAAATCTAGAAGATTTGGGGGTTTTTTGCTTGGAAATGTTTACTTAGATATTTTTATACCCCAAGTAGACTCCAGAGAATTTGTCCTCAGGTAGACAGCAAATGTTGGAGGTGTGACTGGAAAGAAAAAGGTAATTGGGAAGTATTTTCTGGGAGTGTGCTGAGTTGGCGGACTAAGGATTCCCTGTAAGATACACTGTCATAGGTTCATACTAGGCTATCTGCCCTGGGGCAATTATAAGCCTAGCCCGATTTTGTTTGGCTTACGCCACCCCTTGATTTGAGTATACTGTGCCCTTTTTAAGGTTTCGTTTGCTGTGACTCTGTCTAATAGTGACACGGAAGTAATCCCCGGGACAAACCTACGATCCCCCATCCACTCATCAAGATTCTTCTTGAAGAGATTCAGTGAGGTGCTCTGCCTAACATGGATTGGAATTCTATTCCACAGCGAAGGGAGCCTCTGGGTTATGAATCTGTCCCTCCAGCAAGTTCTATTTATTTCAGTGCTGAGGTTCAAGTCCTTCGAGCGTGTGGCTCTAAGGGATTTAGATTTACTGAGGTGGAGCATGTCCATTAATTCTGGATTGGACATAGCTTTATATGTCAGGCATAGATCGCCTCGAAGCAGGCGGTATGCAACTGAGTAGAGCTGGAGTTTTTTTAACCGAGCAGCATATGGCATCTGTTTGAGTCCCTTGATCCTCTTGGTGAGGTACTTTTGGGGTCTTTCTAATTGCTGCAGGTGTCGGGTAAGGTACATCCCAAAAGGGGCATTGTATTCTATGATGGGCCTGATGAGGGATGAATAAAGGGGCACGATTACCTCTCTTGATCTAGAGGTGAATCCTTTCATGATGAGGTGGGCTATGTAAAAGGTCTTTCTAACCACTTTGGCAATGTGGTTGTCAAAGGAGAGATTGCTATCAACTTGGGTCCCCAGATCCCTAATTTCTTTCTCTGTATTTAATGGGTTACCTCCTATGTGGTAATTTGTGGGCACACTGTTTTTGCCAAAGGGAATGACTATACACTTTTTGGCATTTAGCTTTAGACCATGGCTCTGGCACCAGTTATCCGTCTCAGAGACCTTTTTGAAGGATGTTTGTGTCAGCTGGAGAGTTGATTATGGTGCCTAGTTTGCAGTCCTCTGCGAACTTGGTGAGCCGTAGTCCTCCCATGTTGGCCTGTACCTCGGAAAAGTATATACCGAACAAGAGCTGTCCCAGGACAGAACCTTGTGGGACGCCACTTGTGACCGGTTTCGAGTCTGACATGGCTCCAGCAACTCTCACTCTGTGGGTTCTGTCTTTGAGCCAGTTTGCGACCCATCTTTTGACATAGGGGTTTATATTTAAGCTGGATAGCTTATCTATGATGCCCGAGTGGGGTATTGTGTCAGATGCCTTTGCTAGGTCCAGATAGGCTGTGTGGACTACCTTCCCTTCATCTATGGCTTTGGTGACTGTTTCGAAGAAGTCAACCAGGTTCAAAAGGCAGGATCTGCCCTTGACGAAGCCGAACTGGGTAGGATCTAGTGTCTGTAGGTCCCCAATGTCTTTGTTTATAAGCTCCATGATGATACTCTCCATAGCCTTGCAGACTAAGCTAGTCAGGCTTATGGGGCGATAGTTTCCAGGGTCCGTAGAGGCGCCACCTTTCTGGAGTGGGACCACTGTTGCTGTACGCCATTCTGTGGGCACATATCCTGTAGTGAGTCTGAGATTGTACAGCTGTTTTATTTGAGGGATTAGTTCTTCTTGGAGTTCATGTAGGATGCAACCCGGGATGCCATCTGGTCCCATGGAAGCAGTGTTTTTTGCTTTGGAGAGGGAAGCCTTCACCTGAGCATCAGAGATGTTTGGGAGGCAGCCCTCTGCCGGGATAGATACTTGCTCTTTTTTTGGGGGAGTGAGTTTGCACTGAACCTGTCTGCCAGGATATTGGCGATGTCTGTGGGTTCAGTGTATTTTTTGTCGTTTTAAAATCCAACTCAGAACAAGTCTGGGAGTTGCATCCCAGGTTCCTAACATAACTGAAAAAAGCCTTATGATTGTCTTTAGTGTCCTGAGCAATTTTTCTCTCGAAGCTGGCCTTGGAGGATTTTGAGGGATCGTAATTTTTTGCTAGTACTGATCAGCGATGCCTTCCCTATTAGGGATTTTGCTCTATCATGTAGTATCTTCCTCCTTCTGTTATACAGCTTATTTATGGCTGGGGTCCACCAGACTGGACGCCTGCCTTTGGATGTTTGGGTTTTGGTTTTATTTGGGATAGCATGATCCATGCATTCCTGGAGATGTCCGTAGAATGCGTTTATATAGGATTCTGCAGTTTGGGCCGTAGTTTCCACTGGCCCTGAGGCCTTGAAGGATTCCACTTTGGTTTTGAGAAGTGAGAAGTTAGCTTTTGAGAAGTTTTTCACTGTGGTTGTCTGGGCTGGGGGTGGGGTCGGGATGTGGACATCCAGTGAAATTAATTTATGGTCTGATCTTACCAATGAGGGATATACTTCAGGTGTGGAGCATAGAGTCCCCATGTTGGTAATGATCAGGTCTAGTATGTTATCCCATCTTGTGGGAGTGGTGACTAGTTGTTCCATAGCATTTGAGTTTATAATTTCCAGGAACCTTTGGGCTAAGGTGCTGGGGCTTGAGTAGTGCTCCCAGTCTGTTTGGGTAGTTGAAGTCGCCCAATATAATGGTGTTCGGAGAGATCTTCATGTTCTCCAATGTTTTCAGGAAAGCCGAGTTGGATTCCTGACTTTGAGAGGGTGGTCTGTAGGATGCTATAAACTGAAAAGCAGTCTTGCCCACTGTTAGTTGCACATGGATGGTCTCCGATACTTCGTGCAATGCCACTAACCTGGAGGTGTGGATATCCTTGATAAGTATGGAAACTCCCCCTCCTTTTGTGGTTCGGTCCAGGTTTTGGGGCCGAAAAGCATGATATGAGGTATAACCTGGTAGTGCTGGGGTGCTCTCTGGAGCCTTGAACCAGGTTTCTGTCACTGCACAGATATCAATGTTCTCCATACTGAGGAGAGCTTTGAGTGCGTGCATCTTGAGGTTAAGACTTCTGGCGTTTAGCAGCATTACCCTTAGTTTCTTGTTTCTTGTGCTGTCTATGGAGGTGGGTGGGCAGATTGGTGTGACGAGGGAGATGATTTTTCTAGGCTTTGGTGCAGAATCGGAATTGCCTAGACACAGTAAGGCCCTGCTGTGTCTATGGTGGCTGCCAAAAATCTATTAATAGAAAATGGAAATCAAAATCTAAACCAGCTATACTAGAAGTAGTGGATATAGTAACAGATAAAAACAACTGGATTTGAGACCTTTAGAAAAGGGTAGGAGCAAACAGCAAACTACATAGGAAAAGGGAATTGTGGGAACAGTACATACAGGGGAGGAATGAGGTTTAAAATAAGGCAGGACTTAAATGAGCTTTGTAATGTTTGACTGAAAATGATTGGGTAGATTATAAGTGATGTGTAATGTTTGCAGCCGGAGTGCATCAGTATGGTTTGTGATGTAAAATGCTTGCAGCTAGGATTCAGTGTGGTTTGTTTATTTATATAAATGTATGATTGCCTATGTCATAAGTAATGGTTTAATAAAGATGTTTTTTCAAAGGGGGGGGCAGGAATTGAATAATTTAATGTTGCTTAAGTTATGATTTATAGCAGTAAATGTGAATTATGTTTGCAAATGTGAACTACAGCTTGATTACTTTTATATAAATGCAATTTTGTCTGTCACAAGTGATAATTCAGTAAAGGTGTTTAAAATAATTCTAGCACTTACAGGCTGCCTGTGTCCATTAGAGACATTAGTGCCAAACCAGGGATGAATTTAATTTTCCCCATCCACTTGTCCAAGTTAACACTTGAATTGGGTTAGGGAGGAACTCTGCCCCATATGGATGGGAACCTGTTCAGAGAAGTAGTCATCTCTGGGATAATACCTGTCTCTCCTGCTGGTCCTGTTTATATCATAACAAGGTTTCAGCCTTCAGAACGGGTAATTCTAATGCTGTTTGAGCCTCTTGCATATCTGCAAAACAGATTAACCTCTTTCATATCTACAAAACCAAATGGGATCTGATGATGCCTTGTATACCAGGCATAGGTATCCGCTCAACAGCCTGTAGGAGACAGAATAACAGAGATAGAGATAGGGCCTTGAGGCAGTCTGCACAGGACATGTTACTTGCACCCCTGTATTCTTTTAATGAGGAGCCTCCGTGGATATTCCAATTGTGCAATATGCCTTTTTGGGTACATACCAAAGGGGGGCATTGTACTGAATGATAGGTCTGATGAATGCCAGATACAGTGGAGCAATGATTTCCTTGGACCTAGATGCCATACCATTGCTTATAAGTTGCACAGCATAGAATGATTTCCTCACTACTGTAGACATGATGATCACAGGGCTAAATTACTCGTGTCCCCAAGTCCCTGACTACTGGGTTAGCTCTTAGGGGTGTGCTGTGTCAGTATTATAGTTCCCAGGATGCATGACTTCACGGAGGATACTATTATGCATTTCTTGGTATTTAGTTTTAGTCCATAGCTCTGACACCAGTTATTTGCGTGTCAGCCCTTCCTGGAAAACATTTGCATCAGTGGGCATTCAGCAACATCTCCTAATTTGCCATCTGCTAATTTAGTCAGCCAGGGGTCATTTTAGTCAGCCAGGGGCCATTGATATTTGCCTTGACTTCAGAGAAGTAAATGCCCAAAAGAAATGGTCCCAGGATGGATCCCTGAGGGACTGTGCTTGTGACTGCCTTCTTTGTAGAGGTGGATTTCCAATTTTAGCTTCCTGAGTCCTGTCTGTGACTGTGTTTACTGATTGCATAAGGGAGAGTGTACCTAACCTCTCGAATTTGTCAACAATCCCCGAGTGGGGTATTGTCAGATGCCTTGTCCAGGTTTGTGACTCCTCTGCAGTCAGTGGTGCTGTTCCATCTCAGAAGGGGGGTATATTCTACTGGGACATTGAGTGCGACAGGCGCAGAAGCTGATGTGTTTTAGAATCACAGTAGAGAGGCAACCCGTGTTTTGGTTTTCAGTTTGTTGCATTTTTATACTTCCACAGCCTTCATAATGTGTCGTTAGATTCCATTCACAACATAACATGAATAGTTTCTCATTTTCCTGTAAGAGGTAAATACATAATTCATAAAATCGTAAATATTTTTCTCTTCAACACCACTCTTTGTCCCAAAAGGTGATGCTTTCCAGTATTTGAAGCATTTCGGAAAAAGGTATGGAACATTGACTTGGTTCTCAAAAAAATCAATGTGCAGCTGTTCTATTACCTCTGTGCCCCCCCCCCAAAAAAAAAATATAGCTGGACTACAAATTAGAACTGAATGTCCAGATTTTTTATCCAATAATTTTGGGTTATAGCTCTGTATTGACAGCCTCAACTAGCAGGCCTGTAGACCAGACTACTAGTGATTCCATTAAGTGATGCAACATCCTAAGATGGTGTATAAATTCATCCCATATCCAGTGTCTTTATTGTGGTGGTGTTGCACAAGTAAAATATTTTGGCAAATAGGGTAATGTTCTGTATTACTGCACTTGGAATGAAACTAAACTTTGTGTACGGGCAAAGGAAGTGCCTTGTCCTGCAAGTCAGGACTGAGCTTCAGTGAAACCCTTGAAGATAAAGCTGACCATCCTGACTGTGTTTTTATGTGAATATCTTATTTCCTTGCAATTTTTTTTGCACACTGTCATAGGAGAACTGATAGCCTCAACACAATGAGCAGATTGTTAGTAATGATTCAGAAAGTCAGCTGTTACAAGCAGCTGAAACATAGTGTGAAACATCTAAATGGTTGGTCATTTTAGCCTTGTGCTACACTGAACTCCTGCAGTCTTAAGTGCATTTTATAGCTGGATACCCTGATGGTTCTTAGTGTTTCACTGTTGCAGTCATTACATTTGGGTAATCTGCTGGCAGGTTGCCCTCAGTTGGCCTAAATTCCAAAGTCTTGGGTCTTGCGTCGGTTGCTGTCTCCTCTTCCATGACGTCAGGTCATCAGGGGTATAAAACAAGCAGCTGATGCCATTTTCTTTGGTCTTTCTTGCCACACAGTGCCCAAAGCAGAAGCATTTCGCAAGTGCCGGTCGGCCGACTCCTGAAATATTCGAGTTTGAGTTTCAGAACCAAAGTCTTCACTAAAGCTAAGTACCCCGTTGGGGAAACTTTTTTCTTGCTCCATTCCGATGTCAGAAAAAGTTAATTGTATTACTTGTGGGAAGCACATACCTCATAAGGATTTCCATTTATACTGTATTCCTGCCTAGGCCCTGATCACAACGTGCCTGGCTGTCGGTTTTGTGCTAGATTTAACCAACGCACTATTAAGCGTCAGTATATTTTTGCCTCTAAGTATTTTGGAAACAGATTTAAATACCCAGAAATGTCTGATAGCAATCCGACTACTGGAGTACATAAAAAATGCAAAGAAAAGGACAGCGACAGACAGTCAAGGTCCAAAACAGACTAAGCTTCTTCTAAGCCAGTCGCCGGTACTCGGTGAGGCGCTTTCGCACCCCATGATACCCACTACTTTTGAGTCGCAGGCCCCTACCGAAACCCATGTGGAGTCCAGCACACCGCGAGATACTCAAAGTTTTGGACCCACGGATGTATCTCCCTCGGATGGGTCCAGAGCCGCTGAGGAGGCACCGGCTTCTGAGGGTGTATTCAGGCCTCAACATTTTCATATCAAACTGACAGCTGCAAAACCAAAGACAAAAACAACTAATAAAACTAAAAAACTGATGCATGAGCCATGTGCACAGGCTGCTATGCCTAAAAAACAGATGATCAAAATGGCTGAAGACCTTATTACCTTGATCAGGGGTTCCCATCCCCCTCCTGATAAGAGGCCTAGGCAAGAAACTGATTATGAATCTTCGGATCAGTTTTCTATTTCTCTCCTCAATCATGCTCTCCTCATACTTTACTAATCTTTTGTACATGGATGTTGACCTGAACTAACCAGTTACTTAACATCCCACTAGTATCTATCAAGTTCCTCTTTTTACTACTTTATAAGAATTAGCTTTGCAAAAAAAAAAAATGGACTCTAAGTTTTTCTAATTGTAGAATCTCAACAATGTTCTACTATTATCTTATTATTGTATAATTTGTATGTTATGCTGTAAGTTATGATGTTAAGTTGTCTATCTCGCCTTCATTCTTGCTGGTTGGGTTCGGAGCCGATCCTCGGCTCCGACTCAGCCACTTTCTAAAGCTCGAGAGCTATTTACTGGCTCGAGGCCTCCCCATATCCCACAATGCCTGGTGCTAGATCCCCAGATCTCGTTTGCCGCTTCTGCTATGAGGTTGCTTTTGCTGGCTCAGGTCGTATTTTTGTCTCTTGATAGGTTTTATATAAAAATTTTTCATATAAATAGTTGGTGTTTAGTTCTTATTATAGTAGTTTAGTACTTTTTGTCTTTATGTAGTTTTAGATCTGTCCCACCCCCTTAGAAAACTTGTTTTTACTGTTAGAGTCCCCCCCCCCTCTTTTTTTTTTTTTCTCTCCAAGGTAGCCGTTTTAGTTAGAGGCTAACCCTTGTTCTCTAAAATACCTTTTGTAGTGGTTTCAGGTAGAATAGTTGTAGTACTTTACTTTTTATAGTGTATGTATGTATGTATATGTGTATATATATATATATATATATATATATATATATATATATATATATATATATATATATATTATAGTTATAGTGTGTGTGTTGTTAAGGTGTGGTAACTGTTTTTTTTTTTTTGTGTGTACGGTTCCTTATACTTGTTACCTACTGTTGTAGTGTTGGCCTTTTTTTTCCTGTGATTTTTTTTTTTTTTACAGGATGTCCAAAGATACTAAGGTATCGGGATTCAAGAAGTGTGGCTCATGCTGTCAGAAAATGTCTCTGACAGATGGTCACACTTCTTGTGTCTACTGCTTGGGCGCCCTACACCTGCAGGACTCTTGTTCGGTGTGTCACGCCTTTAGTCCAAGAGTCCTGCAGGAGTGTAGGAATAAGTTAATCCTTAGAGGATTACTAAAACCTGAAGGGTCACCTGCTAAGACTCAGCCAGGGAAACCCTCCAAGCCATCGAAGCAGTCGGCTCCCAGCTCGGAGCCGTCGTCGGGTGTGGCGTCTGCTTCAGTTCCGGCCGGAACAGAAGTACCTGCCTCTGTCGGCTCCGATCTTGGTGTCAGAACCTTCAGGGAGCCAAAAGCATTCTAGGTCCCCATCCCTAGAGTCGATTCGCTCGGCTCCGGGGCCGCCTCTGTTAAAGTCTGAGCGAAGTCACTGATCTCACTCTTTTCGGTCTTCGAGACTGTCTGACCATGACTTGGAGAGAGTGATGAGCAGACTTCTGAAATTGCAGGCCCTGGCTAAAATGCTATCCAGCCCCCCTCGTCAGGGTTTGGCTCTGCCCATATCTACAGTAGTTCCTCCTTTGAGTCACCCCTTGAATTCGGAGCCAGAGCTGGTTGGGGTTCAGATTGTGGAACTGTCGGTGCCGATACCTACCCTTTCGGTTCCTTCGGCTCCGATCACTTCCATGGCGTCGTCCTTGGAGGGATCTGGGCGCCAAGACTCCCTCATCTGTTCCGAGGGGGCAAGTGGCATCGGACCCTTATCCGACCCCATTTTCTCTCTCTCGGAGATTCTGCGCAGGTGAGCTCAGCTCCTACATCAACCTCGGAGCCATCCCTCTCAGTGCCAGGGAGGGTTCCGGTCTCTTCGGAGCCTGAGCCTTCTCTGCCGGGAAGGGGTGCCTTCGAGGTCATGAGGAGTGTGCTGGCCCCTCAGTCAACCCCACGATTAGCCTCTTCGGCTCCTCCCCCCATGGTGCCGGTGTCTGCCTCTGCCCCTTCTCCAGACCCCAAGCGAGGAGAACAAGTGCTCCAGGTCGCCCCAGTGGGCGCGTCCTCCTCTTCCGAGGCCTCCCCTGATCATTCAGAGGAGCCCCCTCGAAAGAGGAAATGTAGGAGGAAGCATGTTGACTCCGAGTCTGCCATTTCGGATACCGACTTAGAGGATTCGGAAGGGTCCCCCTCTAAAGATGTCTCCTTCTCAGACATGCTTGAGATGCTTAGGCAGAGGGGGAACTGGACTACCCTTAACCCTTCTGAGGATGAGTCTGTATATCTGGACACGTTTGGTTCTCACCCCTCCACCTCCTGGGTGTCTCCGCCTTTCGATCCACTGATGGCAGTGGTGGCTTGAAAGGCGTGGTCAGCCCCAGACACAGTGGAACCAACTCCCCAAAGGCCCACAAAATTAATCACAGCACCACAAGACAATTTTTGACAAAGGGTGTCCCTGTTGATGCTATGGTGGTAGCAGCGGCCATGAAAAAGGAGTTGGCTGAGACTTCTTCGTCTGTCCATCCCCCTAATAAGGAGTCTAGGACGATGGACAGATACGGCAAGTGGATGTTTTCCTCAGTGACCTTTTCCATGTGGTTGCTGAACTATTTGTGCCATTTTACACACCTTCAAAAGGATCTCCTTAAGGAGCTAGGAGATACCCTTCAAGATCCATCAGCTGCAGGGGCCCAGGACAAGATTACCTCCCAGCTAGTGACTCTTAATTCGATAGTGAACTTCTCCATGTGGCTCATTTCTTATGCGGCCGATGGGACGAGTAGAGCCGCAGGCACAGGTGTGGCCTTGAGAAGGCACGCTTGGATGCGGTTATGTAACTTTGCGGACCCCTTTAAGGTGTCGTTCACCAATACCCCTTTTGATGGTTCTGCTCTTTTTGTACCACAGGTGAAGGATACCCTTACCAGGTCTGAGAAGGAAGGCAAGACTCTCTCTGCTGTGGGAGTCCACATTTCCACTCCTTCTAAACCATACCCCAAAGGTCAGAAAAGTGGCAAAATGTGGTTCCAGAAACCCCAGGGAGCTGTGCCTGCCACACATGGTGAGTTTCCCTCCAGGGGCAGAGGAGGGAACAACAATAGACGCTGCCCTCGAGGCAGAGGGGGCCCGCAAAATCAGGGCAGCAGAGATTCCTTCTCTGACCAGCCCTTCCAGCATCCCCGTGGGGCTGCCCGTCTGCCCTCCGGAGGCAGTCGGGGGAAGATTATCGCTGTACTCAAAAACCTGGCAAGACAATTCAAGATAGATGGGTACAGTCTATCATATCCGGAGGTTACAGAATTTCCTTCGTTCATACCCCCTTAAGGTCAGACAAATCCCTTCCAGATGTTCCACCCAGTCTAAGGAAACAAGCAGTCCAAGAGATCTCAAAACTGCTACAAAAAAGAGCCATCCAACGAGTCCCAGCAGGCCAGCAGGGATCCAGAATTTACTCAAGGTTCTTTTTGGTACCAAAAAAGACAGGGGACCGGAGACCCATTTTGGATCTCAGCAGACTAAACAGGTCTGTACAAAGAATGAAGTTCTGGATGGTCACGCTTCAGTCCATTCTACCCTTTTTGGGTCAGGACAATTGGATGTGCTCCATAGATCTTCAAGATGTGTACTACCATATCAAAATGGACAGGCACTCCAGAAGATTCTTCTGCTTCCGGCTGGGAGCCAGTCATTATCAGTTCCGAGCTCTGCCCTTTGGTCTCACCACAGCCCCCAGGGTGTTCACCAAATGTATGGCAGTAGTTACCTCTCACCTGAGACTGCAAGGATTCCAGGTGTTTCCTGATCTAGATGACTGGCTCCTTACTGCTACCACCAGACATCAGCTGCTACAAGCCAGGAACTACACCATCCAAACTTGCTCCAAGCTAGGTATCACAATAAATTTCGAGAAGTCTGCATTGTTACCTTGTCAGTCTATAACCTTTATAGGCGCAAGTTTTAAGTACAAAAGACATGTCAGCGAGACTTCCGTTACACAGAGTATTAGATATTCGCCGACATGTACAGGTGTTATTAGGATGCAAGAAAATTCAGGCCAGATTCATCCTAAAGACATTGGGCCTCATGGCAGCAATGATCATACTCGTCCCCCTGGCTCGTTTTCATATGAGGATTCTTCAGTGGTTGCTTTTCACCCAATGGTCATTTCTACAACTTCCAATGTCTCACATGATTATGATTACACAGGCATGCAAAGACCAGCTTGCTTGGTGGATGGTTTCCCCGTCAGTACCCCAGGGCAGACCATTTGTTCTTCCTCTTCCAGTAGCCATGGTGACCATGGATGCCTCCCTGATCGGGTGTGGGGGGGGCACTTTCAGGGCAGAACAGTCCAAGGCACATGGCAACCCCACGAGTACCATCTGCATATCAATGTCTTGGAGATGAGAGCTGTGCTTTTAGCATTGCAAACTCTTCAGAACTCTCTTCCCACCAGGACCATTGCAATTCAGACAGGCAGTATGTCGGTAGTGTGGTACATCAACAAGCAGGGCGGAACCAAGTTCTACCCCCTATGTCGAGAAGCACTCACTCTGGCAATGGGTGATCTCTTCCCAGTGGTTTCTGATAGCAATGCACATCCCTGGGAAGTCCAACGTTATAGCGGACAGGCTGAGCAGAGCAATTCTCATGCCTCATGAGTGGTCTCTCGATCAGGCAGTAGCGGACCAAATCTTCCGCAAATGGGGTCAGCCTTGTGACCTTTTCACCACCCCCTTCAACAGCAAGTGCGACGGTTTCTTTTCTCTCCTCCCTCTTCCCGGATAGCCTCCCAGAGACACTGTAATCCACGATTGGCCTCAGGGACGTCTTTATGCATTCCCTCCATTTCCCCTTATTCCCAAACTAATACAGAAAGCTACCACGCTGTGATGTAAGATGATCCTCATTGCCCCCTGCTGGCCTTGACAAATTTGGTTTCCTTTTCTGCATCATCACCTCCTGGAGCAGCCCTGGACCCAGTACCAGACCTCCTGATCCATCAGTCGGGCGGGCTGCACCAATCCCTGCAATCTCTCAACCTCACTGCTTGGTTGCTCCACTTCCAACCTTAGCCAGGCTTCTGGACATTTCCCAATCAGTGCGTGAAATCATCTTATCTTCGCACAAATCTACCACCAGAAAAACTTGTGCTAGTAAGTGGAAACGTTTCTCTTTCTGGGCAGAGTCTAAAAACATAGATCCCTTTTCAGCCCCAGTCCACCATGTTTTCAGATTTCTTAGCGGAACTTTTTCAGGCTGGGTCCTTTTCTGCCACCATTATAGTTCAGTTAGCCGCAATTTCAAATTTTCATACAGGCCTATCTGAAACTAGTATCTCTTACTGGGGGCCTGAGCAAAGTAATCCCTTTGAGATAAGCTTTGCAAAGATTTTCTCAAAGGGACTACTTTGCTCAGGCCCCCAGTAAGAGATCCCCCGCCTCTGTGGGATCTTAATTTGATCTTAGCTTCCCTAATATTGCCTCCCTTTGAACCCGCAGCTTCATGTTCCTTAGTTTCTTTCTTGGTTTACCAAACGAGATCTGGGGATCTAGCGCCAGGCATTGTGGGATATGGGGAGGCCTCGAGCCAGTAAATAGCTCTCGAGCTTTAGAAGATGGCAGCGTCGGAGCCAAGGATTGGCTCCGAACCCAACCAGCAAGAAAGAAGGCGAGAAGACGACAACTAACATGGAACGTTATGGTAGGTACATAACTTCCTTTGTTGCCTATGCTTGGAGCTTTTCTCCCCGGGCCTCTACTGAAAATGGACATGTATCCAGTTAGACTAGCCCGGTCAACAAATGTAAAATAAAAAAAAATTCTTCTGATTCCTCTTCTGATCAGGAATTATCTTTACCTCCCTATGAGGATTCTGATGCAGAGGTGTCTATACCTTCTGCATTACTTCCTGAGGATTATTCATTTGGAGAAACCTTGCATACTTTGAGGGAGCATTTACACGGGAGAGTGAAGATTTCTCAGAATCAAAAAAGAGGCTCAGGGATTTCCTCCTCCTCCCTCAGCACAGGCCTTTAGCCATACCCCCTGTTTTAGACATTGTGGATGATGTGTTTTCGGAGTCAAGCTTGACCCCTGACTCCTTACCTCCGGCTCCCAGCAAGCCTGACTGATATTACAGGGTTCGTGACACTCACAAATTTTTATTTAGAAACCCTGCTGCTGACCCTGAAACTATTTCACAGGGTCCAAAGGGAGTTAAGGCCTCAACAGCAAAAAATCCTACCCCCTCTGACAGAGATTCAAGGGCACTGGATAGATGGGGAAAAAAAGGTTTATACATCTGCAACCTTGGCAATTAGGGCCTTAAACTGCCAGTTTCATATGCTCAAGTATAAAAAAACATGTTATGAGATTGCTGAAACAGAAAATGATGATGATTTCTGAATGTGCAGAAAATAAAGAATTGCAAGAATTATTGCATGCAGCTGAACAGGTTAGAAAGCATACTTTGCAATGTGGTTTTGATTCTTTAGAGGCCTCCTGCAGGGCCGCAGTTACTGGATCTGTGATTAGAAGGCATGCTTGGTTAAAAGAGCAAAATTTGCCTGATCATGTTAAAGCTAAATTACTGGATACACCTTTACAGCATGATACTCTTTGGTATTAAGGCAGAAGAGGTTTTAAAGAAAATAGAAGACAAAGCTAAGTCTATGCAAACTGTAAAATACTTCTTACAAGTACAGCCACCAAGATTCAGTAGACACTGGCCTACAAAAATTGGTCCTTTCATGTGTCAGACAGAGCTCAAAGGGGCAAATCCAGATGCCCTAAAGGTTCCAGATACCAGGCACAAGATTCTTACAGGTCAAAGCAATGGGGCGCTTCTACCTCCAAATCTGGAGGAGATAAAGTGCAAACCTACAGAAAACAGTCCCAATGACTTCCCTCTGCCTTCACCAAGCACTTAACTTTTGGCAGCACCCTTAGGGGGAAAATTAGCACTTTTTGCTCAAAACTGGCAGTTAATAACCCAGACACGTGGGTGCTAAACATAGTATCAAAGGGATACAGATTCCATTTCCATACTCTGCCAATGGCAAACGGTTGGCCGGATCTGCCAAAAAATCAATGGGCAGAGGCACAGAAACAGGTTACGTCCCTCATGGATATGATGGGGGCCATTCAGTCAGTACCAGAACAGAAAAAAGGACAAGGTTTTTACTCTACTGTTCTTGGTACCCAGAAAGGACAAGGCCTGGTGGCCAATATTGGATTTATCGATTTTGCACACACCTGGACATTCCAAAATTCAAAATGCTGTCTTTGCAGCAGCTTCTGCCCATGCTGGGCAAGGATGCTTGGCTGATGACATTAGACCTAAAAGAGGCATACATGCATGTCCCAGTAAGACAATCATGCAGAAGATGCCTCAGATTCAAGGCTGGCTTAATGCATTACCAATTCTCTGCACTGCCCTTTGGCTTATCTACTGCTCCCAGGGTCTTTACAAAGTGCCTGGCACCAGTAATTGCTTTTTGCAGACAAAGAAGCATTCAGATATATCCTTACTTGGACGACTGTCTCATTCAAGCAGAGAACAAGGACATTCTTCTTCAACACCTGGCATTTGTGAAAAGGCTTCTAACATGCCTAGGGTACACAATAAATGAAAATAAATAACTGGTAACCTCTCAAAAGATAGCATTCCTGGTTGCAAGCTTGAATACAACTGCCCAGATGGCTTACCTCATGCCAGACAAACAAAGACAACTGACTACTTACTTCAAACTGATGGCAACAAAAACCCAGTTATCTGCAAGACAAACTCTGCAGGCTTTGGGCTTCATGGCATCCTGCATCCTACTAATTCCATATGCAAGACTGCATATGGGGAAACTTCAGTGGTACCTAAAATGTTTATGGAGTCAACATTGTCACAGTCTGGAAGCAATGCTTCATCTCATTCTCTGCCTGCAACAGGAGTTTCTGTGGTGGGCAAAGGCATGTCACCAAAACTTGGGACGGGCCTTCACTCTACCCCCCGTCAGCCAAACCTTAACAGACACATCAGATTATGCCTGGGGGGGCCCACATGGTGGGAACATGCATTCAGGGCATATGAACCCCAAAACAAATGCATCTACTTATCAGTCAAAAGAGATGCTAGCTGTTCAAAGTGCTCTGACAGCCTTCAAGGACTTGCTTCATTCAGGACAACTACTGATAAAAACTGACAACACCATGGTTATGTGGTATATAAACAAGCAGGGGGGCACGCACTCATACCCCCCTTTGCAGATTAGCCATGGCACTGGCACACAGCTTTGACTTACCAAATACATCTTCAAGCTCAATTCCTGCCAAGAAAAGAAAATACTCTGGCAGACTATTTAAGCAGAAACCTTATGGAACCCCCACGAGTGGAAACTAGATCCACAAGTCCTTCAGCATGATAACAAAGAAATGGGGGAGCCCGGACATAGATCTATTTGCCTCTCCTCAAAATGATCAATTAAAAAGATTCTGCACAAGGACTTCTCACAGACAAGCATGGAAAGTGGACGCCCTATCCTTCAGTTGGAAAAACCTATCAGTTTACACCTTTCCACCTCTGCCTCTTCTTCCCAGGGTCCTACTAAAAGCCAGACAAGAGAAACCGAAGATGATACTAATTGTCCCGGACTGGCCCCGCCAATACTGGTACCGAATCCTAAGGAACTTGTCTCAATACCCAGCTTGGACCTTACCTCAAAGACCTCAACTACTGTCCCAGCAAAACGATCAGATCCTGCACAATCAGCTGCAGAAACTGAACCTGGCTGATCATGTAGTTATACAAACAACACCTCTCAGTAAATCTGTGATGGATGTCATTTTGGAAGCCAGAAGGCCTAGTACTCGAAAATTTTATGCTGATAAATAGAAGAGATTCTGTGCTTGGAATCGAGCTCAAGGAACTGATACAGCAGAACCAAATATTCCTCAGATATTACAATACTTGACTGAGATGCTTGACAAAGGCCTATCTTTCTCATCAATTAAAATCCATGCCTCTGCCATTTCGGCTCATTACAATACAGAGCCACCAATCTTTTCTCATCCTTTAAAACAGTATCTTAGAAGCCAAAAATTTAAGGCCTCCTAGAAGATCACCAATACCTGCATGGGACCTCAATTATGTGTTGGAAAAGCTCACCCTGCCCCCATTTGAACCAGCTGCTACTGCTAATATAAAGTTCTTATGGAAAAACTCTGCTACTAGCAATTACTTCAGCAAGAAGAGTCTCAGCTACAGGTCCTCATGGCCGTGGAGCCTTTTATCATATTTTACCCAGACGGCATCTCTGAGGATAAATCCTTTATTTATGCCCAAGGTGGTTTCCAGTGTGGCCCTTAACCAAACTTTCATCTGCCAACCTTTTATCCAAATCCGCAGAACAAGGGGGAGAGAATTCTGCATTCCTTGGACGTACACAGACAGCTAAGATTCTACTTGAGCAGGACTAAAGCTCTAAGAAAAACTGAGCAATTACTAGTGGCATATGCTGCAGTATCAGAAGGAAAGGCTAATTCAAAGCAGACTATTTCAAAGTGGATAAGCCACTGCATTCGTTTCTGATACTTACACCATGGCAAACCTGTGCCCAAGGGCATTAGGTCTCATTCCACCAGAGCTGCAACTACTTCAGCAGCCTTTCTCAGAGGAGTACTAACCAAAGACATTCTAGAGGCTGTTACTTGGAGTTCTGTTCACACCTTTTTAAAGCATTATCATTTGTCTCTCTACTCTAAGTCCAGGGCAGGCTTTGCCACTGCAGTTCTGCAGGGCCTTATAGCCACACCTAATGCTGTTTAGCTCGAGCCTCCCATCCATATCTTTGGGATTCTACCCAAATGTAATGACTGCAACAGTGAAACACAAAGAATGTAGTACAGTTGTGTACACTTAACATAAATGTAGATGTTCGAGTGTATTCACTGTTGCAGTCCAGGTTACCCACCCACCATCCCCCTTTCATTCTGGAATTTATCTTTCCTTCTCTATTTTCTACAACCTATGTGGTGTATTTGCTTGTAGAGGAGGGTAAAGTTTGTATTGATGCATGTATATATAGTTTATATATATATATATATATATATATATATATATATATATATATTTGCTACCTTTTTGGGGGCACCTGACATCTGGGGCAAGAAAAACTAAAAAAAACTGCATCGGCTGCTGCTTTTATACCCCTGATGACCTGACATCATGGAAGAGGAGACAGCAACCAATGCAGAGCCCAAGACTTTGGAATTCAGGCCGACTTGAGGGCAACCTGCTAGCAGATTACCCAAATGTAATGACTGCAACAGTGAATACACTTGAACATCTACATTTATGGTAAGTGTACACAACTGTACTTTGCTGCTGCTTTGTGGTTTCGTATACTGAAATCTCAAAGGGTGTTCACATATGATAATTAGTACAAAAGATAGGAAACATGTACAGGGTTCATAGGCATTCAGTTTGGCATTCTATCTTTGAATTGTATGACATTGTTAATAAAGCCCCCCCCCCATTGCACTTGTCTGATGGCTTCACTGCCCTTTACCCAGTTAGCTTATTTGTTCTGTCAGAGTTGGGATACCTATGAACAGTTTGTTCCGGCTCAGGGGTGTCTTATTAGGTTCAAATGTGTCTGCTAGGCTAACGACCACTGGAACCTTTTTAAGCCTAGCCATGCATCCAAAATCTGACAGGTTTTGGTACCCTTGGTAGTAAGCAGGGGCTTAGACGATGAAACTTAAGATCATGGGCCTGGGAGATGGACTGTTTACAGGCTGCCTGTGTTCATTAGAGATGTAATTGCCAAACCAGAAGTGAATTTCCAGTTCCCTATTCAGTTGTCCAAGTTAAACTTGAATTGTGTTGGGGAGAATCTCTGCTTCGCATGGATGAAGAGCCTGTTCCAGGCAAGGGATAATCTCTGAGATAGAACCTGCTGGAGAGAGGTGTGTATTTTATCATAGGTTCATAGGTGTGTGTACTAGGCTAATGGCCTTGAGCCTTTACAAGCCTAGGCATAGAAGTGCCCTGGCATCGTACCGCCTGACGTTAGTTCCCAGTGCCTCTGTAAAGTAGAGCCACTGGAGTGATCCCCAGGGTGAACTTTCTATTTCCCATCTACTCATCAAGATTTCTCTTGAAGAGGGCCAGTGAGGTGCTCTGCTTGACATGTATGGGAAGTCTATTCCAGAGCATGGGCAGTCTCTGGGTATGAACCTGTCCCCTCCAGCATGATGTTCTTCATGTTTCACTGTTGCAGTCATCACTTGTGGGTTATCACTGCTGGGTAGCTCTCAGCTGGCCCGAATACCAGAGTAAAGCTTGTCCCTCTTGTGTCTGCTGCAGGTCACCATGTACTGATATCAGGTCATCAGTGGTATAAAGCGGAGCAGCTGACACCATTACATCAGTCTTTCTTGCCATGGAGCCTGAAGCAGAAACAGTTTGCATGTGCATTGGTCAGCCATTGCCAAAGTGAATTAGAAAACTACTAAAGCTAAGTAACCCCATTGGGGATCTTTTTCTTGCTCTGACGGATGTCAGAAAAGGTAAATTGTCTCCGCTGTGGAAAACAAATATCACACAGAGACTTCCATAACCTGTGTGTAACCTGTTTAGGCCCAGACCACAATGTCCCCGGATGTCGGTTCTGCTCTTTCTTTAATGTTAGGACCATCCGCCATAGAGCAGATTTTGTAGCTAGATATTTCAAAGACGGTCCTTCACAGTACGAAATGGCATCTGTCGGTCGGCATACAGCAGACATCCCCAAAAAGATAAACAAAGGGAAGGACCACAGAAAGTTCGTCCTTCAGACGACTCTACCCTGAAGTCAGCCCCCAGCACAGCGGAACTCAGTGACGTGTCTGTGCACAGCCCTTTATGCCCGACGCTGTACCTCTGCAGGCCTCTACCGAGACCCATTTGGAGTCCGGTACAATGCCGGGTCAGACTACATCTGTCAAGTTTTCTGTTGTCAGCCCCATGGTTGCGTCCAGAGCCACTCAGCAAGCACTGGTTTGCAAGGAGGCTTTTGGGATAACCGCGCCAAAGACTGAAGGCCGCACCCAGGCCCATTAAAGCACTGAGGCCTAAAAGCAAGACCACTCCCAGAAAAACAATCCCTAGTTGCCATCTTCCTCAAACCCAACCTGCTCAGTCACAACAGCTTCTTAAGATGGCTGAGGATCTTATCACCCTTGAGAGCCACAAAATAAATGGACAGCTCTATGGTAAACTGCTTCAGAAGAAGCAATAAACTAAAACCAAATGTTGCTACAGGTCTGTCGGCACCTGTCGGTGTCTGAATATGTTAGGTTCATTCTAATCCATTATTAACGGAGATGAGTAATGCAAAGTTGAATGGTACTAGAAATCAATGTACATGTAATATTGACTTTGATAAGCAACTAAATTTACTTGAGAAAAGAACTATCTTTTAAGAGACTTCAATGGCAACGATTTAGTTTTTTAGTCTATCTTGAGTATGGCATCTTTCCACGAAGATTAAGGATACTTAAGATGTCTTCATATAAGAACTTGTATCCTGAGCTCTTGGCCAAATGGAAAGAGCTTAATCTCAAATTAAGTGCTTGACTACAAGAGGCTCATGAATGATCTTTTTCTTAATATGGAACAGGGACTACAAGATGAGATAAAAATGGAAAATGCACTAACCAAAATGCCTACTTTTCATGACTGCCATGTAGTTTCCAATAATATGCTGCATTGTATAACTGATTTTGAGAACAAGTTAATAATGGCAAAAAAAAAAAAAAACATAAGCTACTAAGAGACTTCAGTGACTTTAGGAACGGCCACATCATCTCCTGGCCAAGGGAGGGTCGCAGTGTGAATGGTGATGCAAATGTTAACAACAATAAAAAATCAGATGTATGTGAAAGAAGTATGGATAGTTTAGACAACTTTTTGGTAAATTAAATTAGCCATAGAGAGTCTTTGGTTAGTGAAACTGAACCTGCAACCAATTCAAATACTGATGTTCATGGCTGTGGAAATTCCACCTGTAATACAAGTGATGATGGTACTGTCCAAACCAATGAGGATTTTCAGAATGTCACCACCCATTTAGTTTTGAAACTACCAGAAACTGTTGCAGTGAGGCCGAGAGGCAGAACACAGAACAGGGAGAATGCGAACCAGAGATGGCACAGCAAAGGACCACAAACACAAAGTTGGACAATGAATCAAGTCAAGTAAATGAACATTGTTACTCTATCTACACTGCAGTTAACTGAATCTGATGTTAATCTCAAGTAAAAGCCTTTAGTTTATCCCCTTCATGTAGCGACAGTGTCGTAGATGCATTGACTGCCTTAAAAATGTTTGTAAGAAGTTTGAGTTTGAAAATGTTTTTAAAGACACTGCAGACTATATGCAAATGGCATGTAGGAAGTCAAGTTTGTTCCTATTAATTGTCCAGTTGTTACAGCTTTTTATGAGATATGTGAGCGTGAGATAAGAGAATATTACAATACAAATGTTCCATGCTTTGAAAGAACTTGAGAATAACACTGATATAATAAAACAAACTGACAAAGGAGGGGCAGTGGTAATAATGAATAGGAAGGATTTTGAGGATGCCACGTTTGAACTTCTTAATGATAATACTGACTTTAATGAAGTAGGCTATAGTGAAGTATCAAGATTTATAACTAGAGTTAAGATGGACATATATGAACTGAAAATTAATCATGATATAGAATTAATCATGATACAGATTTGGATCTATTTAATTTAACTATCATGTCCAGAGATTGCCACTATATACAGTTTACCAAAATACGTAAGGACATTCACCACCCTCCTATGAGACCAATTGTATCAGGTGGTGGGTGGGTAACCAAGCCTATTTCGATCTGTTTACAGACAGTGTTAGGTAAACATTTAATGGGTTTAAGAAGTTATATCAGGGATACTAAATATTTCCTACAAACATTATTTAAGTGGGGCATGAATTTTACTGAATAGGATTTCATTTTTGTCACTTTAGACATTAGATCACTTTTCGCTGTAATTCCAATAGAATTTGGGATTAATGCTGTGTGTGTATTATGTAAAAAAGCTGACATGACCGGAAGGGAGATAGAAACTATATGTGAATTATTAAATATAGTTCTTACTAATATATTTTTATTTAATAAACCTCTGTTTCATCAAAAGACCGGTGTAGCAATGGGAACTTCCATCGCTACTACATATGCCAACATTGCTGTTGCAAAATGGGAAGAATATATTAACAATGAGCATCGTTTAAGTAACAATCTTGTTTTATGAGCGTTTTCTGGATGATGTATTTTTAATATGGGGGCAAGGGAGCCCGCAGGATTCTTTGCAGGGGGGTGCAAAACCCAAAGCCCTGCCCCCTCCCCCCCACGCAGCCCCCCACATACACACAGCCATTCCAGTGTCCCATTACTTGGCTATTTCTCCCCATTTGCCACAGACACTGTTCAAATCTATCAGTATGCACACTGCTTATGCTTTACTTTTACAGTGATTACAGATGTTTGGATTTAATTTACAACTTTTATTTCAAATTTTATAGCAGAAACACTGAGGCACACATTTCACATTTGCTAAATAAAGCAACAGTCTTGCAATGAAAACAGACTTGGCATTAAAACTTCTCTGCTTTTGAAACAACATTGAAACCCACATTCAAAGCGAATGCATCTGGGCAGTGGCAGGTTATGTTTACCTTTGGGCTGTTTTCAAAGCATATCAAATGCACACATTTTTAGGCCCATGCAAAAGTATGGTGGTTCATGTTCCTGATAATTGAATTGTATCCCTTGTACAGTACCTGCACCACCTGTTAGTGTATTTTAAATTTACAGTTTTGAATATTTCCCAGTAAGCAGTGAAACAATTCAAAACATATGAACCAGTAATGACAAACTGCCTAGTTCAGAACATTTCGAACATAAAAGGCCACTCAAACTTCTGCCATTATAATCCACCAATATTAGTCCATATGCACAATCTCTGCAGTCTGCAGAAGTCATCTGAATTCCACATTAAAAAGATCTGAAACTAATGAAGATATTGTTGCTATAAAACATGTATTTCAGTGTTTCATCTACAAATGTAATGCCCATTGCCCTAGAATAATAAATTGCCTATGTTACGTTAAAAGAAATGGTAAGCTGGTATATTGCAACAGGGAATATGTGACCAGCTGAAAATGAGGTTCATAGTTACTAGGCACCAAAGGGACATACTCAGGACAGGACTGCAGCACCCCATCCCCTTAAAATGCACATTTACATTCTGTGGGAGTAGAAGCTACAGCCCTCTGTATTAAGATGCAAGTATGCTACCTGCTGTGCTACTAACACTGCTTTAAAATTCTATACTACAATGATACCATTTGCTAAACAAAACAGTTGCAAACCTAGCATGATGAGCAGCAGTAAACTTCTCTTCCCTTGAAGCTCTCACTTCCTTGAAAATAAATTCCACCTGCTAACTCGAAGTAGGTCATTTAAGTGTCACACACACACACACACACACACACACACACACACACACACACACACACACACACACACACACACACACACACTCTTAACCACACACACACTCTTAACCTGTTAGTAAAATAAATCTGGACAAAGCCTAAAATAAACAGGGACAGATTAAAAATATTGCTCTGAACTTATAAAGTTAAGTTGCTAGAATAACAACAGGATTTGTGTTAGTAAGCATTTTTCTAAAGGATATGACACGTAAAACTGAAAATGTCTGTCACTAATTAGCAACTGCAATCCTTTTCAGGTGAAATATGAGGCAAAAATCTGGACGTTCTGCAAAAATGGATAGCTGAGGCACAGCCCACGGGGTATATTACCTGCCTCTGATACACACCCCTACCTGTCAATCTCATCTCATAGCACAAGTAATGTGTAAGGCCCAAAATTGGGAACACATTGAGAAAGTTTCTAGAATAAAAGGATTTGTGTTGGAATGCATTTTCTGACTGATATGAAGTCTGACACTGAAATGCATGTCATTATTTATTAACTTTAATGGTTAGCGCATCATCCCAGTGATTTGTACCAAAAAAAAAAAAGATTTTTATGAGGAACAGACTAAAAATATAAAGCAGAAATCTGGACACTGAAAATCTGTACATTTGACAGGTATGATGCACATAAATCTCCCTACCTGCCTTGTAGTACCTCCTTAGAAAGTGGATAGATGGATAGAGCAAATCTTTTGGGTTTCTAGCATCGTGACAGGAATGTACTGCATTCCTAAATCAAAGTACGATTAAAGTTCACAAAATCAGTACTGTTAATCTCTGATGTCTGCCAAAGTGCTCTTCAGAGTACCTGCAATGAATGTGCCCAGTAATGACTCCTCAATCCTCCTGCAATTCGTATGGAGTTACATGCATTGGTAACATGTCTAAATACGAATGTATATTCTTTTAATAAGACCCATTGCTCCTACTACTACTGGAAATGACTGGGTATATTTCTTCCACACTGCTCTCATTTCTGCCTGCAAATCCTGATATAGTATGAGTCTGACTTTGTGTCTCTCTGTACATAACACACTGTAGTCAGTGGGTGTGGATAGTTCAATGATCAATGCTACTTTTGTCTTCTTCTCTTGGACCACTAATATCTGGTTTTCTAGCATCTGTCTTTTGAGCTGTTGGTAATGGAGGATGATCCCATGTGATGTAGGCTTTAGCATTTTCTATGGTGCTTAAATTGCAGCTCATGTTTCCAGTGTTTTTCAGCCACTTCAGTACCATAATGTTTGCACAATGCCCAGTGCAACAGTCTTGCCACATTATTATGCTTGTCCGTATACAATGTCCTTCTACCGTTAGTATGTTGCAACCATCAACTAGGTGTTCAACTTCAACTGTTTCTAGTTCTGTTTTACAAAACCTACGTTTGTTTCTCTCACATGTGCAATGGACATTGTAAACCAATGTGTACATGATAGTCCACTATCTTGTGCCGCCAATATTGACCTTTCCTCTCTTAGTTTGAATTCACCTCGCCTTGACCATTCCTGCTTTTGTTCCTGATTAGCATGAGGTTCTTCCAGAAGTGTTCTATACTTGCAACTATATTTATGCATTTTCCACATTTTTTCGTCTTCTCAATTGGTCCATCACTTTGTATTCTTTTATTTCTTAGTACATTCAGTTGCTGACCGATTTTTATCTACTTCTGGTTTGATTTCCATTCCTGCTTGATGCCAATATGCTTCTGCAAGCCTAAGCAGGGAAAAGCAGAGAAGTCGTGTATCTTAGATTTATTCTCGTTTTTCAAAACTTTCATTACATTTGTGAGGTCAGCAGATGTGTGGAGTCCCATGATTGCAGATCTGTGCATGTAATCAATTTCAAGGAGGAATATCCCTTCTTCAGAATGTGGAAAATATATAATTTTGGTATGCACTGATTTTTGTATAAATCATTTGGTGAGTAAGAAGCATCCTTGTTTTCCTATATAATCTATGCAACACATTGAGGTCAGTCAAACACACAAAATTAAGTTAGGACAGGAAGAGCAAATTGGTTTATAGCTTGGATTGTGTTCCTAGATGTAAATGCTGTTTTCAGGATTAATTTAAGTCATCTAAAGTATATCACATTCTTTTACCAAACTGATGTTTTCTTGGTGCTGCAGTTTTCCTGCTTTAAAGGTTTGTTTTGCACATTTATCAAGACTAAATGACACTCTTATATCGTCTGACTTGCAGTTGTGCTTTCAGTTCCTCCTCTGATGAGCTCTACAGTTTTAAATCATTGACAAAGGGAAGATGAGAGGTCTTTACACACTATTGATTTCTACGAGCCAAATTATAGGGAAAACAGAGTAGCAGCAGTGACAGTCACCCTGGAGTATTCCCCATAAAGTTTTATCCCTGAAATAATAATTTGTCCTTCATCATGGCTTAATTGCAAAGTGCTCTGCCACTGTTTCATGGTCACTGTCATGTAATCGATCAGTGTAAAGTGTGCGTTCTACATTTTAAGTGCTCTTTTATACATGAATGTGTGATACTATCAAATGTTTTTGTAGTCGATCCATGTTGTACTTGGATTCTTGCCTGTTTTACAGTTCTCCACTATGACTTTAACAATACATGATTTTTTTTATTCCATATGACTTTCTTTTACTGCCCTTTTGTTCTATTGCCATAACTGAGCTTTCTTCTAAATGACTATAAACTTAGCATAAATTCCAGTGTACAGTTTATACGGTGTCAGGAGGCAAGTTATTGGCCTATAATTTTCAGGGACGTTTGCAGGTTCAGGCTTAAGTAGGAGCATTTTTTTCTTATTAGTTAGGTTGGTGTCTGTTCCGGGTGCGCATATAAACAGTTTACTCATGGCTTTGTCTGCTAGTGATCTTGATTCTTGCCTGACTGAGATGGTCATTCCTAATGTGGTCTATTTCAATGAGACTTGTTGATATGTTGTTCAGCCTTTACCAAGGTGAACAGATTGCAACATCTGGGCAATGGGCCCAAGAACTGTTGAGTAATTTGCAATAATGGAATGAGAAATAAGAAATATGTATGAAGAGCAAGCATCGAGTAAAATACTGTATGTGCATTTTGTCTGGTTTCACTGACGGTGCTCTGCTGAAGATCAGCCAGGCAGTCAAATATTTTATCAAACTTCTGACAAAACACATGGATGGATTTATATTTCTTGGTCCATCATGTCTCCACAGAAGAGGGATATTTGGTACCAATGCTCATCATTTTGGACTGTCACAGAAAAAAATTGAATCTTGATAATGTCAACAGCACTACATATTTCAGGACCATCATTCAGATTACACTGACTATCCACTGTGCTGTGCTTCTCAGACTAAACCTTGTAAAGGCTGCTTTTGGATACTTTTCACAAATCTTTGCCTGAACACTGGATGCTTGCCATTATGAAGCAGCCATCATAGCCTTGTCCGAGTCTAGGCCGTATTTTGTATCAAATGTCATTGTCAATGAATGCATAGTGTGCGCATCTTTTACAGAAATGTGAACAAAACCAATAGTTATTCTAATCATGTTTCAAAACTTTCAGTATGTTGAGTCTTGTGAGGTCAGATGTGTGCATCCCAGGATTGCAGATCTGTACATGTAATCAATTTCAAGGAGGCCCATCCCTCCTTCAGATGGGGGAATATATAATGTTGGTATGCACTGATTTTTTTATAAATCATTTGGAGAGCATGAAGCATCCTTTTTGTTTTCCTGTTTAATCTATCCAACATGTTTTGGGGCCAATCATCTCACAACTGTAATTTGGGAGAGGAAGAACAAATTGAGTTACAACTTGAATTTTGTTCCTAGAGGTCAATGCTGTTTTCAGGATTAATTTAAGTGTTCCAAAATACTCCTTACCAAGTTTTATTTGCATTTGTTCATGTTTTATTGATCCTTCATCTATTTTCAAATAGTTATATACTCCCTCTTGCTCAAGTTCTTTCATATCACATTCTTGTCCCAAATTGATGTTTTCTTGATGCTGCAATTGTCCTGCTTTGAAGGTTGCTTTTGCACATGTATCAAGACCAAATGGTCATGTCATTCTGTTATCTGAAAAAGTTTTGACAACTTGTTGTGCTTTCAGGTCTTCCTATGACAAGCCATACAGTTTTGCATCATCGACAGAGAAGATGAGAGGTCTTTACACTGTTGGTTTCTAGGAGCCAAATTATAGGGCAAGAAAGAATAGCAGTGATGACAGTCACCCCAGAATTTTCCCTGTTTAATTTTTATCCCTGGAATACTAATTTGTCCTTTATCATAGCTTAATTGCAAAGAGGTCTGCCACTGTTTCATTATCATCACTGTAATGTAGTTGATCAGTGTAAAAGTGTATGTTACATTTTTAAGCACTCTTGTCCTTGAATGTGTGGGATACTATCAGATGCTTTTTTTGAAGTCAGTCCATGCCCTACTTAGATTCTTGCCTCTTTTACAGTTCTCTAGTATGACTTTAACAAATGATCCTTTGTTCCATATGACCTTCTGTATTGCCCATTTGATGTTCATTGTGTTACACTGCTGCAGTCATTACACTTGGGTTATCCTGCCATCAGGCAGTCCCTCAGTCGGCCCGAGATCCAAAGTCTTGGTCCAGCGTCGGTTGCTGTCGCTTCTTCCCTGACGTCAGTGCGTCACAGGTATATAAGATGCAGCCGACCATTTTCTTCGGTCTTTCTTGCTGCGACGTGCCCGAATCAAAAGCAGTTCGCAAGTGCCGGTCGGCCGACTCCTGAGATTTTCATTCCGAATCCAGAACCAAAGTCTTCTACAAAGCTAAGTATCCCGTTGGGGAAACTTTTTCTTGCCTCAGACCAATGTCAGTAAAAGTTAATTGTATTTCTTGTGGGAAGCAAATACCTCATAAAGATTTCCATTCTTATTATATCCCATGCCTAGGCCCAGACCACAACGTCACAGGTTGTCGGTTTTGTGCTAGGTTTAACAAGAGCACTGTTAAACGTCAGTTTGATTTTGCCCGACATTATTTTGGCAGAAAGTTCAATTACACCATGCCGTCGGAACAACCAACCGGAATTCGCAAAAAGCATAAAGACAAGGACAGGCATCCGAGGCCCAAAACTGACGAAACCTCTTCTAGGCCAGTCGCCGGTTCTCCGGTTTTCAGCGAGGCGCATTTGCAGCCCCAGACGACCACTTCTTTGGAACCACAGGCCGCCTCTGACTACCACGTGGAGATGGCTGGTCCTTCGGATACACCAGATTTATGGCCTACCAAGACTACCCCTTCAGAGAGATCCAGAGTAGCTGAACAACCCGCAGCTTCAGAGGGTGTTTTCAGACCTACTCAGTTAACCATTAAATCTTCTGCTAAATCTAAAACCCCTTTAAAAACAAAGAAACAGCATCTACATTCACCAGGACAGGCCTCCATGCCTAAGAAACAGATGCTCAAAATGGCCGAAGACCTAATTACTCTGATCAGGGGATCCCACCCTCCTCCTGATAAAAGGCATAGACAGGATGCAGACTGTCTCATCCGACCAGGTGTCCATCTCTTCAAATTCATCCTCAGACCAAGGATACTCTTTACCCCCTTATGACGATTCTGATGCTGAGGAATCTATTCCTTCAGCCTCTCCACCAGAGGACTACTCCTTTGGGGAAACCTTACATACCATGAGGGAGCATTTCCATTGGGAGGGCCAGGATTATTCAGAATCCAGGAAAAGGCTCAGATTTCCTTTTATTACCTCAGCACAGACCACTTGCCATTCAGCCAGTGTTAGATATTGTGGATGATGTGTTTTCCAAATCCAGTTTAAATCCTGATTCTTTACCTCCTGCTCCAGTTAAGCCAGACAGATACTACAGAGTCCCTGACTCTCACAGATTTCTTTATAAAAGCCCTGTTGCTGACCCTGAAACTATTTCCCAGGGTCCCAAAGGGGTAAAGGCCTCTACAGCAAAAAATCCAGTCCCCTCTGACAGATTCTAGAGCATTAGACAGATGGGGGAAGAAAGTATATACATCTGCAACTTTAGCAATGAGGGCCTTAAATTGCCAGTTGCACATGCTTAAATATCAGCAATATTTAATGTTTCAGTTGAAACAAAAAATGCTTCCAAATTCAGATCTTCCTAACTATAAGGAAATGCAGGATTTATTGCATGCAGCTGAACAAGTGGGAAAACATACTTTGCAATGTGGTTTTGATTCATTAGAGGCCTCCTGTAGAGCAGCAGTTACAGGGTCTGTCATTAGAAGACATGCTTGGTTAAAAAAGCAGACTTTACCAGGTCATGTTAAAGCAAAATTATTGGATGCACCTTTGCAGCAGGACGTTTTATTTGGAGTTAAGGCAGAAGAGGTATTAAAGAAAATGGAGGATAAAGCAAAATCTATGCAAATGGTGAAGGATTTCTTACAGGTTCAGCCTCCTCGATTTAGCAGAAATTGGCCGACAAAGAAATTGGTCTTTTCCAGTTTCAGACAGACCTCAAAGGGGCAGATACAGACATGCAAGAGGCAGAGGTCAACCACAAGGTACTTACAGGCCTTTGCAATGGGGTGCTTCAACCCAGAAAGAAAGGGAAGACAGGCCGCAACCTTATAAAAAACAGTCCCAGTGACTTCCCACTACAGCTGCCAAACACTTCTCTCTTGGCAGCCCCCTTGGGGGGGGGGGGGGAACTGGCACTTTTCAGTCACAGTTGGCATATGATCACCAAAGACAAATGGGTTCTCAATATTGTATCTCAAGGTTACAGGTTCCACTTTCACACTCTGCCAATGTTAAAAGGAATGCCACATCTGCCACCAAATCAATGGGCAGAGGCTCAAAGACGAATTACAGCACTCATGGACATGAGCTATTCAAAAGATACCAACACAGGAGCAAGGACAGGGATTTTACTCAAGACTCTTTCTGGTTCCCAGAAAGGACAAAGCCTGGAGGCCCATTCTGGATCTTTCTTTTCTAAATACTTACCTGGATGTTCCAAAATTCAAAATGCTGACACTACAGCAGCTTCTTCCCATGCTGGGCCAAAAAGCTTGGCTCATAACTTTGGACCTCAAGGAGGCATACCTGCATGTCCCTATCAGACAAAATTGCAGAAGATACCTCAGATTCTTAGCAGGTTCAATGCATTACCAATTCTCTGCACTGCCCTTTGGCTTATCTACTGCACCCAGGGTCTTTACAAAGTGCCTGGCACCAGTAATTGCATTTTGCAGACAAAAAGGAATTCAAATTTACCCATACTTGGACGACTGCCTTATTCAAGCAGAGAGCAAAGACATTCTTCTAAAGCATCTGGCATTTGTAAAAAGATTGCTAATTTGCCTACGGTACACAGTAAACGAAAATAAGTCAAAACTAGTGCCCTCACAAGAGATGATATTCCTGGGTGCCAGCTTAAATACAATGGCCCAGATGGCTTATCTCACGCCAGACAAGCAAGGACAACTGACTCAATATTTCCAATTGATGGCAACAAAGACCCAACTCCCTGCAAGAAAAATTCTGCAGGCCTTGGGTTACATGGCATCTTGCATACTACTAATTCCATATGCCAGACTGCATATGAGGAAACTACAATGGTACCTAAAGAGTGTCTGGTCTCAACACTGTCACAGTTTGGAAACAGTAATACCACTTATTCCTTGCCTTCAACGGGAGTTTCGATGGTGGGCTCAAGCCTGTCACCTCAACAAGGGACAGCCTTTCACTCAACCCACAGCCAGGCAAACACTGACAACAGTTGCTTCGGATTACGCCTGGGGAGCACACATGGCAGGAAAATGTATTCAGGGCAAGTGGCCCGCAGAACAAAGGCATCTTCACATCAATCAAAAATAGATGCTAGCTGTACAAAATACCCTTATAGCTTTCAAGGAACTTCTGCATCCAGGACAACTACTACTAAAGACCGACAACACCACAGTTATGTGGTACATAAGCAAGGGGGCACTCATTCATATCCCCTTTGCAGACAAGCCATGACATTGTGGAACACAGCTCTAACCTTTCAAGTTCATCTGCAAGCACAATTCCTGCCAGGAGAGAAAAACACACTGGCAGACGACTTAAGCAGAAACATCATGGATACGCACGAGTGGAAATTACATCCACAAATGTTCAGGATGATAGCTCAAAAATGGTGGAGCCCGGACATAGATTTGTTTGCATCACCATTGAATTGCCAGCTACAGAAATTCTGCACAAGGACTTACCACCCACAAGCATGGAAAGTGGATGCCCTCTCATTCAGCTGGAAAAACCTACATGTATACGCTTTCCCACCACTACCTCTCTCAAAGGTACTCATAAAAGCCAGACAAGAAAAGCCAAAGATGATCTTGATTGCCCCAGACTGGCCACGCCAGCACTGGTACCCAATCTTAAAGATCTTAGCACAAGGTCCACCATGGATTTTGCCTCAGATCCCACAACTTCTGACTCAGTAAAACAATCAGAT
Organism: Protopterus annectens; assembly: GCF_019279795.1. NCBI lineage: Eukaryota > Metazoa > Chordata > Ceratodontiformes > Protopteridae > Protopterus > Protopterus annectens. The sequence continues at coordinate 628,095,679 of NC_056737.1, read as the reverse complement.
ACTTCACGGCCAGCTCAAGACTTTAAACCTGGCTGCATGGCAGATTCTGTAGTCAAGCAAACAGTGCCTCTCTCCAAAGTTGTTATGGATGTCATTCTGGAGGCCAGAAGGGCCAGCACCAGGAAAGCCTATTTGGATAAATGGAAGAGATTCTGTGCCTGGAACCAGGCTCACAGCCTTGACCCTCTTGTCCCAAATATTCCTCAGATACTACAATACTTAACTGAGATGCTGGACAAAGGCCTCTCCTTTTCATCCATTAAGATCCATGCCTCTGCCGTCTCTGCTCATTACAACACAGACCCACCAATTTTTTCTGATCCTTTGCTAAAACAGTACCTCAGAGGGGCTAAAAATATAAGACCGCCCCGTAGAGCACCAACTCCAACTTGGGACCTCAACTTCGTCTTGGAAAAATTAACTTTACCTCCTTTTGAGCCAGCTAACTCAGCAGACTTAAAATATGTCTCTTGGAAAACTGCTCTGCTCCTGGCAATAACCTCAGCACGAAGAGTTTCAGAATTACAGGCACTAATGGCAGTGGAACCTTTCATCATTTTCCACCAAGACAGGGTGTCTTTAAGAACAAACCCTACTTTTATGCCAAAGGTGGTATCAAATGTGGCTCTAAACCAAGCTATTCACTTGCCAACTTTTTATCCAAATCCACAGAATAAAGGGGAGAGACTACTGCATTCCTTGGACCTACACAGGCAGTTACGCTTCTACTTGGACAAAACAAAAGCTTTCAGGAAAACTGAGCAAATGTTTGTAGCATATGCTGCAGGAACACAAGGAAAAGCCATTTCAAAACAAGACCATCTCAAAATGGGTAGGGCACTGTAAACGTTTCTGTTATACACACCATGGGAAAACTGCACCTATCAACATTAGGTCTCATTCCACCAGGGCAACAGCCACTTCAACTGCCTACCTCAGAGGAGTACCTACCAAGGAGATTTTGGAAGCAGCAACTTGGAGTTCTGTACATACCTTCACCCAGCATTACCATCTGCCTCTTGACTCTAAATCCGTAGCTGGCTTTGCCACTGCAGTGCTGCAGGGCCTTATAGCTACCTCTAATGCTTTATAGAACCAGCCATCCTACCACAGCTTTGGGATTCTACCCAGTGTAATGACAGCTGTGTAACACGAACATAGTACAGTTTTGTACCTACCATAAATGTAGATATTCGAGTGTGTACACTGCTGCAGTCTAGGTTACCCTCCCTTCTTCCCCTCTTACTTGCTGGTACTTACCTAACCCTTTTACCCTTTGGGGAGTATTTGCTGGTAACTGAAAGTTTTTGATTGCTTTTCTTATGTATGTTTTATTAGCAATTTACATTGCCTACCTTTTTTGGGGCATCTGACATCTTGGACAAGAAAAACTGAAGAAAATGGCATCGGCTGCATCTTGTATACCCCTGGTGCACTGACCTCAGGGAAGAAGTGACAGCAACCGACGCCAGACCAAGACTTTGGAACTCGGGCCGACTGCGGGACCGCCTGATGGCAGGATATAACCCAAGTGTAATGACTGCAGCAGTGTATACACTCTAACATCTACATTTATGGTAGGTACAAAACTGTACTTTCTACTGCCATAGTTGAGTTTTCATCTAAATGACTATAAACTCGGTTAGCATCAGTTCCAGTGCAGAGTTTATACATCGTCGGAACCAAGGCAAGTTATTGGTTTAGGGTAGCATGCAAGTTCACTGTTAAGTAGGAGCATTGTTTTTCCTCCTTTTAGTTCGGTTGGTGTCTGTTTGGGGTGTGTATATACTTGGTTCTTACTCGTGGATAAATCTTCGTGCAAAGATGTTAATACTTTTAGGCAAACGTTACGTACTGCATCTGGGCCTGGGGTTTTCCAATTATAGGATTTGACTTTGTGTTAATCTCTCTGGCTGTTAAGTCATCCCATTTCATATCTTGTCCCTTTAAACTTGTTATTCTTTTACTTCTATCCATTTAGCATCTTTATGTTGCGCAGGATCTTCGTAAGTACTTCTCCAAAATGTATCTGTTTTTGTCAATTCCTTTTACCTCATTTCCAAATTCTCTAAAAAAAAATTGTTGGGTCATCAATAAATTGCTTATTTTGTACTTTTCCCTTATATTTATCTGTGTATCTTCTAACTTATTCTTCTTGTGCTGAGATTTTTACTTTATTTGCGATAGTACATGATACATCCTAAGCTGTTCTAATACTGCTCACTACCTTTATCACATCTATCTTTGTAAGTATTTTTGTAAATCTGTTCCCTCTTCTATAGTCAGTGACACGGTGACAACCCCTTTCTCAATTGCTTTATAGATACTTGCTTCCATGATGGCATTCAATTTCTCACCTTCCTTTCTCTCACTACCCTGTGTTCTTGTGGCTCAAAAACTTTATCCGTTATCAAATTAGCTGCATAGTAATATAGCCTGTTTACTTCTGTTATATCGCATGAATCTCTATGGACAGTCCTAATTACTTGTTTCACTTGTTTTATCAAACTTCTAACTTTCTGGGTTTTACTGACCTTCTGAAGTCTGTTTTCATAATTTATCTTAATAATGTCTCTCTACCAAATCAAGCAACTTAGCTCTTTTTCTTCTAAACTGAGGACACATTTTTTGTTTTTCATTTGCAGTGAGCATTCTATACAAAGTTCTATAGCATCTTCCTGTGGCACATTGTTTCATCCCATGTCATCCATTGCTCTGACATATGGGAACTCATTGGCCTATCAGTTTCACTCCTCAACATTGACTGCACACTTTCCACAGTTAGTTTCCTGTTCCTTCTGTTGCTGTCCAGCTTCAAGTGAACGTTTATATGGGTTTCCTGTGAAAACTCCTAAATATATTCATATGGCATTGGCATGTGTGACCACCAGGCTAGTTGGCCAACACAATGTGTCTGAAATTCTCCAAGTGCAACTAACACTAGGTAAGACTGCAATCCAAATTGCAGCTTGCTACAGATCCCCCACCATACCCCAAGATTCTCACTACACCTTTCTAAACATACTGGAAAATATTAAGATAGAACCAAACACCCTAATACTGGGTGATTTTAACTACCCTGCCATTAACTGGGAAAACTGCTCATGTCCCAACACCTTTGCTCAACGGTTCTTGGAATTCATAAATTCCAACGCCCTGGATCAACTAATCCATAGTCCCACCAGGGGCTCCAATATCCTAGACCTGGTCATTACCAACATGGGAAATCAATGCTCCATACCTACGGTCACCCCCTCGTTAGTCAGGTCTGACCATAAGCTAATCACCCTTAACATCCACATCCCACCCCCACCCCCAGTAAAGAAACCACCATAAAAAACTTCTCCAAAGCCAACTTCATGCTACTCAAGTCAGAAGTGACAAACTTCATGACACCCATGCAGACGGGAACTGAAAGTTCAACTGCTGAATCCTACACTAAGGCACTGTACGAGCACATCCACTCATGTATGAATCGTGCCATCCCAAATAGAACCAAAATGCTCTCATCCAAAAATAGGAAGCCAATCTGGTGGTCCCCTGCCATAAACAAACTTTACAACAAAAGGAAGAAACTTTTGCAGAAAAGAGGAAAATCCCAGGATGCAAAAAACTCCCTTACTAGCCTCAGTAAGAAACTGAGATGCCTCATAAAATCCTCCAAAGCTAGTTAAAATTGCCAAGATTCCAAAGACAACCACAAAGCATTCTATAACTATGTCAAGAATCTAAATGGCAATGCTCAGATCTGCTCTGAGCTAAAACAGAATGGCATTAAATATACTGATCTGAAGGATATTGTCAGTATCCTGGCAGATCGATTCAGTGCCAACTTCACCCCCCTCTCACCCCCTAAATGGCCCATCTCAATACAGGAAGATGGCCAAATTCCAGTAATAACGGCCTCACAGGTACAAACCGCACTCTCTAAAGCCAAGAATACAGCATCCATGGGACCAGATGACATCCCGGGCTGTGTACTACATGAACTACAATATGAACTGGCACCTCACCTAAGTGTCATGTTTAATCATAGCCTCACCTCAGGTTTCGTGCCCACTGAGTGGCGCAGAGCTACAGTTATCCCAATCCACAAGGGGGGATCCACCTTGGATCCCGGAAACTACCATCCCATCAGTCTGACGAGCCTTATCTGCAAGGCCATGGAGCGTATTATCATGGAACTTATAAACAAAGACATTGGCAACCTTCAAACACTGGACCCCACCCAGTTTGGGTTTGTGAAGGGCCAATCTTGTCTCCTGAACCTGATTGACTTCTTTGAATCAGTCTCCAGAGCCATGGACAAGGGTAAGGTGGTCCACACAGCCTATCTAGACCTTGCCAAGGCCTTTGACACCATCCCCCACTCTGGTATCATAGATAAACTTACTAAGTTGGGCATTAATCCCTATGTCACCCAATGGGTTGCTAAATGGCTTACTGATAGAACCCACACTGTAAAAGTAGCCGACTCCAAATCCAGCTCCAGACAAGTGACAAGTGGAGTACCTCAGGGTTCAGTCCTGGGGCCGCTCTTGTTTGGCATCTACTTCTCTGAAGTACAGGTCAACACTAAGGGACTCTGGCTAACAAAGTTTGCAGATGACGGCAAACTGGGAGCCATTATTGAATCCCCAAATGATGTGGATACTCTACAAAAGGGCCTTACAGAAACAGATGCTTGGTGCCAGAGCCATGGGCTCATGCTCAATGCCAAGAAATGTATTGTTATCCCCTTTGGGAAAAAACATTTATCCATGAATTACCATATAGGTGGCAGTACACTAAACACAAAGTGTGATAAGAGACTTAGGGACACAGGTGGACAGTGGTCTCACCTTCGATAACCACATCGCCGCAACAGTCAGGAAATCCTATGTGGCACACCTCATCATGAAGGGCTTTTCAACCAGAAAAAAGGAGGTCATTGTCCCACTGTACTCATCCCTCATTAGACCCATTATAGAATACAATGCCCCATTTGGTATGTACCTCTCAAGACATCTGCAACAACTGGAAAGGCCTCAGAAATACCTCACTAAAGGAATCACAGGCCTAAAGCAGATGTCCTACGCTGACCGCCTTAAAAAACTCCAGCTATACTCTGTCGCATATAGTCTACTCAGAGGCGATCTCTGCTTAACATACAAGGCCATGTCAAACCCAGAGCTGTTGGACATTGCTACACTTAAAGAAATCCCAATCCCTCAGAGCTACACGCTCCAGGGATCTAAACCTTGTCATCACAATAAACAAAACATGCTGGAGGGATAGGTTCCTGACCCAGAGACTCCCCAGACTCTGGAATAAATTGCCCATACATGTCAAGCAGAGTGCCTCTTTGGACCTCTTCAAGAGGAACCTTGATTGGATGGGAGAAAGGAAATTCATCCCAGGGATCACGTCAGTCGCCCTGCTAGACAGGGGTCCAGGAAAGTAAATAATGTGGGAAGAAATAGCCAGGGAATTGTTATGGCTAGGCTTGTATAGGCCCTAGGGCTGATAGCCTAGTACCAACCTATGAACCAAGTGCTTCCCTTTCCATTCGTTTCCACTTAAATTGGATGTCCATCGATCTATCATGTTGTGATTTGTGATGCTTTCTGAATTAGATTTTCTACACTGAATCATTCACTTTGCAGGTACTCCATAACCTCAGTTTCTACTACTATAACTTTTCCGTTACTGTCTCCTTTTCTACTTTTTCTATTTGTCTTTGTATTTTCCGTATGGTCAAGTTTTCTATCTCCAGATTCCTTTGCCTGTATGTGTCGTCAAATATCGTTGCTGCTGTTCTTTTTGTATTGATTAGTTTTGCTTTCTCCTTTGCATAGAAAATTACACCATATTAAATCTCTTCTTTCCCATGTCCATATTTCTTCTTCATAGGTCTCCTGATCTTCCTGATGTTCGTGTTTCACTGTTGCAGTCCTCACTGTAGGGTTCTTCCTGCCGGCAGGCAGCCTTCGGTCGGCCAGAATCCCAAAGTCTGGGTCCGGCGTCGGCTGTGCACTCACTCTCCCTGACGTCAGTGCGCCAGGGGTACAAAGCTCCCAGCTGATGCCATGTTCTCCAGTCTTTCTTGCCGCGCGGTGGAAGCAGTTCGCAAGTGCCAGTCAGCTGACTCCTGTTATTTTTGGTGCTTCATACCGAAGACATTCTTCTTGTCAAAGCTAAGTACCCCGTTGGGGAAACTTTTTTCTTGCTCCAGACCGATGTCAGAAAAAGTTAATTGTATTTCATGTGGGAAGCAAATACCTCATAAGGATTTTCACTCTTACTGTATTCCTTATCTAGGTCCTGACCACAACGTAGCCAGTTTTCGGTTTTGTGCTAGATTTAATCAACGTACTATTAAACGGAGATACGATTTTGCCTTTCATTACTTTGGGAGGTGATTTAATTATAACATGTCATCGGACACGCTTCTGACTACCGGAGTTCATAAAAGGTGCAAGGATAAGGATAGGCCTCTGAGGTCCAAATCAGACGACCGCTTACAATCAGAGCTAGCTGCTGGTTCAGCCGTCGTCAGTGAGGCACTTTTGCAGCCCCTGTCATCGGCCATTACAGAACCACTTGCCGAAATGGACTCCCATGAGGAGCCAACTAGGCCTTCGAATACTCCAGGTGCAGGACCTTCGGATAATGCTCCCTCGGATGGGTCCGGAGCTGCTGTGCAGGTACCAGCTTCCGAGGGGGTTTTCAGGCCTACACAGCTTCAGGTAAAGCAAAGTCTCAAGCCCAGGCCTCCTCTGATCCGGGACCTAAATCTCAAAAACAAATGCTTAAAATGGCGGAGGACTTGCTAACTATGATTAGGGGTTCACATCCTCCTCCAGACAAAAGGCCAAGACAAGAATGGGATTATGAATCCTCTGATCAGGCATCAATCTCTTCAGTGTCTTCCTCTGAACAGGATTATACTTTCCCTCCTTATGAGGATTCTGATGCTGAGGAATCTATTCATTCAGCTTCTCCTCCTGAGGATTATTCTTTTGGGGAAATTTTACATGACATGAGGGAACATTTTCACTGGAAAGGACAGGAGTACTCTGAATCTAAGAGGGATTTCCTTCTTCCCCAACACAGACCCCTGGCTATTCCTCCTATTTTGGATATTGTGGAATGATGTCTTTTCTGAGTCTAATTTAACTCCTGACTCCTTTCCTCCGGCCCCTGCTAAGCCTGATAGATATGACAGAGTCCCTGACTCCCACCAGTTTCTCTCTAAAAATCCTACTGCTGATCCAGAAACCATTTCTCAGGGTCCTAAGGGTGTTAAGGCCGCCACTGCTAAGAACCCTATTCCATCAGATAAGGATTCTAGAGCTTTGGAGAGATGGGGCAAAAAAGTGTACACTTCTGCTACTTTATCTATTAGGGCTTTAAATTGTCAATTTCATATGTTGAAATATCAGCAATACCTTTTGTCTGTTATGAAACAAAAACTGGGTACCATTTCTGCATGTGCAGACAAGGAATTACATGATTTGATGCATGCTGCTGAGCAGGTGGGGAAACGTACCTTACACTGTGGTTTTGATGCTTTGGAGGCCTCTTGCAGGGTGGCTGCCACTGGCACGGTCATTAGAAGGCATGCTTGGTTAAAGGAACAAAATTTGCCTGATCAAGTGAAAGCAAAGATGTTCTTCGTTTTCCATTGCTGCAGTCCTGACTATTGGGTATAGTCCGCGTCCAGTCGGCCCGAATACCAGAGTATAAGGCTGACGTCGGTCAGGGTGCATTAGACTGACGTCAGTACGTCAGGGTACTAATGCGCATGACCGACGTCATATCCTCAGTCTTTTTTGCCGCATGGTCCGATGCAGAAGCAGTTTTGCGAGTGCAGGTTGGCGTTCTGAAATATTTCCGAAACCGGAGTTTCGGACCGAAACAGAGTTGGCTAAGTACCCCGTTGGGGAACATTTTGGTTTTTTCTTGCCTCAGTATTTTACCGGATGTCAGAAAAAGTGAATAACTGTATTTCTTGTGGGAAACAGATACCTCATAGGGATTACCATACTTTGTGTATACCTTGTTTAGGGCCTGAGCACGACGTTGTTGGTTGCCGCTCTTGTGCTAGGTTTAACAAACGCACTATTAAGAGGAGGTTAGACTGTGCCAGGTTAGTGTTTGGGAAGCGTTGCAATTATAAAATGCCGTCGGATGCTCCGGCCCGCTTCCTCCAAGAAGCGCAAGGACAAAACAGCGAAGCCTAGGGTTGATGAACCGGCAGTCCCGGACGTCGGTTCTTTAGAAGGCTCAGTGGAGCCAGAGGTTTTGCCAGGAGTTTCCATGGAGTCCCAGGCAGAAACTTTACTATTACAGGATGTGCCTTCTCAGGAGGTAGGCCAGGCTGAGGGGCTTCTCAGGTGACTGTTCTTCCCTCTCTTCCCAAGGTAGTTAGAGCCTCTCCTTCTGTTGCCAAAACTTCTTTGAGAGGTAGGCCTAGTTCAGCTTCAGTGGGGGCTTCTCCTAGCATTTCGGGTTCTGTACCTAAGAAACATATGCTTAAAATGGCAGAAGATTTGATTACTATGATTAGAGGTTCTATGCCCCCGCCTGATAAGAGGCCTAGGGTGGAACCGGAGTTTGATAGTTTTGAACAGTGTTCAGAGGCTTCAGAATCTTCTGTGGAAGATATGCAGGAGTATCCTACTTATTCTGATGTGGATGATTCCACTCCTACAGCTTCTCCGCCTGAGGATTTCTCATTTTCAGAGACTCTGCATTCCATGAGGGAGCACTTTAAATGGGAAGGCCAGGATTACTCTGATTCCAGGAAAAGGCTTAGGGAATTCTTGTTTTTACCCCAACATAGGCCTTTAGCTATTCCTCCTGTGTTGAATGTGGTGGAAGATGTTTTTGCAGAGGCTTCCCTGAACCCTGACTCTTTGCCTCCTGCTCCTGTTAAGCCTGATAGGTATTATAGGGTGCCCGAAGCTCATAAATATTTGTTTAGGAGTCCTAGGGCGGACCCAGAAACTATTTCTCAAGGGCCTAAAGGTGTTAAGGCTTCTGTGGTTAAAAATCCTGTTCCCACTGATAAAGAGGCAAGGGCTTTGGAAAGGTGGGGAAAGAAAGTGTATACTTCTTCCACTCTAGCCATGAGAGCATTGAATTGTCAGTTTCACATGCTGAAATATCAGAATTATCTCCTTTCACAATTGAAATCTAAGGTGGATGCTTTGGCGGAAGGTATTGAGTGTAAAGAGTTGCTGGATTTGGTTCATGTGTCTGAACAAGTGGGTAAGCATTCTTTGCAATGTGGTTTTGATGCTGTACAGGCCTCCTCGAGGGTGGCTGCTACCAGTTCTGTTCTTCGCAGGCATGCCTGGTTGAAGGATCAGAATTTAGCTGAGCATGTTAAGACTAGGATTTTGGATGCTCCTTTACAGTCTGATGTGTTGTTTGGATCACCTGTGGAAGCAGTTTTAAAGAAAATGGAGGACAAAGCTAAGTCTATGCAAACTGTTAAAGATTTTTTGCAGGTGCAGCCACCAAAGTTTAGTAGAAATTGGCCTGCTAAGGGGTGGACATATCCTGCTTATGATTCCCAGTCTAGGGGTAGGTCTAGACGTGGTAGGGGCAGGGCTCAAGGTTCTTTTAGGCCTAGAACAGGGAGTTCACCTGCTCAGACTTCTGGTGAGGGCAGGGGTCAGTCCTTTCGTAAACAAACCCAATGACCTGTCTTTTCAGCTGCCAGTAGATTCCCGTCTGGCAGCTCCTTTGGGAGGAAGACTGTCTCTTTTCAAAGAAAATTGGGATTTAATTACTCAAGACAAATGGGTGTTGGATATCATTCACCACGGTTACAGATTTTATTTCCATACAATGCCCCCTTTCAAAGGCATGCCAGACGTTCCTCCTTCACAAAGAAAAGAGGCTCACAAGCAAGTTTCTCAGTTACTTCAGATAGGGGCCATTCAGCCAGTCCCTGTATTAGAAAGGGGCCTGGGATTTTATTCTCGCCTGTTCCTTGTACCAAAGAAGGGGAACACGTGGAGACCAATTTTGGATTTATCTCTCCTCAACACGTTTTTGGACATTCCCAAGTTCAAGATGTTGACGTTACAACAGCTTTTACCTCTGCTGGGCAAAGATCACTGGATGGTAACTTTAGATCTCAAGGAAGCTTACCTTCATGTGCCTATAAGGCTAAGTTGCAGGAAGTATCTGCGGTTTCGAGCTGGAAATTCTCATTATCAGTTCTCTGCATTGCCCTTTGGCTTATCTACTGCCCAGAGTATTCACAAAGGTTCTGGCTCCAGTGATAGCTTACTTCAGGCTTCAAGGAATTCAAATCTATCCTTACTTGGACGACTGCCTGATTCTGGCTCAAGAAAAGGAAGACCTTCTACAGCATCTGGAATATGTTATAGCAGTGCTAAGATGCCTAGGGTATTCTGTGAACGAAATAAAGTCCAGTCTAGTACCCTCTCAAGACATGTGCTTTCTGGGTGTGAGACTGAATACAGCAGCCCAGATGGCCTTTTTAACCCCGGACAAACAAAAGAGTCTGTCACTTTATTTCCATCAACTATCTCATCAGTCCGTGCTGACTGCAAGGACAGTCCTTCAAGCATTAGGGTTCATGGCATCTTGTATTCTGGTGCTTCCCAATGCCAAACTGCATATGAGGAAGCTACAATGGTATCTCAAAAATGTATGGACACAGCACTGCCAGGATTTGGACACTGTCATTCAAATAATACCTTGCCTTCAAAAAGAATTCTTATGGTGGGCTCAGGAATGTCACCTAAACAAGGGACTCTCTGTGACCCGGCCAGAGGCAAGTCAGATCTTAACGACAGATGCCTCGGACATTGCTTGGGGAGCTCATCTAAATGGAAAGTGGATACAAGACAAGTGGCCTGCCAGACAACAGCATCTACATATCAACATGAAGGAGATGTTAGCAGTCCAGTTTGCATTAATGGCTTTCAAGGAGTTACTTCTTCCAGGGCAGGTGTTGATTCTAACAGACAACACAACTGTCATGTGGTACATCAACAAGCAAGGGGGAACACATTCTTATCCTCTATGCAGGCAAGCAATGATTTTATGGGAGACTGCGCTAAGCTTGCAACTAACTCTTCAGGCAAGGTTTCTGCCAGGAGCACAGAACTCCTTAGCAGATGTGTTAAGCAGACAAATCATGGATCCCCACGAGTGGAAACTGGATCTTCATGTATTTCAGAAACTGACAGTGTCATGGGGAACTCCAGACATAGATCTGTTCGCTTCTCCACTAAACCACCAGCTGCCAAAGTATTGCACAAAGGGGTTTCATCACACAGCTTGGAAAGTGGATGCTCTGTCTTTCAGTTGGACAAACCTTCATGTGTATGCCTTTCCACCTCTGCCTCTTCTTCCAAAGGTACTATTAAAGGTCAGACAAGACAGGCCAAGGATGATTTTGATAGCTCCAGATTGGCCTCGGCAACACTGGTACCCACTACTACGGAGTCTGGTAAAGAAGCCTCCATGGCCTTTACCTCTGATTCCTCATCTGTTATCTCAGAAGGACGGTCATCTGCTCAATGTCAAGCTTCACTCTCTGCATCTAACAGCCTGGCATATTCTCTGTTGAAACACAGCAGGTCTCAACTTCCTCAACAAGTTTTAAATGTGATTATGGAAGCTAGAAGACCTAGTACAAGGAGAGTGTACAGAAAAATGGAAGAGATTTTTATTTTGGAGTACAGCAAAGAATTTGGAGATTTCTGAGCCTAATTTGAGTGTGGCTCTTCAATATCTTACTGAGTTATTGGACAAAGGTTTGTCCTTCTCTTCCATTAAGATTCATGCTGCAGCAATTTCAGCTCACTATGATTGTGACCCACCTTTGTTTTCGCATCCTTTGTTCAAGCAGTTTCTCAGAGGGGCAAAGAATATAAGACCCCACGTGAGCTCCTACTCCTGCTTGGGATCTCAATTTTGTGTTGGAAAAACTTACTCTACAACCTTTTGAGCCTGCAGCTACTGCTGAATTGAAATACTTGTCATGGAAGACTGCTTTTCTGTTGGCTATTACTTCTGCAAGAAGGGTGTCTGAGTTGCAGGCCCTTATGGCAGTAGAGCCCTTTTGATTTTCCATAAGGATAGGGTATCATTACGTACTAATCCTTCCTTTATGCCTAAGGTGGTTTCTAGTGTGGCTTTAAACCAAACTATTCATTTGCCTACGTTTTATGCAGACCCTCAAAATAAAGGGAAAAGATTTTGCACACTTTAGATGTACACAGGCAATTGCGTTATTATTTGAGCAGGACTAAGGATTTTAGGCAGTCTCAGCAGTTGTTTGTTTCTTTTGCTTTGAGTTCACAGGGCAAGCCTGTGTCAAAACAAACTATTTCTAGGTGGATTGGCTTTTGCATTGCATTTTGTTATTCCCATCATGGCAAGGAGATTCCAGCTGGGATTAGGCCTCATTCCACTAGGGCTACTGCCACTTCAACAGCATTTCTAAGGAGTGGCAACTAAGGATATTTTGGAAGCAGCTACTTGGAGTTCAGTGCATACTTTCTCTAAGCATTATCACCTTCCTATCTACTCTAAGTCTAGGGCTGGTTTTGCCACAGCTGTTTTGCAAGGCATGTTGTCAGCTCCTACTTCTTTATGATTTGCCAGCCTCCCTTACCTCTGCTTTGGGATTCTACCCAATAGTCAGGACTGCAGCAATGGAAAACGAAGAACATAGTACAGTTTTGTACCTACCATAAATGTAGATGTTCGAGGATTCCATTGCTGCAGTCCAATTTACCCTCCCTCCTTCCCCTCTGTGTTTAGGGGTGGTTGTGTAGGTGAGTTTACATGCATATATTTTTATATATATATTGTTGTATATATTGTACATGTTTTTGGTGCAGGTATTTTGGGACTTGTCTTTTTAGGGTCTTCTGACATCTGGGGCAAGAAAAGACTGAGGATATGACGTCGGTCATGCGCATTAGTACCCTGACGTACTGACGTCAGTCTAATGCGCCCTGACCGACGTCAGCCTTATACTCTGGTATTCGGGCAGACTGGACGCGGACTATACCCAGTAGTCAGGACTGCAGCAATGGAATCCTCGAACATCTACATTTATGGTAGGTACAAAACTGTACTTTACTGGATGCTCCTGTTCAACATAATGTTTTGTTTGGGTCTAAGGCTGAAGAAAATGGAGGATAAGGCAAAATCCATGCAAACGGTTAAGGATTTCTTACAAGTTCAGCCTCCTAGATTTAGCAGAAATTGGCCAGCTAAAAATTGGTCCTTTCCCAGCTCGGACAGGCCTCAGAGGGGTAGATATAGGCACCCCAGAGGGAGGGCCCAAACACAGACCTCTTATGGAACTAGACAGTGGAGTGCTTCCACCCCCTGGGGTGTGGAGAAGATAGGTCTCAACCTTATAGCAAACAGGCTCAATGACTCCCCCTGCATGGCTCCAGGAACCTCTCTCCTGGAAGCTTCTCTGTGAGGAAAACTTTCTCTTTTTCACCTAAATTGGACTTATAACCCAAGACAAGTGGGTTCTGGATGTAGTTTTAAGAGGTTACAAATTCCACTTTCACACCTTACCAAAACCAAACGGATGGCCAGACCTTCCAAAAACTCAATGGGCAGAGGCATTAAAACAGGTGAGGTCCCTCATGGCTATGAGGGCCATAGAACTGGTTCCAAATTCAGAGACTGGACAAGGATTTTATTCAAGACTCTTTCTAGCTCCCAGAAAGCAAAATACTTGGAAGACCCATCCTGGATTTGTCAGTCTTGAATGCTTTCCTGGAGATACCAAAGTTCAAGATGCTTACTCTGCAGCAACTCCTGCCAATGTTGAGCAAAAATGCATGGATGGTGACATTGGATTTAAAGGAGGCTTACCTACACATTACTATCAGACAGGAGTGCAGAAGATACCTCAGGTTCAAGGCAGGCTCGAAACATTACCAATTCTCTGCGCTGCCCTTTGGCTTGTCTACTGTGCCCCAGGGTCTTTTCCAAGTGCCTGGCACCAGTAGTAGCTTACTGCAGACTCAAGGGAATTCAAATTTACCCTTATCTGGACTATTGCCTTATTCAAGCAGACAGCAAGGAAATTTTACTCCAGCACCTGGAATTTGTTCAGAATCTACTCCGGTACCTTGGGATTCACTGTGAACATAAAGTCAAATGTGTCACCCACTCAACAGATAACTTTCCTGGGTGCTCTTTTAAACACAACAACCCATATGGCATTCCTGACTTCAAAAAAACAACTACAGCTGGCTTCAACTTTCAAAAGCCTGGCGTTAATGTGTCAGCTAACTGCAAAGAAATTCCTGCAGGCTTTGGGTTACATGGCTTCCTGTATCCTACTCATACCATATGCAAGACTGCGTATGAGGAAGATACAATGGTACCTTAAAAGCATATGGTCCCAGCATTGTCACAGTCTAGAAACAGATTGCTGTCTTGCCTTGCCTGCAAAAGGAATTCGATTGGTGGGCCATGGCATGTCTTAAACATAGGGAAAGCCTTCAGTCTACCTCCAGCCTACCAAGAGATAACCACGGACACCTCAGATTATGCATGGGGAGCCCACTTGCAGGGGAAAGGCCTGCAAGGTTTTTGGACAGAGGGATCAGAAGCATCTACATATCAATTTAAAAGAGATGTTAGCTGTGCAGAATGCCCTCTTGGCTTTCAGGGATCTTTTACAGCCAGGGCAGCTACTGATACGGACAGACAACACCACAGTTATGTGGTACATAAACAAGCAAGGGGGTTCACATTCCTACCCCCTTTGCAGACTAGCCATGACTCTATGGAACACAACACTAGCTTGCAAAGTGGACCTACAAGCTCAATTCCTGCCAGGAAAACAAAACCGTCCGGCAGACAGCCTGAGCAGGAATCTGTCAGACCCACACGAGTGGATGCTAGGCACCCAAATATTCAAGATGATTACAGAAGCCTGGGGCTGCCCGGACATAGATCTATTTGCATCTCCCCACAATTACAGACTTTTTGCACGAGGACATATCACAAGCTAGCATGGAAAGTGGATGCTCTCATATTCAATTGGAGGAACCTCTCTGGGTATGCCTTTCCACCACTACCTCTTCTACCAAGGGTGTTATTAAAAATAAAACAGGACAAACCAAAGCTGATCTTACTAGCCCCGAATTGGCCTCGACAATTTTGGTACTCAACACTGATAAATCTATCCCAGGAACCTCCTTGGATTCTACCTCAGATTCCAAATCTTTTGAATCAACATCAGGGCCAGGTCCTACACTCTCATATAAAAACTCTCAGCCGGGCGTATTCAGGGTCTATGATTAATCCTACCCTTTCCAAACAGGTCATGGATGTTATCTTGGAAACCGGAAGGTCTAGCACTAGGAAATCTTATGAAGGTAAATGGAAGAGATTTTGCACCTGGTTGCATGCTCAGGAATCAGATCCTCACATTAATATTCCATTGATTTTACATTACCTAACAGATATGTTGCATAAGGGTTTATCTTTTTCCTCCATAAAAATACATGCCACGGCTATCTCTGCACATTATAATACAGATCCTCCAATTTTTTCACATCCACTTCTGAAACAATATCTCAGAGGAGCAAAGAATTTAAGGCCCCCTAGGACACCACCCATTCCTGCCTGGGACCTCAATTATGCCCTGGAAAAACTGCTGCCACATCTGATATAAAGAATTTATCATGGAAGACTGTTATCCTACTGGCTTTAGCTTTAGCCAGGAGAGTCTTGGAGTTACAAGCGCTCATGGCTGTGGAACCTTACATTATTTTTCATCAAGACAGGGTTTCTTTGAGGACTAACCCTACTTTCATGCCTAAAGTGGTTTCTAAAGTGGCTTTAAACCAAACTATTCACCTGCCAACATTTTTCCCTAATCCACAAAATAAGGGGGAGAGGATCTTGCATTCTTTGGACGTGCACAGGCAGCTTTGCTTTTACCTGGACAGAACCAAGGATATCAGGGAAAACAGAACTGTTTGTTTCTTATGCAGCAAATTCCCAAGGCAAAACTATTTCAAAACAGACCATTTCTAAATGGATTGCTCGTGGAATCAGATTTTGTTACTCTCATCATGGAAAGCAAATTCCAGGAAAAATTAGGACTATACCAGAGCTGCTGCTACTTCAGCTGCCTTTCTCAGGGGAGTACCTACCAAAGATATTTTGGAAGCTGCAACTTGGAGTTCAGTGCATACTTTCTCTAAGCACTATAATCTCCCTCTTTATTCTAAGTCTAGGGCAGGCTTTGCTTCTGCAGTCTTGCAAGGCCTTCTAGCCGACCCTTCTACTCAATAACCACCACCCTTTATTTCAGCTTTGGGATTCAACCCTACAGTGATGACTGCAACAGTGAAACACGATGAACATAGTACAGTTGTGTACACTTACCATAAATGTAGATGTTTGAGTGTCTTCACTCTTGCAGTCTGGGTTACCCACCGTCCTGTCCCCTCTTATACTTTTATGTGATTCCCTGCTTCACCCTTCTTCTGAGGTGTATTTGCTACAGGTTATGGGGTTTGTTGTATGTTACATTTTTGTCTTACTTTCAGCCTTTACTTTTGGCCACCTGACATCTGGGGTAAGAAAAACTGGAGAACATTGTGTCGGCTGGGAGCTTTGTACCCCTTGCGCACTGACGTCAGGGAGGGTGAGTGCACAGCCGACGCCGGACCCAGACTTTGGGATTCTGGCCGACCGAGGGCTGCCTGCCGGCAGGAAGAACCCTACAGTGATTACTGCAACAGTGAAGACACTCAAACATCTACATTTATGGTAAGTGTACACAACTGTACTTTTCTCCTTACTTTGGGAACTTGTTACATCATGCTGTGATGTAACCTGTGTTGTGTGTTAGACCTACACCAAATCCTTCACTTCCCAGGCAACTCCATAACTTAAACTTCTATTTTGCTTTTTTAATTCTACTTAATCTTATTTTCTACATTCCCTCTGTGACTTTTATTGTGAAATGTTGCATATCTGGATGCCTTCGCCTGTATTTCTCTTTGAATATCTTTGGGGCTGCCTTCTTTATACTGATTAATTTGGCTTTCCCCTTGCATGAATATTGCACCATATCAAATCTCTTTTTCCCCATGTCTATATTTCTTTTTTTACACTTTTCAAAAAGTTCTAGGTTTTGTTATTTATATATTCATACCTCCTCGGATGCTCCTTTTTTCAAACGGATCAAAGTTTCTTGGTCTATACATAGTTTTTCACACATCTGTTTTAGTAATTAAGACACATTTTATTTGAGGCTTCTGACAGTTTCTTTCCTGTAATGTCTCTCTTAATCTTTTTATGTACCTTGTGTCTGGAACTTCTGGGCTGTTTGCATAATAGTAACAATACATCATTTCCTTCTTATCCTCAATAGTTCACTGTATCGATGTCCTTCAAGGATGCATCTGCAGTCCTTACATATGGGTTGTCCTGCCTCAGGCAGCCCTTTGGTCGGCTGGATTCCAAAGTCTGGGTCCGGCGTCGGCTGATGTCGCCCTTTTCCCCGACGTCAGAGCGCCTGGGGTATAAAAGCGTCAGCCAACGCCATCTTCCTCCATCTTTCTTGCCGCACAGTGCCCGAAGCAGAAGCAGTTCGCAAGTGCCGGTCGGCCAGCTCCTGTGATTTCAGCTACCGAAGTCTTCAAAAAAGCTAAGTACCCCACTGGGGACTCTTTCTTGCCTCAGCCGATGTCAGATCAAACGGTTAAAGTTAATAATTGTTTAAAATGTGGGAAACAAATACCTCATAAGGATTTCCACTCTTACTGCTTACCTTGCCTAGGCCCAGACCACGACGTCTCGGCCTGTACAGCCTGTGCTTCCTTCAATAGATGCACTCTTAGGTGTCGGGCAGAGTTCGCAGAGGAATATTTTGGGCAAATTTACTGTTATAAAATGCCGTCGGAGCTTCCGACAGCTCATTTACCCAAAAAAACGTAAGGAGAAGGACCGACACACGCGGTCCGCGGTTCCGGCTGACTCCACGTCCAGGCCTACCGCTAGTGTCTCGGTCTCTGCTGAAACCGAATCTCTACCGATTCCGACCGACGACACCGCACAGCCGGTACCTTCGGTACCGGAGGCTTCCACTGGGTAGGTCTTAGAATTACCTTCTGAAACCGGTGCTCCGGAGATATCCGACACCATTTCTGTGGATAAAACTACCCCAGCACGTGGGGCAGCCAGGCCTCCTGTATCTATGTCCATTAAGGCTTTTACTTGTGCTAAAGCGGCTAAACAGCCAAAATCTCTCCCTCCCAAGGCTATTCCTCAGGGATCCTCTACAGGTTCACAAATTTTAAGCTTAGCTGAGGACCTTATCTCCTTAAGCGGGGGCTCTCAGCCACACCCAGACAGGGGCTCTCAACCTCCTCCAGGCAAAAGGCCCAGGGTTGAGCAGACAGATCCCCAGTCCTCTGATGAGGTCTCAGATGACTCTGCCCTTTCAGATTACCAGGAGGAGGCCTTTCCGGCTTACGAGGATTCTGATGCAGAGGAATCTATTCCCTCTGCCTCCCCCCCCTGAAGAGTTGTCCTTTGGGGAGACCCTTCACTCCATGAAAGAGCATTTTAAATGGCAAGGCCAGGAATTCTCTGATTCCAGGAAGAGGTTAAGGACTTTTTTTGCATTTGCCTCAGCATAGACCTTTGGCTATTCCTCCTGTTTTAAATGTCATAGAGGATGTGTACTCAGAGTCTAGTATTTCCCCAGACTCCCTCCCTCCGGCTCCTGTCAAACCCGACCGGTACTACAGGGTCCCGGACACACATCTATTCCTTTACAAGGGCCACTCAGCTGACCCAGAAACTATTTCCCAGGGGCCTAAAGGGGTTGCAACCTCCATTACTAAGAACCCACTTCCTTCTGAAAGGGAATCCAGGGCCTTAGAGAGATGGGGTAAAAAAGTGTACACTTCTTCCACTATTTCTGAGAGCATTGAATTGTCAATTCCATATGATACAGTATCAAGAATATCTGTTAGATGAATTGCATAAAAAACTAACCTCACCTGAACCCCTAGATCGCAAGGCACTTCAGGATCTGGTGCATAACTCCCAGCAGGTTAGCAACCATTTTTTACAGTGTGGTTATGATGCATTAGAAGCTTCATGTAAGGTCAGCAATGACAGGTGCAGTCATACGTAGACATGCTTGGCTGAAGGAACAAACACTGCCAGATCATGTTAAAGCAAAGCTTCTGGATGCACCCCTGGAAAAACAAAAGTTATTTGGTTCCACGGCTCAAGAGGTCTTAAAGAAATTTGAGGAAAAGGCTAAGTCAGTACAGACAGTCAAAGATTTTCTCCAGGTCCAACCACCAAGATTCAGTAGAAATTGGCCTTCTAAGAATTGGTCCTTTCCAAACACAGACAGATTTCAATGAGGCAAAAACAGGTGTGCCAGAGGTAGAGGGCAAGCTAGAGGCTCCTACAGAGGACGTCAATGGCAGCCTCCTAACCAAAGAGGTAGTGCAGGACCTAGACCTGCTGCACAAGGACAAACTCAATGACTTGACTCTGACCCCGCCAACCAGGGCTCAATTGGAAGCACCTTTGGGTGGAAAGCTATCTTTATTCTCAGAAAATTGGCACATTATTACAAGGGACAAATGGATACTGCAAATAATAGACAAAGGATACAGATTCCATTTTCATACATTACCAAAAAGACAAGGCATGCCAAATCTGCCACCGAATCAAAAGACAGAGGCTTTCAAGCAAATTTCCAACCTACTGCAAATGAAAGCAATAGAAAAGTTTCCTCTCATAGAACAAGGCCAAGGATTTTATTCCAGACTATTTCTTGTCCCAAGAAAAGAAAAGCAATGGAGGCCTATTCTGGACTTGTCCGCACTAAATACTTACCTCACTGTGCCAAAATTCAAAATGCTGACCTTACAGCAACTCCTTCCCATGCTGGGCAAGGGGGTCCTGGCTGGTAACTCTAGACCTCAAGGAGGCATACCTGCATGTTCCTATTAGACAAAGTTGCAGAAGACACCTCAGATTTCTTGCAGGTTCAGAGCATTATCAATTCTCAGCATTGCCCTTTGGCTTATCTACTGCGCCCAGAGTATTCATGAAATGCCTGGCATCAGTAATTGCACATTGCAGACTTCAGGGGATTCAAATATACCCATACCTGGACGACTGCCTTATACAAGCGGACAGCCAACAAACATTGGTAAAACACTTGAATTATGCCATCCGCCTGCTTCAGGCTTTGGGATACGCAGTCAACATTCAGAAATCAAGACTTGTTCCATCCCAAAGAATAATTTTTCTGGGTGCAAAACTAGATACAACCACCCAAATGGCTTTTCTCACAGAAGAAAAACGAGAACAACTACCGGATTATTTCAGAAACCTGACAAAACAAACCCAACTGACTGCAAGGAAAATCCTGCAGGCCCTGGGTTTCATGGCATCTTGCATTCTTCTGATTCCACAAGCAAGGCTGCATATGAGGAAACTACAATGGTACCTAAGGAGTCTATGGTCTCAACACAGTCACAGCCTAGAAGCTTTGATCCCCCTCATTCCATGCCTTCAAAAGGAATTTCTGTGGTGGGCTCAAGCAAGCCAGTCAAACATGGGTCTGCCTTTCAGCAAACCAAATATCAGCCAAACCATTACAACGGACGCCTCAGACCATGGATGGGGAGCGCACATGGAGGGCAGATGCATTCAAGGACAATGGACACAAACAGAATTTCGCCTGCACATATAAACCAAAAGGAAATGCTGGCAGTGATACATTCAATCGAGGCCTTCAAGCACTTCCTACATCAAGGCCACTTGCTAGTAAAGACAGACAATACCACAGTTATGTGGTACATAAACAAGCAAGGAGGTACCCATTCTTACCCTCTTTGCAGACTGGCAATGAATCTTTGGGAAGTTTCC
Organism: Protopterus annectens; assembly: GCF_019279795.1. NCBI lineage: Eukaryota > Metazoa > Chordata > Ceratodontiformes > Protopteridae > Protopterus > Protopterus annectens. Next base: position 628,074,739 of record NC_056737.1, on the reverse strand, counting down.
CTAAAACTCAATATAGAGCTGCAATCCCAATTTGTACCAGGAAAAGACAATGTACTGGCGGACAGCCTAAGCAGAAACATCATGGATCCACACGAATGGATGTTGCACCCAGACATCTTTCTTCAAATAACACAATCATGGGGAAGTCCGGACATAGATCTTTTTGCCTCCCACCACAACCATCAACTGAAGAAATTCTGCACAAGGACATACCACCCACAAGCATGGAAAGTGGACGCTCTTTCAGCTGGAATACTCTAACAGTATATGCATTTCCACCTCTTCCGTTAATGACCAAGGTCTTACTGAAGATCAGGACAGAACAACCAAAAGTGATTCTGATAGCTCCGGACTGGCCAAGACAACACTGGTACCCACTGTTAAGAAGCTTGTCACGCACGAAACCGTGGCCTCTACCACAATGGCCACTTCTTCTGACACAGCACAGTTACAAAACTCTGCACTCCAGCCTAAAAACCTTGCAGCTGACAGCCTGGAAAATACCTTGACTCCTCGCCTGGAAAAACTATCCAAAAGGGTAAATGATATCATCATGGAAGCTCGGCGGCCTTCCACAAGAAAGGCATATTCAGCAAAATGGAAAAGATTTCGCACTTGGAACTCCACAAAGGGCCAAGATCCGATAATGAGCATTCCACATATCCTGGAATACTTGGCAGAAATGCTCCATAATGGCCTTTCTTACTCTTCCATAAAAATTCATGCTTCAGCAATTTCAGCAGAGTACAACACTGATCCACCTGTATTTTCTCATCCGCTGCTAAAGCAGTTTCTAAGAGGGATAAAAAACATCAACCCTCCAAGGAAACCACCAGTGCCTACATGGGACCTTAACTTCATGTTGGAAAAATTAACTCTACCTCCCTTTGAACCAGCAGCATCTGCAGAACTACAGTTCCTCTCTTGGAAGACTGCCTTCCTTCTGGCCATAACCTCAGCAAGAAGAGTATCTGAGTTACAGGCCCTCATGGCAGTACAACCATTTCTTACTTTTCATCAGGACAGAGTCTCATTGAGAACCAATCCTTCATTTATGCCAAAGGTGGTATCCAGGTTCTCACTGAACCAAGCTATTCACCTGCCTACCTTCTTTCCAAATCCACAAAATAAAGGAGAGAAACTTCTTCATACCCTGGACATTCACAGACAGTTGCACTACTACTTGGACAGAACTAAGACTTACAGGAAAACTGACCAGCTTTTTGTAGCATATGCTGCTGGTGTACAAGGAAAAGCAATTTCCAAACAGACAATTTCAAAATGGATAGGGAATTGTATTTGATTCTGTTACTCTTTTCATGGCAAAACTGTGCCAGCCAACATTAGACCTCATTCCACCAGAGCCACAGCCACCTCCACAGCCTTCTTAAGAGGGGTGGCTACAAAGGACATCTTAGAAGCTGCTACATGGAGCTCAGTGCATACATTTTCCAAGCATTACAACCTACCTTTATATTCCAGATCCAGAGCAGGCTTTGCTACTGCAGTCCTGCAGGGCATTTTAGCTACACCATCCTTTTCTTAGGTCCTACCACCCCCAGCTTGGCTATGGTATTCTACCCATATGTAAGGACTGCAGATGCATCCTTGGAGGACATAGTACAGTTTTGTACCTACCATAAATGTAGATGTCCAATAGGTATGCATCTGCAGTCAGGATTTCCCTCCCTCCTACCCCTCTGTGGTATTCCTTGAGTATTTATCCCTCTTTCTAGCTAGCTGGGGTTATCTATTATGGTGTATTTGTTTTATATTACTGTGCATGTTTGGAATTTTTTGCATCTCTCCAAATTTAGCCTTCATTAGAGGGCACCTGGCATCTGGGGCAAGAAAAACTGAGGAAGATGGCGTCGGCTGACGCTTTTATACCCCAGGCGCTCTGACGTCGGGGAAAGGGGCGACATCAGCCGACGCCGGACCCAGACTTTGGAATCCGGCTGACTGAAGGGCTGCCTGAGGCAGGACAACCCATATGTAAGGACTGCAGATGCATACCTATCGGACATCTACATTTATGTTGGGTACAAAACTGTACTTTTTTATGGCTCTTCTTTGGCCTATCAGTTTTTGTGATTTTTGTGGTCCGCTACTTCTACAAAAGGGAGGCCATCCTCCTTGCTTTGTGCATTTGTTCCAGATTCTGGATATAATTTTACCACCTAAAGGCATCTTTTAAATGTCAACATCCAAGTGCATAAATACAAAAACTATGTGGACCACCTCCAAGCCTTGCCACTCTTCTTGGTGTCAAAGGCTACTGAGGACAGATTTGTGCTACAGGTGCATAACCTCATAGTCCTGTCAAAACTCCTGCACATTCGTAATTGCAATGAGGGCATAAACACTTGCTCAACAGGTGTCAATCTGTACTGCAACACAAATGTGGGAAGGACAGATGTGTATCAAATAGACTTCCTCTTCTTTGAAATGATCTTCCTGTCCACATAAAGCAAAATAGATCTCTTACTCTACTTAAATGTAATCTGGATGGATAACCCCAATTTCATTCCTGATGTTATTGTCCCTCTTACATGGGAACATCATGTTAATATTCAGCTTTCCTCAGGGTTAATATAATGTGAGATATACAAGGGGAATGCTGTGATAGATTTCGAAAGATCCTTACGGATCAACTGACTAGCAAGTACCTACGTGAACTAGTCTTGTTATTGTGCTGTACTTTGCATTACTGAACATAATTTTGTATATGCCTTTGACCTTTGTGACAACAAAAAGGGCCCAGTTAAACTTCTTGGTGAACCAACATAAACTTTTAATAATTACAAATCCTTTTATTGCAGTCTGTAATACTTTTGAAGTCCAGGGAGTCACCCCTCTTGGCCGTACTAAACTCCTTCCTCTTATCACGCCACTTAACTTTTGCTGCTTAAGTGGATATCGTGGTTTGATCTGCTTCTACCTGTATTGTGAATCTGGTTCTAAGATACTGCATCAGAACAAGGATTGAAGAAGTGAAGAAACCAATGAGTCATGATAGGGAATATAAATACTTGTTCTGTAATAACTCTCATATCCACGCCTACTGTGTTTGCTCGGTGTTTGTCGACTGCAAATCCTTGGCAACACTAACTCAATACCAAGTTTATCTGCTATTGATCTTGCCTTACTGAGAATGTCATTCCTAAAGTGCTCTTCAGCATGGTTACGGTGCTCCTTGAATAGTTCAGTGAGTCTGTTGATGTGTTGTTGAGCCTTTACTATATCAAGTTGAACAGACTGCAACATCTGGGCAACAGGCTCAAGAACGGAGTAATTTGCAATAATGAAGAGAGAAATAAGAAACCTGCATGAAGACCAAGCACTGAGTAATAGATGTGCATTTTGTCTGGTTTCACCATCACTGATCTGAAGATCAGCAAGGCAGTCAAATATTTTCTCAAAGTTTTGACTAAATACACAAATGGATTTATATTTCTCAGTCCATCGTGTCTCACACACGAGGTATATTTGGTACAAATGCTCGTCGTTTTGGACTGTCACGAAAAAAATTAATAATCTTCTTGATAACACCAACAGCACTAATTTCAGGAACGTCATTCAGATCATTGACTAAAAGGTTTAGTCTGTGAGACGCGCAGTGGATAAAGGCTGCTTTTGGATACTTTTCACGAATCTTTGCCTGAACACCATTCTGGATGCTTGCCATTATGGAGCAGCCATCATAGCCTTGTCAGAGTAATTTTTCCAAGTCTAGACCGTACTTTATGCATTCACTGACGATTACATTTGATACAGACTGTGCATCTCTCGCAACAGTGGGAGCAAAGCCCATAAACTCTTCTCGAATACAATCACCATCAACAAACTGAATGCCCAATGACAACTGCTCAATGCCCGAGATATCTGCAGTTTCATCTGCCAATACACTAAATCCAATTGCCCTACGTGCTGCACAAACAATCTCCTTTCAAAGTACATGTTCGCATTCTGTTAACAACTTATTTTGCATCCTATGGGATGTGTACCGAGCATTTTCTGCAGCTGTTTCACTGTGCTGTTTTAATATTGTATCTCCAGCTTCAATACGAAAATCTAATAAATCACAGAAATTTCCACCAGAGCCTTCTTTTCCACGAAGAGGAATGTCATGGGTTGCACAGTAAATAATGGTAGATAAAATTGGTTCCAATTTCTTTCGGTTCTCTGCAATTTGTTTTGCTACTGCTGCATCTAGCTGTGGAATAACAGCTGTTTCTGGCTTCTGTCGTGTACAACAAAAATTGGCAGCTTCTTCAGTAGAACCTTTGTGCCATGAAGACTGCATGTGATTTCTTGCAGACTCATTGAAGGCATTATATTTTGTGCACACACTAGTGATGAAGCTGCCTTGCAACCCACAGTGAACTGACTGAGGAAATAATACACAAGTTAAGCAGAGTGGGCCTTTCAAGAGAGGAGAATATGCAAGCCACGGTGAATACTGAGACAACCAACTATTATCTGAATGCTCGCTTCTTGTCTGATGCATCAGCTTTGAAGTTGTAATTCTCTGGAGGGATGTATGGTTCTCAGTAACCTGAATTTCATGAAGTCATTACATTCATGAATCGAATGTAACAGCCAATATCAGTTTCTGCACATACACTTTGTGGGGTCTCTCGCTGTTCCCCAAACATAGCAGAGACAGCACCTTTCTCGGTACGCTCATCAACAGACCCAGCTAGTTCTGTTACTTCATGTTGCTCGTACCTTGCTTTCTTACTAATCTGTTTGAAAAATTTTCTAATGTCCTCACTGTTTGCCATCACATACCCTGCTTATTCAATAATAGACAACCTAAAGCATCTGATGGGCTAGTGCTACCTTTGTAGTAAATATCTTGCAGCTATTCTATCAATGATGTTACTGAACAAAAGAAAAAAAAAAAAAACGGTCAGATATGGGATTAAAAAAATGTTTGTGTTTCAACATCACCAATGATTAACAAGTTTCTCATGCTAACCTGGACAACAACAAAAAATAAATACATAAAACTAGTTGATATTTGCTTTTGTACATATTTATGCAAGGAAAACTTAATACTGCAGTAAGTACTGTCCAGACAGAAATGCATGCTTTATGCATAGTCTTCACAGTTTTCCCAAATAAAGCAAATAAATAGTCCCTGTAGACTATGATGTTTGCAGATGACATTGTGATTTGTAGTGAGATTAGGGAACAGGTGTTTGAAGAGACCCTGGACAGATGGAGATATGCTCTAGAGCAGGGGTGTAGCCAGGGTTTTCAAATTTGTACTCAACTCCCAGACTGCTGCTGCCCCCTCAACAAGCCACACATTAACACTGCTGACCAAGCCACTTTATATTGCTGATCTCTGAACAGAAGTATATGCCACGGTAGTAATTACACGATGCATGAACATTTTCATTCCAAAGGTACATCTTCCGTAAGTCAAAAACAAAATACCTTTCCATTTACACTAGGACAGATCAGCTTGCCCCCCCCCCCCCCCAAGATTACTCTTCTTCCCCTTGCAACCCCTAACCTCTGTAGTGGCTCATTACACCTCCAGTAATGCTGCTGATTAAAGGACTGTCAGGGTCTAGGCATCACATGCTCCGCAGTGTTGTGGTCTGTAGGTACAACATATAATGCTCTCCCTACGTAACACCCAAGCTATGAGCCACAACTACCTCCCTTTCACCAGCATGGGTCACCTGGCAGTGCATGATCACTCCTATGGCCTACAGTCACACTAAGCCTTTTGGAATGGTAAACCTTACATTCCCAACAGTAAATACATTTTAGCTGGGCTTAAGTCATACTGCCACTGACAATTAATGAAGATGTGTACCCATGGGAGTCGAGCAAAAAGTAAAGCAGTTGAAATTTACATCCTTACTATTTTGTTTACATTCTGTGAATCTCAAGGCTTTGCTGAAAGGAAATTGGTTAAAGCAAGAAAATTACCCTAGGCGCCAGAACTGGTGGGGCTGTTTACTGTCACATGCTCTAGGCACTTGTTTGGAGTTTTTTCTAGTCTTATGATCCAGTGATAGTCTGAACAAAATTATTGGAAAGAAAAGAAATTCAAGGAAGAAATAAGTTTTGCCCAAAGTTTAATGTTTAAAGCTGACACGATACCACCCAATATGCTGAGAAGGCAACAGCTTGAAAAGACAAAATGCTTATCTGCAATTGCAGGCTGCCTCTCAACCCTCCCACAAAATGAAAGCAGTCACTTTATGTATAGCCCTATGCTGTTACATGCTGAAAGAACAAATGAAGACGCTCAGGTTTGATCGTGGAAAATGTCAAAGAAAATTACCACACCATTTTCACCCCCCTTGTAAGCTAGTGTAACTGATCTTGTGTGCACATATGGGTAGTGCTGGTTTCTGACTATGCTGGGTTCAGTACAGGGCATTAGTTGGGAATGGGGTCCCTCTACTAAGCCTGTTTCAAACTTCCACTGTACAGAATAATTTACTGCCAAGCTCTATGCATATTTAAATAGTTTCATAGACACATCTTCCACCCTCAGAAATAAACACAACACCAAATTCAAAAATAAAACCCTATGGGCAGTATAATAAAAGAAAAAAATACTCATTGCATGCAAAAATAAATGTAACTATCAGAAAGCTAAAAACACTCTTGCTAAACTAAAACAGTGAACTTGGGACTGTGATTAAATCAACCAAAGCCCGATATGAGGTAAAAATATAAACCCAGGTGAAAGATAACCACAAAGTATTTTTTTTAACTGCTAGAAATCTCAAATGACTGGCACTGCAGTGAGCTGATAACAAATGATATCACATACTTGGACAAGACGATATATCCAATTCACTGGCCAAGTAATTCAGATTGAACTTCATTCCACCAATCTTCCAGTATTCTCACATAAAATACCTGCATCTAAAACCCCCTCAAATCTCTCAACAATTTCTGAAGTTAGTACCCAAGGCCACGAACATGTCTATTGTGACTGGCTAACATAGTAGACTGCCTACTGGTTAGTCTGAAACCTGATATGTTGAACCCTTTTTAAAAGGCTATTCAGTACTAATATCAAAACAGGTTTTGTGCTGGATGAATGAAAGAATGCAACAGACTTTCATGAAGGTGGGACTTCAATGGGCCCAAGATACTCACTATTGTAAGGAAATCCTTTTTCGTTGTACAGCTTATATCTAAAGGTAAATCATCCAGATCCAGGCATATAATTGTTCACCTCTACTTGGCCCTCATTAGGCCAATCACCGAGTATAATGCACCTTTTGGCATGTACCAGTCCAAACACTTCTCAAAAATGGATGCCATCTAACCCTCAAACATTTAGGAATTATTCCAAAGCAAACCTTGTATTAATAACTTATACCATGCTAAAATTTCCATCCCCCAAAACAATGTGAACTCTGCTACCACTATGCAAATTGTTTACAGAAATCCTATACCATCATGTAAACAGCTGCACTGAGGTAGCTGTACCCACAAGGAGTAAGCAGAGAACCAACACAGGTAAGCCACCCTGGTGGAATCCCAGTATCAACAACTTGTATAACAAAAGGAGGAAAACCATGGCCAATACTAGGAACTACCGCACCCAGAAGGGTATGAAACCCCTCAAACTAAATAAGCAACTCAGAAATCTTATCAAGCCCACCAAAGCCAGATTTGAGGCATAAATGTCCTCAGACAAAAGATAATGACAAGGCCTTCATCAGCTTTGTTCACAACCTCAAAGGTAACATGACAGTGTGCTGAATAAATTGTAAATGGAAACACCTAAAAGGAATCAGAGGATATAGCAAACCTGCTGGCTGATAAATGTAATTCCAGTTTCACCCCTTCTTCCCCTCAATACCCCTCAGAAGACACCCTCGACCATAAATCCTCTGGCTATCACTACCAAACAAGTCTTCAATGCACTCTCCAAGTCAAAGAATACTACCTCAGTACGCCCTGAGAATATCCTGGGATATCTCTTGGATAGCATGAAACATATGAGGTATCAAGCACTCGAAAATCACTGTTCAACATTAGCCTGCTAATTGGCTTCATGCTTAGTGAATGGAGGACTGCAGTAGTTGATCCTTAGCACAAGGTTTGGCCTTCTACTGAAATGGATAACCACTGACCGTAGGTCTGACTGGTCTTGTACGTAAACGCATGGAAAGAATCATATATATTTTAAATAGACACAGGGAACCAATTTTCTTATTTACTTCTACAATTATTACAGATATTGAAATAAAATAGCACAAGCACTGATAGCCATTTGCTAAATACAGTCTCACAATGAAAACAGACTCAGTATGAGCAGTAAACAACTCTCCCCTTGAAACTCACACCCATTGAAATGGCATGAAAACCCACATTAAAAGAAAATGCATCTGACAGTGGAGGATTAAGTTTACCTTTGAGCTATTTTCAAACCATAAGCTCCTTGCACACATTTATAGGGCTATGCACACATGTATGTATTATTTGATTCACCCTCATGATAAATTATATTCCTTATATAATACATCACAATTTGTTAGAATGGTATTTTAAATTTGTAGTCATGAACATTTTTCTAGAAAGCAATGAAACAATATGTATGAAGTAATGATAAAGCTACCCATTTCAGAAAATGTTGACCATAAAATGCCACTCATACTTCCATCATTATAATACGCCAATACTACTCAAAAAGCACAATCATTTCAGAAGTAAGTCATCCAGATAATTCTACCTTAAAGAGTAACTAAGAAAACTTTACATTTCAGTGTTTCATATACAAATTCAGTGCCTACTGCCTTTGAAGAATAAATTGTATATGTTACATTAAAAATGGTAAGCTGATAATATTGCAATAGGAAATGGCTGACAATCCAACAAGTTACTAGGAATCTTATACAAAGGAGGACACACAGGAGTGTAGAACCCCTATACTTCCTTAAAATGCACCAAATAATCCGCAGTCAAAATGGCACTGCAATATCAGCACTTCATCTACATGGTGTGGGAGTAAAACCCACAGCCTTCTGCACCAAAGGCAATTATGCTGTTATGCTAACCCTGCTTTCAAATTCTACAACACAGTGACTGCCATTTGATAAACAAAACAGTTAACCACCAAAATTCGCTGTATACCAGTACCACAGAAGAGACAAAAACTGAACTAGCATAAAAAGTTTTAATTTTCGTAAAATATTTCATCAGAATGATAAAAACACAGTTCCGCACTCTATTTAAACCTAAGGTGTGTGTGTGTGTGTGTGTAGGGCTCATGAAGATGTGTGCAAGCATGATGCTCTACTAGGTAGTCCCACATTGCCAAATAGCACCAGTGGTGATAATTTTTCTGAATCCTTCGGTTTGTATCTAAAAAAACTATTATACACAAGAGCAGTTGGCACAAATCTCTGAGGAGGCACCTTCCCGGCCTTGGTGCATAAGGGCTTGGCTGGTAACTGACAAGGGGGCACAGAAAGGGCACATGTAAATCCCCTCTTAATGAACTACAGATGCATCACCCTATATCACAAGAGAGGCCACTATCATACTGATGTTCATGTGTATATATGTGCAAATACATTGTGTACATACATATATATATCGATATACACATATATGCACAGCAGACACACACACACGTGTGTGTGTGTGTGTGTGTGTGTGTGTATATATATATATATATATATATATATATATATATATATATATATATATATATATATATATATATAAAAAACATACATACATACACAGGAAAAAAAACATCAGGGGTTTTGGAGAACAGCTAGGTGATGAAGAATGAGGTGGTGGCTTGACTACAAGCAGAGAAAAAACAAAATCTGCCTTGTGCATTCATCAAAGTGATAATGACTTCTACTTAGGTTCATAGGTTTATACTAGGCTATCTGCCCTAAGGCATTTATAAGCCTAGCCCAAATTTTTGTGGCTTACGCCACCCCTTATATGAAAAAATACTGTGCCCATTAGTTTGTTGTGCCTCTGTCCAGCAGTGACACAGAGATGATTCCCGGGGTAAAACTACGATCTCCCATCCACAGGTCAAGATTTCTCTTGAACAGAGCCAGCGAGGTGCTCTGCCTCACATGGACTGGGATTTTATTCCACAGCATAGGGAGTCTCTGAGTGATAAATCTATCCCTCCAGCATGTCCTATTTATATCCGTGCTAAGGTTTAAGTCACTTGCTCTAGTGGTTTTGGTGCATTTGGATTTTTTGAGGTGGAGCATGTCCATTAATTCCGGGTTGGACATGGCCTTGTATGTCAGGCACATGTCACCTCTGAGCAGACTGTATGCGACTGAATAGAGCTGGAGTTTCTTCAATCTGGCAGCATATGACAGATTTTGGAGTCCCTTTATCCTTTTGGTGAGGAACTTTTGGGGTCTCTCCAATTGCTGCAGATGTCGGGTGAGATACATCCCGAATGTGGCATTGTACTCGATCATTGCTCTGATAAGTGAAGAGTACAGGGGAACAATGACCTCACTAGATCTGGATGTGAATCCCATGTCAGTTGAGCAATGTAAAAAGGTCTTTCTAACCACTTTAGCAACGTGAGTGTCAAAAGAAAGGCCACTGTCAACCTGGGTCCCCAGGTCCCTGATAACCTCTTCTGTGCTTAGTGGATTGCCACCTATATGGTAGCTTGGGGTTACCTTGTTTTTCCCGAAGGGTATGACTATACATTTTTTGGCGTTTAACTTCAGGCCATGGCTCTGGCACCAGCTATCTGTTTCCGTGAGTCCCTTCTGAAGGATATCCGTGTCCGATGCACTTTCCACTATGGCGCCCAGTTTGCAGTCATCTGCAAACTTCGTCAGCCAAAGTCCTCCCATGTTGGCCTGTACTTCTGAGAAGTAGATGCCGAACAATAGGGGGCCAAGGACCGAGCCCTGTGGGACACCACTTGTGACCGCTTGGAGTCTGACATAGCGCCAGCAACTCTAACCCTGTGGGTTCTGTCCTTAAGCCAGTTTGCAACCCATCTTGTGACATATGGGTTTACATTTAAGCTGGTAAGTTTTTCTACAATACCCGAGTGGGGTATTGTGTCGAAAGCCTTTGCAAGGTCAAGGTAGGCTCTATGGACTGCCTTTCCCTCATCAATGGCCTTGGTGACTGTTTCGAAGAAGTCGACCAAGTTTAAAAGGCATGATCTTCCCTTGACGAAGCCAGACTGGGTCGGGTCCAATGTCTGCAAGTCCCCTATATCTTTGTTTATGAGCTCCATTATGATCCTCTCCATAGCTTTGCAGACTAGACTTGTTAAGCTTATGGGGCGGTAATTACCAGGGTCCGTAGAGGCACCGCCTTTGTGGAGTGGGACCACAGTTGCCGTACGCCACTCCTTGGGCACGTATCCTGTGGTAAGGCTGAGATTAAACAGCTGCCTTATGTGCGGGTTTAATTCTTCATTTAGCTCGTGTAGCACACAGCCGGGGACACCATCCGGTCCCATTGATGCTGTGTTTTTAGCTTTAGAGAGAGCAGCTTTCACCTGCGCATTTGAGATGTCTGGGAGGCTACACTCCACTGGGATAGTTATCTCTCCTTTAGGGGGGGAGAGGGGGGTGAAGTTCGCACTGAACCTGTCTGCCAGTATGTTGGCAATGTCTGTGGGTTCAGTGATTTTTGCATCATTTTGGACTAATTCTGAGCATATCTGGGAGTTTCCACCCAGGTTCCTAACATAGCTGAAAAAGGCCTTAGGGTTGTCCTTTGAATCCATGGCAATTTTTCTCTCAAAATTGGCCTTAGTTGATTTTATGAGTGCTCGTATTTTTTTACTAATAATGATCAGGGGTGACTTCCCTTTTATGGATTTTGTTCTATCATGTAATAGCTTTCTCCTCTTATTGTAAAGTTTGTTAATGGCTGGGGTCCACCAGACTGGACGTTTGCCCTTTGTGGAAAGAGTCTTGGTTTTATTTGGGATTGCCTGATCCATGCAGTCCTGGAGGTGTTCATAGAAGGCATTTGTAAGGGCTTCCGCCTTACAAACCCGCAGGTTTTGCTGCACATAACCTGTTGACTAGGCATTCATTATATTACCTTGGGCAGCTGTTGTGTAACAGACTCATCAGTAAAGAGAACACCTGAGTAATTCAGTAAAATAGTATAACACTTGCATATTACTGAGCTATTCCTTCCACCAAAATTCCACACATGACTGACAAAGCCAGGAAAAATGCGTAAAAAATATGGTAGCTCCATGCTGGCCGTAGTCACCAAGTTCATAGGTAAGTACTAGGCTATTTGCCCAAGGGCATTTATAAGCCTAGCCAGAATGTGTTGGCTTTTGCCACCCCCTTAGATTAGTTCCCTGTGCCTCTGTCCAGCAGAGCCATTAGTTCCCTGCGCCACTGTCCAGCAGAGCCACTGCAGTGATCCCTGGGGTAAAATTTCTGTTTCCCATTCACCCGTCAAGGTTTCTCTTGAAGAGTGTTAGTGAGGGTGATATCTCACTCATGCAACTACTAATCACAAATAGAATAATACAAGCAGAAGTGATTTCTTGTCTGCTTATTTTGCATTATATTATTTACTCAGTGGTGTATCTGATACACTATAATTACATTTCTGTGCAGTATTCTAAGTAATGTAACCGTATGAAATTTTCAGACTTAATTTCTATATTTCCCCCGTAACCCATCCAGTTGTTTGCATTGTGTATGCACAAGCACCAAAATGACACAAACTATTTTGCCAGTGGTCACTTCAGCAGTCATACCATGTATCCACAAGCATTACCCTGATATACAATGAATTATTTCCCCAAGCAACATCCTCATTACTATGTCCAGGTATAAATGCACCTCAATGAAATGTTTCCCCCAAACAGCCCTTCAGTAACATTTCCTAGTACGTGCAACCACCAGCATGAACACTTCACCCAAGCAACCCCTTCAGTAGAATGTTGAGGTATGCACAATCACCAAAATTAAACACTTCTCCAAATGAAACATGTGTAACATTTCCTAGTATGTACAACCAGTCAAAGTAGTACAGCACTTATATCTTACTGAGTATTGGATATACCATGGAACACAGTGAAGACACTCAAACAGTGGAGAAAATGTGGGACAACAGTGATGTTGCAAAGAACTGCACGTCCCTCCAAAATTTAAGAAAAGACAACAAGATCACTGGTCAGGGAGGCTGCCAAGAGACCTACAGCAACACTGAAAGAGCTGCAGGAATTTCTGGAAAGTGCTGGTTGTGTACTACATGTGACTACTATCTCCCTTATTCTCCATATGTCTAGACTATAGGGTAGGTAAGGTTGGAAGACAGAAGCCTTTTCTTACACAGAAAAACATCCAGGCCAGGCTAAAATTTGCAAAACAAGACCTCAAGTCTCCCAAAAGCATGTGGGAAAGTGTGTGTGGTCTGGTGAGACCAGGGTTGAACTTTTTGGGCACATTCAAGAAGATATGTTTGGTGCAAAAACACCACTTCGCATCACCAAATTAACAACACCCCCACGGTGAAGCATGGTGGTGGCAGTATAATGCTTTGGGGCTATTTTTCTTCAGCTGGAACTGGGGCTTTAGTCAAGGTGGAGGGAATTATGAACAGTTCCACATACCAGTCTCTGCGGCTTTAGTCAAGGTGGAGGGAATTATGAACAGTTCCACATACCAGCCTCTGCAAGGAAAACTGATATCAAATTGCAACTGTAGTAGTAAAGTAGTAAATAAGTGTAGTAAAGAAAAGGCACTGGTGTAGATTCAGGAGTTATACCATTATGGGCAGATTCCAAAAGCAAAAAAATTATCCTTTCATTCTACAGACATCTGGTTGGACTACATCTTAAATGCTGCATACAGTTCTTGAGACAACATAAAGAAAGAGATATCGGGTACCTTGAAGATGCATAAAAAAAAAACTGTTGCTGCTCGTAATGGTGAGGTGCACTCTAAATTAATAAGCTACAGCAAAACGCATTTTCAGAAAGGGATGACCTGAAGCAGGTACACACAGTATTATTGCATAAAGCCATCAAACATAGACTACTCTAAAACATATTTGGCCAGTCTTATCCAACTATCTTATTAGTTTGCACTTCCATTTCCTGAGTTTCTGCATCCATACTTTTGCTTCTACCTGACTTATCAAGTAAACTAACAGTTGTATGTAGGGGAAAGTGTGTCAACTTGTGCCAGAATTGTGCACGCTCTGGTTTAAGCACATAGGTGCCATGAGAAGGTACTCGGGTTAATGAGTTAAAATGTAAAAGACATGCAGAGTGCACCTTATGCTGGAGAGGGAAATATTCCCCAAAAAGCTGCACTGACAGAATATTGAATGCTGCCCATCGCCAAACACAAAGCAGGTTCATTATTTGGTGCTCTGTGCAAAACAATACAGGGCATATTATTTTCACTAATCGGCTGGTCTTAAACATCAGAAAAATGGGTAGCTGGTAGTAGAGGCGCAGTCCAGAAATGCCAACAAGATGGTCAAGTTACCAGGATAGGGAAAATGGAAGAACCCCCCCCCCCCAAAACAGATCCATGTAATCATGACAGAAAAAAAACAGACTTCTATTTTCACAAACAGCTACACATTTGAAACAAAAATATTTAACAGTACGGTTGAAGTGTGCTGTACCAATGTCAGAAATACACAGGCCAGATAAGGTTGTATGGACCACAGCATGTGAGCAGGCATTCCAGAAGCTTAAAGAAGCAGCTTTGGGAGGAGCCCCTGTGTTATCCACTCCAGAGTACAGCAAAAAATACTTTGTACAGATGGATGCTTTGAACCATGGGGTGGGGGCTGTACATAGCCAGATTTTTTCTGTGTCAAGGGGATCTTTACATGGCTTATAGGGCTTCCCTCAGACCTAGCTGTGATGGATCTGTGGACATGTGCAAAACAAACAGCATCAGAAATACTAGGTCTAGGGATATGAACTTCACTTGAGAGGTAAACATAGAATGTGCTGGAGATAGACGCGTGTCCAAAAGGATCCTAGCACCACAGAACAGGCTCTCCATGCATGTAAAATAGAGTTCATCTGGGAACCATTCAAAGGTAGCCTTTAAAACTGGATGGGAAATCATAAATTTACCATGGTGTGGCCCCTGTGCCATCAATGCATGTTATCCTAACTAACACCACCTCCTACAAATCCTTAGTTATCTCCCTACTAGCATGTCCCAGTGATACTGAGGACCAATGTAGTTTGAAGTGTCCGGCTAGGCTTGTAAGGACAGCAGTGCTTGTCAGTCTAGTAACAACCAATGAACTTATGCTCCAGCCATCCGCAATGAGGCCATCATTCTTTGGTCTTCAGGCTGCATCTATCGTCAAGTCACCTGAAACAGCCCAAACAATATGCATTACAGTACAGTTTCTAACCCCACCCCCCAAAACAGCAAGAAGGCAGATAAAGCACATATGCTTAATTTCCACCCACCTGAACAAACCCTACTTTGCAGAAATCCATTAAGGGTTGATGTCACTGAATAATCAAACACATTTTCATGCCAGACTTGCATCTTTCAAGATATGCATGCTAACACAAAACCTGATAGTCTAGCAATGTTTTGAGCTTATAAGAGTAATAAACAAAATGCAACCCTATTTTTGTGCCTTTATCCCCCCCCCCTACCATTTTAGGCTTTGTCCTTATTTAGCAACCATCATGTCAGTTGCAGCCTTTACCCTTGATTATTCATGGTTTCAGACCTCTCAACTGTCCATATTGTTGCAGAATGCCCAGATGTTACCTCATATTTTGGTCTGTCCCTCATAAAATTGATAGTTGTCTGGCAAACCACTTAGATGATTTGAGAACTGAAATCACTAAATAAGTTTTCAGACTTCTTAGTACTATATGCTTTACATCCACAACTCCTCTATGAAAAAAAAAAAGATTCATGTTTGAGTGTCAGCCTCGCAGTACTCAAAAAAACACATTGGTATTTACCACTACAGCTGTTCTTGAAATTATCCACAATTTAAGATTGTTCTGCAGAATATTCCCTTAGTCTTCCTGACAGAGTCCCAAGGCAAGAAATCTAGAGTGCATCCTATGGGTTCATTTTTTTTTTTTTATTTTGAAAGTTGGAATTGGTGTGGCTGTTTCTCATACCGATCACTTTGAAGTTCTGGTAAGTGTGTGTGGCTGGTGAATAATTTTAACAGTGCCTGCTGAATGATTTCTCCAGTACTATTACAACTCTAGATAGTAAAACATATGAAATAATAGCAACAACAACAGTACTGCTCAAGTTATCTACCAGCAACACCTAACATCACGTTACTCCAATAGTGAACTACACAACAATTATTAAAGAATTACAGTCATCTGACCACAGCTTCAGGTTACCCAAGCTCTAAATCTGGTTTCAGTCCTGAGAAAACATGTCATTGTTGCGGTCGGGACCTTCCAAATCCTTTGTATGGGAAACTGAAAGACACCCTTGCAAAAAGGAACACAGACAATAAAAATTTTCTTAGCTCAAGTAATGGGGCAAAACAGTACATCCATCATTAGTCAGAAAACAACAATTCTACCCATACACTAACTTAGAAAACGTAACCATCTGTCAAGTATTAGCAAGAAGAATCTTCAAACGAGCACTAATCCAGGCATTCTTTCAAGTATTCAATTGTATTTATTACTGCTTGGTAGTAACTTGATTAAAGTGTAGCTATCATTCTAAGCCTTTTGGATTAAGCACTTGGGCTTCAGACCAGTTGTTTTACATTGGGAAGGTTTGTGGCCTGCACTGTGGTGGCAGGACAGGTAGCTTACATCCTTCTAAAGTTGGGAACTGCTGATTGAGGGCTCAGTGTCTGTTCTAAAAGTGTATTAGTTCTGGTTTAAGCACTTGGGCTTCAGGCTAGTTATTTTACATTAAGAAGGTTCGTGGTCTGCACTCTTGTGGGAGGAGAGGCTGGACTCTGCCCTTCTGAGCTGGGAATTTCTGGTTAAAGGCTTATAGTGCCTGCATATTTGAACTGTTTCTTACTGAAATTGGTACACCTTGTTTGCTGTAGCATAGACTAGATCCAGGCCTGCTGAATCTAGCTTTGTTTGTATGCTTGTTGTTTGTTTGCTTGTTATTTCCCTGAAATGCTAAATCCACCTAAAACGCGGCTTTTCAGCGCTTCTGTGGATCCCTAGTGATATCTGCATTGCTTACTGTACCTTGTTGCACTTGAAATAAAGTTACTGTTTGTCGTTTTTGCATTTAAGTTACCTGTAACACATTGCATTTAAGTTACCTGGCACTTGCTCATTAAAGCAATTATATAAGTCAGCACTAAAAAATTAAAAGCACTACACCCTCAAACTCCCCTTGAGTACCTTGTTCCCCATTGGCCCTTTTTTCAATTATAAAGGAATTCCCAATACTATTCTAGCATGTCCAAAGGTCCGTTGTCAATCTCCTCTCTGGTCCAGCTGGTGAATCTGGGAATCTTGAGGCAATGTTACAACTGCCTCATGTACACAGACAACCCTCTCCTCCCCCCAACAAATTCCAACACATGTGAGAGATGCAACCATATAGCCAAACTGGAGGCTAAGCTCTCTCAACTCAGTACTGGCGTAACCAGTCAGGAGGAGAAGGAAACCACACTCACTACAATTCCAGTCTCACATAGACCTACCACGACAGCAAACCAAACACACAAAGGCACAAAAACATACTCGGAGGCTCTAAATAAAAATCTGCCTAAGCAGCAGAGACCTCCAAAGCGGGCACCCAAGCAACCGCTACTCCAAAACAAAACACATGCAACACATAGCTCACAAAGCCAGTGTGCCGAACAGTCACAGCCCTTAAGGCTAAACAACACACCTGATACACTTGTAATAGGTGACTCTATCGTCAGGCACACTGACGTCCCGCTCACCAGGCTGAACAAGAAGGTCATGGTGAGCTGCCTGTCAGGCGCTAGGATCCGCCACATAACACAAGCACTCAGGTCACTCCAAGGCAAGTACAGATATGACTCAGTCATTGTCCATGCTGGTGTGAATGACCTGAGACGTACCTCCCTGGACTACATGAAAAGAGACATAGAGGAGTTCTCTGAGCATGTAGCCCAGGCTGGTATGACCCTGACCTTGAGTAGCATCTTACCCTCACCAAGAATGATGCCACAATATGAAGACAAGATGATCAATTTCAACAATTGGCTTAAGTATTGGTGTCATTCAAAGGGGATCCAATGCCTGTCAGCCTGGGATGACATGCTCGACAAGCCACAATGCTTCGCTAGGGAAGGCTTGCACCCGTCACCCCTGGGCTTTCAGATATTGGCAAAGGCTCTTGCTACCCCCATAGTGCCTTTTTTAGGCAAGGCTCAAAAGACAAGCCCACCTCCATAGGTATCACAAGGGATAAGAAACTGAGTAATGCTACTCAACGCCAGAAGTCTAAACCTCAAGGTGCATGCACTCGAAACTCTCCTTAGCATGGAGAACATCGATATCTGTGCAGTAACAGAAACCTGGTTCAAGGCTCCCGAGAGCACCCCAGCACTACCAGGTTATACCTCATACCATGCTTTTCGGCCCCAAAACTTGGACCGAACCACAAAAGGAGTGGGAGTATCAATATTCGTCAGATACCCACACCTCCAGGTTGGTGGCACAGCACGAAGCATCAGAGACTATCCATGTGCAACTAACAGTGGGTAAAGCTGCCTTCCAGTTTATAGCCTGCTACAGACCACCCTCCCAAACCCAGGAACCCCACTCGGCCTTCCTGAGAACACTGGAAAATGTGAAGGTCTCTCCAAACACCATTATATTGGGTGACTTCCACCACCCAAACATAGACTGGGAGCATTACTCTAGCTCCAACACCCTAGCCCAAAGGTTCCTAGAATTTATAAACTCAAATGCTATGGAACAGCTTGTTACCACTCCCACAAGAGGGGAAAACATACTGGACCTGATCATCACCAACATGGGGACTCTCTGCTCCAGACCAGAAGTGTATCCCTCACTGGTAAGATCAGGCCATAAACTAATCTCACTGGATATTCACATCCCGACCCCACCCCCTGCCCATAAAACCACAGTGAAAAATTTCTCTAAAGCAAATTTCACACTCCTCAAAACCGAGGTGGAATCCTTCAAAGCCCCCGGGCCTGTGGAAAATACGGCCCAGACCGCAGAATCCTTTAAACGCAATCTATGAACACCTTCAGGAATGTATGGGTCATGCATTCCCAAATAAAATTAAGACCCAGTCCTCCAAAGGCAGATGTCCTATCTGGTGGACCCCAGCCATAAACAAACTATACAATAGAAGGAGGAAGCTACTACATGATAGAGCAAAATCCCAAAAAGGGAAGGAATCTCTGATCAGTATTAGCAAAAAACTACGGGCACTCATAAAATCGTCTAAGGCCAGCTTCAAGAGAAAAATTGCACAGGACACCAAGGATAATCACAAGGCTTTCTTTAGTTATGTTAGGAACATGGGTGGGAATTCCCAGATATGCTCAGAATTAATCCAAAATGACAAAAAATACACCGAACCCACAGACATTGCCAACATCCTAGCTGACCGGTTCAGCGCAAACTTCTCCCCCCCACCACCACCAAAAGGGCAAATATCTATCCCAGCAGAGTGCTGCCCCCCCTGACATCTCAGATGCTCAGGTAAGAGCCGCCCTCTCCAAAGCAAAAAACACAGCATCAATGGGACCAGACGGTGCCCCGGGCTGCGTCCTACATGAACTCCAGGAAGAGCTAAACCCAAACATAAAACTACTGTTCACTCTCAGCCTTTACTACAGGATATGTACCCAAAGAGTGGCGTACAGCAACAGTGGTCCCTCTCCACAAAGGTGGTGCCTCAACGGATCCTGGAAACTATCGCCCCATAAGCCTGACTAGCTTGGTCTGCAAAGCTATGGAAAGGATCATCATGGACCTCATAAATAAAGATATTGGGGACCTACAGACACTGGATCCTACCCAGTTCGGCTGTAAGGGCAGATCCTGCCTCTTAAACCTGGTCGATTTCTTTGAAACAGTCATCAAGGCCATTGACGAGGGGAAGGTGGTCCACACAGCCTACCTGGACCTCGCAAAAGCCTTTGATAAAATACCCCACTCGGGCATTATAGATAAGCTCACTAGCTTAAATATAAACCCTTATGTCACTAGATGGGTTACAAACTGGCTCAAGGACAGAACCCACATGGTTATAATTGCTGGAGCCATGTCACACTCCAAACCAGTCACAAGTGGCGTCCCACAAGGCTCAGTCCTGGGACCTCTCTTGTTCGGTATATATTTCTCAGAGGTACAGGCCAACACAGGACTGTGGCTGACCAAGTTTGCAGATGACTGCAAACTGGGCGCCATAATCGACTCTCCAGCTGACACAAGCATCCTCCAAAAGGGCCTCGTAGAAACAGACAACTGGTGCCAGAGCCATGGCCTCAAGCTAAACACCAAAAAGTGTATAGTCATCCCCTTTGGCAAAAACAAAGTGCCCACAAATTACCACATAGGTGATAATCCATTAAGTACAGAAGAAGTAATTAGGGACCTGGGGACCCAAGTTGATGGCAATCTCTCATTTGACAACCACGTGGCCAAAGTGGTTAGATAAACATTTTATATTGCCCACCTAATCATGAAGGGATTCACATCTAGATCAGGGGAGGTCATCGTGCCTGTTTACTCATCCCTCATCAGGCCCATAATCGAGTGCAATGCCCCTTTTGGGATGTACCTTACCAGACACCTGCAGCAACTGGAAAGACCCCAAAAGTACCTCACCGAGAGGATCAAAGGGCTCAAACAGATGCCATATGCTGCCCAGTTAAAGGAACTTCAGCTCTACTCAGTGGCATATACCACCTGCTCAGAGGTGATCTGTGCCTGACGTATAAAGCCATGTCCAACCCGGAATTAATGGACATGCTGCACCTCAGAAAATCCAAATCCCATCAAGCTATGCGCTCGAGAGACTTGAACCTCAGCACTGAAATAAATAGGACATGCTGGAGGGACAGATTCATAACCCAGAGGCTCCCTTCACTCTGGAATAAAATCCCAGTCCAGGTTAGGCAGAGTCCCTCATTGACTCTCAAGAGGAATCTTGATGAGTGGATGGGAGATCGTAGGTTTACCCCGGGTATCACTACTGTGTCACTGTTAGACAGAGGCACAGTATACTAACCTCGAAAAAGGGCATAGCAAAATTAATGTAAAATGGGTGGCGAAAGCCAAACACACTCTGGCTAGGCTTATAAATGCCCTAGGGCAGATAGCCTAGTATGAACCTATGAACAAGACAAGCAATTACACAATCCCAAACAAGACAAGCAACTACTCAATATTTTTCTCCACTCAGTCACACAATTATCCACAGAATATGAACCCATCTTTTAGGGTCTGAAAATCCTGGGTACACTGACTGTGAGACAAGAGATACCATGCGGTATGAGATGGCCAGCTTTAGTATGGGCAGCCAGAAAAGCACACGAGGAAAGCAAGATGGCAGCTCATCACATTGTGATGATGATGGGATGGTCGGACGTGCTGTATGTTGAACTGGTGCACAATTGAGGGTTGAAAGGTGTGATTTTTGATGTAGGGATTGGGAATAACAGACACTGAGGATGAGGATGCAGTCCAGAGCACCACTCACTCTCACACACACGCCATCTCAACTCAAGTAAGTGTGCCGCACCACTTTTGCGTTTTGGCACTAAGTGTTCAGTCAGTCACTGTACAAAAAAACCCAACCCGTCCCCAACACCTACCTTCTCCTTGTAATACCAACACCACATGCACCACCACCAGTCCAGTCTTTCCACCACTCACCACACAATGGTTTGATTTGCTCAAGAAGAATACTCTTCCACCATCCACCTGCAGTCTTCCATGATCATGCAAATGCAACTACGATTATTTAAGGAGGAGTTTGAGGCTCGTCGTCACGTCAGACTCGTCAGTCATGTGACTGCCTGCCACACCACCTCCACTAACAGATCAATAATGCAGGCTTTATGGGAAAAAACAAAGTAAGTGGAAATAAGAGAAAAAGTGTGTTTTGCCAGATAGCATTAAGAAAATCCAGGGGGTTGCAAGTGCACCCCCTTCACCTGCCTGCGGGCGCCCTTGTATGGGGTGTGAATATGAGCAATTACAAATGTTTGTTGATTATTTGAATGGAACTACAGATTTCTTAGTGTTTAGTGCTGAATATTCAAAGGAAGAATTACATTATTTGGATATTAATCTAAGTATAGTATTGCTACCTTAATATATAGAAAGCCGGTACAGATGAATAGGTATGTCCATCGTAATAGTATGCATGCCCCACATACATTTAAAAGCAGAGTGAAAAGTAAATTTGTTAGGGCAAGCAGACTTAATACTGATGATTATATGTGTAGTAGTAAAATAGATGAAATGCCAGTAGAGTTTAAGGAAAGGGGCTATGAAGCTAACCTACTTGAAGAAACTAAGAATGTAGTGTTAGAAAATAGAGATCTGGATGCCAAACCATATTTTTCAGCATTGGAAAGCGGCACAAATACTATGAATAGAAATAGTAAACATAATCAAGTTAGGTATGTCATAGTCTATAGTCGTAGGTTTCATGGCATTAAAAATATCATTACAAAGTAGTGGGATATATTAAGAACTATGCCTGAGATAAGTAGGCTAGTGGGAGATAGACTCAGTTTTTCATATAAGAAATGCTCTAATTTAAAACAACATCGTTGTTATAAAGACGTATCTTATAGCAGACAACAGAAAATTAAGTAGAATAAATGAGGGACCTACCCCTGTTATAATTGTAAATGTTGTGATGACATACATAAGAATAAAATATTTATACATCCAATTACCAAGAAGGAGTTTACATTTAATGTCTTTGCCAACATGTAACTAAATTAATATGGTATACGTGGCTTCTTGCACAAAATGCTTAGCATTCTATGTAGGCAAAAGTATTAGAAAGCTCAGATAGAATTACAGAGCATAAATCAGATATATGTAGGGAAATGCTTAGCAATGCTTTGGCAAAGCATATTAAAGAGAAAGGGATTGACCATAGGTTTGTGTTTAAGGTGATTGGTCAAAAGAATAAAAATATAAGGGGAGGAGATATAAATAATGTACTTGAAGTAGGTGAATATAAATGGATTTTACGTTTGGAAGCTTGACCATACACCGGTGTTGAATACAGCAGTAAATTTAAAACCAGTGTTAAGAAAGAAATAAAGGTTGTTGAAATAGTTGCTAGAAATGTTATTGTTTTTGGTTGCATATGCCCTAATATGTATATATTTTACAAAAATATTATCGTGTTTTATTGTATTGTATAAATGAGACCATTTAAGCTTTTTTATACATAATTGAATTAGGTAATTGGCTGTCACATTTATTTATTTATTTGCATTTGTTAACTGGGTTGGTCCAGCTGGGTAAGAATTACCCTTTTTCAGTGGAGACCCGAGGGGGAAAGCCCCAAACAGACATACAAATTAACAATATTACAGAGGAAAACAATATTATGGGTACAATGGATAAGAAAAACAAACAATGAAAGTTTGAGAATATGAGTAAGGTAGGCCAGAGGCATGTATGCAAAAGATTTATGAAAAGGTGTTCTGAGCAAGATCTCTGAAATAATTTAAAGTAGACAAAGAAATGATGATTTAGGTGTGGAGTTAGTAGTGTGGGAGTTTATTACTTAAAATATGGTTTTAATTTTTAGTATTGTATGAACACAGAGGAAGGGTTTTGCCCGAAAGCTGCTATGTGAGTTGAATAAGAGTTATTCTGCGTTCAGCATGTCCGCATTTTCAGAGATTTGTTTGGTGTTAGATATCACCATTATCAGAGGTAACCAGACTACCCCAGGCAAAAGAAAAATGGACCTTTCCCCAGAGATTCTCTCAGAACCTGACACTGAAGAATCCGACTTTTTGGATTCAGACAATGAACAGCAGCCCCTTACCACCTTTGAGGATTCTGATGCAGAGGAATCCATCCCATCTGCCACCCCCCCCCCCCCGAGGACCTATCTTTTAGAGAGATCTTACTCTCTTACTCACCATCAGGAAACACTTCCATTGGGAAGCTCAGGATTACCTCCAGTCTTAAGAGGAGGCTGAGTTTCTGGATTTTCCCAGCACAAACCCTTAGACATTCCTCCCATTTTGGATGTGGTGGAGGATGTTTTCATGGAGTCTAGCCTCACACCTGATGCCCTGCCTCCTGCACCTAGAAAGCCAGGCAGGTACTACAGGGTGCCAGACGCCCACAAATACTTATTCAAAAATCCTGCAGCAGATCCAGAGGTAATCACCCAGGGACCCAAAGGGTCTAAGGCCAGTTCCTCCAAAAACCCTATTTTGTCTAACAAGGATAGCAGAGCCCTAGACAGATGGAGCAAAAAAACTATACACCTCTGCTGCCTTAGCTGTTAGAGCTCTTAACTGCCAGTTCCATATGTTAAAATATCAGCAACATACGTTGGAACTATTAAAACAAAAAATGTCTTCCAGAGAGTTAGGGGAACTCTTACACTCCAGCTCTCAAGTCAAGTGGCAGCATTCCCTCCACTGTGGATACGATGCCCTAGAAGACTCTAGCAGGGATTCTGTTGTGGGGTCAGTCATTAGGACATGCATGGCTGAAAGAGCAACCTCTTTCTGATCATGTTAAATCCACACTCTTGGACGTCCCCCTAGATAAGGTCTACCTGTTTGGATTTAAGTCAGAGGGTGCTCAAGAAAATGGAGGATAAGGCCAAATGAATGAAGACAGTAAATGATTTCCTCCAGGTACAACCTCCCAGATTCAGCAGGAAGTTTCCCACCAAACACTAGTCCTTTCCTTTCCCAGTCTAGGCCTGTGCAAAGGAAAGGGTGCAGGGACAAACCCCCCAGGCAAGCAACTACAAGGACAGCAGAGGCCCAGACAGTGGACCTCTACAACCCCAGGGCAGGGAGGTCTAAGTCCACTCCCTACCCTAAGGACTCGCAATGACTCCTCATCCCCCCTCAGCCCCCCCCCCCCAAAGGTTAGGAGGAAGGCCATCTGTTTTCAAAAACAATGGCAGTCCATCACAAAGGATCAGTGGATCTTAAAAATAATTTTCCAAGGATACAAATTATCCTTCAAATAGAGCCTAATCTTAACAGGATACCCATACATGCCAACAAATCAGCGGGCAGAGGCCCTCAGCCAAATTTAGAAACTCTGTGCTCAAAGAGCAGTGGAACCTGTACCCAGGAACAAGCTGGAAAAGGGTTTTATTCAAGATTGTTCCTGGTACCCAGAAAAGAGGGCACTTGGCACCCTATTCTGGATCTATCCACACTAAACCTTTCCCTGCAAGTGCCAAAATTCAAAATGCTTGCGCTCCAAAAACACTTGCCCTATGCTGACCTCAAATGCCTGGTTAGTCACCCTGGAGCTAAAGGATGCCTTCCTCCATATCCCCTACAAGGGAGTCCTGCAGAAGGTTCCTTCACTTCAGGGCAAGGTCACAACACTTTCAGTTCAGTTGGCTTATCTACTGCTACCCGGGTTTTTACCAAATGCTTGGCCCCTGCCATTGCTTTCTGCAAGCAGAAAAACATTACAATTTACACCTATCTTGGACAACTGTCTCATCCCAGCAGACAGCAAGGAAATGCTCCTGCAAGATGTCAACTTTGTCCAAACATTCCTTACCTCTCTGGGGTTTACCATCAACAAGGAAAAGTCCCATTTCCAGCCCACCAGGTAGATCACCTTCTTGGGAGCTCTCCTGGACACTTCCACCCAAAGAGCCTTCCTCTCTCCAAAAAAAGTTTCCTGCCCCAGTATTTCTCTCATTTGGCTTACAGAACACACCTCACAGCAGGAAGTTTCTTCAAGCTCTGGTGTACATGGCATCCTGCATCCTCTTGGTGCCCTCAGCCAGACTACACATGAGAAAACTGCAGTGGTGCCTAAAAAAAAACCTATGGTGCCAGCACTCTGTCTCTGGAGCTACAACTGCCTCTGATTCCCTGCTTAAGAGAGGAACTCCTATGTTGGACAGAAGTCTGCACCCTGAACAAGGGCCTACTGTTTCTTCCCCATGGCCAGACCATCACCACGTATGCCTCAGACAAAGCCTGGGGGGCATACTTGGGACCTAGACCTATACATCAACCTAGGAAATGAAGGCAGTACTCAGGGCTATTACAGCCTTCAAGAGCCACCTGAAAAAGGGGAAAGAATACTTCATTCACTGGATGTGCACAGACAACTTGGATACTGTCTGAATAGAACCAAGTCTCTCAGAAAGACTGACAAGCTTCTCATCAAAACAGACAATACCACAGTCATGTGGTATGTCAACAAGTAGGGGGGAACACACTCCTAACAGCTTTGTCTAGCCGTGCTTCTCTGGTAGACTGCCTTGATGATGGGCCTTCAACTTGACAGCCCAGTACATCCTGGGGGAACACACTACCTTAGCAGACCACCCCAGCAGAAGTGTCCTGGACCCCCACAAGTGGCATCTTCAGAGGGAGACCTTCCTCTGCATCACCCACACTTGGGGGACCCCAGAGGTAGACCTCTTTGCATCCATAGAAAACAGGCAGATCAGTTCTGCACCAATGAGTTCCACCCAGAAGTCTGGAAAGTGGATGCTCTCCTTCCACTGGGGCAACCTGTTTGTCTATGCCTTCCCCCCTTGCCAATGATGCTAGGGGGTACTGCTAAAGATCAGGGAGGAAGGGCCAAGAGATATACTACTTGCTCCAAATTGGCCCAGTCAACATTGGTACCCCTTGCTACTCAGCCTAATCAAGGAACTGCCCAGGAGCCTGCCTCTCACAGAAGGACTTCTGACCCAAGAAAAAGGGTCAGTACTGCATCCCAATCTGCAAACTCTCAACCTATCTGCATAGCTTATACCCCAAAGGCAGATGACAACCCACTGTTGAACAAGCAGACCCTGGATATAATTAAGGAGGCCAGAAGGGCCCAGCACCGGGAATTCATACTCTGCAAAATGGAAAATATTCAGTGCCTGGTGCCAAACTAAGGGTGCAAGAAGCTTCCTTGCATCTCTCTCTCTCTCTCTCTCTGATTCTAGACTACTTGGAGGAACTAGTGCAAAAAGGATTATCTTACTCTTCCATCAAAATTCATGCCTCGACTGTCTCTGCCCATTCCCATGCAGCGCAGCCTTTGTTCTCCCACCCCCTGCTAAAACAATTCCTTAGAAGGGGTATCTCACATCAGGCCACCTAGGAGGCCACCCAGTCCTGCCTGGGACCTGAGCTATGTCTTAGAAAAATTAACCTAACTCCCTTTG
Source organism: Protopterus annectens (assembly GCF_019279795.1). Classification (NCBI taxonomy): domain Eukaryota; kingdom Metazoa; phylum Chordata; order Ceratodontiformes; family Protopteridae; genus Protopterus; species Protopterus annectens. The sequence goes on along the minus strand of NC_056737.1, from coordinate 628,047,416 downwards.
AACCAGCTGCCTCAGCAGAACTATAACACCTCTCTTGGAAGACCCCCTGCCTGCTGGCCATAACCTCAGCTAGGAGGGTTTCTGAGCTGAAGGTGCTCATGGCCATTGAACCTTTCATTATCTTCCATGCAGACAGGGTGTCTCTTACAATTAACCCCTCTTTTTATGCCTAAGGTGGTGTCTGATGTAACACTGAATCAGGTTATACATCTTCCCACCTTCTTTCCTAACCCTCAGAACGGGGGGAAGAATACTTCATTCATTGGATGTGCACAGACAACTTGAATACTATCTGGATAGAACAAAGTCTCAGAAAGACTGACCAGCTCCTGGTCAGCTTCACCCCAGGGTCAGCTGGGAAGCCTATTTCCAAGCTGACCATTTCTAGATGGATATCCAACTGTATCCAATTCTGCTACCACTTCTATGGAAAAATTCCTCCCAAGCCTGTCTGAAGCCATTCCACTAGGGCAGCATCTACTACCACTGCCTTCCTCAGGGGGTCCCCTTCCAAGGACATCCTAGAAGCTGCCACTTGGACTTCCATCCACACCTTCACCAAAAACTACCAATTGCCTCTTTTCTCCAAAACCCAGGCAGGCTTTGCCTCTGCAGTCCTGCAGGGCATGCTAGGTCCTTCTTAGAGCAGTGCAAATCTGTTCTATTCCTTCCCTTCTACCTTCCACCCTACTTCAGCTTTGGGAATCTTCCCAGAAGTGATGACTGCAACAGTGAAACATGAACATAGTACAGTTGTATACACAGCGTAAATGTGGATGTTCGAATGTATTCACTGTTGCAGCCCTGCTTTCCCTCCCTCCTTCCCCCTCTACTTCTCTCTGTTTCCCTCGCCTATCTATGCCTATGGGCATCCCCCAGCTTGGCCTTCCTCAGGTCTTCTGGGCAGGGCTCCTATAGGTCAGGGCAAAAAAAAACTGGTGCAATGGCATCGGCTGCCCTGCTTTATACCACTGACGACCTGACGTCAGTACATGGCAACTGCAGCCGATGTGGGAGGGAAAATCTTTACTCTGGTATTCGTGCCAGCCAAGGGCTACCCAGCAGTGATGCCCACAAGTGACGACTGCAATAGTGAATACACTGTAACATCTACATTTATAGTAAGTGCACACATCTGTACTTTCTGTTGATTGTGGTAATGAAGTTAAGATCTCTGGAGTGTGTGGTGCACAGGGATTGGGATTTCTTTAGATGTAGCATTTCTAACAGAGCTAGGTCAGACATGGCAAGGCTCAGGTCTTTAGAATGTGAGGCACTGGTGCTGTTTGTTTTATGGATATGCAGGAGGTCCGTCAAAGTGGTGTCTCTGCCTTGTATGCTAGGCATAGATAGTCACCAAGCAACCTGTAGAAGAGTGAATACAGGGATAGGGCTTTATAGAGGTCTGCATAGGATAATGTTATTAATGCCATGTATTCTTTTAGAGAGGGAATCTCTGTGGATGTTTTGGTTAGGTACATACCAAAGGGGGTGTTAATACTCAGCTGACTGACAAATACAGTGCAACAGTGATCTCCTTGGACCTAGATGCTGTACCTTTGTTTATAAGTTGAGCAGTATAGAATGATTTCCTCACTCCCATAGACACGTGATGGTCAAAGGCTAGATAACTGTAGTGTTTCCCCAAGTCCCTGACTGCTGGTTGACCCTTAGAGGTGTGTTGTCAGTGTGGTAGTTACCAGGGGTGGATGACTTCCATAAGGGTACTGTAATGCTTTTCTTGGCATTTAGCTTTATTCCATGGCTCTGACACCAGTTATTTGTCTGTCAGCCCTTCTTGGAGAGTGTTAGTGGAGATGGGTTCAAGTCATATCCCCTTCTATGGTGAGAAATGAATGATAGGGAGGTGACCAGCTTCTAGATCCAGTGGAATGACCAATCCTCCCCCCCTCTCAGGAGAACTCTTACCCTTCCCAGCATTTCTAGAGTTTAGCTGCTGCCACTGCCAGCCTTAGGGAGTATGTCTCCACACTCTTGTCTTAGACATTTATTGCTCCTGCTATGTCATTCAAGTAGTGAGCAAGAGCCTCCTCCCTCTCCTCAGGATGGGCGAGCCAGCTGTAGCCACTTACTCTCATAGTCCCTTGCCAGCTCCTGCAAGCATTTGAGACAATAGTTGAATAATAGTTGCCTATGTTATAGCTTTATACCATGGAGCTAGATACCATGGCATATTTTGAAAAATCATAGGAAATACTACTGCAAATCAAGAGATGTGGTCCTGTATTACTAGGTACCACAAGTAGTCTTGTCTTAATGCAAAGTATTTGTGAAGCAGCCACATAGACTTCTATCCACTGTTGCACAAGACATTGCGAAGTAAATGTAAAAATGTGCTTGAGTAGGGCAGAATTTGCCATTGTATTCTCAATGAGCAAGTATGTTTGTTCTCATTATTTATAGCCAGGACATTGCTTTAAAAACTGTTCCCATTCTTTATGAATGATACTGCAACAATAGTTCTTATGAACATTCCATTTTTGGGAAGATTTTATATTGCACTCTGAGAAAGGCTTCCCTTATAACCAGGCTGCGTAGGCACTCTTGTTAGTGATTACTTCCTTTTTGTGTAAAACATCAAAGATGACCGTGTCTTCTGCCCTTTATTTGTATTTATTTTTTTTAAATGGGCACTCTGGCATCCTCAGGATGAGGAGACCAGCTCTACATTGAAAATGTTCATAGTTATTGAAGTCAGACCAGGTCAACAGATGTCTTCTTTCGGTTAGGAGTTGCCACAGCGGATCACCTGTCCACTCATGATTGGCAGTGGAGTTTTATAGTGTCGAGTTGCCAGCCCGGCACTCAATCTTCCACAGAAGGCACATACACGCGCACACTCCTAGGGCTAGGGCCAATTTAGTGTGTCCACTCCACCTACAGCATGTCTTTGGGATGTGGGAGGAAACTGGAGCACCCAGAGGAAACCCATGCGACCACAGGGAGGACATGCAGACTACACAGAAGGCACCCCAGCCGAGGATCGAACCAAAGAACCTCTTGCTGTGAGGCAGCAATGCTAACTGCTGCACTACCGTGGCCGCCCTGGGTCAACAGATGTCTATCTGCAGCAAATTCCCAATTATTAAATACTGTAGTAGTGATATTTCTAGTCAAACATACTTTTTCTCACACAGCTCTACTTTATTCCTGGCAGGCAAAACAGGGTCATCCAGTACATATGCGTATTGCTTTAAATGATCAGCTAATTGTATCACCTTTTAAAAATTGACTTCAACCGAAGGTGGATAGTTTTTCGTTTTCTAAGTTTGTGCTGCACAATGATCGTTCACTTCAGACATCTGTTAAATTGACTAAAAGTTTAGGATTAGAGTTTCTTTTCAGCCATTATCTGATGAATCTTGCTATACCTACAGATTTACTGAGCTTCTGCAGTTTTTAACTCCTGGGATATCATCCTTCTGGTCATACTGTCTTCAGCAGCAGTAGAGATTTTTCTGCACCTTAACCCTTCCAATATTAAATTATGCCCCCTCCACCATGTCTATTGCTACTGGAAAATAAATTGGTTAAGTAGGCTGCCAGGGAAATCTGTGCTGCCTTATGAATCTGTAAGTTTTTCAGAGTCCTCTCTTTTTGGGGCTAGTTTGATTAAGAACAGAATTATGGTATTTTCTTCACATCCAGTGACCATTATTTTCCTGAGACTTTTTTTTTTTCTCATGCAAAGTCATTAAATCAACTTTCTGCAGAACAACTTGAAGCACAAGGAAGCAGTCAATTTGCTTGATCTTTCTTCCACCTAGTATTCTGGAATGTTTAAAGTACATAAGAAGTGCATTACAAGATATGCCTCACTGTCTTCTTGAAAGTTGTGCCTTAAATTGTAAATTAAACATCTGTCATTTCCACTGTTGTCATTCTTTACTGGTTAAATTACTATCACCTGTTAAATGGAAACCTTAATGCTATTCTGTAACCACATTACTTGAAGACCAGGAACACCACCATGCTCTTAACGGTCTGTCGAGAATTGGACACTAATTTCAACTAGTCTCCTCATTCAGATATCTGAGAGCTAGTTTTGACAATGACTTGGCCTTTTCCTACTGCACTTGACCATTCCTGCAAGTCTGAAAAAAGCCAGTCTAAATACGTTGAACTATAGCTGTGTATTCATCATATTGATCACTGCTGCAGTAGCCTTCGATGTATGGGTTATATCCTGCCAAAGATCTAACAGCTGGCAAACTTCCAAAGCTTCAGGGCATCTTCCATGCACCCAAAATGTCAGCTCAAGCTGAGCTAATTAAGACAATTTTGGGTGCCAAGCCCTTTACTGCCGCCGACTGAGTATGCCTCTCAGAATTGACAGTCAGCTTGGTGCCGTTCCTTTGCTGAGCAGGTAAGTTCACCTTGGAGTTAAAATCCTATTTTTTAAGTATTGTTTCACTTTCCTCTTCAGGAAAGTTATTTTAAAGGTAGAAGTTTTGTGTTTTAACTGATTGCCTCAAGACTGTATTGTACTTCTGAAAAGGAGTACTTTTTTCCTGTCAGTTTAAAAGTTTTTTTTATAAATTAACGGAAAAGCATTTTTTTCTGTGAAATTATTTTACTTCTGTGAGGCTGGCAAAGTGTTTAAGTACAGTCTTTTTTTTCACAAAAAAAAAAAAAGTGACTGTTAAAAACTTGTAGTTTTTACTGGCATTTGCTCCTCATCTTCTCTGAGAAATAAGCACCATTTTTGGCTTTGACCATGAAACAAGCTACCAGTCCCACAGTCGGTCCTTCTTCCAACCCTAAAAAGAAAAAGTTAAGCAAACAGCCTTTGCCACCATAGCAAGCTAGCAATTTGCTGTCTCAGGTGGGTGACTGCTCCGTGGCCATTTGTTGTACCTCAGACCACTCATCTTTTACCCTGGATCTATCTGGTGTAGCACCTACAGCCACTATGGACCAGGGGTTAGCCACATCCTCTGCGTTTGTTGTGGTCCCCTGATTGGGTAAGGGAGAGTCGCTCTTGTTGACCCTGGGAAGAGGGAACAGGGAAGGCTTTCCCGTTGTGTTTGAATGCTTTGCCCGTCCCTGGGGAAGCTGCTGCTACCATTAGTAGCACAGCTGGCACCCGTTTTTCCTGTTTAAAAAAATAAATAAATAAGCATACGTCTGTTACTCAAATTTCCTTAGGCAGGAGTAGTTTACTGGGTCTGCCTCAAGGTTTAATTCAGGCTGTTGATCCAAAAACAATTTTCATAAGAGGGGAGATAGCTCTTTTCCTTAAGTCAGGATTCTGAATAAGAAGATGAAGGGACAGATGCAGGGTTTTCTCCTCGGATTTCTGATGCAGACTGAGAAGAGAGCTCAGTTTCTGATTCTTTCTGTGGGATTTCTTTCTCTGCGATTGTTAGAATGTGACAGTGTTTTCAATGGGAGAAAACTGAGGTTTCTTGGTCCCTCAAAGCATTATGAGTGGTTAAAGAAGACATTTCCAGCACATACACCCATTCCTCCTGTTCTGTCTTGTTTAGAGGATGTGTGTTACTGCCTGAAATTGGCTTTGTTGATGTGTATTAACCCACCGGCCATTTTGCACAGGAATGGGCGTTGTCTGTGTGATTGACAGCCCAGAAGTTGGTGATGTAATATGCAGCTATGGCATGACTGACACAGAATGCAGGTTTGCTAGTGACATCATGCATACATTGCTTTGTGATTAACATATTTCCAGGGCAAATGAAAAGGTATTCAGTATTTCACAAATGACTGTTGTATTCTCTGTAACCAGACAAGCAAAAGTTACATAACGCGCTGTATTTCGGACGGCCAAACAAATGCTTTTTAATTCTGTTGCATATCTCTTCCAGTAATTGTCAACATAAAAACCCTTTTTAATACTAATATATTCTCCACAGGCAGGCAAGCAAATAACAGTGAAGTAAATAAAAGTAATACTTTGGATTTCGACCAGCCAAACAAATGCATTTTAATTCAGATGCATGCCTTGTCATTCTTTCTCAAAATTTCCATGATTGCACAGTATGAAATACATCCATACACCTGAAAAAACTGCCCAAGTACCTGCCACTTAGTGTTGTCCTCTGCACATGCATTGTTACAGAGCCAGATTTAGCTGTACTTCATAAGTTATTCAATGCATGTGTCTATTATTCAATAGCTAGAACAGATGCATTTTATTCACCTATTACACCTTCAGTGTTGCTCACAGTGTGAGGCACAAGTTATTCAATGCATGTGGCTATTATTCAATAGCTAGAACAGATGCATTTTATTCACCTATTACACCTTAAGTGTTGCTCACAGTGTGAGGCACAGCAGTTTTATCAGACATCCAGCTATTAGGTGTTGCATCTTTTCACTCTTGTGAGACATTATACTTTACCTTGGGCACAGGAAGCTTTTCAAGGAAAGTTGCATACCAGGCTTCCTTGCAGATTCAGAAGTGGGAAGTGAAAGTCATATGGACACCTTGGATACAGGGTCAGACAAAGAAAATGAGCTGCCTTGACTGTATTAAAGATGTACATTTATTGCAATATGCTAATCATTTGGTGAAATTGGTTGTGGGTGTGTCTGCATTGCTTTTATTTGTATTCTTAATGGATGCCTGTGCCTTATCAGTGGACCAACAATACCACAGTATAAGGGACTCGTAGCTAAAAACAAGAACTGTTAATCTTCTTCTTTTTTTGGCTTTTCCCGGTTAGGGGTCGCCATAGCAGATCACCTGTCCGCTCATGATTGGCAATGGAGTTTTACGGTGTCGAGTTGCCAGCCCGGTGCCCAACCTTCCACAGAAGGTACACATACGCACACACTCACACCTAGGGCCAATTTAGAGTGTCCAATCTACCTACAGCATGTCTTTGGGATGTGGGAGGAAACCGGAGCACCTGGAGGAAACCCACGCAACCACAGGGAGGACATGCAGACTCCGCATAGAAGGCACCCCAGCCGAGAATCTAACCGGAGAACCTCTTGCTGTGAGGCAGCAACGCTAACCGCTGCACCATCATGGGCGCCCACTGCTTAAATCCCTTAACGTGATGTCATGGTTTTTGAGGAGTTGTTTTCAAGGATTTATTCTTTGATTATTTCATTACTTTATTAAGTTGTTGAAGTTTCAGTCTCGCCACAATGAATATTCATGTGGACCACAAACTGAAAAAAGATTTTATTCATGAGTGTTTGGTGACGTTGCTGTGATCCTGGGTGTTAGGAGGGGTTTGGCGGGCCTTGCTACTGCACATCTGGTGGGTTAATACACATCATAAAAGCCCTTAATTTTCCTGATTAGTCATTTAGCTGCCCCTAAAAAGACAGGAAGTATAAACTTCCTCAGTCTTAACTATTAGTTGATCCACTGTTAAACACTTGATTCCAATCCTACTCGTCCTAAGGATGGACAGTTAATAAGTATGGGAAAAAAGTGTATACTTCTACATTGATTTTTTCAGAATTTTGAACTGTCATGCTCGTATGTTAGTTTGACCAATTGTGAAAGTATGAGGAATGTTTTATCTGCCGTTTCTTCTTGTGTATAAAAATCAGCTTTAAGGTTCTTCTGTTGCACAGGTCACTACTCATTGTTTATAATGTGTGTACGAGTCTGATACTGCTACTGTCTATTGTTTTGTGGAAGTTTTGCATGGCTGCATTCTCAAAACCTCCCAGATGATAAAAATGAGAATTTGTTACTTTCATTCCTCAACTTATGGGTGTAGTGTACTTAGACTCTTGGATCTGACTGTTGAGCTCCTCCCTTTGCCCATAATGCCTCGGCGTCCTGTAATACCTCAGATCTCATTTCAGCCTCTACGCTTCAGATGTGGGTTACACACACAAGTTTTAGGGGTGTTTATTGAACAACTTTTATGAGTAAAAGTAGACCATTGTTTTTATTCTTCACCTTTCTTCCCTTTTTATGTTTCGGATTATCTGTGTTAGGCTTTGACTTTCTTCTATCTGATTTTTCTGGATACCTTCTGTACCGTCGTTGGTAATCCCCTTTTCTCTCCTTTCTTTAACGTATCCTACCTATTCATAGGATATTTCTAATGTACCTTTGCTGATATTTCCTTTAGTTTTTTTTTATTTTTCTGTCTTCTAAAAAAATGTGTGTATACCTTAGTGGATAAAAGGGAACTGTGTTGGCAATTTCTCTTAAATGCTGCAACCCCCCCCCCCCCAGGCTTAATGAGTACATATCGATCAAATGTTTTTTAAAGTTGAAAGCGGGTGTAGATTTTTATTATGAAATTATATGCATTTTTTAATATATAAAGTAACTAATGCAATTTTGTTATTGGCATTAACTTCTATGTTTTTAGCTTTTAGTATTCAAAATGCACTAGGATTTTATGAAGGTAACAAAATGTTTTATAACTTTATCTTGCATTTTGGCACCACCTTTCTTAGAAAGTGAGGTTGTACAACCTGCCTTGCACTTGGACCCCACCCCCACAAGGAATTGAGGTTCATCCCTTAAGGAAGTGATGTTTTTATGGTGTTTAAAGGATGTGAGGTAGAGTATCTGATGTTTCTGTAGCATAGGAAACAAAAGTGCTTACATTTGTTTATTAAAATACCGTTTTGTGGCTTTCTTCATGAAGTGTCACTTTTCCCTGTTGGACTTGGTTGCTATATATATATATATATATATATATCTATATATATCTATATATCTATATATCTATATCTATATATCTATATATATATATATATATCTATATATATATATCTATATATATATATATCTATATATATATCTATATATATATCTATATATATATATATCTATATATATATATCTATATATATATATATATATATATATATATATATATACACACACACATACATAGTGGATATAAAAAAGTGAGACCACAGTAAATCATTTCAAAACTTAGGGGAAAAATATAAAAATAAAAAACGTACAATGTGCTGGTTGCATAAGTGTGCACACCCTTAAACTAATACTTTGTTGAAGCACCTTTTGATTTAATTACAACAATCAGTCTTGGGTACACACCTGCCATCAATTAAATAGACTGTGATTAACCCCAAATAAAGTTCTGCTGTCCTAGTAGGATTTTCCTGACATTTTCTCAGTTGCCTGCTACAGCAAAAGCCATGGTTCGCAGAGAGCTTACAAAGCATCAAAGGGTTCTCATTGTTGAAAGGTATCTGTCAGAAGGGGGGTACAAAAAGTTTTCCACAGCATTGGATATACCATGGAACACAGTGAAGACAGTCATCAAAAAGTGGAGAAAATATGGGACAACAGTGACGTTGCAAAAAACTGGATGTCCTTCCAAAATTGATGAAAAGATGAGATAAAAACTGATCAGGGAGGCTTCCAAGAGACCTAATGGAACACTGAAGGAGCTGCAGGAATTTCTGGCAAGTAGTGCTTGTGTACAACATGTGACAACAATCTCTCGTATTCTCCATATGTCTGGACTGTGGGGTAGGGTTGCAAGAACGAAGCCTTTTCTTACACAGAAAGACATCCAGGCCCAGCTAAAATTTGCAAACAGAATACATCAAGTCTCTCAAAAGCATGTGGGAAAATGTGTTATGATCTGATGAGACCAAGGTTGAACATTTTTGGTCATAATTCCAAAAGGTATGTTTGGCACAAAAACAACACTGCACATCACCAAAAGAACACCACCCCCCATAGTAAAGCATGGCGGTGGCAGTATGCTTTGGGGTTGCTTTTCTTCAGCTGGAACTGGGGCTTTAGTCAAGGTGGAGGGACTAATGAACATTTCCAGATACCAGTTATTTTTGACCCAAAACCTTCAGGAGTCTCTAGAAAGCTGAGGATGAAGAGGAATTTCACCTTTCAACATGACAGTGACCCCCAAGCATGCATCCAAATCAACAAAAGAATGGCTTCAACAGAAGAAAATTTAAGTTTTGGAATAGACCAGTCAGAACCCAGACCTAAATCCAATAGAAAAATTGAGAGGTGACCTGAAGAGGGCTGTGCACAAGATGCACTCGCAATCTGACAGATTTGGAGTGCTTTTGCAAGGAAGAGTGGGCCAATATTGCCATGTCAAGATGTGCCATGCTGATGGACACCTACCCAAGAAGACTGAATGCTGTATTTAATTCAAAAGGTACTTAAACTAATACTTTGTTGAAGGGTGTGCACGTACAACAAAGTATTAGTTCAAGGGTGTGCACTTATGCAATATGTTTTTTTTTTTATTTTTTTTTATATTTTCCCGTAACACATTTGTTTTTTCAATCGAACTGTACAGGTTATATGTCATATTAAAGGTGGGAAAAGTTTTGAAATTATTTATTGTAGTCTCTCTTTTTATATGTTGTGGTCTTATTTGTTCATATCACAAAATCCTAGCATTGTAACAGGGTTGTGTAAACTTTTTGTAGCCACTGTACATTGATTAAAAATCCACGAAAAGCCAGCAGGTTTCAAAAACTGCATTTCTTGTTGGCATAAAATGCCCAATTCTGGTGCCCACAGGGAGTATGAGTATTGTTTAGGTGCACACAGATTCCTTCAGGAATCTTTAATTGAAGACACTGACTTTTGATGAAGGGGAAGGATTCCCAAGCTGATTCCCAAGCTCTCCACCAGAAGATGTCTCCTTTGGAGAACATTCTAGAGATGTCCTTCAAGAATGCAACTGCAGTCATAACATATGGGTTGTCCTGCCTCAGGCAGCCCTCGGTCAGCCGAATTCCAAAGTCTGGGTCCGGCGTCAGCTGGTGTCGCCTCCTCTCCGACGTCACAACGGCTGGAGTATAAAGGCATCGGCCGACGCCATCTTCCCCAGTTTTTCTTGATGCACGGTGCCCGAAGCAGAAGCAGTTTGCAAGTGCCGGTCGGTCAGCTCCTGTGTTTTCAGTACCGAAGTCATCTAAAAGCTAAGTACCCCATTGGGGAACATTTTTTCTTGCCTCAGCCGATGTCAGAACAAATTGAGAAAGTTAATTGTTTGTCTTGTGGTAAACAAATACCTCATAAGGACTTCCATTCTTACTGCTTTCCTTGCCTGGGCCCAGACCATGATGTCTCGGCCTGTGCTTGCTTTAATAAGCGCACTCTCAGGCGCCGGGCAGAATTTGCCGAAGACTTTTTCGGTGAATCTTTCGTGTATATCATACCGTCGGATCAACCGACAACACAATCTGCCAAAAAACGAAAGGACCGGGACCGACATCCTCGGCCCGTGTCCACCACCGATGCAACTCCTAAACCCTCCGCTAGTGCTTCGGTCCCTTCGGAAGCGGTAATTCAACCGCTCCAGGCCGACGACACAGCATTAACACGACCTTCGGTCTCGGAGATCTCTCCGGTGCCGGTTGTTGATTTTCCTCCGGAAACCAAAGTTCTGGATCTACCCGACACCATTTCTGTAGACAAGGTTACTCCTGCACGTGGGGCTGCTAGGCCTCCTGTATCCATGTCCATCAAGGCCTTTGCACGTGCTAAGGCCGCCAGCCAGGCCAAGGCCCATCCTAAACCTGCTGCTCAGGCCCCTTCTTCTGATAAACAGATCATGTCTCTTGCTGCAGATCTTATTTTTCTTATCAGGGGGTCTCAGCCTCATCCAGACAGAGGTTCTCAGCCACCTGCAGAGAAAAGGCCCAGAACTGAGCAGGCTGACAACCTCTCTTCAGATGAAGCCTCTGGGGATTCTGAGCATTCTGATACCCAAGAAGAATCCTTCCAGGCCTACGAGGACTCTGATGCTGAGGAATCAATTCCCTCTGCCTCCCCTCCAGAGGATTTCTCGTTTGGAGAAGTCCTGCACTCTATGAGGGAACATTTTAAATGGCAGGGTCAGGAATTCTCTGATTCCAGGAAAAGGCTGCGTACCTTCCTCAAGCTTCCCCAGCACAGACCTTTAGCTATTCCTCCAGTTATGGATGTTTTGGATGATGTTTTCTCTGACTCCAGTGCTAACCCTGATTCTCTCCCCCCTGCTCCTGTCAAGCCAGACAGATATTATAGGGTCCCTGACACTCACAAGCATCTCTATAAGGCCCACTCTGTGGATCTAGAAACTATTTCACAGGGCCCCAAGGGAGTGGCTACTTCCACTGCCAAAAATCCACTACCAGCGGACAGGGAAGCTAGGTCCCTGGAGAGATGGGGTAAAAAAGTTTATACCTCTACCACCCTAGCCATGAGGTCACTTAACTGCCTTTTTCACATGTTTCAGTACCAGGATTTTTTACTGGATTTACAGAAAAAGTTAGCCTCTCCTGAGCCTATTGATAGAAAGGCATTGCAGGAACATATAAATAACACTCAGCAGGTTAACAACCATTTTCTTCAGTGTAGTTATGATGCATTGGAAGCTTCATGTAGGGCAGCTATGACTGGGGTTGTGATACGTAGACATGCTTGGTTAAAAGATCAGTCTTTGCCTGACCATGTTAAAGTAAAATTACTTGATGCACCTCTGGAAAAACAGAAGCTTTTTGGTGCTAATGCACAAGATGTGTTGAAATCCATTGAGGAAAAAGCAAAGTCAGTACAGACAGTCAAGGATTTCCTTCAGGTTCAGCCACCCAGATTCAGCAGAAACTGGCCTTCAAAGAATTGGTCCTTCCCAGGCTCTGACAAGTTTCAAAGGGGAAAAAGCAGGCGTGCCCGAGGTAGAGGACAATACCGAGGATCCTACAGGGGCCGCCAATGGCAACCTCCAAATCAAAGAAGTGGCGCAGGCAGCCCAGCTGCACCACAAGGACAATCACAATGACTTGACTTTCATACCGCCTACAAAGGCTCAAAGAGCAGCACCTTTGGGCGGAAAATTATCCTTATTCTCAAAAAACTGGCATATCTTAACCAAGGACAACTGGATTCTGGATTTAATAGACAAGGGTTACAGATTCCACTTCCATACTTTACCAATAAGACAAGGCATGCCAAACCTGCCACATCATCAAAGGGCAGAGGCACTCACTCAAGTTTCAAAGCTGTTAAGTATAAAAGCAATAGAAAGGGTTCCTCCTCAGGAACAAGGCCAGGGATTTTATTCAAGACTGTTCCTTGTTCCAAGAAAAGGAAACAAATGGAGACCTATACTGGACTTGTCAACTCTAAATACTTTTCTCATTGTGCCAAAGTTCAAAATGCTGACGCTGCAGCAACTCCTTCCCATGCTGGGCAAGGGGTCTTGGCTGGTCACTCTGGACCTCAAGGAGGCATACCTGCATGTCCCAATCAGACAAAGCTGCAGAAGATACCTCAGATTTCTTGCAGGGACAGAGCATTATCAATTCTCAGCATTGCTGTTTGGCTTATCTACTGCGCCCAGAATGTTCACGAAATGCCTGGCATCAGTAGTGGCACACTGCAGACTCCAGGGGATTCAAATATACCCCTACCTGGACAACTGCCTCATACAAGCAGACAACAAACAAACCTTAAAAGCAAACTTGGACCATGTCATCCAACTACTGCAGGCCTTGGGATACACAGTCAGCATTCAGAAGTCAAGACTACTGCCATCCCAACAGATTATTTTCCTAGGAGCCAAACTGGACACAGAAACTCAAATGGCCTACCTCACAGAGGAAAAACAACAGCAGTTACCAGAGTACTTCAAAGGCCTAGCAAAACTCTCCCAGCTGACTGCAAGGAAAATCCTGCAGGCCCTGGGGTTCATGGCATCTTGCATTCTTCTGATACCTTTGGCAAGACTTCATATGAGAAAGCTGCAGTGGTACTTAAAAAGCTTATGGTCCCAACACAGCCAAAGCCTAGAGGACGTAATCCCACTTATTCCATGTCTGCAAAAGGAATTATTTGTGGTGGGCTCAAGCAAGTCAGTTAAACAAAGGTATGTCTTTCAACAGACCTCAAGCAGGTCAAATGATTACAACAGACGCCTCAGATCATGGATGGGGGGCGCACATGGAGGGCAGATGCATTCAAGGTCTATGGACACCAAAGGAAAAACATCTGCACATAAACCAAAAAGAGATGTTGGCAGTGATACATGCAATCGAGTCTTTCGAAAAATCACTACAAGGACATTTGCTAATAAGGACAGACAACACCACTGTCATGTGGTATATAAACAAGCAGGGAGGCACTCATTCTTATCCCCTCTGCAGACTAACAATGCTTCTCTGAGAAAAATCCCTGACTCTGAAGATACATTTGCAATCCCAGTTTGTGCCAGGCAAGGACAATGTACTGGCGGGACAACCTGAGCAGAAATTTCTTGGATCCACACGAATGGATGCTGCATCCTCACATTTTCTCACAACTAACAAAGACATGGGGAAGACCGGACGTAGATCTCTTTGCTTCCCACTTAAATCATCGCCTGGAAAAGTTCTGCACAAGGACCCACCATCCTCTAGCCTGGAAAACGGATGCTCTCTCCTTCAGCTGGAATTCCCTAAAAATGTATGCATTCCCTCCTCTACCTCTGCTGACCAAGGTGATGCTGAAGATCAAAGCAGAACAACCAACAGGCATTTTGATAGCTCCAGACTGGCCAAGACAACACTGGTACCCATTGCTGGTGAGCATAACTCGGACCAGATCGTGGCCTCTGACCCTATGGCCCCTGCTTCTAACACAACACAATTACAGGACTGTCCATCAAAACCTGAAAACATTGCATCTGACAGCCTGGAGGTTACCATGACTCCTCCAGCTATCTCTCTTTCCAAAACAGTTCAAGAGATCTTACTGGAAGCACGCAGACCTTCCGCCAGAAAAACCTATTCAGCCAAGTGGAAGAGATTCAGCATCTGGAATGCCAACAGGGGTCAGGATACAACATTACTGAGTATACCTCAGATATTAGAATACTTGGCAGAAATGTTTCATACTGGACTCTCATACTCTTCTATAAAGATTCACGCCTCCACAATCTCAGCAAAATACAATTGTGACCCACCAGTGTTTTCACATCCTTTGCTAAGACAGTTCCTAAGAGGGATAAAGAATATCAAACCTCCCAGAAAACAGCCAGTACCTGCATGGGACCTCAATTTCGTTTTGGAAAAATTAACTCTTCCTCCTTTTGAGCCAGCAGCAACTTCAGAAATGCAATTTCTATCATGGAAAACAGTCTTTCTATTGGCAGTCACATCTGCAAGAAGAGTCTCGGAGATACAGGCACTCATGGCAGTGCCT
Organism: Protopterus annectens; assembly: GCF_019279795.1. Classification (NCBI taxonomy): domain Eukaryota; kingdom Metazoa; phylum Chordata; order Ceratodontiformes; family Protopteridae; genus Protopterus; species Protopterus annectens. Next base: position 628,032,268 of record NC_056737.1, on the reverse strand, counting down.
CCCTTCCTCATTTTTCATCAGGACAGAGTTTCTCTAAGAACCAATCCTACATTCATGCCAAACGTTATTTCCAGGGTGTCTCTAAATCAAGCTATTCACCTGCCTACTTTCTTCCCCAATCCTCAAAATAGGGGGGAAAACTGCTGCATACTTTGGACATACACAGGCAACTACGCTACTACTTGGACAGAACTAAGGCCACCAGAAAGTCTGACCAACTGTTTGTAGCCTATGCTGCTGGAGTACAAGGAAAAGCAATCTCCAAATAAACAATTTCAAAATGGATTGGACACTGCATCAGATTCTGCTATTCTTTCCATGGAAAAGGTGTGCCTGCCAATATTAGGCCACATTCCACCAGAGCTATAGCCACATCCACAGCTTTCCTAAGAGGAGTGGCAACAAAGGACATTTTAGAGGCTGCTACATGGAGCTCCGTGCATACATTTACCAAGCACTACAACCTGCCCTTATACTCCAGATCCCGAGCAGGCTTTGCTTCGGCAGTCCTGCAGGGCATTTTAGCTACACCAACCCTCTCTTAGTTCCATCCACCCCCAGCATGGCTATGGTATTCAACCCATATGTTATGACTGCAGTTGCATTCTTGAAGGACATAGTACAGTTTTGTACCTACCATAAATGTAGATGTCCGATAGATATGCAACTGCAGTCATATTTTCCCACCCTCCTACCCCTCTGCAACTTTCTTTATGGGTCCCTACCCCTATTCCTATTAGCTGGGAGCATCTCCTATGGTGTATCTGTTTATTACTGTTGTGCATGTCTGGAATTTTTTATCCATTCACCAAATTTAGCCTTCCTAGGAGGGCACCTGGCATCTGGGGCAAGAAACACTGAAGAAGATGGCGTCGGCCGATGCCTTTATACTCCAGCCGTTGTGACGTCAGAGAGGAGGCGACACCAGCCGACGCCGGACCCAGACTTTGGAATTCGGCCTACCGAGGGCTGCCTGAGGCAGGACAACCCATATGTTATGACTGCAGTTGCATATCTATCGGACATCTACATTTATGGTAGGTACAAAACTGTACTTTATTTATCCAGAAAGGTGGATGGTCTACTGATCCCCTTCCTAGGTGAAGTCATGGTTCCTAAAAGCCTTCGGGTCCTGCCCATCAGTGTTTTCTCGGGTCCTGCCCATCAGTGTTTTCTCTCTCACTGGGCATGGAAGGCCCCAGATACTGTGGAACCTATCCCTTGTAGTCCCAATAAATTTCTTGCTTATAACAGACTGACCTAATTGGAGTAAGGAAGTTCCTGTGGAAGGCAGTGGCGGTGGCCACTAAAAGTGCTAGCAGAACACATCTCTTCTGTCCACCCTCTTAACAGAGGTCAGGGCAATGAACAGGTTTGGAAAGTGTGTTTATGCCTCTGTGACCTTTGTTTTATGGTTGCTTAATTTGGCACATTTCACCAGATTGCAGAGAGACTTGATTAAAGAACTCTCCAAGTCTCTTCCTGGGTCCATGTCACTGGCCAAGCATAAACTGCTGTCTTCGGAGCTGGCTTCCCTCCAGTCTGTTTCCAGCGCTTGTGTGCGATTAATCTCTTGTGCAGCAGAAGGTTCCTCAAGGGCAGCGGGTTCAGGCATAGCCATCAGGAGACATGCCTGGATACACTTACAAGATTTTGTGGACCTCTTCAAGTCTTTTTTCATCAGTGCTCCCTTTGATGGCTCTTCCTTGTTTGGCCAAACAGTGAAAGAAATGTTCTGCAGTGAGCAAGGTAGAAAGACCTTGTCTGCTGTGGGAATTCATTTTTCTACCCCACAGAGATCTTTCTCCAGGAATCGGCTTGGAGGAAAAAGATACGGTTCCGAAAGTTGCAAGGTCCTTTACAAGACTTATGAGGAGAAACTTCCCCCAGGGGTGGGGGGTGCAATGAAAGAGAACTGCCCGCATGGCAGAGAATAAACTCAGAATCAAAGGTTTTGTGATACCCTCCCAGATAAACCCTTCCAGCGCTCCTGAAGGGTTGTCCAACTGCTCTTCTCTGGAGGCAGTTAGAGGTGCTTATCTCTGCACCCAAACACCTGGGTGGCAATCACAAAAGACACTTGGCTGCAAAAAATATATCCAGAGGCTATTTCATTCCTGTTTGCAGACCTCACTATCCAGTTGGAATAGGCTTTCTGATGTTCCACCTAATCAGTGGGAGTTGGCCTTAAAACTTCAAAGGCCTAGACAAGAGTCATCCAGGAGGTCCCACCAGACCATAGAGGATTGAGAATTTACTCAAGATTCTTTTTCGAGCCAAAGAAAATGGGGGACCTGAGACCCATTCTGGACCTCTGCAATCTAAATAAGTTTGTAAAGATCTGCAAGCTCCAGATGGTCACAATTAGTCCATTCTACTTTTTCTACAGATGGATGTTTGGATGTGCTGTATTGTTCTCCAAGACATGTGCTATCATGTCAAAATGAGTAGATGCTCTCAGAGATTCCTGCATTTTTGGCTGGGGGCCAGTCATTACTAGTTGAGTGCTGCCGTTTAGTCTCACCATAGCCTTCAGGGGTGTTCAAATGAATGGCAGTGGTAGCAGCTCACTTGAGACTGCTCAGATTGAGTGTTTCCTTACCTAGACAACTGGCTCCTGACTGTCCCAACTAGGCATCTCCTTGACAAGGCAAGGAATTACTTACTGCAGGTATGCCAGTCTTTTGGAATCGGTCAATTATGCCATGTTCTGTCTACAACACATTCAAGTCTTGGAGTTTATAGGAGCTCGCCTGGACACCACCAGTCAGTTGGCCTTTCTTCCATCAGAGTACAGTCCATAAGATTACAAGTGAGACAGATCCTTTGAGACTTCTCCTCCCAGCAAAACTAGTTCTTCAGACATGAGGATCAATGATCAATGGCTACAGCTGTTACTTTGGTCCCTATGGCTTGATTCCATATGCATATTCTTCAGTGGACTCCAGCTGTCCAGTGGTCAGTTTTTTCTACAGCCTCTATCTTATCCGATAAAACTTTCCTGGGTCTGCAAGGGTTCCTTTCATTCGTGGGTACAGTTCAGTGAAATTTGTCGGACGCCCATTCATGCTTCTACTTCCAGTAGCTATGGTGATCCCGGATACCTCCTAGTTGAGATGGGATGGGGGCATTTCTTGTGATGGACTGTCCAAGGCACATGGTCCTCTGAAGAGACAAATTTACATATCAATGTCCTGGAGATGAGGGTGGTTATTCTACCATTTCAGGCCTTTCAGGACACACTTGTGGGGAATTTGCTATCTGAACAGACATGCTAGTAGTCTGGTTCTTAAACATGGGGGAACATAGCCCTATCCCCTTTGAGGCAATGAAAGTGTGGCAGTGGGCAGTCTCCTCTAGGTGCTTTCTTATGGCAATGCATATACCGGGGAAATCCAGCGTGCTAGCAGACAAACTCAGCAGGTCCATTCTGATGCCTCATGAGTGGTGTCAGTCAGTCAGTGGCAGAGCTGATCTTCCATCTGTGGGGTAAATCTTGCTGCAATCTGTATGCCTCTCCCCACAACAAGTGCAGTTCTTTGCCCTGATCTCCAAGCACCCCTCTCCCGGGAGTCATCGAGAGATGCTCTAGTCCACGTTTGGCCCTTGGCCCTTTAGTCTCCTTTACACTTATTCCTCCTTATCTCTAATCAACCGATGTGCTTTCTGAAGAAATTTGGGAAGAGGAAGGTTATCTTTATTGCCTCGTCAGGTGTGGTTTCCTTTCCTGTGGACTCATCTTCTACGTCCACCTTGGAGTCTTGACTCCAGTCCAGACATTGCAGGCCTCAAGTTGACTGTATGGGTTTCTCCATTTTCATTAATGTTCAGACAGCCCATACTTTCTTTCCTGGGATACCATATACTGTTTTTATTCCAAAAAGACTCCACTAGAAAAATTTACAAGAGTAAATGGTAAAGATTTTCTTACTGGGCTTACCAGAGAGAACTTTGATCTTTTTACTGCACCTATTCCTGCTGTCCTAGATTTTCTTGCTTCCTTTTTTAAGGAGTGGCTAATTTTCTCCACTATCAAAGTTCAGTTGGCAGCCATTTTGAATTATCATACTTTCAATAATACTTCCCCTAGCTTCTTCTAAACTGTGTAAAGCATTCCTTAAAAGTAGTTTTCTGCTTAGACCTTCAGTTAAAGACCTTACTCCACCGTGGGATCTCGTTACTTCAAGGTTTGACTCTAACTCCTTTTGAGCCTTCAGCCAAGTCGGATCTTAAGTTTCTCTCCTGGAAAATGTTTTTTCCTAGTGTCCATTATTTAGGTGAGTTTCTGAGTCCCAAACACTCGCTCTCTCCTCAAAATCTCCTTACTTGGTATTCCACAAAGGTGATCACTTAACATACTAATCCATCTTTTCTGGCCAAAGTAGCCCCAAAGGCAAACATCAATCAAGCCATTAACTTACCTGTGTTCTTCCCTAATTTATCTAACAGAGGAAGCTTTCTTACATGTGCATTCATGGCTCCATTGTCCTCTCCGTAGAACAAAGGTTTTTAGAAAAATGGATCAGCTGTTAATTTATCTTGCCCCCAGTTGGTTGGGAAAAAAAAAAAGTTTCTAAAGTTACCATAGCAAGGTGGTTAACAGATTGCATATAATTTGTCTTCAGTCAGTGAGGCGTGTCCTTGACCAGACCTCCAAAGGCTCATTCCACTAGATCCGTGGCTACTTCATCTGATTTCTGGTCCAGAGCTTCTCTGGATATTTGTGCTGCAGGCACTTGGTCCAATGTCCATACCATTTATTGTACATTACAAATTGGATTTGATTTGTAGAGGCAGAGCTGCCTTTGTTTCTGCAATACTCCGGAATATCATTCCATGAGGGCCACCCAAGGTTCTCTTAGCTGGGGACTCTGTCCCATATGTTGAGGAATGAATGAGAATGACAACATCCAATATAAAAGCTATGTACTCACCATAACTGTGCATCTGTGTTGTCCATTTTCATTCTGATTCAATCCCCCCTCCCCCCCGACCTGTCATCTGGGAGTGACCTGATAGTGATATTGGAACTGCTGTGACCTGATAGTGGTATTGGAACTGCTGTTCCAGTTTGAGCTCCTATCATTCCTTTTTATTTTTGCAATAGTGTGTCCTTATATGGAGCAGCAAACTTGATGTGAGGTATTACAGGGCTGTGAGGCATTATGGGCAAAGGGCAGCACTCTAGTTAGATCTGAAAGTCTAAATGCAGCTGAGCCAGATCCATACATTGAAGAAGAATGAAAATGAACACCACAGATGCACAGTTATGAGTGCATAACTTTGTTTTTGTTTAAATTCCATTTTGGATAGAGATTGATCTGATGTTAATCTTCATTCATTCCTTACTGATGGGTATTGGTTCTGTCCTCTGAACAGAGTTGGCTGTTATAACAAACTCGCACCAGCCAAAAAATTCTCGAGCTAAGCTTACCCATAGTGCCCCTCTGTCACCTCAGATCTTGTTTGCCACGTATAATATCAAGGCGCATCAGGCTAGCTCTCAAACTAAATGACTTAAAATTTATACTACTTTTGAAATAATTTTTCTCCACTTTTGTGAATTTCTATTTTATTAGTAATCATTTAGAGTTTGCTACCCATTGCTTCCTGTTTGAGTGCTTCCTTCCGATTCTTTAACCAAGTTTTTAGTATTCTTCATACCATTGTTGGTACAGACCCTACTTCCCTCCATGATAACTTTTAATACCATTGCTGGTATTCCCCCCCTTTTTCTCTTCCTACCCATTGGGTACTTCTTATTTACCATTGCTGGTAACCCAAAAAAAAAAATCAGTCCTCCTTTTTCTTGACAGTGTGTTGCTGATTGTTTCATATATTATTTGACAAGGTTTTTCCTTGTTGACAATGGATGATAAAAAGGGGACAACCTGCTTTAAGCAATGTGACCAGTGTAACAAGAAAATGCTGAATTCTGGTGGACATCTCTCCTGTGTTTGTTGTCTTTGGGTACCGCCTATAAAAGTTCAGCCCCCATAAAACTTATTTAAGGTCTTTAGCACCCATACCATGACATATATCTGAGGCGGAGGGCTCAACCCCTCCTAAAAAAAAACATAAAAAGGGAGCCAATCTGTACCTTCCTCTCCACATGCCAGTGACTCCAAATCTGCGAAATCTCCCACGAAACTGAAGGCAAAAGTTCTTAAATTGACTCCTGCAATCTCTGCACCAGGGCCTCAAACCTCTTCCACGGTACCGTCGTCTGCACCAGGGCATCAAACATCAACTGCGATACTGTCCTTTGCACCAGTGCCTCAAACACCTACTGTGGTGCCACTTGTGATTACTGAGCCAACCAAAACTTCTACTCTTGCTACAGTGCTGATGCCCCTTTTGGCACTAAAAATTGTCTCCCCAGTTCAGGTCCCCCCCCCCACACACACACACACAGCTTGCTGGTCCTTTGACCAGGGTGCCAAAGGGTGAAATACTACCCCGGATCTGATTTTCCCAGTCGGCAGACCCCTTTTTTGGACAACAGTGCAGTCCTTTCCTAGAGCACCCTGAGTCTCCGTTGGGGATGTCAACCCCACTCTGCCAGGAGCCTTTAGCGAGACTAGTGGATCAACTCCTGGAGGCCAGAGTAAGTCCAACTCCTCCTAAACCTTCCCTCCCACCCGGAGCTGAGGAATTATCTCCACAGACTCTGACATATATTCCTCCTTCGACCTCCTTGGAAGTATCAGAGCCTTTGATGCCTATGCTGGTACCAGATTCTTCAGTTCCAGTGGTTGACCTTACCGTGGCTTTGAAGTCTACCTTATGGTTCTCGACTCGCTTGGAACCGAGCCATCCTTGGTATCGTGACTGGTCTATCAGCACAGTGATTCATAGTACGGTGCCTGTTTGTTTTTTCTGTGGTGCTGTCTACTACTGTTCCGGTTGTCTTGGTGGCACCGAGTCCTCTCGTGGCTCCTTCCCTGGGGATGGGTTTTTTGGAGTGGGGTGTGACCCTGGTCCCGAGGTTGTCTTTCTCAGTTCTGGGCTCCCATCCCTCTTTGGGCAGGCCTGTTTTCCAGGTGATGGAGGGCAGGCTCACAGCTGGTTCCTTTGGCACCGGAATGCTATATATATAGTTATATATATCCTCTGAACTGTTGCTGACAGTCCACTACAGGACTTCGAGCACGGGTACTTCAAGATACCCTTCCACAAGGTACCCACTCTTTGGAGTCCTCTTCAGATGCCCCCGCTGAGGAGGTACCACGTAAGAGATCATGCAAGAGGAAGCACGTGGATTCCCCCGAAGAATCCCTTACCGAAGATAGACTATGATGAAGGGGAAGGGTCCCCACTGTTTGCCCCCTGAGGACGTCTCCTTTGGAGACGTACTTGAAATCTTTAAAGCAGCAGGGAGACTGGAAGGCCACCAACCCTTTCTCTGAGGAGTCTGTATTCTTGCAGGCTTTTTGTGCTCAACCCTCTAATTCCTGGGTTACCCCACCTGCAGATTACCTAGTTCAGCTCATCGTACAGTACGCTTAGAGGAATCCTGACACCATTGAACCTATCCCCTGGAGACCAGACAAAATTCTCTCTCCACTAGAGGGCAACCCCCACTGGTCCAAAGGCTTACCAGTAGACGCTGTGGTGGTGGCGGCGGCGGCCACTAGGAAAGAGCTTGCCGAGGAGAGCCCTACTGTCCATCCTCCAAACAGGGAGTCCCTGGCGATGGACAGATTAGGGAAGCAGGTATATTCTTTATTGACCTTTGCCATTTGGTCCTTTAATTACTTGGCACATTTTACCTGTCTCCAGAGAGACCTAATCTCGGAACTCAGAAACCCTAGCAGGAGCAGTTTCTGATGAGGTACATGTCAAATTTGCCTCACAGCTTGCCATCCCGGAATCAATATCTAATTCATCCATGCAGTTGATTTCTCATACTATTGAAGGGGCGGCTAGAACAGTGGGTGCATGTGTCATCTTGAGATGTCACGCTTGGATGTGCCTATATGATTTTGTGGACCCTTTTAAGTCTTCCTTTCTCAGTGCTGCCGTGGAAATCTCTACTCTTTTTGGCCTAAAGGTAAAAGACACATTAGCCAGGTGTGAAAAGGAAGGAAAGACCCTGTCTGCCATGGGCTTGTGTTTTTTCACCCCCCCCCCCCCCCCCCCACGGTTCTACTGTAGGAATCAGAGGAGTGGAAAGATGTGGTACAAGAAATCCCAGTATCCCTTCTGTGATGCACATGGCGAGTTCATCCCCTGGGGCCGAGGGGGAAACTCATCTGAAAGAGGGGTCCACGTAATCTGGGATCCAGAGATTTTCTTTGGACAATCACTGCTCCTGAGGAGCGGCCCATTTGCTTACCTCTGGAAGCAGTTGGGGGACGGCTTTCTTTGCAACACCTTCCCTGGCAATCCATAACTACAGATTCTTGGGTGCAGACTATAATTACCAGATATTGTCACATTCCTTTCATTCTTTACCCAAGGCTGCTAAGGCATATTCCCGACATCCCACCCAGTCAACAGGAAGCAGCAGCTCAAGAAATTAAAAAGCTGCTTCTAAAAAGTCATCCAGACAGTCTCACCAGACCAGATGGAATCCGGATTTTACTCAAGGTTCTTTTTAGTGCCAAAAAAGGCAGGGGACTGGAGGCCAATCTTGGACCTCAGCAACCTAAACAAATTTGTCAGACAGACAAAATTCTGGATGGTCACATTTCAGTCTGTTCTCCTGTTTCTAGAGGAAGACGATTGGATGTGCTTGGTAGATCTTCAGGATGTGCATTACCACACAAAAATGGGCAAACACTCCAGGAGATTTCTCTGGTTCTGGCTGGGAGCCAACCACTACAAATTATGAGTGCTATGCCTTGGTCTCTGTACAGCCCCCAGAGTGTTTGCCAAATGCATGGCAGTGGTAACTGCTTACTTGAGACTTCCAGGATTCCGAGTGTTTCCGTATTTAGACAATTAGCTCCTTACCAAGCGTCTACTGGTTACAGCCTTACATTACACCCTAAAGCTAGCGCAATCCTTAAGGATCTCAATAAATGCAGAAAAATGCAAGTTGACTCCTACTGAAAGTCTGGAATTCATAGGGGCAACTTTCAACACTCAGTCGTGCGTAGTCCCCCTGCCACTTCACAGGTTAGAAAGACTAAGGTTTCAACTCCGGGTGATACTCTCTCAGAACAAGGTTTCAGCACGGGCAGTACTTCAGCTGTTGGGATCAATGGCAGCATCGATTACTGTAGTTCCCCTAGCAAGACTACACATGAGGCTTCTACAGTGGCTTTTACTAACACAGTGGTTCCCCTTTGACTCGTCATGTGTCCTTTCAGATCCACATAACAAATCAATACAAACAAGACTTATTTTGGTGGATGAAGCTAGGAAAAGAACCATGAAGAGTCATCCTTTCTCCCCCTGTCAGCCCAAGGCCATAGTGACCATGTACACTTCCCTGATGGGATGGGGGGCACTTCCAGAGAAAGGCAGACCAAGTCACTTGGTCCCCAATCTGCATACCATTGTTCTAGAATTGAAGGCAGTGCTTCTAGCATTGCAGGTATTCCAATCTGCCCTCCCATCATGGACAATTGCGATCCAGTCAGACATGTTCATAGACGGGTACATCAACAAACAAGGGGGAACCAAGTCCTACCCATTGTATCAGGGAAGTCATGAGAATTTGGCAATGGGTGATATCTTCCAACTGCTTTCTGATAGCGATACACATTCCCAGGGATTCCAATGTGATTGCAGACAAACTGAGCAGATGCATTCTCCTGCCTCATGAGTGGTTCCCTCAACCCTGTCATAGCGGCGAAGATCTTTATTCACTGGGGCCAGCCTTGCTGCGATCTGTTCACATCCCCTGCAAACCACAAATGTACAATCTACTTTGCCCTAATTACCTAGCAGGGGGAGTCCCCGAGGGATACTCTAGTACACAATTGCCCACGGGACTTCTTTGTTTTCCCTCCCCTTCTTCTGATCCCGCAATTCTTCTGATCCCGCAATTTCTAAAGAAAGCTCTTCAGTCAAGAAGAAAAGTAATCCTTATTGCACCCTATTGGCCCTGACAAGTTTGATTTCCCTTCCTTTGGCCTCACCTAGTACACCAACCATGGATTCTGGATCCATCTCTGGAATTGCTATCGCATCCACAAGAATTGATACATCCAAACATATCAAGTCTCAAGATGACAGCTTGGTTCTTCCACTTTCAGTAATTGCCAGGCAAAATAATCTATCCTCCCCTGTACCTAACATTCTTCTGGCTTCCCATAAACCATCCACTAGGAAACTTTATCTCAGCAAGTGGAAAAGGTTCATAATTTGGTCTCGAGAGAGGGGAATACACCTATTTTTTTCAGCTTCACTTCTGTACTGGACTATTTATCAAATCTCCTCCATTCAGGAGTGGCAGCTTCAACTATTTGAGTACACCTGGCTGCTATCTTTAACTTCCACAATGGCTTTCAGGACTCATCTTGATTTCTCACCATCTCTGTAAACCTTTTTGAAAGGTGTCACGCACATTAGACCACCCTTCAAAGTGCCAGTCAAACCTTGGAATTTGACACTAGTTCTACAGTCCTTGACTCGTCCCCCTTTTGAACCTGCTGCCACTTGCGATATGAAATTTTTATCCTGGAAAACTTGATTCTTGCTAGCTATTACCTCAGCAAGGCGAATATCTGAGTTTTACAGGCCTTGTGCATAAAGCGTCCTTACATGGGTTTCCATAAAGACAGAGTATCACTGCGGACTAATCCCACCTTCTTACCCAAAGTTATTTCGGATTTGACCATTAGTCAAACAATTGATCTGCCAGTCTTTTTTTCCAGCTTTTTCTAACAAAGAATACTCACTACATTTACTTGATCTGTATAGACAATTGCAATTCTATTTGGACAAGACTAAATCGCTATGAAAATCTGACCAGCTGTTCATATCCTTCTCAGGACCAAAATTGGGAAAATCTATTTCCAAAGTGACTCTTTCTAAATGGCTAAGAGATTGCATTTGCTTTGTCTACCAACAAAACAAAGTTCTACAAACTAATGTCAAACCGCATTCAACCAGATCAGTTGCAACATTTTTTGCCTTCCATGCAAGAGCTTCCATGGATGACATTTGTGCAGCAGCAACATATGAACTACCCCTCATACCTTTATCACTCAGTACAAATTGGATTTGATCTCCAGGGGAGAGCCTCCTTTGGTTCAGTGGTGCTCAGAAATATCCTTCCATAGGGCCTCCCAGGAAATGAAGTAGCTAGGGACTCTGTCCCATCAGTTAACTCGTTACATCCAAGTGATTCCTCCAGGTGCATCTGCATTTACCTCCTACTGCTCCTCTAGGCGTCAAATATTACTTATTCATACTTGCATTAATAATTCCAAAACCATGCTGCATACAGGGTATCAGAATATTTTATCTTGAAGCATACATTATGGCAAACACAACTGTGTTGATATATGACCTTTGTCAAGGAGTATTTGTTAGACTTGTAAGGTGATAACTTCATTTTTAAAGGCTCAGGCCACACCCACTAGGAGTTAAAGGTACACACTCAAGAGTTGTACTGGAGGGAATGAGTTAAGAACGAATGAAGATTAACAACATCAGATAAAGAAGTTATGTTTTTACCATAAGGTTCCATCTGTGTTGTTGATCTTCAGTCATTCATTGCATCCCACCCGCCATCCCCCTCCTAAAGACTCCTGGAGGTTTGGAGTTGGTCCTACCTTATGATGTGGAATTTACTCAAATAAAGCCTCCGCTTTTTCTCTTTCTTATGGGCAAACTCGATTTGAGGTGATAGAGGGGCACTATGGGTAAGCTTAGCTTGAGAGTTTTTGGTCTGGCGCGAGCTTGTTATAGCAGCTCACTCTGTTCCAAGGACGGAACCAATACCCATTAGTAATGAATGAATGAAGATCAGCAACACAGATGGAGCATTGCGGTAAGAACATAACTTCTTTTTTTGACCCCTCTGCTACAGAGTGATCAAACTTTGTAATGAAAAGGGTAAGTTGATTCAGGGAATCATAAGATTCTTCAGCCCTCCTTTTCAAAATGTTCTAAGAGATTATTAAACTCTTCCAATTTTGGCAAAAAGCAGAATAGACAGACTCATCAAAATACAGATAAACATTTAAGAAGAAATGGCAAGGGGTTACAAAAAAATGCCTCAAACCTCCTAAAACCCAGCACAGTCAAAGCCTGAATGGTTGTTCAGGGTCTTGGGAACACCCACCTTGGCCCCTTTTTTCTTCCAAAAAGTCTGAATCTCCATGTTTCTCTTTGGCAGTTGATAACTTTCAGAACCCATCTATCTGAAATTATTCATCAGAGTTATAGATGGCAGTTGGAGGAAATTCCACCTTTCCACGGGGGTCATTCCTCATCCTCCTGATCAGACTGTTTCCACCTGTTTTTCATCACATGCTATTCCCAAGGAGTGATGGAGTCATTTCCTCCTTCCCAGCCAGGGAAGCATTTTTATTCAAGGGTGTTTCTAGTGCCAGAGAGAGAGAGAACATTTTGAGATTAGTACTGGATCTTTCCTAAGCACCTCTGTGGCAGTGCTCAAATTCAAAATGTCACTTTGCAACCTGTTACCCTTTCTTCCTCTTTCAGGTTTCCCAGTAACACTAGACTTAAAAGATGCTAACCACAGCTCTATTAATCCAGACTTCAGGCATTTCTTAAGGTTGTGTGTGTCTGGATCACATTGTCAGTTCTCTGCTTTATCCTTTGAACTATCCACTCCATCAAGAGTGCTCACAAAGTATCTAGCTCCAGTTATAACTCATTGCAGGCTACAGGATATCCACATTTTTTTCATATTTAGATGACTTGTTAGTCTTTTTCAAAGTGGCAAGAGTCTCTCTTGGATGGTACATCTCTTATGCAAGTTGAGATTCCAAGAGAACATTCAGAAGTCTTTCTTGGCTCTTCCTGTACAGGATTGTGTTCCTGTGATGTAAACTAGACACCTCAGTTCAAAGAGCTTTTCTTCTGCAGGAAATAAATGGAGCTTTTCTGCCTCAGGTGAAAAATAATGGAGCTTTTCTGCCGCAGGAGAAAAAAATGGAGCTTTTCGGCTGCAGCAGAAAGAGCTTCTCTGCCATGGGGAAATAAATGGAGCTTTTCTGCCAAGGGGGGAAAAAAGGATCTCTGTCTAGACCTATTTTTAAGGCTTTAAACTCAAACTTCGATCACTGTGAGGGAATACTGCAGGTTTTTGGGTCTCATTGTTTCTGCTATTCTCATTATACTCCTGGCAAGACTCAACACGAAAAAGATGCAGTGGTAGCTGGTGTCTTTTTGGTCCCATATTCATTACCCTGTCTTTTGAAATCTCAGTGCTGGTGTTTGTCAGTATAGAAATCATTTGGTGTGGACAACAGGTATCCATAAACCCCCACCCCCCTTCCCAAACAGTTACTACAGACACCCCAGACTTTGCTCAGGGAGAAGTTCCAGGAGGGATAAAAGTGCAGGGTGTGTGGGACACCAAGGACAGATGGAGGCACATAAATATCACAGATGCTTGCTCTGATCAAGGAAATCAGTCTGAATCATCTGTGATCTGTGGGACCTCAAGTTGTTAATACCACAGTCATGTGGTACATCAGCAAGCAAGAGGGAACCAGGACATTACCCCCCTTTGCGGACTAGCCATTTTAACTTGAGGGTATAGCTTCACAGCACAGTCTCACTCTACAGGCATCCTACATTCAAAGCACAAATATTTGGCAGATAAGCTGAACAGCTTGAGGAGAGACTTTCACAAATGGAAACTAGATCGGGGATCTTCTAAGACTTGGTCAGTCTGTAGGGAGTTCAAGTAGATCTTTTTCCTTCTCTCTGAGTAATCAGCTGGCAAGGTCCTGCTACAAGGCTGCAATCAAGAAGACTTGGAAGTTAGATGCCTTTTTTCTTTTCTTAGGACAGGAATGTTCCTATATTCTTTTCCACCCTTTCCACTAACATCCAGGGTACTTATGAAGATTCAGAAGGAATCTTCCAAGATCATTGTGGTGACTCCCTTCTGGCCCAGGCAGCCATGCTTCTCCCTTCTTTTGGAACTGACCAGAGCCCATTACCACAAACTTGATCTACTCACATAAGAACAGCAGGGGTGTTTGATGCACTCGGTATCAGTCAACTTCAGCTGACTTCTTGGATGATAGGTTCTTGATTTCCCTTTAGGCACCTGTTTACTGAGGACATGCAGCAGGTAGTAATGGCAACAGGAGCACTTGATACTGGAAAATCATGTTTTAACAAAATTCTAGTTGGTGACAGCATAACCAGCACCCATTCAGGGCTAGTTGTTCTCTAGCTTTACAATGTTTATGCGACTTAATGCGCTATGGTCTGCCTTATTTCTTTATCAATATTCATTTATCTGCCATTTCAGCATGTGTGCTTATAGAAGCCTCCTTTTTCAATGCAGACTTATGTCAGAATGTTTTTGAGAAGGGTTTTCCACAAGAGATGCCAAGTAACCTGATGTTCCCCTCCTTGTGATCTTAATTTTGTTAGAGAAGCTTACACTTGCTCCATTTAAATCAGCTAACTTAGCTAACTTGAGGTTCTTAACAGGAAAACAGTTTTAATCACCTCTGCAAGAAGAGTATCTGAGTTGTAAAGCTCTTATGGTGAGAAGCCCTGTCTCATTTTACACAGAGAAGAGGGTTTCTTTGAGAAATAATCTTCCTTTGATGCCTAAAGTGGTATCCTAGTTCACTTTAGGCCAAGCTATTCAGTTTTCTTTCTAGAAACTAAAAATGAGGGAGAAAGAATACTCAATATTTTTGATGTCCACTGACAGCTTTGGTACCATCTTGATGGAACTAAATCTTTCAGATCTTTGGATCAATTGTTAATTTCTTGTGAAGGTAAGAATGGGCAATCTGTGTCAAAGCAGGCTATGGCTGTCTAAGGGTGTTGCCTTTTGTTATACTCACAATAACAAAACTGTTCAGGTATGGTCAAGGCCCACTCTACCGGGGCCTTGGCTTCATATGTGGCTATTTGAAAAGAGATTGCAGAAGTAGTCTGGGAGGTGCTTCTTGGTCCTGTGTACATACTTTTACAAAATGCTATAAGCTTGATTTCTTCTTCTAGTTCCAGGTTAGGCTTTACTAGGTCTGCTGTCTGGGGGCTCCTGGGCTGCTGTTCTAACACCTCTCAAATAAGGTAATCTACCCATGTAGCAAAAGCCACTGCAGCAGTGATCAATATGATGAACATAGTTACAGTTGTATGAGTAAACTTACAGTAACAGTAGATGTCCGCATGGTCATTGCTGTAGTAGCCGCACCCTCCCTCCATTCATCACTCCGTCTTCCTTGTTCTTTGGTGTTTGTTATCCCAACATTTTTTGCTATTCCTAGCATTGTCCTTTCAGGGCTCAGACTCTTCCCGTATGTTGGCAGGAAAGCTCTGAAGAATTCGGCACCCAACTTGTCTTAGCAGCTCAGCCTGACAATTTGAGCACATTGAAGGTGCCTTGAAGCTTTGGAAGCTGGCCAGCTGTTATGTCCATAGGCAGGATATAACCAAGACTACTGCAACAGTGGTGATTCGAACATGTACTGTTATGGATCGTTTACTTACACAGCTGTACTTTCCCTTGACCCATATGCAAGGTCCACTGTTATTAGAGGGACCCTACTTCCCAAATCATCTAAGCTTTGTCTCTAATGCATACTACTCTGCCCTCCATTTGTGAGACACTACCTACAAGCAGTATTTTTAGAATTTGTAGTCAATGCTCCCACAGTAAAATCGTTTTATTATTTCTTGGTTCACTTCCCCTACTCAGGTTGCAGCCAGCAGTGTAGTATTTAAATTCATGAATCCCTTTCAGATACACACTTTGAGATACCCATCTGTCAGTCTGCTAAACTCATAGTAGGTTTCACTGTCTTCAGATTGTGCATGGAATGCTCCTCCCTTTTCAGTTTAATCTTCCCCTGCCTTGTCCCTATAAAATGTGGTAGACCTAACCCTTTGTCCTGCATTCAGATTAGATTCACCTTTCCAAGCTTTGACCCTCCCCTGTTGGTCTCAGTCTGGATCTTCCTCTTTGTAGACTGTCATATTTGTACAGTAGTCTCTCGATTCTGAACTAACTGGGCCCAAGGGTAGTTCGGATAATCAGACATACATTGAACCGGATAAAAAATTCTAAAATCTTGTTTTTTCTGCACTCAGGGAATACACTTTTCAACCATGCAGCAAGTCCAGTGGACAATAAAGAATACTTTTCACACACAAGGGGGCTACAGGTTCGAAAAACCTGCACATGCTAATACATACAGCATTTACATATTCAGACTTAGATTTTTCTTACCCCAAAATTTTGGAAGACTGGGTTCAGATAATTGCCATTTCGGATAATCGACGTTCTGATGACACTGTGCTGTATCTGCCGTTAACTATGTACTCATAGTCTCTGTATTTTTGTTACCTTTTAATATTTAGCAGGGAGCTTCATTATTCTTTAAGTTTTTAGTTCTTTGAATAACTAAAATCGTATTGTGGTTTTTATGTTGATTTGTGCTTTTGCACAAGTACAACATGTTTCTTTGGTTAGAGTTGTGTAAATATCTGAATAAAAGGTGAAAATTATTTGCCGCTGAAGAGCAGTAGGAAACTGCTGAACGCTGAAGTGAAGAGCAGTAGGAAACATTGTTTCATTGTTTAAGTGAGTAACTTCCGAATAGTAGAGGTTGAAATATCTTGTATTGAGAAAGAGAAAGCAAACTCCCAACAGTTTTGTTACTCAGTATCTTTCTCCAAATAGTTTAAAAGTACATACCGTTATTCTTCTACAGCCCTGAATACATTTTGCAATGTGAAGCACAGAATTTGATTGCTTTGTTAATTCTCCTGCTGAAATGACTTGCAGAAAAAAACATTGATCATGGGGAGGCAGCATACATCATTACTGCCTTGATACTTCAAGTGCTCTTTGCTAATGCCTAGTAGGAAGGCATAATAGCCCAATATTTGGTTTCCGCATATGGATGCGGAAGCTAACATGCGTCATAGTAATTTTTTTCACTAGTAAAGTGTAGCATCAGTAGAGTTTTATGGTACTGATGTATTGACAAGCAGCCTGTCATCTGGAGACAATATTCTGTTTTGCAGTGTATAACATTTTAGTCCTAATGCTTTGGAAATTACTCTTCTGATGCCTCATTGTGAGATGCAACAGCCTGATGACAGATGAGAAATAGTTCACTTATTTTACTTGACAAGAAATAATCAAGTGTTGTTTTTTCCATCTAGGTTCAACCTGTGGATTGCCAGATCTGACTCTGATCCAGTGCAGGACAATTTTCAGACTTCAGGCTGCCGGGCTGCACATTTTCTTTCCATAACCCCTTTCTCCATGAGAGGTACCTCAGATGTATTTTACCACCATTCCAGACAGCAGCTGAGTCTTGCATTCCATTGAGTGTATCCTTTCCTTTTCAGTGTTAGCTTCTGAACCTTAATTTTTTGCTAGTTGTGTGAGTTAGTGTGTTTAGTTAGCCAGGGTGCTCAGGATCCCAGAGTCTCTAAGGGAGACCGTAAGTGGTCAGCCCCCTCTTCTGCTGTGGCTTTTTCTGGCCTACCTGATCTGAAAGTCGCAAGACTCTCTGATCCCCCATCCTCCTCTAAGCAGATTGCCTTTGGGGCTCGTATCTTGGAGCCAATCTCCTTCAGCTCCCCTGTCTCAGAGCCAGTCTCATCTTGCTGTATTACCTTGGAGCCAGTCTCCTAAGTCTCCAGTTGCTGGCAAGGATCCTTCACTTGCCATTAGCATGCCAGCCCCTTTCTTGGCAAGAGGGGCTGCTTCAGGGTGGAACTTTCCCCCTTCTACTCCACAGTAGTTTTCATCAGAATCCTCCCCATTTCTCATTGGATCCGAGTTTCTCAGGCTCAGATATGTAAGCAGGACTAGGTACATGGTTGGCGATCTTCCAAGCCTCCCTCTGTGACTTCCACTGCTCAGTCTTCTCTGTCCATTGGGAACTTGAAGACATCAGAATTGGAACAGTTGATGTTCTTTTTTATAAGCACAGATGGAGTTAGCCCTCATTCCATGTACTCCAGGCCCTTGCCCTGAGGCTACAGTTCCTATACCCTGGTTTCCTTCCTCAGGCCGTGTGGGTCTGTGGTCTTTGGACATGGTTATCTTCTTTTCTAATCTAAACTTCAGTCCCCACCTTGGTTTCCTCAACTCCGGTAGTGTCCGAGTCAGGCGGACCTTAGGGCTGACATCTCAAGATGGGCGTCTACAGGTCGGCTTCGACTATTTCTGTTTCGGGGTTATCCTTCCTGCTTTGGAGCCTCTGGTCTCAATAGTTCGGCCCTGGTTTCTGACTGGACAAGGTGAAATTGCTCTGGATTCCTGTGCATCTTAGGGTCTTTAGACCCTGTGTCTTCTGGTTCTGGTTGGCCCCCTTCTGCCTCTGCTTTTGACATTGTAGTAAGGATAGTCTTGCATTAGTAGAGGGAGTGGTCTAGTACAACTGGTGTCCCTCTCTTCCACATTGGCACCTGTGTCTGCTATTCAGCTTGCTGCAGGACAGCTCACACCAGGTGTTCTTCAGTCTGCCCTCCCTGTAGGGCCCATTGCTTCTTCTATCCCTCCAGAGTCTCAGGGGTAGAAAGTGCCCAGTAAAAGATGGTGCAAGAGGAAGCACTTGGACTCTCCTGCAGAGTTCCTCACTGGAAACAGTACCCTTGAGAAAGGAGAGTGATCCCTCAAATACTTCTGCAAAGACTACTGTTTCAGCAGTAATTTGGAGCTCATTCACCAGCACAGGTGTTGGACTGCCAAAGCCCCTTCCCTGGAGGAGTCTTGTGTTTTGGAGGCTTTCAGGGTGGGTCCATCCACGTCCTGAGCTTGTCCTCCTCTGGGCACATTTATTGACCTGGTGTCCTGGAGGGCATGGAAAAGAGCCCAGTATGGTGGAACAGATTTACAAAAAGCCTGACAATTTCCTTGCTCTCCCTAAGGATGGTCAACACTGGAGTTAAGGGTCCTACCGTGGATGCAGTCATGGTGGCAATGGCTACTAAGGAGGACATTTTAGAGGTCTCCTTGGTCCATCCCCTCAAATAGTGTCTCTAGCTTTGCACCGCTTAGGGAAGCTTGTCTACACCTCAGCCACATTCGCAGTGAGGGCATTCATTTATCTAGCTCACTTGACCAGGCTTCAGAGGGACATTTTGCCAGAAGTGTCTAAACTCACTGAGACAGCAGACTCTGGACTCCCAGAAAACTCTGGAGAATCAGCTATTCAGGCTGCAATCCGTACCTAATGTATCTGCTTTCCAATGCAGCTGATGGCACATCCCAGGCAGCTGGTGCTGGCATTGCTATGCGTCCACCACACTTGGATGAGGTTGTGTGAATTTGCAGACTAGTTTAAGGTGTCCATCTCAATGCCCGTCCTTTTGTTTGCCAAAAGTTAAGAACACTTTAACCAAGAGTGAGCAAGGTAGAAAGATGCTGTCTGCCATTGGAAGTCATTTTACTAACCCTCAGTGGACCTTCTATTGGAACCAGAAGGCGGGAAGCATCTCTTTCAGGAAATCAGTCTTTTCAAGAAGCTCCTTCTGAGGGTTTCCCCGGCAAAGGACACTGCCCTTGTGGTAGGGGTGATTTGCAGAACCAGGGCTTCTATGGAGCCTTCTCCAGGAGGCCCTTTCAATAACCATGAAGGGTTGATTGACTATCCTGCTCTGAAGGTAGTCTGAGGTCACACCCTCAAGCTTGAGAGGCCATCACCTTGGAAGCATGGGTATTGTCATATCCAGAGGCTGTTCAATTCCATTTTTACAGGTTCCAAGTATAACTCCTAAATGGCTTTCAGGTATTGCACCCCATCAGAGAAGAGCAGCAGCCAGCAAAATTTAGAAACTGCTGGCAAATCGAATCATCCAAGAGGTCTCACCAGACCAAAGAAGATCTGGTGTCTATTTGAGGTTCTTTTTGGTTCCAGAGAAAAACAAGGACCTTGGGCCAGTCCTGAATAGGAGCAAGTTGAATCAATTTGTGAAGTAGACCAAGTTCCAGAGGGTCATGTGCAGTCCATTCTGCCTCCTTTGAAGAAAGAAAACTGTGCTTGACCGTTCTCAAGGACTCTATAATCTTTATAAAGATTGTGAGGAGGTCAAGATGATGTCTGCAGGTTGGGGGCTAATCAGTACCAGTTCAGAGCGCTGCCATTTGGTTTCACCACTACCCCCAGGTATTCACAAAGTGTATGACAGTACCAGCAGGCTCAGGTTGCAGAGATTCCAGGTCTTTCTTACCTGAACGATTTGGCTCCTAACTGCTCTCTTGAAAGCATCCATAGTCAAGGCCATGGGCACCTTACTGCAGCTGTGCAGTTCCATAGGGATCACAGTCAACTATCAAGAGTCTAGTCTCCATCACGTTCGGATCCTAGAGCTTATAGGTTGCCATTTGGACACAATCTCCCAGATTAGGGTCTGGAGTATCTTGGTGTCTGGCAGGCTCCTTGCTTTCTTACAGGAAGCCTCCAGTTTGTTCTTTTTAGGCTCTTGGTCCACGTGGCTGCTGCGATCTGTTTAGTTCCCTTGACCAGGTATCGCATTAGGGCACTGCAGTGGACACTGGCAGTACAGTGGTCATATTTAACTCATCCAATGGACTTTTGCACTTTTCTGACCAGTGCTTGTCTTGATCAGATCAACTGGTGGTTGGAGTCTCCCTTGTTATCCACCAAGAGACAGTTTGTTCTTCCCCCTCATCAGGCACCTCTCTTCTGGGGTGGGGGGACATTTCGAAGAGAGGCATTTCAAAGGGAGGATTGTCCAGGGGCTCTGGTACCTGTTCCCAACACTTTGTCAAGAGGTCATGAGGGTATGGCAGTGGGTGATTTTTCTAAGCAGTTTCTGATTGCAACACACATCTTGAGGGAGTCCAACATATTGGCAGACACTGTGAGCAGGAACATTCTCCTTCCTTATAAGTGGGATGTGAATATGAGGGGGGTTGGATTTTATTGATGCTGGTGCACCCAGCATTGTTACCTGTTCTCTTCCCTGTCCTAACCATTTGCACTAGGTATTATACCTTTGTTTCCTCCTCAGGGACAGTCCCCTGCATGCTTGACCCCTGGGTCTTCTGTATGCATATCCTGCAACCCAGTTAAAGTTTCTTCAAAAAATGGCCCGTTGGAGAGTGACTGTAATCCTCCTTGCCCTCTTTGGCCTCACCAGGTGTGATTCCCTTTTCTTTGACCTTCTGAGGTACCTTCCTTGGGTCTTGTATCCCATTCCACCCTCTGAATTCTCACCTAGCGGGCCTACATCTACCCAACCTTCTGATGCTTCTGTTAACCTCTTAGCTTTTTTAGTTTCCTTGATGGCCAGGAATCCCAAGCTGTCAGTCGTACACATTAGCTTCTTCCCAGAAGATGTCTACTTGTAAGGTGTATGCTAGTAACACCTTGCCTTGTGGGTTAACTTTTGGGGCATGGATCCTTTTTCATTGCCAGTGAATGCTATCCTGGACTTTCTTGCAGATTTGTTTTTATTTATTTCAGTTTGGTGACCGGGGGGAGTCCACTGGGCTCAGGAGCCCATTTTCGGTGGAGGACCGGGAAGAAAAGCTCCAACATTACATAGTAAAATATTAGATATTCAGATTGTTACAGTTCATGATGAAGATATACAAGATAAGCAAAATGCAGTTAATATGGAGGGTGTAGATATATTCTAAAATCAGAGACATAAACAGGTAAATTGATAAGGCTCCACATTACATAGTAGACATTAAAATTGTGGATTAAAGTTACCATTCAAAGTTCAGACATGAACTGGTACAGTGGTAAAGCTTCACATTACATAGTAAACATTAAGTATTCAGATCTAAAGTACCCTTCAAGATGCAGATTCATAAGATAAGCAAGTTGCAGTAACTATTGAGGGTGCTGATGCATTTTAGAGCAGAGACATGAACAGGTACATTGGTAACTTAGCATACAAGTCATATGTTGAAAGGAAAAAATTCCAATGGTTGTATAGAAAATGTGCCTTGTTTGGGTGGCAAAACAGGTAGAAATGAGAGGGAGAGGAAAACAGGGAGAGCAAACTATATACAACAGATACAAAATGTACACGAGATAACGCTGAAGAGCGAGTCATTTCTAGAGGAGTTAAGTAGTAGGCAAAGGGGAAGTAGGGAAAATATGATTAAAATGAGAGAAGGCGGCTAGGTGGGTGAAGTGCAGTTGCACTTCCAGTTAGAGAGAAAGTAGGAATGGAGATGTGATTTGAAGTTGCCAGTGTTTTCAATAGTTCGTAGAGAAGGAGGGAGAGTGTTCCATTTTTTGGCTAGGGAGAAGGATAGGAGGTGCCGTCCATGGCGGATTGGTTTGTAGACTGAGACGGTTTAGGTGGGAAGATCTAAATGGCCTGTTAGGGGGTGTAAGGTTGTAGAATGTTGGAAGGAGCAGGGCATATGGTAGGGTTAAAGAATAGCCCATGGATAGTAGTAAGTTGGAGGTAGTAGAGATGGCTGGGAAGTTCTAGCCCGTTAAGTAAGTGGAGGGCAGAGCAATGGTGGGAGGAGTATTTGGCTTTTATGGCAAACTTGGAGATTTTATTGTAACAACTTTCCATTTTTGAAGAGATGGAGGCAGGGTAGTTAATATAGGTGCACCATACAATAGAGAGGGGAGAAGGTAGGTAGTGGCAAGGGTTTGTCTAGTAGGAGGAGTGAGATAGTGGATGTTTCTATATAGTAGGCAGAGTTTTTGATGAGTTTTTTGATGTTTAGTTGAATGTGTCAAATTTTAGGTGTTCATCTATGGTGACCCCAAGTAGTTTCGCATAGGGAATGATTTCTATAGTAGAATTATTGTGGCTTGTAATTTGGAAAGAATGTTTATCAAATGGGCAGGATTTTGAGGAAGTGAAGAGTAGTATTTTAGATTTGTTAACTTTTAGAGATAGATGGTTTTGCAACATCCAGTCCTCAGTGGCAGAGGTGGTTTGTGTAAATGATTGAAGTTCTGGGAGGTTGGTGGCACTGCAGGTTAAAGTGGAGTCATCAGCATATTGCACTGTTTTAGTATTTGGGATGGCTGAGTGGAAGTCATTGACAAAGATGTTAAACCGCATTGGGCCAAGAATAGATCCTTGGGGGACTCCAGTAGGGGTGGGAAGGAAGTCTGAGGTGCCTTTCTTCCATTTTACAGCTTGAGATCTATCAGATGGATAACTTGGAAACTAGGACAGGGAATTGTGAGGTTTAGATTAGCAAGGTGGCTGAGAAGATGGGTGTGGGAGTTAGTGTCAAAAGCCTTGGAGAGGTCTAATAAAACTGTAGAAACTATATTTCCGGAGTCTTGGGCATGGTTGACTAGATGTAAGAATGAGAGAAGAGCAGTAATAGTACTATGGCCAGGGCGGAAGCCATGTTTGGTTTGAGAGATTTGATGGTTTGTGGTTAGGAAGGGCATTAGTTTGGTGTGAACACATTTTTCCAATATTTTTGATATTGGAGAGAGGATGGCTATGGGGCAAAAGTTTGCGGTATTATTTTTACCGCCTTTGTGGAGAGGATGTATATAGGCAGCACGCCAGAGGTTGGGGACATAAGATTCTTGTATGGATCTGTTTAAGATGCTAATGGGGAGGGCGATGCCATCTGCAGCAATTTTTAAGAACTTAGAGGGAATGTTATGTGAGGCATTGGAGTATGGTTATGTTGGAGGTTGGAATTGGATTAAGTTCAATGGTGGGTGGTTGGGTTTAGAGGCTGGGGTAGAATGACTAGCTTGTATGGGTGGGGTATTTGGGAAGGATTTAGTTAGTTCAGCAATAAAGTTAATAAAGGAGTTGACTAGCTTGTATGGGTGGGGTATTTGGGAAGGATTTAGTTAGTTCAGCAATAAAGTTAATAAAGGAGTTGAAAAGAGGCAATTTCTGGATCAGTCTTAGTAGTATCAGGGCAGGGATTGTTTTTGGTGCCTGGGTGAAGGAGTTCCAGATTTGTTTGGGGTTTTTGGAGTGGTTGGTCTGGAGTTTCATATAGTGGGATTGTTTATCCTTGATTGTGTCTTTTGGTGAGGTTGCAGAGTTGCTTATATTTAAGGAGGGTTTCGGGATGTTTATTGTGCTGAGAAAGTTTCCAGCATTTATCTTGTTGCATATGTTTTTTGGTTTCCTTGGTTAGCCATGGTGTGGGGCAGGGCGAACAAAGCAGGTAGAGCCAAAGAGAGAGAATCTTACTGGAGAAAAACAATCTGTGAGAGGACAATGGATAGTCCTGCTGCACTGGGGGTAAGTGTCGAGCTAGGGGAAACACTAAGGGCAGGAACAGAGAGTGGGCTGGTTGGGAGATAGGATAATTAGATTACTAGCTCATGCGATGTAATTTAGGAAAGTAGTACATATCCTGGGGAGTGCTGACATCTAGTGGCAGAAATGGGGTAGTGGCTGGGTGCTAAAGTGAAATATACCTATGGGATGCAGGGAACTTTATAGGAGGGATGTGGGGGCTGATGGCTGCGGGATGCTGCAAACACACACATGAGAGGTCAGTTTACAGGGGGATAATTGCTTTAGATACAGTTCCAAGGTTTATTTAAACTACCTACACAGTGGGTTTCTGACTGGGTTTCCAAAAGGCAGGTAGGTCACAGTTTTACAAAACGGGCAGTTCAGGGCATCCATTCAATATGGCAGGAGAGCTTTCTGTGAAGTTTATTAGCAGGGAGGGCACCTGGGTAGAATGGTGGAGAGACGAGTAGCCAGCCGCAAGACCGTTTTAGGGGCTGTGGAGGCTAAGGGGAATAATTCAAATTTGTTTCACTCTGAGCCCTGTTGTTCAACTATTAAAGTGCATCTGGCATCTATATCCATTTTTCACATTAGTAGGGGTAATGTGCTGTTGGTTGTCCTTAAGATCTCAAAAGACTCTACTCAAAGGAAATTTACTTTGTCCTATCAGAGATCCTGTTTCCACCTTGGAAGTTTCCTTTCATGCTCCAGGTGCTGGCATAGTTGCCTTTTGAGGCCTTTGCTACTGTCGATTTGAAATTGTCTTGGAAGACTCTTCTTGATTGACAAACATGTATCAAAGCTGCAGGCCCTCTTTCCTGTCCTTCCTTATTTGGTCTTTCATCGAGACTGTTCCTTAGACCATTTCCTGCTTTTCTGCCTAAGGTGGCATCAGAGAACAATGTGAACTAGTCCATTCATCTGCCGGTATTTTTTCCCTGATTTCTCCAGTAAAGATGAATATCTTCTACATTATCTTGATGTCTATAGACAATTGAAGTTTTCTTTGGACAGACCAAAGTCCTTTAGAAAAATCTAATTGGTTGTTTCCTTTTCTAAGACTCTATTGGGTGCACCTGTATGTAAGGTTACTGTAGCCAAATTGGTGAGATTGTATTTCCTTTGGGTATAGTTTGAAGGAAAATTCTTTGTCAGAAACCCAAAGGTCATTCTACCAGAGCTATGGATACTTCAGTTTTTTTCTTCAAAGCTGTTTTGCTTTACACTTGCACAGCCACTACTTGAGTGTGGGTTATCACACGTGTTCTTCATGTTTCACTGTTGCAGTCATCACACTAGGGATGTTAATCATGTTATACTGCTGCAGTCATCACACTTGGGTTATCCTGCCATCAGGCGGTCCCGCAGTCAGTCGAATCCCAAAGTCTTGGTCTGGCGTCAATTGTCGTCACTTCTTCCCTGACGTCAGTGCGACAGGGGTATAAAAGAGGCAGCCGACGCCATTTTCTTCAGTCTTTCTTGCTGCACAGTGCCCGAAGCAGAAGCAGTTCGCAAGTGCCGGTTGGCTAGCTCCTGAGATTTTCGAATCGAATTTCAGCCCGAAGTCTAAAGCTAAGTACCCCATTGGGGAAACTTTTCTTGCCTCAGACCGATGTCAGACAAAGTTAATAATTGCATTTCTTGTGGGAAGCAAATACCTCATAAGGATTTTCATTCTTACTGTATTCCTTGCCTAGGCCCAGACCACAACATCTCTGGTTGTCATTTTTGTGCTAGGTTCAACAAACGTACAATCAAGCGTCGGGCAGATTTTGCCCAACATTATTTTGGCAGAAAATTTAACTATAGCATATCGTCGGAGCAACCGACGTCAGCAATGACTAAAAAATGCAAGGATAAGGACAGGCAGCCAAGACCAGATACCGAGGCCTCAGCAAGGCCTGCCGCCGGTTCTCCAGTTTTCAGCGAGGCACCTACGCAGCCCCTGACTACCGCTGATTTAGAGATTCTGACGGCCTCCCAGACCAAATCAGCTGGGCCTCAGGAGCCGGTTCCATCTCACTCCTCGGACGCCAACCCCGACGTTGATCCGGAGATTTTGGACAGGCTTTCGGTTTCGGAAGGTGTTTTCAAACCAACAGCTATTTCTATTAAGTCTTACATTAAACTTAAAGCCCCACAGGCCCCTATGCCTAAAAAACAGATGCTCAAGATGGCTGAGGATTTAATTACCCTTATCAGGGGTTCCCAACCCCCTCCTGACAAAAGGCCTAGACTGGAGGAAGATTACCCTTCCTCTGACCAAGCATCCATTTTCGGGATTATTCCTTCCCTCTTTATGAAGACTCAGATGCTGAAGAGTCCATTCCCTCTGTCTCACCCCCCCCCCCCTGAAGACTGCTCTTTTGGGGAAACTTTACACACCATGAGGGAACACTTCCACTGGGAAGGCCAAGATTACTCTGACTCTAAGAAAAGACTCCGTGAGTTGTTTCTTTTTCCACAGCTTAGACATTTTGGATGATGTCTACACCGAATCTAGTCTAAGCCCAGACTCCTTACCTCCTGCACCAGCTAAACCAGACAGATACTACAGAGTTCCTGATTCTCATAAGTTTCTATACAAAAGCCCTGTTGCAGACCCCAAAACCATTACCCAGGGTCTCAAAGGGGTTAAGGCCTCTACTGTTAAGAATCCACTACCTTCTGAAAGAGATTCCAGAGCATTAGAAAGATGGGGGAAGAAAGTGTATACGTCTGCCACTTTGGCCATGAGGGGCTTAAACTGCCAATTCCACATGCTAAAGTACCAGCAGTACTTGATTACACAGTTACAGCAGAAAATGATCCCTCAGACAAATCAACCTGATTTCAAAGAGATGCAGGATTTGCTGCATCCAGCAGAACAGGTGGGAAAAGCATACCTTACAGTGTGGTTTTGATTCATTGGAAGCCTCATGTAGAGCAGCTGTCACAGGATCTGTAATTCATAGACATGCTTGGCTAAAAGAGCAAGCCTTACTTGAACATGTCAAAGCAAAGTTATTGGATGCTCCATTGCAGAAAGATGTGTTATTTGGTGTCAAAGCAGAGGAAGTCTTAAAGAAAATGGAAGAAAAGGCAAAATCTATGCAGACAGTCAAAGATTTTTTTACAGGTACAACCTCCTTGTTTCAGCAGAAACTGGCCATCAAAAAACTGGTCCTTTCCTGCATCAGACAGACCCCAAAGGGGTAGGTACAGACACCCAAGGGGCAGAGGCCAGCCACAAGGATCTTTCAGGCCTAGACAATGGCATACAACAACTCAGAGGTGGAGACGAAAGATCTCAACCCTTCAGGAAACAAACACAATGACTTCCTTCTTCGCCTGCCAAGCAAAATTGCCCTGGCAGCACCTTTGGGAGGAAGACTGGCTCTATTTCCACAAAATTGGTGCATCATAACAAAGGACAAATGGGTTCTGGATATTACCCGAGGCTACAGATTTCATTTTCACACTTTACCACGGATGAGAAGCATGCCAAATCTGCCTCCAAACCAATGGGCAGAGATGCAAACTTCAGCTCTCATGGATATGAAAGCAATTCAAAAGGTACCTACAAAGGAGCAAGGTCAAGGTTTTTACTCAAGACTATTTCTAGTACCAAGAAAGGACAAAGCCTGGAGACCCATTTTAGACCTCTCAATTCTAAACACATACCTGGGGGTACCCAAATTCACAATGCTCACACTACAGCAGCTTCTTCCCATGCTGGGCAAGGAGTCCTGGCTGGTAACGTTGGACCTCAAAGAGGCATACCTGCATGTCCCTATCAGACAAGATTGCAGAAGATACCTCAGATTTTTGGCAGGTACAACGCATTATCAATTCTCTGCATTACCCTTTGGCTTATCTACTGTGCCCAGAGTATTTACGAAATGCCTGGCATCAGTAATTGCATACTGCAGACAATGAGGAATACAAATTTATCCATACCTGGACAACTGCCTGATCCAAGCGGACAGCAAGGACATTCTATTACAGCAGCTGGCATTTGTAACAAAGCTGCTATGTTACCTTGGGTACACAGTAAACAAAAAGAAGTCAAAGCTAATACCCTCACGAGATAATATTCCTGGGTGCCAGCTTAAATACAACGGCCCAGATGGCTTACTTCACGCCAGACAAACGAAAACAACTGACTCAATACTTCAAAAAGATGGCAACTTGTACCCAGCTCACTGCAAGGAAAATCCTGCAGGCATTGGGTTCATGGCATCCTGCATTGAACTAGTTCCATATGCAAAGCTGCATATGAGGAAATTACAATGGTACTTGAAAAGTGTATGGATTCAACACAGGCACAGCCTCGAAACAAGTATACCTCTCATTCCTTGCCTTCAAAAAGAGTTCCTATGGTGGGCTCAAGCATGTCAAATAAACAAGGGTCTTCCTTTTGTCTTACCTCCAGCAAACCAAACTATGACAACAGATTCTTCAGACTATGCCTGGGGAGCACACATGGCAGGACAGTGCATAGAGGGCAAATGGTCTGCAAAACAAATGCATCTACACATCAACCAAAAGGAGATGCTAGCTGTGCAAAATGCACTCACAGCTTTCAAGGACCTCTTGCATCCAGGACAACTACTAAGGACAGACAAACATCAAAGTTATGTGGTACATAAACAAACAGGGAGGAACACACTCCTATCCTTTATGCAGACAGGCAATGACCTTGTGGAACACAGCATTGACTTGCCAAGTACAACTGCAAGCACAATTCCTGCCAGGAAAGGAAAACATATTGGCAGACGAATTAAGCAGAAATATGGCAGATCCGCATGAGTGGAGACTACACCCACAAGTATTTTCAATGATAACTCAAAGGTGGGAACGCCCAGACATAGATCTATTTGCCTCCCCCAACAATTGCCAACTACAGAAATTTTGCACAAGGACTTATTCCCTAGCCTGGAAAGTGGACGCCCTATCATTCAGTTGGACAGCATTGTCAGTCTATGCCTTCCCACCACTACCTCTGTTGACCAAGGTATTACTGAAAGTCAGATCAGAGAGACCACAAATTATCCTCATTGCTCCAGACTGGCCACGTCAGCACTGGTACCCATTACTAAGGAACTTGACTCGCAGCCCTCCATGGATCTTATCTCAATTCCCACCTCTGTTAACTCAGCAAAACTCTCAGATCCTTCACAGCCAGCTCAGGACTTTAAATTTAGCTGCATGGAGAATACCTTGAATTATCAATCAAGACTTCTCTCAAAGGACGTCCTGAATGTCATTTTGGAGGCCAAGAGGCCCAGCACCAGAAAAACTTACTCAGACAAATGGAAAAGATTTTGTGCATGGCACCAGGCTAAAGGCCAAAATCCTGGGATACCAAACATTCCTCAAATACTGCAATACTTAACTGAGATACTACACAAAGGCCTTTCTTTCTCATCCATTAAGATCCATGCTTCAGCCATTTCAGCTCAGTATAATACGGACCCTCCCATATTCTCACACCCTTTACTAATGCAGTTTCTCAGAGGGGCTAAGAATGTAAGACCCCCCAGAAACCCCCCAACGCCAGCTTGGGACCTCAACTTCGTTTTAGAAAAATTAACACTGCCTCCTTTCGAACCAGCCTTCTCAGCAGAACTACAATACTTGTCATGGAAAACAGCTCTGTTGCTGGCTATCACCTCAGCACGCAGGGTCTCGGAACTACAGGCACTCATGGCAGTGGAACCTTTCATCATTTTGTATCAGGACAGAGTCTCTTTACCAACTAGCCCTACCTTTAGGTAAGTATCCAGAGGTAGTATCCAGTGTGGCTTTGAATCAGACCATTCATTTACCCACCTTCTATTCGAACCCCCAGAATAAAGGAGAAAAACTCCTTCACTCTTTGGACATTCACAGACAGCTACGTTACTATTTGGATAAGACAAAGACCTTCAGAAAAACTGACCAACTCTTTGTATCCTATGCTGCAGGTTCACAAGGAAAGGCTATTTCAAAACAGACCATCTCCAAATGGATAGCACATTGTATCCGTTTTTGCTACTCGCACCATGGGAAAGCAGTGCCTGTTAATATTAGGTCCCATTCTACCAGGGCTACAGCAACCTCAGCAGCCTTTCTCAGGGGGGCTTCCAACCAAGCACATTCTGGAGGCAGCTACTTCGAGTTCAGTGCACACCTTTACCAAGCACTACCACCTTCCATTATACTCAAAAACCGGAGCTGGTTTTGCCACTGCAGTTCTGCAGGGCATCCTAGCTTCGCCTAACCCAGTTTAGTACCAGCCACCCATCCATAGCTTTGAGATTCAACCCAAGTGTGATGACTGCAGCAGTATAACATGATGAACATAGTACAGTTTTGTACCTACCATAAATGTAGATGTTCGAGTGTATATACTGCTGCAGTCCAGGTTACCCTCCCACCATCCCCTCTACATACCAGGGTGTTACTTATAACTCCATGTACATCAATCAATTGGATGCATGTCTATATGGTGCATTTACTAACGGCTAGTACTATTGTTTATCTACTAAGGTATTTTTGCATAGTTATTTAGATTGCCTTCCTAGTTGGGGGCACCTGGCATCTGGGGCAAAAAAAACTGAAGAAAATGGCGTTGGCTGCCTCTTTTATACCCCTGTCACACTGACGTCAGGGAAGAAGCGACGACAACCGACGTCGGACCAAGACTTTGGGATTTGGCCGACTGCGGGGACCGCCTGACGGCAGGATAACCCAAGTGTGATGACTGCAGCAGTATATACACTCGAACATCTACATTTATGGTAGGTACAAAACTGTACTTTGTCTGCCTGCAGGTAGCCCTCAGTCAGCCCAAATACCAGAGACTTAGTATTTCTGTTATCTGTTAAGCTGTCACTCCAGGACAGACGTCAGGGGTATAAAAACAGGCAGCCGACACCATTACATCAGTCTTTCTTGCTGAGGAGCCTGTAGCAGAAGCAGTTCGCACAAGTGCCAGTCAGCCGCTACCTGAGTTTTTTGTTTGAGTTGAATCATTCTGAAGTCTTCTAAAGCTAAGTACCCTGTTGGGGATCATTTTTTCTTGCTCTAACCGATGTCAGAAAAAGTTAACAATTGTCTTGCCTGTGGAAAGCAAATACCACACCAAGTTTTTCATTCTTACTGCTTCACCTGTTTAGGCCCAGACAACAACGTACCTCGCTGTCTGTTTTGTGCCTTGTTCAATGCCCGAACCATTCGTCGTCAGGCCCTATTTGTCACTAAATAATTTTGTTCTCTGTCTCTGTATTCTGAAATGGCTTTGGTAAGCCGTCCGACTAAATATTCCGAAAAAACGTAAGGAAAAAGAGAAGACCGCACAGGTCCAAAGCTGTCGACAATGCTTCCGTTAAGCTAGTCAGCAGTCCGGTACTCAGTGAGGTATGTTCTCAGCCCCTGATGCTCGCTTCACTGGATTCGCAGGCCTCTACTGAGACTTGCTTGGAGTCTGGTATGCCGCAAGACTCTTCGACTATGGAACCTGTGGATGTTTCTACCTTGGATGGGTCCAGAGCAGCTGAGCAGGCACCAGCTTCTGAGGAAGTACTTCGCACTACCGATGTTCGACACAAACCAATGATTTCCTTCATGTCTTCAGTTCTTTCTAAAACTACCAAGTTTCTAAGGCCAAGAGTACGCGCTACGCCTAGAAAACCAAAGACCCAAGCGCATGCATCTGCTCCCTTGCCACAACATTAAATGTTTAAAATGGCAGAAGACCTTGTGCTGATTAGGAGAAGCCAGCCTTCCCCTGCTGAGAGAGAGACCAGTCCCCAGCAACCTCAACAGACAGAGTGCGACGACTCTGAGGTGTCTGATTATGAAGACATGCCCTTATCTGCTTATGAGGATTCGGATGCAGAGGAATCCATTCCCTCTGCCTCTCCTCCAGAGGACTTTAATTTTGGTGAAACCCTACATACTTTGAGAGCATTTCCATTGGGAATGCCAAGACTAACCGCAATCCAAAAAGAGACTCAGAGAATTTCCAGATTTGCCATAACATAGGCCTTTAGCAAAACCCCCAGGCCCGGATGTTGTCTTTATGGAATCCAGTTTAACTCCTGATACTTTACCCCCTGCTCCTAGGAAACCAGACAGGTACTACAGAGTACCCGACTCGCACAAATTCCTTTGCAAAAATCCTACTGCTGACCCAGAGGTCATCTCCCAGGGGGGCCTAAAGGT
Source organism: Protopterus annectens (assembly GCF_019279795.1). Classification (NCBI taxonomy): domain Eukaryota; kingdom Metazoa; phylum Chordata; order Ceratodontiformes; family Protopteridae; genus Protopterus; species Protopterus annectens. The sequence continues at coordinate 627,999,757 of NC_056737.1, read as the reverse complement.
GTCAAAGCAGCTACAGCTGAGAATCCCACCTCTTCAGATAGGGATTCCAGAGCTTTGGACAGATGGGGTAAGAAAGTATATACCTCCGCAACTCTTGCCATTAGGGCTTTGAATTGTCAGTTTCACATGCTGAAGTACGAACAACATATTATGGAACTTATTAAGCAAAAAATGGCTACCTTTACAGATTGCAGAAAATAGAGTTGCAAGAGCTTATGCATTCTGCAAGCCAAGTCAGCAAGCATACATTGCAGTGTGGCTTTGATGCCCTAGAAGCATCTTGCAGGCCAGCAGTCACTGGTTCTGTACTGAGAAGGCATGCTTGGCTTAAGGAGCAGACCTTGCCAGACCATGTCAAGTCAAAGTTACTAGACGGTCCTTTGAACAAGGACGATCTTTTTGGCACCAAAGCAGAAGAGGGTCTTAAGAAAAAGCTAAATTCTATGCAGACAGTCACAGAATATTTGCAAGTACAGCCTCCTAGATTCAGCAGGCATTGCCCCTTGAAACATTAGTCCTTTCCAGCCCCCAGTAGGCCATCTCAAACTAGACCCAGGGGAAACAGACCACCCCAGACTAAAGTCTCAGGGTATGCAGAAATCTAAGCAATGGAGTGGCTCCACCTCTAATGCAGGGAGTGCGAAGCCACTTCCATACAGAAAGAATTCCCAATGACTTCTCTACTCCACTCCCCACCTCTGCCCATCTGCTGGTGCCCCTAGGAGGAAAACTTGCCCTTCATGCAAAAAACTGGATTTCCATCAGAATAGACTGATGGGTCCTCAGCATTGTATCCCAGAGGTACAAATTCTACTTCCATTCACTGCCAACCCCAAAAGGGTTCCCAGACCTCCCTCCAAACCAGTGGGCAGAGGCACAAAACCAAGTTCAACCCCTGCTGTCTATAAGGGCAATTCACCCTATTCCTGCGGAACAGATAGGTCAAGGATTCTATCCCAGACTTTTCCTGGTATCCAGAAAGGAGGGCACTTGGCGCCCAATCCTAGATCTTTTAATTCTTAACACCTTCTTAGTGGTACCAAAAGTCAAAATGCTCACCCTGCAGCAGCTTCTACCTATGCTAGCCAAAGATGCCTGGTTAGCCACCCTAGACTTAAAAGAAGTCTATCTGCACATCCGTATAAGGGAGTCATGCAGTTAATACCTATGCTTCAGGGCAGCATCTATGCATTATCAGTTTTCTGCACTTCCCTTTGGCTTATCCACTGCTCCCAGAGTATTCACAAAATGCCTGGCCCCAGCAATTGCTTACTAAAGACAGAGAAATATTCAAATTTACCAGTGCTTGGATGGCTGCCTGATTCAGGCAGACAGGAATTGCTGCTGCAGCACCTGACATTTGTAAAAAACCTTCTAACCTCCCCTGGGGTACACCATCAATGAAAAGAAATCAAAACTAGTCCCCAGTCAAACGATTGTACTCCTGGGAGCAAGCTTGGACACAGCATCCCAGATGGCATTCCTCACTCCAGAAAGCCTATCTGACGGACTTTTTTTTTTTTACTGAAATGGCCACCAGAACCCAGCTATCCGCAAGGAAAATTCTGCAGGCCCTAGGGTTCATGGCCTCTTGCATCCTACTAATTCCATATGTCGGACTGCATATGAGGAAACTTCAATGGTACTTAAAAAGTCTTTGGTGCCAACATTCTCAGGACCCAAAAAACATCATTCCTATCATATCCCGTCTAAGGACAGTGTCTCTTTGGTGGGCAGCAGCATGCAACCACAACAAGGGACTGCCCTTTACTCAACCCAACCTAGACCCTAACCACAGACTCATCAGACTATGCTGGGGGTGGGGGGCACACATGGATGGCAAGTGCATTCAGGGCCACTGGAGACAAAGTCAAATTCATCTGCACATCAACCAAAAAGAGATGCTAGCTGTGCAGGAAACCCTGACAACTTTCATATCCCTACTATCACCAGGACACCTGCTAATAAAAACAGACACCACCGCAGTTATGTGGTACATGAACAAGCATGGGTAAACCCACTCTGCAGGCTAGCCATGGCCCTGTGGAACACGGCCTTAGACATGCAGGTTATTGTGCAAGCTCAACTCCTGCCAGGCAAACAAAACTCACTGATAGACAACTTAAGCAGAAATCTCCTAGACCCACGAGTGGTAGTTAGAGCCCAGCAACTTCAAACTTCTGATTCAGAAATTGGGGACCCAAGAGATGGATCTCTTTGCCTCCTCCTGCAATCACCAGCTCAGCAAATTCTGTACCAGGACACCTCACAGCAGGCCCCAGGAAGTGGGTACCCTATCCTTCCAGAGGGTAAACCTCAAAATCTATGCCTCTCCTCCTCTGCCCCTTCTCCCTAGAGTACTGCTCAAGACAAGACAGAACAGACCAAGGACAATTCTGATTGCCCTGGACTGGCCACGCCAGCACTGGTACCCACTCCTGTGCAGCCTGTCACCGGTGCCACCCTGGCACGTACACCAGAACCCAACCCTGCTGTCTCAGCAGGAGGGACAGATCTTGTATCCGCAACTGCAAACCCTAAATCTTGCAGCCTGGCTAATTCCTTGAAAGTTCCCCCAGTAACCAAGCCTAAGCAAGCAGGTGCTAGACACGTTCTTAAGGCCAGAAGACCCAGTACAAGGAAATCCTATGCTGATAAGTGGAAAAGGTACTGCTGCTGGATTTAGTCTAAAGGAGAGGATACAACACTGCCCTCCCTACCTCTAATCCTGGATTGTTTAGCAGATTTACTCCACAGAGGCCTATCCTTCTCCTCCATTAAGATCCATGCCTCTGCCATTTCGACTCGTTACAACACTGAGCTGCCTCTCTTCTCTCACCTTCTTATCGAACAGTTCCTGAGAGAGGCAAACAACGCAAGGCCACCAAGGAGAGCTCCCAGCCTGGCTTGGGACCTTAACTTTGTACTGGAAAGGCTCACCCCCCCCCCCTTGAGCCTGCAGAGTTAAAATTCCCGTCTTGGAAAACAGCCTTATTTCTGGCCATCACTTCAGCTAGAAGAGTGTCTGAGCTACAAGTACTTAAGGCTGTGGAAACCTTCATTATTTTCCATGCTGACAGGGTTTCCCTCATGACTAACCCTTCCTTTATGCCTAAAGTTGTGTCCATTGTGGCTCTCAACCAATCTCCATTTGCCAACCTTCTTCCCTAATCCTCAAAGGGGAAAGGATCCTGCACTCCTTGGACGTGCACAGACAGCTCAGATTCTACCTGGATAGGACTAAGCCCTTCAGGAAATCTAACCAGTTTAGTCAGCTTTGCACCAGGGGCAGAGGGCAAGGCCATTTCAAAGCAAACCATTTCTAAATGGATAGTATACTGCATCCATTTCTGCTACAAGCACCATGGGAAACCATCCCCTTAGGGGGTCAGAGCACATTCCACTAGGGCAACTTCTACTTATACAACGTTCCTCAGGGGAGTCCCTACCAAGGAAATCCTGGAAGCTGCTACCACTAGTTCTGTACATACCTTCACCAAGCATTACTACCTACCTATCTTTTCCAAATCCAGGGTGGGTTTTGCAACAGCAGTCCTGCAAGGCATACTAGCCAGCCCCAGCTCCTCTTGTGACTGTCTCCACCCTTCTTCAGCTTTGGGAATCTAACCAAGTGTGATGACTGCAACAGTGAAACATGAAGAACATCGTACAGTTGTGTACACTTAACCCATAAATGTAGATGTTCAAGTGTATTCACTGTTCCAGCCCCCTTGTCTCTTCTCTCTCCTCTCTGTTTAATACTCACCCCTTTCAGGGGTATTTGCATTGGTATTTACTTTTTACTTGGGGTGTTTTTCACCACCATAACTTAGCTCTCTATTTGGGGGGCTCCTGACACTTGGGGCAAGAAAAACTGATGTAATGGTGTCAGCTGCCTGTTTTTATACCCCCTGACGACAGTCCTGGAGTGACAGCAACCGAGGCAGAAATACTAAGTCTGTGGTATATGGACCAACTGAGGGCTACCTGCAGGCAGATAAACCCTAATGTGATGACTGCAACAGTGAATACACTCACACATCTACATTTATGGTAAGTGTACACAACTGTACTATTCTTATTCCACTACAAATTAGATATCCAATGAAGGTCTAGAGATTTATTTGGTTTCACTCCATTGTACAATATCCTTCCATGAGCGCATCCTAGGGTGTTACATGGCTGAGGATTCTGTCTCATAGGTTGAACTCCAATGGAAAAGAATACATTGGATCTCAAAGTTACGTACTCACTAACGATCAAGTCTGTTGTCTTTTTCCATCTGGTTCAGTCTTCACCCACCTCTTGCCCCCACCTTTGTAGCGATTTTCTTAAAAAAAATGACTGAGCTGGTGAGACCTCTTTTTTGGGGACCTTTAGTGTCTTTTCTCCCTTCAGGGTCTAGGTCTTGTAATTTAATATAGTTGAGGAGGCAAATTCAATCTGATGTAGCTTTGGTCGAGTGAGGTTTATGGGTCGAGGAAGCAGAGCCTGGAGAGCTGAATTCTTTGGAAGTTGACCAGCATTGGATCAGAGTTTGATCCTGACATCCCACAGGTTGAACCAGATGGAAATGGACAACACAGATCTGTTGTTTATGATGACTCCATAACTTTCATCATGATGAGTACATAACTTTAATTTATGAAGTATCTGCTTGTGGATATTGCATAACTCTCAACACCTGGTCTGTCCCTTGATGCTGCTGTGTCTGCACAGTAAAAGCATGTATTCAGCTACACAAAATACAGTGGCAGGGGACCAGTAAAATGAAACGTAGAGGCTTTATGAATTCTGTAGCTTAAGTGCAGTTCTAGAAAAACTTAATCATCAAGCTGCATAGAGTTGTTATAGTCTTTAATGGTTTGACACACACACTCTTCTGGGACCCAGTAATTAGAGTAGCAACCAAATGTAAGCAAGAGTAATATTTCACATTATTTTAGGTGATTGCAGATGTCCTTCAAGGATGCATCTGCAGTCATAACATATGGGTTGTCCTGCCTCAGGCAGCCCTCAGTCGGCCTGATTCCAAAGTCTGGGTCTGGCCTCGGCTGATGTTGCACTTCACCCGACGTCATAGATCCTGGGGTATAAAGGCATCAGCCGACGCCATTTTCCTCCGTCTTTCTTGCCGCGCAGTGCCCGAAGCAGAAGCTGTTCGCAAGTGCCGGTCGGTCAGATCTAGAGATTTCAGCTATCGAAGACTTCTAAAAAGCTAAGTACCCCATTGGGGACTCTTTCTTGCCTCAGCCGATGTCAGAAAAAGTAAATAATTGTTTAACTTGTGGGAAACAAATACCTCATAAGGATTTCCACTCTTACTGCCTTCCTTGCTTAGGCCCAGACCACGACGTATCAGCTTGTTTAGCCTGTGCCTCTTTCAACCGACGGACACTTAGACGTCGGTCGGAGTTTGCAGAAGAGTTTTTTGGTCCTGCTTTTGCATATAAAATGCCGTCGGAGACTCCGACTACTACTCTAGCTAAAAAACGCAAGGAAAAGGACCGACACTCACGGCCTGCGGTTTCGGCTGAAACCACGGTTAGGCCTACCGCGAGTGTCTCGGTTTCGGCTGAAACAGAGTCCTCGGTTCTTCCTCCGGCCGCAAGCAGGCCTCCGACGACCGAGGCCTCAAAGGCCCCGGCGGAGTCGGCTACAGAAATTCCTACAGAGGAAGCAGGCACACTAGAGTTGTCCGACACCATTCCGTTGGACATTTCTACTCCTGCACGTGGGGCAGCTAGACCCCCTGCTTCTATGTCCATTAAGGCCTTCTCCAGGGCTAAAGCAGCTAAACTTTCCAAGGCTTACCTACAAAAGCTCCACCTCACAGGCCTTCCTCAAGTTCTCAAATTCTCAGCCTTGCTGAGGACCTTATTTCTTTGATCAGGGGATCCCAACCTCACCCAGACAGGGCCTCACAACCCCCTCCTGAAAAAAGGCCTAGGACTGAACCCCCTGAACCTCTTTCCTCTGACTATTCCTCGGATGGATTAGATGTATCAGACCATCAGGAAGGCCCATACTCACCGTATGAGGATTCGGATGCAGAAGTCTCCATTCCTTCTGCCTCCCCCCCAGAAGAATTTTCATTTGGGGAAACTCTACATTCAATGAGGGAACATTTCCAATGGCAGGGTCAGGATTTTTCTGATTCTAGGAAAAGGCTAAGGACTTTTTTACACTTACCACAGCATAGGCCTCTAGCCATACCACCTGTTCTTTCAGTTGTTGATGATGCATACAATGATGCCTGTTCAGCCCCTGATTCTCTTCCCCTGGCCCCTGCCAAACCTGACAGATATTACAGGTCCCAGATTCTCATTTCCACTTGTACAAGGCCCACGCTGCAGATCCAGAAACCATTTCTCAGGGCCCTAAGGGTGTTGCAGCTGCCTCTGCCAAAAAACCCCTACCCTCTGAAAGAGAATCAAGAGCATTAGAGAGATGGGGTAAAAAAGTTTATACATCTGCTACTCTTTCTGCCAGGGCTTTAAACTGTCAATTTCACATGATACAGTACCAGGAATTTTTGTTAGATCAGCTAAATAAAAAGCTTTCCTCTCCTGAACCTTTAGACCGTAAGTCTCTTCAGGAGTTGGTACACAATTCTCAGCAGGTCAGTAATCATTTTGTAAAATGCGGCTATGATGCACTGGAGGCTTCATTTAGATCAGCTATGACTGGAGCAGTGATTCGAAGGCATGCCTGGCTAAAAGAGCAATCCTTACCAGACCATGTAAAATCTAAACTCCTAGATGCTCCTATGGAGAAACAAAGTTTATTTGGCTCCCCTGCACAGGAGGTACTAAAGAAAGTGGAAGAAAAGGCAAAATCTGTGCAAACAGTCAAGGATTTTTTGCAGGTCCAACCTCCGAGGTTCAGCAGAAATTGGCCTTCAAAGAATTGGTCCTTTCCAGACACCACCAGAGCACAGAGAGGCAGAAATAGATGCCCAAGAGGCAGAGGTCAATCAAGGGGTGCCTACAGGGGCCGGCAGTGGCAACCTGACAACCAGAGGAGTGCCTCCACATCTGCGACTGCAACCACTTCCACAGGACAGACACAATGACTTGGCTCTGATTCCGCCTACCAGGGAACAATTAGAAGCACCCTTGGGCGGAAAGTTAGCTTTATTTTCAAAAAACTGGCATTGCATCACAGGAGACAAATGGACTTTGCAAACAATAGACAAAGGCTACAGGTTTCACTTCCACACTTTACCCAAGAAGAGAGGAATGCCAAACCTTCCACCAAGCCAGAAGACAGAGGCTCTAAAACAGGTCATCAACTTACTAAGGATGAGAGCAATAGAAAAGGTACCATCTATGGAACAAGGCCAAGGATTTTACTCCAGACTATTCCTTGTACCAAGAAAAGAAACTCAATGGAGGCCTATTCTCGACTTGTCCGCACTGAACACATATCTCATTGTACCAAAATTCAAGATGCTGACCCTACAGCAACTTCTTCCCATGTTGGGCAAGGAGTCTTGGCTGGTGACTCTAGATCTCAAGGAGGCATACCTGCACGTCCCTATACGACCAGATTGCAGAAGACACCTCAGATTTCTTGCAGGATCAGAGCATTATCAATTCTCAGCATTGCCCTTTGGCTTATCTACTGCACCCAGAGTATTCACGAAATGCCTGGCATCAGTAATTGCACATTGCAGGCTTCAGGGAATTCAAATCTACCCATACCTGGACGACTGCCTAATACAAGCGGACAACAAGACAAAAATAATAAAGGATTTGGCCCATGTCATACAACTGCTACAAGCTTTGGGATACACAGTCAACATACAAAAGTCAAGACTAGTGCCATCTCAAAGGATAACATTTTTGGGTGCAGAACTGGACACAATAACTCGGATGGCTTTTCTCACAGAAGAAAAACAAAAACAACTTCCAGTCTACTTCACGGCATTGACAAGGCAAACTCAGCTTACTGCAAGGAAAGTCCTGCAGGCCCTGGGTTACATGGCATCCTGCATAATCTTGATACCACATGCCAGACTACATATGAGGAAATTACAATGGTACCTAAGAAATGTATGGTCTCAACACAGGCACAGTCTAGAAACCATGATACCAATCATTCCATGCCTGAAAAAGGAATTCCTGTGGTGGGCTCAGGCCTGCAAGACCAACAGAGGGTTGCCTTTCCACAAACCACAACCAAGGCAGACCATCACCACGGACACCTCAGACCTAGGCTGGGGCGCACACATGGAAGACAAGTGTATCCAAGGCCTATGGTCCCAAGACCAGCTGAATCTACACATAAATCTAAAGGAGATGCTGGCAGTGAAGCATGCAATAGAGGCATTTAAACCATTCCTTCAGCAAGGACCCCTGCTGATAAGGACGGACAATACCACAGTCATGTGGTACATCAACAAACAGGGAGGCACGCACTCCTACCCTTTATGCTGGATGGCAATGGAGCTGTGGAACCTAGGCCTGAATCTCAACATTCAACTGCAGGCCAAATTTGTACCAGGAAAAGAGAATATACTAGCAGACAAATTAAGCAGAACTACCACGGATGCTCACGAATGGATGCTGCATCCAGATATCTTCAAAACCATAACAAAGACATGGGGAATGCCAGAAGTAGACCTGTTCGCCTCCCCACTCAACCACCAACTGAAGAAATTCTGCTCAAGAGAATACCACCCACAAGCCTGGAGGGTGGACTCCCTTTCTTTCAGCTGGATGGCCCTGACAGTTTATGCCTTACCACCTCTCCCATTGATGTACAAAGTTCTACTGAAGATCAGGGAGGAACAGCCAAAGGTAATTCTGATAGCTCCAGACTGGCCAAGGCAACATTGGTATCCGTTACTGAGAAGCATGTCTCAGACGATCCCATGGCCTCTACCTCTATGGCCTTTACTTCTAAAACAGAACAACTACAAGACCCTGCATCCAAACTTGAAAACTCTGCAGCTAACTGCCTGGAAAATTGCATAAAACAAAACCAGCCTGCTTTATCTCAGAGTCAAGGACATTATCCTGGAGGCTCGCAGACCCTCCACAAGGAAAACATACTCAGCCAAATGGAAGAGATTCCTCATTTGGAGTGCATCAAAGGGAACAGATGTCACGATTGCAAACCTAGCACACATCCTAGAATACTTAGCAGAACTGTTCCACAATGGCCTGTCCTATTCTTCCATTAAGATTCATGCTTCAGCAATTTCAGCAGAGTACAACATGGATCCTTCTATCTTCTCTCAACCTCTCCTCAGACAATTTCTAAGAGGGATCAAAAATGTAAAACCTCCAAGGAAACCACCTCTACCTGCATGGGATCTCAATTTTGTGCTGGAAAAATTAACACTTCCCCCTTTTGAACCAGCTGCATCAGCAGACTTACAGTTCTTATCTTGGAAAACTGCCTTCCTTCTGGCAATCACTTCAACAAGAAGGGTATCAGAGTTACAGGCATTAATGGCAGTACAGCCTTTCCTTACCTTTCACCAGGATAGAGTGTCTCTGAGAACCAATCCTACTTTCATGCCAAAGGTGTGGTATCCAGGGTATCCTTGAACCAAGCTATTCATTTACCTACGTTCTTCCCTAACCCACAGAACAGGGGGGAAAAGCTACTACACACCTTAGATGTACATAGACAACTGTGCTACTACCTGGACAGAACTAAGACCAGCAGAAAAACTGACCAGCTTCTGGTAGCATATGCAACAGGAGTGCAAGGAAAAGCAATTTCCAAACAGACAATTTCAAAATGGATAGGAAATTGCATTCGATTCTGTTACTCTTTTCATGGAAAGACGACAACTGAAAATATCAGGCCTCACTCTAGAAGGGCTACAGCCACCACTACAGCTTTTCTACGAGGAGTGGCTACCAAAGACATTTTAGAAGCTGCTACTTGGAGCTCCGTGCATACATTTGCCAAGCATTACAATCTTCCCTTATACTCCAGATCCCGAGTAGGCTTTGCAACTGCAGTTTTACAAGGGATCTTAACTACACCATCTTTATCTTAGTGCCTCCTCCCCCAGTTTGGCTATGGTATTCTTACCCATATGTTATGACTGCAGATGCATCCTTGAAGGACATAGTACAGTTTTGTACCTACCATAAATGTAGATGTCCGATAGGTATGCATCTGCAGTCAGGATTACCCACCCTCCTTCCCCTCTGTGGTATTCCTAGGGTGCTTACCCCTCTTTCAGCTAGCTGGGGGAATCTATTATGGTGTATTTGTATGTATATATGTATATATTTTTTGTTTGCTACTGTTTGGAATTTTCAACATTTATCCAAATTTAGCCTTCCTAGAGGGCACCTGGCATCTGGGGCAAGAAACACTGAGGAAAATGGCGTCGGCTGATGCCTTTATACCCCAGGATCTATGACGTCGGGTGAAGTGCGACATCAGCCGAGGCCAGACCCAGACTTTGGAATCGGGCCGACCGAGGGCTGCCTGAGGCAGGACAACCCATATGTTATGACTGCAGATGCATACCTATCGGACATCTACATTTATGGTAGGTACAAAACTGTACTTTATATATTGCAGTGTTTATATATGAATGTTAGATCTCATGTTTTTGCTTTGTAGCTTGTTTTCATACTAATAAAAATGTTTTACAGATAAAAATATTCTAGGAAAGCAACAGTACAGCATTATGAACTTGATGCATACTCGAGCACTGTTCAGCACCTCAAGGTTGTATTCTATCACATACACATTCGCAAAGATGATAGTGGGAAAGCAGCATTTTCACAAGTACTTTGACATATGTAGGTTATATTCTTCCATGGAACTGTACACTCATAAGAATGCAGTGTACAGAATTTTGTTCTTTGTTTTCCCAGGGCAGTGCTCAGTGGTACCATATGTAATATGTATGCATGTGAGTGTATGCCGACTTTTTTGAAAAGCCAACCATGGGGAACTGCTATCTCCCTACAGTGCGAAATGGGAAAGTTTCCCTCTTCTGCACTGTAGTGTGATCTTGGAGTTGGTATATTTAAGTTACGAGTGGTGTGGGGGACAGAGCCCCCCACGGGGGCTGTAGGGGGGCTTGCCCCCCTGCTAACAAAAGTAGACCCATATATATATATATATATATATATATACACACACATATATACACGCACATAATGTGTGTGTGTAATCAATGTAATAGTGAAGTACAGGTAACGGGAATATTTTGCTTTAGTTTACAGGAGTACAAATGTCATTTAGTGCAGTGTTTGTCATATTGCATGCTCTCTCAGCTTCAGTTGCAAACACTATTCCACATCTTTGTTTCATGTTCTGCTTATAAAAAGTAATGATTAGTAACTCTGGTTTATCACATCAGAGGTAAACAATATTGGTGTAATTTTGTCTTTCACACTGAGCCTTTTCATGTGTCTTGTCAATTACTGATATGTCAATATTTAAGAAGTTAGTTTCATATAATATATTGACAAATGAAATTGCTGGTGTCAAAATAGGATATTAATTGCACCTTTTTCACAAGCTTTTCAGAAGTACTGCCAAGTTGTGTAATCTGATTTAACCAAAGGACAGGTGCTTGTGAATTGGGGAAAATGGTTAATAGTACCATTTCAGTGCACTCAAAAATGAGAAATAGCAAAATATAGAAGCATTTGTTTTCACTTGTGAAAGCAATGTAATTCACTTTTTTTCTGTGTGTAGCTTCCTTTTGGTGATCAGAGAATGAATGAATGAAGTCTACTTTCCTTTTTGGACTGTTTCACTTTAAAGTAATTTTTATGTGATTTGCTGTTTCTCAAACCATGTCTTGCTTTCATATCTATCACTCCATTATACTCTAGTCAGTGTATTGCAGTCCAGCATTCAGCAATGACAAATTTATTTGACATTCTATTTATAAGCTGTGCCATTGTTCTGCTTGGAAACTGGTTTACTTATACCTGTAACATATATATTTTATTTCTTTCATTCTCTGGTTTCTCACATAATCCAGAATGGGGTCATGCGGAAACTATAGCCTCTCCAAGCACACAGTGAACACAAGGCTATGAACTCCTCTTGAACATGGTACCAATCATCTCAGAAAGTGCATGTGTGTTTGTGTCCCACTCACATGTCCCAGTGCATGAAATATGCAAACATGTGCCAAGCAAACCTACTGGCAGATGTTCTTCATCTCACATTGCTGCAGTCCTTACTTATGGGTAGTCCGCGGTCCTCGGTCGGCCCGAATACCAAAGTATTAGGCTGACGTCGGTCATGGGCGCCTAGAACTGACATCAGAGCGTCAGGGTATAAAGGAGCATGACCGACGTCATATCCTCTGTCTTTTTTGCCTCTTGGTCCGATGCAGAAGCAGCGTTGCAAGTGCCGTTCGGCGTTCTGAAATTTTTCGGTTTCGGAGTTTCAGACCGATACCAAGTTGGGCTAAGTACCCCGTTGGGGAATATTTTTGTTTTTTCTTTCCTCAGTTACTTACCGGATGTCAGAAAAAGTGAATAATTGTATTTCTTGTGGGAAACCGATACCGCATAGGGATTACCACTCGCTTTGTATTCCTTGTTTGGGACCGGAGCACGACGTAGTCGGGTGTCGGTTTTGTGCTAGGTTTAATAAGCGCACTATAAAACGGAGGTTAGATTGCGCTAGGTTAGTCTTTGGCAAGAGGTGTAATTATAACATGCCGTCGGATGTTCCGACGCCGGCTTCTACTAAGAAGCGCAAAGACAAATCTTTAAAGCCTAGGCAGGATGATTCGTCTGTTACGGACGCCGGATCTTTAGAAGCTACTGCTGAACAGCTGGATCTGGCTGAAGTTTCTGTTGAGTCCCAGGGGGAAACTTTGATTTTACAAGATGTGGCCTCTCAGGAGGCAGGCCAGGCTGAAGGGGCCTCTCAGGTTAATATTCTCCCTTCTATGCCTAAGGTGGTTAGGACTTCTGTTACTGTTCCTAAGGCTTCTTCTAAGGGCAGGTCTGTTTTGCCTTCCTCTGGTGTCAGTTCTGGTTCTTCAGGGTCTGTGCCTAAAAAGCACATGCTTAAAATGGCAGAGGATTTGATTACTTTAATTAGAGGTTCTATGCCCCCTCCTGATAAGAGGCCCAGGATGGAGCCAGAGTTGGAAAATTTGGAGCAGGCCTCAGATGATTCTGAGTCTTCTGCTGAAGACATTCAAGATTTCCCTCCTTATTCTGATTCTGATGCCGAGGATTCCACTCCTTCTGCTTCTCCTCCAGAGGATTCTTCATTTTCAGAAACTTTGCATTCCATGAGGGAGCATTTTAAGTGGGAAGGACAGGATTACTCTGATTCACGGAAGAGACTCGGGGAGTTCTTGTTTTTGCCACAGCATAGACCCTTAGCTATACCTCCGGTTTTGGATGTTGTTTCGGATGTTTTCTTGGAGGCTTCCCTTAATCCAGATTCTGTGCCTCCTGCTCCAGTTAAACCTGACGGGTATTATAGGGTGCCTGAGGCTCATAAGTATCTGTATAAGAGTCCTAGGGCAGACCCAGAAACTATTAGTCAGGGGCCTAAGGGTGTTAGAGCCTCTGTTGTTAAGAATCCAGTTCCTCTGGATAAGGAAGCTAGAGTTTTGGATAGATGGGGTAAGAAGGTGTATACCTCTTCTACTTTAGCAATGAGAGCTTTGAACTGCCAGTTTCAAATGTTGAAGTATCAGAATTTCCTCCTTTCTCAGCTAAGATCTAAAGTGGATGCTTTAGCAGAGGGCATAGAGTGTAAAGAATTGCAGGATTTAGTGCATGTTTCTGAACAGGTGGGAAAGCACTCTTTGCAATGTGGTTTTGATGCTTTACAGGCTTCTTCTAGGGTGGCTGCAACTGGTTCAGTTATTCGTAGGCACGCCTGGCTTAAGGATCAGAATTTGTCTGAGCATGTTAGGTCTAGAATTCTGGATGCCCCTTTACAGTCTGAAGTTTTGTTTGGTTCTCCTGTGGAGTCAGTCTTAAAGAAAATGGAAGACAAGGCTAAGTCTATGCAGACTGTTAAAGATTTTTTGCAGGTACAACCTCCGAAGTTTAGTAGAAATTGGCCTACTAAGGGGTGGACGTACCCTTCTTCTGATTCTCAGTCTAGGGGTAGATCTAGGCGTGGTAGGGGCAGAGCTCAGAGTACCTTCAGGCCGAGACAATGGAGTTCGCCTGCTCAATCTGCTGGTGAAGGCAGGGGCCAGTCCTTTCGTAAACAGGCCCAATGACCTGCATTTTCAGCTGCCAGATTCTTCCTGCCTGGCAGCTCCTTTGGGAGGAAAGTTGGCTCTTTTCAAACAAAATTGGCATTTAGTTACCCAGGACAAATGGGTACTGGACATTATAAACCGAGGTTACAAGTTCTATTTCCATACCATGCCTCCTTTCAAGGGCATGCCAGACGTCCCTCCTCGGCAAAGGATAGAGGCTCACAAACAAATTTCTTTACTTCTTCAAATGGGAGCTATACAGCCAGTTCCTCTGTCAGAAGTGGGCCTAGGATTTTATTCTCGCCTGTTTCTAGTTCCAAAGAAAGGGAACACGTGGAGACCAATTTTGGATTTATCTATCCTCAACACTTATCTGGACATTCCAAAGTTCAAGACGCTGACTTTACAACAGCTTTTACCTCTGTTGGGAAAAGATCACTGGATGGTTACTCTGGATCTCAAAGAGGCTTACCTTCATGTTCCTATCAGGCCCAGTTGCAGGAAGTATCTGCGTTTTCGGGCGGGAAATTTACATTATCAGTTCTCTGCATTGCCCTTTGGCTTATCTACTGCGCCCAGGGTGTTCACAAAGGTTCTGGCTCCAGTGATAGCCTTTTTCAGACTAAGAGGAATACAGATTTATCCTTATTTGGACGATTGCCTGATTATTGCACAGGAAAAGGACGAACGTCTTCAACATCTACAGTATGTGATGGCAGTGTTAAGATGCCTAGGGTATTCTGTGAACGAAACAAAGTCCAGTCTAGTACCCTCTCAGGACATGTGCTTTCTGGGTGTGAGACTGAATACAGCTTCCCAGATGGCCTTTTGACCCCGGACAAACAAAGAAGCCTTTCTTTATTTTCATCAAATGTCTCTACGGTCCAGGCTGACTGCAAGGACAGTCCTTCAAGCCTTGGGGTTCATGGCATCTTGTATTCTGGTGCTTCCCAATGCCAAATTGCATATGAGGAAGCTTCAATGGTATCTCAAAATGTATGGACACAGCACTGCCAAGATCTAGACACTGTCATTCAGATAATACCTTGCATTCAGAAGGAGTTTTTGTGGTGGGCTCAGGAATGTCACCTAAACAAGGGACTCTCTGTGACCCGGCCAGAGGCGAGTCAGATTCTAACGACAGATGCCTCGGACAAGGCTTGGGGAGCACACCTCAATGGAAAATGGGTGCAAGACACGTGGCCTGTCAAACTCCAACATTTGCATATCAACTTGAAGGAAATGTTAGCAGTCCAGTTTGCATTGATGGCTTTCAAAGACTTACTTCACCCAGGACAGGTGTTGATTCAAACAGACAACACTACTGTCATGTGGTACATCAACAAGCAAGGGGGAACCCATTGTTACCCTCTTTGCAGACAAGCGATGATTTTGTGGGAAACTGCTCTCAATCTACACCTCAATCTTCGAGCAAGGTTTCTACCAGGAGCACAGAACTCCTTAGCAGATGTGTTGAGCAGACAAATAGTGGATCCTCACGAGTGGAAATTGGATCCTCATGTATTTCAAAAATTGACAGTGTTATGGGGAACTCCAGACATAGATCTGTTCGCTTCTCCACTAAATTACCAGTTGCCAAAGTTTTGCACAAAAATGTTTCATCACACAGCTTGGAAGGTGGACGCTCTATCATTCAGTTGGAACAATCTGCATGTATATGCCTTTCCACCTCTGCCTCTTCTTCCCAAGGTACTTTTGAAGGCCAGACAAGACAAGCCAACCATGATTTTGATTGCACCGGATTGGCCTCAACAACACTGGCATATTCTGTTTTAGACTCTGGAGGGTCTCAGCTTCCACAACAAGTTTTGAATGTTATTTTGGAGGCCAGGAGGCCTAGTACCAGGAAAGTTTACGCGGATAAATGGAGGAGATTTTTTATTTGGAGCAAAGGAAAGGACTTTGATGTCTCCAAACCTGATTTAAGTGTTGCTCTTCAATATCTTACTGAGTTATTGGACAAGGGTTTGTCTTTCTCCTCGATAAAGGTCCATGCTGCAGCCATTTCTGCTCACTATGATTGTGACCCTCTTTTATTCTCTCACCCTTTGTTTAAGCAATTTCTTAGAGGGGCAAAGAATATAAGACCCCCACGTAGAGCTCCTACTCCTGCTTGGGATCTCAATTTTGTGTTGGAAAAGCTTACTCTACAACCTTTTGAGCCTGCAGCTCCGGCCGAGTTAAAGTATTTGTCATGGAAAACTGCTTTTTTGTTGGCCATTACCTCTGCAAGAAGGGTTTCTGAATTACAGGCCCTTATGGCAGTGGAGCCTTTCCTGATTTTTCATAAGGATAGGGTATCTTTGCGTACTAATCCTTCCTTTATGCCTAAAGTGGTTTCTCGTGTGGCCTTAAACCAAACTATTCATTTGCCTACTTTTTATGCAAACCCCCAAATAAAGGGGAGAAAATTTTGCATACTTTGGATATTCACAGGCAGTTGCGTTATTATTTGAGCAGAACCAAGGAGTTCAGACAGTCTCAGCAGTTGTTTGTTTCTTTTGCCTTGGGTTCACAGGGTAAACCTGTTTCAAAACAAACTATTTCTAAATGGATTGGGTTTTGTATTTCTTTCTGTTATTCCCATCATGGTAAGGAGATTCCGGCTGGAATCAGGCCTCATTCCACTAGGGCTACTGCTACTTCCACGGCCTTTCTAAGGGGGTAGCTACAAAAGACATTTTGGAGGCAGCTACTTGGAGTTCAGTGCATACTTTTTCTAAACATTACCACCTTCCTCTCTATTCTAAGTCTAGGGCTGGATTTGCCACTGCAATTTTACAGGGCATTTTAGCAGCCCCTAATGCTTTATGATTTTTACCAACCTCCCTTTCCCGTTGCTTTGGGATTCTACCCATAAGTAAGGACTGCAGCAATGTGAGATGAAGAACATAGTACAGTTTTGTACCTACCATAAATGTAGATGTTCGAAGATCCACATTGCTGCAGTCCAATTTACCCTCCCTCCTTCCCCACTGTAGTTTAACAGGGTGCTACGCTTTAGGTGATGGTTGTTGTTGGGCATGTTTTTGGGAGGTATTCTGGTTTTGGCTGTGGCCTTTCTGGTTTGGCCTTCTGACATCTGGGGCAAGAAAAGACTGAGGATATGACGTCGGTCATGCGCCTTTATACCCTGACGCTCTGATGTCAGTTCTAGGCGCCCATGACCGACGTCAGCCTAATACTTTGGTATTCGGGCCGACCGAGGACCGCGGACTACCCATAAGTAAGGACTGCAGCAATGTGGATCTTCGAACATCTACATTTATGGTAGGTACAAAACTGTACTTTTAGATGGTGTGTTGGAAAGGATGGAGTATCTGGCAGAAACCCACGCAGACATAGAGGATGACGTTTCTGCATATAAGGGCCCAACTAAGAGCCAAATTGGAAAGCTAACTACCGAGAGACAGCAGTGCTAGCCACTTTGTTGCTTTCTCATGGTTTCCACTTGTTTGTGTTCTTTATAACTGTTGTCCCTTCTTCACTTATTGATTGAGGCTTGCTTATTGAACAACACTTGCCAACAAGTAAATAATCCTAACAGCATGTGTTGCTCCATCTTTTTCCCCCAGTTCATGGCATTTTAATTACCTCCCTCATCCACCTGACTAGCTATCACAGCTCCCCCAGGGATAAGAACTGCTGTCAATTTTTGATGCAGGGGATACACTTGGGTGTTCTTTTTGTTTCACTGTTGCAGTCATCACCTGTGGGTTATCCCTGCTGTGGTAGCCCTCGGCTGGCCCAAATACCAGAGTCAGTGTTTTTGTGCGCTAGCTTCTGTCACCTGTAGTCTGATGTCAGGTCATCAGTACTATAAAGCAAGGCAGCCGATGTAATTACATCACTCTTTCTTGCCGTGGAACCCGTAGAAGAAGCAGTTTGAAATGTGCCGGTCGGTCGCTACCAGAAGTCGAATTTCAGCAGAAAATGTCTAAAGCTAAGTACCCCATTGGGGACCCTTTTTTCGTGCTCTAACCGATGTTCGAAAAAGTTAGCAATTGTCTCACCTGTGGAAAGCGGATCCCACACAGAGACTTTCATTCTTACTGCATCACTTTAGGACCAGACCACGACGTCCCACGCCAGTTCTATGCCCTCTTTAATGCGAGAACCATTCACTGTAGATCTCTTTTTGTAAACAATTATTTTTGTATTCTGTCTTCGAATTTTGTTATGGTGTCCATCAGCCAACAATCCACTGATATTCCAAAAAAAAAAAAAAAAAAAGATAGAGATAGGCCACACAAGGCTAAGCCTTCTGACTACGTTACCGCTAAGCAAGACGTCAGTTCTCAGGAATTCAGTGAGGTGCTTTCGCAGCCCCTGATGCCTGACTCGCTTTCTACGCAGGCCTCTGCCGAGACCCATTGAGTCTGGTATGCTGCAGAAATCCACTTAGTCTTTGAGCCTTTGGCCGTCTGCCTCGGTTCGGTCTAGAGACACTAAGCAGGCACTGGCTTCCGAGGAGGCCATTTGCACTACTGATTCTAGACAAAAAAATGACGTCTTCTGTTCCAACTACCATTTCTCAGAGACTGACAGATTCTCTCAGGCCTCGAAGCCAGGCCACTCCTAGGAAATCTGCCTCTAGCCACCATCTTGCTACTGCTCCCCCACCCCAAGTTCAAATGCTTAAAATGGCGGAGGATCTCATCTCCCTTATCCGAGGTACTCAAGCCCCCACCCCAAAAAGGTAAAGGCTTCCTTCTCCAGAAATTGACAGACCAAGAGTCTGAGGAATCTGATTATTCTGCCTTTGAAGAGAAACAGCCACCCTTAACTGTTTGAGGACTCAGATGCAGAGGAATCCATCCCCTCTGCCTCCTCTCCAGAGGACCATTCCTTCGGGAAAACCCTCCACTCCCCCGGGGAACATTTACAGTGGGAATCTCAGGACTACCTACAGAAACCACTTGGAGAGTTTCTGGGCCTGCCCCAGCACAGGCCTCTGGCAATCCCTCCTATTCTAGATGTGGTGGATGATGTTTTTCTTGAATCCAGTCTGGCCCCTGATGCCCTGCCTCCTGCTCCGACTAAACCTGACAGGCACTATAGAGTACCAGATTCTCACAAATACCTGTACAGGAACCCTGCTGCAGACCCCAAGGTCATTACACAAGGACCCAAAGGAGCTAAGACTAATTCTGCCAAGAATCGTCTTCCTTCTGACAAAGACTACAGAGCTCTGAACAGGTGGAGTAAGAAAGTATACACCTCTGCAGCCTTGGCTATCAGAGCACTCATTTGTCAGTTCCATATGTTAAAATATCAACAACACACTTTGGAACAAATAAAGCAGAAGGCTGCTACCTCTCCTGATGGTGCCATCTCAAAAGAACTGGCATAATTACTTCACTCTGCTGGTCAAGTAGCAAAGCACTCATTACATTTCTGCTGAACAAGTTGGAAAACATACTTTGCAATGTGGTTTTGATTCTTTAGAGGCCTCTTGCAGGGCTGCTGTTACTGGGTCTTTGCTTAGAAGGCATGCTTGGCTTAAGGAGCAATCTTCGCTTGATCATGTTAAAGCTAAATTGTTGGATGCTCCTTTAAATCAGGACCGCCTGTTTGGCAACAAGGCTGAAGAAGTTCTTAAAAAGATGGAAGATGAAGCTAAATCTATGCAAACTGTTAAAGATGTTTTACAAGTTCAGCCTCCTAGATTTAGTAGGCACTGGCCCTCTAAGAATTGGTCCTTTCCAGCCCCTTTCAGGTCTTCTCAGGCCAAACCCAGACACAGCAAAAACCCCAGGTTTCAGTCCCAGAGGACTCACAGAACTAAGCAGTGGGGGGCCTCCACTTCCAAGTCTGGGAATAACAAGACTCCTCCCTATGGTAAACTGTCTCAAAGACTTTCTTTTAAAATTTCCAAGCACTTATCTTCTGACTGCCCCTTTGGGGGGGAAAGATTGCTCTTCATGCAAAGAACTGGGAACTCATTACCCAGGACAAATGGGATGTTCGTGTTTCACTGTTGCGTTCATTACACTTGGGTTATCCTGCTGGCAGGCTACCCGCAGTCAGCCTGAATTCCAAAGTCCTGGTCTGGCATCGTTTGCTGTCGCCTCTTCCCTGATGTCAGTATACCGGGGGTATAAAACATGCAGCCGACACCATTTTCTTCAGTCTTTCTTGCCACGCGGTGCCCGAAGCAAAAGCAGTTCGCAAGTGCCAGTCGGCCGTCTCCTGAGGTTTTCAAAATCGAATTTCAGATCCGAAGTCTTCAATAAAGCCAAGTACCCCATTGGGGAAACTTTTTTCTTGCTCCAGACCGTTGTCAGAAAAAGTTAACAATTGTATTTCTTGTGGGAAACAAATACCTCATAAGGATTTTCATTCTTACTGTATTCCTTGCCTAGGCCCTGACCACGATGTTGCTAGCTGTCTGTTTTGTGCTAGATTTAACCAACGCACTATTAAGCGTCAGTACGATTTTGCTTTCCATTACTTTGGCCGTAGGTTTAATTGTATAATGCCATCGGAGCAGCCGACCGGAGTTTATAAAAAGCACAAGGAAAAGGACAGGCATCTGAGGTCCAAAACCGACTACGAGGCCTCCGTTAGGCCAATCGACGGTTCGCCGGTCATCAGTGAGGTGCTTTCACAGCCCATGACGCCCGCTATCTCAAAGCCACAGGCCGCTTCCGACTCCCACGTGGAGACAGCTAGGCCTCTGGATACTCAAGGTATTGGACACTCAGAAACTATTCCCTCAGATGGGTCCGGAGCCACTAAGCAGGCATCGGCTTCTGAGGGTGTTTTCAGACCTACACAGCTATATGTCAAGCCAACCTCAGCTTCCAAGGCAAAGACTAAAACAGCTTTAAAGACAAAGAAACAAGTACAGCATTCTTCTGGACAGGCTTCCATGCCTAAGAAACAGATGCTTAAAATGGCCGAAGACCTAATTACTTTGATCAGGGGTTCCCATCCCCCTCCTGATAAGAGGCCTAGGCAAGACACAGAATATGATTATTCTTATCAGGTCTCCATTTCTTCTGACTCCTCTTCAGAACAGGGATACTCTCTTCCTCCCTATGAGGATTCTGATGCTGAAGAATCTATTCCTTCAGCCTCTCCTCCTGAGGATTATTCTTTTGGGGAAACCCTGCATACCATGAGGGAGCATTTCCACTGGGAGAGCCAAGATTACTCAGAATCTAAGAAAAGGCTCAGAGAATTTCTTCTACTACCTCAGCACAGACCTCTTGCTATTCCACCTGTTCTAGACATTGTAGATTATGTATTTTCAGAGTACAGCCTATCTCCTGATTCTTTACCTCCTGCACCTGTTAAGCCAGACAGATACTACAGGGTTCCAGACTCTCATAAATTTCTATATAAAAACCCTGCTGCTGACCCAGAAAATATATCTCAGGGTCCCAAAGGGGTCAAGGCTTCTACTTCAAAAACCCTGTCTCCTCAGATAGGGATTCTAGGGCTCTGGACAGATGGGGGAAAAAAGTTTACACTTCTGCTACCTTGGCTGTAAGGGCTTTAAATTGTCCGTTTCATATGCTTAAATATCAGCAATACTTAATGTCACTGTTAAAACAGAAAATGTTGACAAATTCTGAATGTTCTGAAAACAAGGAAATGCAGGATTCATTGCATGCAGCTGAACAAGTGGGAAAGAATACTTTGCAATGTGGTTTTGATTCACTGGAGGCCTCTTGCAGGGCCGCTGTTACAAGTTCTGTCATTAGAAGGCATGCTTGGTTAAAGGAACAGAATCTGCCTGATCATGTTAAAGCAAAATTATTGGATGCTCCATTACAGCATTATACTTTGTTTGGTGTTAAGGCAGAAGAGGTGCTGAAGAAAATGGAGGATAAAGCGAAATCTATGAAGACAGTAAAGGATTCTTTACAGATACAACCACCCAGATTTAGCAGGAACTGGCCTTTTAAGAATTGGTCCTTTCCAGTTTCAGACAGGCCACAGAGGCAGATAACAGACACCCTAGAGGCAGACAACAGCCCCAGGGCTCATACAGGCCCAAACAATGGGGTGCTTCTACTTCCAAAAGCGGAGAAGACAAATCACAGCCATATAGAAAACAGTCCCAGTGACTTTCCTCTGCCAATGCCAAGCACTTATTTGTTGGCAACACCCTTAGGGGGAAAGCTAGCACTTTTTTCACAAAATTGGCACATGATCACCCAGGACAAATGGGTCTTAAATATAGTCTCTCAGGGCTACAGGTTCCACTTTCACACCCTTCCAAAGAAAAAAGGTATGCCAGACCTGCCACACAATCAATGGGCAGAGGCACAAAAGCAAGTTTAATCTCTCATGGACATTAGGGCTATTCAGCCAGTACCACAAGAGCATGGACAAGGATTTTATTCAAGACTTTTCGTAGTACGCAGAAAAGACAAAGCCTGGAGACCAATTCTGGACCTGTCTAAACACTTTTCTGGACGTTCCAAAATTCAAAATGTTGACTCTGCAGCAGCTTCTGCCCATGCTGGGCAAGAAGGCTTGACTTGTAACTTTGGAGGCATTACCTGCATGTTCCAATCAGACAATCTTGCAGAAGATACCTCAGATTCATAGCTGGCTCAATGCACTACCAATTCTCTGCACTGCCCTTTGGCTTATCTACTGCGCCCAGGGTCTTCACAAAATGCCTGGCACCAGTAATTGCATTTTGCAGACAGTAATTGCACTTTGCAGACAAAGAGGAATTCAAATATATCCCTACTTGGACGACTGCCTTATTCAAGCAGAGAACAGACATTCTACTAAAGCATCTGGCGTTTATAAAAAGATTACTAATTTGCCTAGAGTATACAGTAAACGAAAAGAAATCAAAACTAGTACCCTCTCAAGAGATAATATTCCTTGCAAGCTTAAATACAACTGCCCAGATGGCTTATCTCACGCCAGACAAACAAAGGCAACTGACTTCTTACTTTGAAAGCATGGCAACAAAGACCCAGTTATCTGCAAGAAAAATTCTGCAGGCTTTGGGCTTCATGGCATCCTGCATTCTGCTAATTCCATATGCAAGACTGCATATGAGGAAGCTACAATGGTATCTAAAAAGTGTTTGGACTCAACATTGCCACAGCCTCCCTCATTCCCTGCCTGCAACAGGAGTTTCTTTGGTGGGCACAGGTAGCTTGCCAGTAGGATAACACAAGTGTAATGACTGCAACAGTGAATGCACTCTAACATCTACATTTAAGGTAGGTACACAACTGTACTTTTTAAATATAGTGTCCCAGAGATACAGATTTCACTTCCACATGTTGCCAACGCCATGTGGGTGGCCGGACCTACCCCCAAATCAGTGGGCAGAGGCCCCAAAACAAGTACTTTCTCTCTCAAGCATGGGGGCTATTCAACTGGCACCAGAAGAGGAAAAGGGACAAGGTTTCTACTCGAGACTTTTCCTGGTACCCAGAAAAGACAAATCACGGCGTCCTATCCTGGACCTGTCTACTCCAAACACCTTTCTGGAGATTCCAAAATTCAAGATGCTGACTCTTCACTAATTACTTCCTATGCTAGGCAAAGATGCCTGGTTGGCAACACTAGATTTAAAATAAATGAACCTGCACATCCCAATCAGGGAATCTTGCAGAAAATACCTACGCTTCAAAGCAGGCAACACGTACTATCAGTTCTCTGCACTGACCTTTGGCTTATCTACTGTGCCCAGGTTATTCACAAAGTGCCTAGCTCCAGTTATTGGATTTTGCAGGCAAAGAAGTATTCAAATGTACCCATACCTGGGCGATTGTCTAATTCAGGCAGAAAGCCAGGACATACTTTTGAATCATCTGACTTTTGTAAAAAGGGTTCTAACTTGCCTGGGGGGATATACCTTAAACGAAAAGAAATCACAACTGGTACCCTGTCAACAAATTACATTCCTGGGAGCAAGCCTGAATACAACTTCCCAGACGGCTTACCTCACGCCAGAAAAGCAAATTCATTTGACAATCTACTTCAAACAAGTGGCCACAAAAACCCTGCTATCTGCAAGACAAATACTGCAAGCCTTGGGTTCATGGCTTCCTACATTCTTCTAATTCCATATGCAAGACTGCATATGAGGAAGCTACAGCGGTATCTAAAAAGTCTATGGAGTCAACATTCTCAGCCTAGAAACAATGATTCCTGTCATACCTTGCCTATGCCTAGAGTTCCTTTGGTGGGCAGAGTCCTGCTACCAAAACAAGGGACTACCTTTCACACCACACCCTGCTGCAGAAACCCTAACAACAGATCAACCTATGCATGGGGGACTCACCTGGCAGGGAAGTGCATTCAGGGCAAATGGAACCCAAGTCAAATGCACCTGAATACCAATCAAAAAGAAATGTTAGCTGTACAGAATGCTCTGACAGCCTTTAAGGATTACATTCTTGCAGGACAACTAATAGTAAAGACGGACAACACCACAGTTATGTGGTACATAAACAAGCAGGGGGGGTACACATTCTTATCTCCTCTGCAGACTAGCCATGGCATTGTGGAACACTGCCTTGAGCTACCAAGTGCACCTACAAGCTCAATTCCTGCCAGGAAAATTAAATACACTGGCAGACGAACTAAGCGGAAACCTCATGGACCCACACGAGTGGAAAATGGAACCAAGGAATTTCAGCATGTTGACAAGCGAATGGGGGAACCCAGATATAGACCTGTTTGCCTCCCCCCAGAACTACCAGTTGGACAAATTTTGCACAAGAACTCCCCACAAACAAGCTTGGAAAGTGGATGCTCTGTCCATCAGTCTATGCCCCCCCCCCGCTGCTTCTGATCTCCAAAGTACTACTAAAAGTCACAGGACAAACCAAGGATGATTTTGATTGCTCCAGACTGGCCACACTAACACTGGTACCCCCTCCTGCGCAGTGTCATGGTTATCTCCATGGCACCTACCTCAGACTCCTTCCCTGCTGTCTCAGCAGGGGAACCAGATTCTGCACCCTCAGCTTCCAACACTGAACCTTGCAGCCTGGCGAATTACCTAAACTCTCCCTTACCATCTCTCAGCAAACCTGTGATGGATATCATCCTAGAGGCAAGGAGGCCTAGTACTAGAAAATCTTGTGCCGAAAAATGGAAAAGATTCTATGCCTGTAACCAATCTCAAGGGATGAGCACAGCAGCACCCAATTTACCTCAGATTTTACAATACTTAACTGAGATGTTTCACAAGAGCCTGTCTTTTTCCTCCATTAAAATCCACGCCTCAGCCATTTCAGCTCATAACATAGAGCCTCCCCTGTTCTCTCATCCACTGCTCAAGCAGTTCCTCAGAGGGGACAAAAATTTGAGGCCACCTAGGAGAACTCCAACCCCAGCCTGGGACCTTAACTTTGTATTGGAGAAACTCGCTCTACCTCCTTTCGAGCCAGCTGCTACTGCAGACTTAAAATTTCTTTCTTGGAAAACAGCTTTCCTTTTAGCAATCATTTTGGCTAGAAGGGTATCTGAATTACAGGCCCTTATGGCAGTGGAGCCTTTCATCATCTTTCATGCAGACAGGATGTCACTCGGAACCAATCCATCTTTCATGCCCAGGGTGGTATCCACTGTGTCTCTTAATCAGTCCATTCATTTGCCAACCTTCTTTCCCATTCCACAGAACAAAGGAGAATGGATACTGCATTCCTTGGATGTGCACAGACAACTTAGATTCTACTTGGACAGGACTAAACCTCAAAATCTGAACTGCTGATTGCATTTGCTGCAGGGGCAGAGGGGAAGGCGGTTTCAAAACAAACCATTTCAAATGGATAAGCCATTGCATTCATTTCTGCTATAAGCACCATGGAAAACCTATCCCCCAGGGGGTCAGACCTCACTCCACCAGAGCTGCATCTACTTCTACAGCCTTTCTCAGAGGCGTTCCTATCAGGGACATCCTAGAAGTTGCCACCTGGAGTTCTGTACATAACTTTCACCAAGCATAATCATTTACCAATTTTCTCTAAATCCAGAGCTGGCTTTGCCTCTGCAGTCTTGCAGGGCCTTATAGCTGGTCCTAATGCTCTCTAAACTCCTCCTCCCAACCATAGCTTTGGAATCTACCCAAATGTAATGACTGCAACAGTGAATCACGAAGAACATAGTACAGTTGTGTACACTTATCATAAATGTAGATGTTTGAGTGTATTCACTGTTGCAGTCCTGGTTACCCTCCCTCCTGCCCCCTAACTTTTGGCTATACCTCTACTTTCCTTTACTATGCTTAAAAGCCTTTTTGGTGTATTTGAATTTTTGTTGGAGGTATACCTTTGTGTTTTTATGTTCAATTGCTTCTCATTAGGGGAGCACCTGACATCTGAGGCAAGAAAAACTGATATAATGGCATCGGCTGCATGTTTTATACCCCTGACGACCTGACATCATGGAAGAAGGGACAGCAACCGACGCAGGACCTAAGACTTTGTTAATCAGGCCGACTGAGGGCAACCTGCAAGCAGATTACCCAAATGTAATGACTGCAACAGTGAATACACTCAAACATCTACATTTATGGTAAGTGTACACAACTGTACTTTCTTCAGGTTTCACTGTTGCAGTCATCACATTTGGGTTATCCCTGACAGGGTAGCCCTCAGTCGGTCTGAATACCGGAGGCTTAGTATTTCTGCGTGGATTGCTGTCACTTCAGAACTGATGTCAGGTTGTCAGTAGTATAAAGTAAGGCAGCCGACAGTCTTTCTTGCCATGGAGCCCAAAGCAGATGAAGTTCACACGAGTGACGGTTGGCCGCTACCTGAGTTTTGTCTACCGATTTGAAGCTGAGGTCTTCCAAAGCTAAATACCCTGTTGGAGATCCTTTTTTCTTGCAGTAGCCGATGTCAGAAAAAGTTAATGATTGTCTCGCTTGTGGAAAGAAAGTACCACACCAAGACTTTCATTCTTACTGTGTCATGATGTCCTCCGCTGTCACTTCTGTACTTTGTTCAACACCAGAACTGTCCATCGCCAGGCCCTTATTGTTGCTATTTTCGCTTGCATTCCTCAAACGCTGATTTGGCTTTGGTAAGCCATCCAACAGCAGCAGATCTGAAAAAATGTAAAGATAAAGACAGAGACAGACTGCACAGGTCCAAGACTACCAGTGACACTTCCATTAAGCTAGTAGTCAGTTCTCCAGTCCTCAGTGAGGTGCTTTTGCAGCCCCTGATGCCTGCTTTTGTGAATTCGCAGGCCACTGCCGAGACCCTTTCAGAGTCTGGTATGCCGCAAAACTCTTCAACTAAGGATCAAGTGGCCATCTCTACCTTAGATGGGTCCGGAGCCACTGAGCAGACACCGGAGTCTGAGGAAGTCCTTTGCACTACCGATTCTTGACACAAACCAACGTCATCTTTTGCGACTACCATTCTTTTGAAAACTACCGAGTTTCTTAGGCTCTGGGTATGAACCACACCCAAAAAAATGATGACCCAATCTCAGACACCTGCTTCCTTGCCTCAGTCTCAAATGCTTAAAATGGTGGAAGGACCATATCATGCTGATCAGGGGAAGCCAAGCTACCCCCTCCAAAAGGAAAAGGGATATGTCTCCTGTAGTTTTGTCTGAACAAGAGTCAGATAACTCTGATGTATCTGAATATGACATGCAAACCCCTCTCTACTTATGAGGATTCTGATGCAGTGGGTGCCATCCATTCTGCCTCTCCCCCAGAGGATTTTTCTTTTGGGGAAACCCTTCATACCTTAAGGGAGCATTTCCAATGGGAGAGTCAGGACTACCCTCAGTCTGAAGAGAGAGACTGGGAATTCTTAGATTTTCCACAGCATAGACCCTTGGCCGTCCCCCCAGTCCTGGATGTTGTGGAGGATGTTTACCTGGAATCCAGCTTGACTCCTAACACACTCCCCCCTGCACCCAGAAAACCAAATGGGTACTATAGAGTCCCTGACGCTCACAAATTTATTTTTAAAAGTCGTCCTGCTGACCCTGAGGTAATTTCTCAAGGGCCTAAAGGGATTAAAGCAACCTCTGCTAAGAATCCCATCCCCTCAGATAGGGATTCCTGAGCACTAGACAGATGGGGTAAAAAAAAGTATACACCTTGGCTACTCTTGCTATCAGGGCACTAAATTGCCAGTTTCATATGTTAAAATTTCAGCAACATACCCTGGAACTCCTCAAACAAAAAATGTCTTCCTTTCCTGCTTGTGCAGAATCTAAAGAATTGCAAGAGTTAATGCATTCTGCACGTCAAGTAACTAAGCACACCTTGCACTGTGCTTTTGATGCCGTAGAAACTTCTTGTAGGGCAGCAGTCACTGGATCTGTCATTAGAAGGCATGCATGGTTTAAGGAACAGCCCTTGCCAGACCATGTCAGATCTAAATTGTTGGATGCCCCTTTGCACAAAGACAACTTATTTGGCACTAAGAGGTCTTAAAAAAGATGGAAGAAAAAGCAAAATCTATGCAGACAGTTAAGAATTTCTTACAGGTCCAGCCACCCAGGTTCAGCAGGCATTGTCCCACCAAGCACAGGTCTTTTACTGCTCCCACTAAGCCAGTCCAGCCCAGAACCCACCAGACAGCAGCCAGAGGGAATGCAGAGATCTAAGCAGTGGACTACCTCCACTTCAAAACCACGGAGTTCTAAGCCCCACCCCCCCTTATGGTAAGAACTCACAATGACTCACCTCCCCCTGCCTCTACCCACCCTCACTTACTCCTAGGAGGAAAACTGTCCTTTCACACAAGCACCTGGGCCACCATTAACAACGACTGCTGGGTTCTCAACATAGTGTCCCAGGGATACACATTTTCTTTCCACACCCTTCCTACCCCAAAAGGGTTCCCAGATCTACTTCCAAACCAGTTGGCAGAGGCGCAAAAGCAAGTCTTTTCCCTGCTCTCTGAGGGCAGTAGAGCACATTCTTGCAGAACAGAGAGGCCAAAGTTTCTACTCCAGACTTTTTCTGGTACCCAGAAAAGGACACCTGGCACCCCATCCTCTATCTATCCATTCTTAATGCCTTCCTGGTGATCCCAAAATTCAAAATCCTCACCCTCCAGCAGCTGCTACCCATGCTCTCCAAGGATGCTTGGCTAGCCACTCTAGATCTAAAAGAGGCCTACCTCCATATTCCTTTCAGGGAATCATGCATAAAATATCTTCGATGTTCATAGTGTTTCACTTTTGCAGTCATTACAATTGGGTTATCCTGCTGGCAGGCTACCTGCAGTTAGCCCTGAATTCCAAAGTCTAGGTCCGGCGTCAGTTGCTGTCACCTCCTCCCTGATGTCAGTGCGCCAGGGGTAAAAAAGATGCAGCCGACAATATTTTCTTCTGTCTTTCTTGTCGTGCGGTGCTCGAAGCAAAAGCAGTTCGCAAGTGCCGGTCAGCCGACTCCTGAGATTTTCAAGTTCAAATTTCAGATCCGAAGTCTTCATTAAAAGCTAAGTACCCCATTGGGGAAACTTTTTTCTTGCTCCAGACCGATGTCATAAAAAGTTAATTGTATTTCTTGTGGGCAGCAAATACCTCATAAGGATTTTCATTCTTACTGTATTCCTTGCCTAGGCCCTGACCACGACATTGCCTGCTGTCGGTTTTGTGCTAGATTTAACCAAAGCACTATTAAGCATCGGTACGATTTTGCATTTCATTACTTTGGCAGACGATTTAGTTATATAATGCCGTCTGAACAGCGGACTACCAGAGTTTACAAAAAACGCAAAGAAAAAGAAAAGGACAGGCATTCAAGGTCCAAAACCGACGAGGCGGCTTCTAGGCCAGTCGCCGGTTTGCCGGTTCTCAGTAAGGTGCTTTCGCAGCCCCTGACGACTGCTACTTTAAAGCCGCAGGCTAATACCGACTCCCACGTGGAGTCAACCAGGCCTACAGAAACTCAAGGTATTGGACCTTCGGAAACCTTTCCCTCAGATGGGTCTGGAGCTGCTGTGCAGGCATCTGCTTCTGAGGGCTTTTTCAGGCCTACACAATTATATGTTAAAACGACTTCAGCTTCAAAGGCAAAGACTAAAGCAGCTTTAAAGACAAAGAAACAAGTACAACAGCCCCATGGACAGGCCTCCATACCTAAAAAACAGATGCTCAAAATGGCCAAAGACCTGATAACTTTGATCAGGGGTTCTCATCCCCCTCCTGACAAGAGGCCTAGGCAAGAGATAAATATGAATCTTCAGATCAGGTTTCCATTTCATCTGATTCCTCTTTTGATCAGCAATGCTCTCTTCCTCTATGAGGATTCTGATGCTGAAGAATCTATCCCCTCAGCTTCTCCACCTGAGGATTATTCTTTTTAGGAAACACTGTAATACCATGAGGGAGCATTTCCACTGGGAGAGCCAAGATTATTCAGAATCTAAGAAAAGGCTCAGAGACTTTCTTTTACTGCTTCAGCACAGGCCCCTTGCACCTATGCTAGACGTTGTAGATGATGTATTTTGAGTCCATTCTGACTCCTGACTCCTTACCTCCAGCTCCTGTTAAGCCAGACAGATACTACAGGGTTCCAGACTCCCACAAATTTATTTTTAAAAATCCTGCTGCTGACCCAGAAACTTCAGGGTCCCAATGGGGTCAAGTCTTCCACTGCAAAAAACCCTACCCCCTCTGACAAGAGATTCCGGGGCACTGGACAGATGGGGAAAAATACTTAATTTCTGCTACCTTGGCTATAAGGGCTTTAAATTATCAGTTTCATATGCTTAAATATCAGCAATACATAATCTCACTGCTTAAACAGAAAATGTTGACAAATTCTGAATGTGTAGAAAATAAAGAAATGCAGGATTTATTGCATGCAGCTGAACAAGTTGGAAACCATACTTTACAATGTGGTTTTGATTCTTTGGAGGCTTCCTGCAGAGCCGCTGTTACAGGTTCTGTCATTAGGAGGCATGCTTGGTTAAAGGAACAGAATCTGCCTGATCATGTTAAAGCAAAATTATTAGATGCTCCATTACAGCATGATACCTTGTTTGGTGTTAAAGCAGAAGATGTGTTGAAGAAAGTGGGGGACAAAGCCAAATCTATGCAGGCAGTCAAGGATTTCTTACAGGTACAGCCGCCAAGATTTAGCAGACACTGGCCTACAAAGAATTGGTCCTTTCCAGTGTCAGGCCACAAAGAGGCAGATACAGATGCTCTAGAGGCAGATCCCAGCCCCAAGGCTCATACAGGTCTAAACAATGGGGTGCTTCTACCTCCAAAAGCAGAGACGACAAGTCACAGCCATACAGAAAGCAGTCCCAATGACTTCCCCCTGCCAGCGCCAAACACTTATCTACTGGCAGCTCCTTTAGGAGGAAAACTAGCACTTTTTTCTCAAAACTGGCACCTTATCACCCAGGACAAATGTGTCTTGAACATAGTGTCACAAGGTTACAGGTTCCACTTTCACACCCTGCCAAGGGCAAACGGTATGCCAGACCTGCCAAAAAAATCAATGGGCAGAGGCACAAAAGCAAGTTTCATCCCTCATGGACATGAGGGCCATTCAGCAAGTACCACAGAAAGAGCAGGGACAAGGATTTTACTCAAGACTTTTCTTGGTGCCCAGAAAGGATAAAGCCTGGAGGCCAATACTGGACCTATCTATTCTAAACACATACCTGGATATTCCAAAATTCAAAATGTTGACTTTGCAGCAGCTTCTGCCCATGCTGGGCAAGAAGGCTTGGCTTGTAACTTTAGACCTAAAAGAGGCATATCTGCATGTCCCAATCAGGCAGTCATGCAGAAGATACCTCAGATTCATAGCTGGCTCAATGCACTACCAATTCTCTGCACTGCCCTTTGGCTTATCTACTGTGCCCAGGGTCTTCACAAAATGCCTGGCACCAGTAATTGCATTTTGAAGACAAAGAGGAATACAAATATATCCTTACTTGGACGACTGCCTTATTCAAGCAGAGAACAAGGACATACTACTTACAGCATCTGGCGTTTGTAAAAATATTAACATGCCTAGGGTACACAGTAAACAAAAAGAAATCAAAACTTGTACCCTCTCAAGAGATAATATTCTTGGGTGCAAGCTTAAGTACAACTGCCCAGATGGCTTATCTCATGCCAGACAAAGGCAACTGACTACTTATTTCAAATTGTTGGCAACAAACACCCAGTTAACTGCAAGAAAAATTCTGCAGGCTTTGAGCTTCATGGCATCCTGCATTCTGCTAATTCCGTATGCAAGACTGCATATGAGGAAACTACAATGGTATCTAAAAAGTGTTTGGACTCAACATTGCCACAGCCTGGAAACAATAATTACACTCATTCCCTGCCTACAACAGGAGTTTCGATGGTGGTCAGAGGCCTGTCACCACAACAAGGGGCAGCCATTCACCATACCCCCAGCCAGGCAAACTGACAACAGATGCATCTGATTATGCCTGGTGAGCCCACATAGCAGGAAGATGTATTCAGGGCTCATGGTCTGCAATCCAAATAAATCTACATATCAATCAAAAAGAGATGCTATTAAATGCCCTGACAGCCTTCAAGGATCTACTTCATCCAGGACAACTACTAATAAAGATTGGCAATACTACAGTCATGTGGTACATAAACAAGCAGGGAGGCACACATTCCTACCCCCTTTGCAGACTAGCCATGACTTTGTGGGGCACAGCATTGACTTACCAAGTACATCTGCAAGCACAATTCCTGCCAGGAAAGATAAATACTCTGGCAGACTAAGCAGAAACCTCATGGATCCCCACGAGTGGAAATTGGATCCACAAGTCTTCAACATAACAAGGAATTAGGGATGCCTGGACATAGATCTATTTGCCTCCCCTCAACTGCCAACTACAGAGATTCTGCACAAGGACTTATCACAAGCAAGCATGGAAAGTGGATGCTCTATATTTCATTTGGAAAAACTTAACAGTATACGCCTTTCCCCCACTGCCTCTCCTCCCCAAGGTACTCCTAAAGGTCAGACAAGAGAAGCCAAAAATGATACTGATTGCCCGAGACTGGCCCCACCAGCACTGGTACCCAATCCTAAGGAACTTTACTCAATGCCCAGCATGGACATTACCTCAAATTCCTCACTTACTGACCGAACAAAACAATCAGATCCTGCACAGCCAACTCAAGACCTTAAATCTGGTAGCATGGCGGATAATGTAGCTTTTCAAAACACACCTCTCTCTAAAGCGGTTATGGATGTTATCTTGGATGCCATGAGGCCCAGTACCAGAAAATCTTATGCAGAAAAATTGAAGAGATTCTGTGCTTGGAACCAGGCACAAGGGATTGACATGATTGTTCCAAATATCCCTCAGATTTTGCAATACTTAACTGAGATGCTGGACAAAGGCCTATCCTTTTCATCAATTAAGATTCATGCCTCTGCCATTTCAGCTCATTACAATACAGAGCCACCTATTTTTTCTCCTCCTTTATTAAGGCAGTACCTCAGAGAAGCCAAAACCTTACGGCCGCCAAGGAGATCACCAATACCTGCATGGGACCTCAATTATGTATTGGAAAAACTCACTCTGCCTCCTTTTGAGCCAGCCACTACATCTGATATAAAATTTTTTATCATGGAAAACAACTCTGTTCCTAGCAATAACCTCTGCAAGAAGAGTCTGTGCTACAGGCACTCATGGCTGTGGAACCTTTTATCATTTTCCATCCAGATAGGGTTTCTCTAAGGACAAACCCCACTTTTATGCCAAAGGTAGTGTCCAGTGTGGCCCTCAACCAAACTATTCATTTGCCTACCTTTTATCCAAACCTACAGAATAAGGGCGAGAAACTTCTGCATTTTTTCGACATACACAGACAGCTGTGCTTCTACTTGGGCAATACCAAAGCTTTCAGAAAGACTGAGTAATTAACTGGTAGCATATGCTACAGGATCACAAGAAAAGGCCATCTCAAAGCAGACTATTTCAAAGTGCATAGGTCACTGCATTCGTCTATGCTATTCTCAACATGGCAAATCAGTGCCTAAGGGCATTAGGCCACATTCAGACAGAGCAGCAGCCACTTCAGCAGCCTTCCTCAGAGGAGTGCCAACCAAAGATATTTTAGAGGCTGCAACCTGGAGTTCAGTGCATACTTTTACAAAGCACTACCACTTACCACTCTACTCCAAATCCAGGGCAGGCTTTGCCATTGTAGTACTGCAGGGTCTCATAGCTGCTCCTAATTCTATTTAGTTCCAGCCTTCCAACCTTAGCTTTGGGATTCAACCCAATTGTAATGACTGCAACAGTGAAACACGATGAACATAGTACAGTTGTGTACCTACCATAAATGTAGATGTTAGAGTGTATTCACTGTTGCAGTCCAGGTTACCCACCATCCTCCTTATCTTTGCTGGACCTTATCTGTACTTCTCTATTCTATACAACCTATGTGGTGTATTTGCTTGTAGATGAAGGAAGCTTGAAAATGGCGTTGGCTGCATCTTTTATACCCCTGGTGCACTGACGTCAGGGAGGAGGCGACAGCAACTGACACCGGACCTAGACTTTGGAATTCAGGCCAACTATGGGTAGCCTGCCAGCAGGATAACCCAATTGTAATTATTATTAAACAATTTTGGGAATATCTATGTTCATTGGATAGTGTTCAGACATGGTTGAATTTGGAACTTAAATTTTCTTGCCGCAGGGGTAAAAATATAAAAGATTTTTTAGTTAAAAGTCGATTTAATTTACCATTGGATGTTCTCCATCACAACATTGGTAAAAAAGGTACTTACCCTTGTGGTAAGTAAGGCATGTAATTTTGTTGCATCTTGTTTTCCATATATTAATAGTATTAAGTTTAATACTAAATACACCTTTCATTGTAATTCTAAGGGTGTTATATATGCGTTAGTGTCCATGCAAGAAATTCTATATTGGTGAAACCAAGAGAGCCTTCAAAGTAAGGCTCTTGGAACACATTAGGGACATTGATAATAAAAAAGAATCAAGCCCTGTAGCTATGCACTTTTTAAATTTTCATAATGGTGATAGCAGGGGCTTACAAGGTACTATTTTGGAACAAGTTCATGTTTCTGAATATAACAATGTAGATATTAAATCACTTTTATTGTATAAAGAAGCTGTATATATGTTGAAATTTAAAACAGTTTCTCCTTTTGGTTTGAATGAAGATTTTAATTGGAAAGTGCTGCTAAACTAATTGTTAATTATATAATTAACTAATAAAAATTGGAATTTTGCTTCAGTATATATTGGTCTGTGGTTTTTCATGTTTTATACTCCTTGAAGGCTGTGGCCGAGACGTCAGAGTTCTAAAATAAATTGCTTTTGGTGGATCCTTTGGCTGTTGTTTTTCCTGGTTTTGCTGTTCTGGTTGCTTTGGTGGATATATCCATGTCGAATGATCCCCATCTTCACCTTCCTCGAGTTTTTCGAGAAAATATGGATGGTAGTCAACTGATAAACAAGCAGGGGGGGTACACATTCTTACTCCATCTGCAGACTAGCCATGGCATTGTTGAACACAGCCCTGAGCTACCAAGTGCATCTACAAGCTCAATTCCTGCCAGGAAAACTAAATACACTGGCAGATGAACTAAGCAGAAACCTCATGGACCCACATGAGTGGAAATTGG
The DNA here is from genome assembly GCF_019279795.1 of Protopterus annectens. Taxonomy (NCBI): domain Eukaryota; kingdom Metazoa; phylum Chordata; order Ceratodontiformes; family Protopteridae; genus Protopterus; species Protopterus annectens. The sequence continues at coordinate 627,963,977 of NC_056737.1, read as the reverse complement.
AACCAAGGATTTTCAACATGTTGACAAGCAAATGGGGGAGCCCAGATATAGACATGTTTGCCTCCCCCCAGAACTATCAGTTTGACAAATTTTGCACAGGGACTCCCCATAAACAATCTTGGAAAGTGGATACTCTGTCCTTCAGTTTATGCCTTTCCTCCTCGGCTCTCCAAAGTACTACTAAAGATCAAACAAGACAAACCAAGGATGATTTTGATTGCACCAGACAGGCCACTGCCTCTTGAGCAGTGTGTCACTGTTGGCCCCATGGCACCTGCCTCAGACTCCTACCCTATTGTCTCAGCAAGAGAACCAGATTCTGCACCCCTAGCTTCAAACACTAAACCTAACAGCCTGGTTAATTGCCTAATCTCTCCTTTACCATCCCTCAGTAAACCAGTGATGGATATCATTTTAGAGGTAAGGAGGCCTAGTACTAGAAAATCTTATGCTGAAAAAATGGAAAAGATTCTGTGCCTGGAACCAATCTCAAGGGATGAGCAGAGCACTGCCCAGTGGATCTCAGATTTTACAATACTTAACTGAGATGCTTCACAAGGGCCTGTCCTCCTCTTCCTCAAAATTCACACCTCAGCCATTTCAGCTAATTATAACACAGAACCTCCCCTCTTCGATCATCCACTGCTCAAGCAGTTCCTCAGATGGGCTAAAAATTTACGACCACCCAGGAGAGCTCCAACTCCAGCCTGGGATCTTAACTTTCTATTGGAGAAACTCACTCTTCCTCCTTTTGAGCCAGCTGTTACTGCAGACTTAAAATTCCTTTCTTGGAAAACAGCTTTCCTTTTAGCAATCACTTCAGCAAGAAGGGTATCTGAATTACAGGCCCTTATGGCAGTGGAGCCTTTCATCATCTTTCATGCGGACAGGATGCCCCTCAGGACCAATCCCTCCTTCATGCCCAAGGTGGTATCCAGTGTGGCCATTAATCTGTCATAATTCATTTGCCAACCTTCTTTCCTAATCCACAGAACAAAGGGGAACAGATACTGCACTCCTTAGGTGTGCACAGACAAATCTACTTGGACAGGACTAAACCTCAAAGGAAATCTGAACTGCTGGTGGCATTTGCTGCAGGGGCAGAGGGGAAGGCTAATTCAAAGCAAACCATTTCTAAATGGATAGGCCATTGCATTAATTTCTGTTACAAGCACAATAGAAAACCTATCCCACAGAGGATCAGACCCAACTCAACCAGGGCTGCATCTACCTCTACAGCCTTTCTCAGAGGCGTTCCTAGCAGGGACATCCTAAAAGCTGCTACCTGGAGTTCTGTACATACTTTCACCAAGCATTACCATCTGCCAATTTTATCTAAATCCAGAGCTGGCTTTGCCACTGTAGTCTTGCAGGGCCTTATACCTGGTCCTAAAGCTATCTAAATTCCTCCTCCCATCTGTAGCTTTGGGAATTTACCTAAATGTAATGACTGCAACAGTGAAACACGAAGAACATAGTACAATTGTGTACACTTACCATAAATGTAGATGTTCGAGTGTATTTACTGTTGCAGTCCTGGATGTTCTTCATCTCACATTGCTGCAGTCCTAACACTTGGGTAGTCCGCTGTCCCTCGGTCGGCCCGAATATCAGAGTATAAGGCTGACGTCGGTCAAGGCGCATTTGACTGACATCAGAACGTCAGGGTACAAATGCGCATGACTGACGTCATATCCTCAGTCTTTTTTGCCGCATGGTCCGATGCAGAAGCAGTGTTGCGAGTGCCGTTCGGCGTTCTGAAATTTTTCGAATTCGGAGTTTCAGACCGAAGTCAGAGTTGGTTAAGTACCCCGTTGGGGAATATTTTTGTTTTTTCTTGCCTCAGTGGTTTACCGGATGTCAGAAAAAGTGAATAACTGTATTTCTTGTGGGAAACAGATACCGCATAGGGATTACCATAATTTGTGTATACCTTGTTTGGGACCTGAGCACGACGTTGTTGGGTGCCGCTTTTGTGCTAGGTTTAATAAACGCACTATAAAGCGGAGGTTGGATTGTGCCAGGTTGGTCTTTGGGAAGCGGTGCAATTACAAAATGCCGCCGGATGCTCCGGCGCGCTTCCTCAAAGAAGCGCAAGGACAAGGCAGTTAAACCTAGGTTAGAGGAGTCGTCCAACCGGACGCCGGTTCTTTAGAGGCGCCAGTGGAACCGGTGGTTCCGACGGAGGCCTCTCTGGAGTCCCAGGGAGAAACTTTGATTTTACAGGATGTGGCCTCCCAGGAGGCAGGTCAGGCTGTAGGGGCTTCTCAGATAACTGTACTCCCTCCCTTCCTAAGGGGTCTAGGCCCTCTCTTTCTGCTTCCAAGGCTTCTCCTAGAGGCAGGTCTAGTTTAGCTTCTGTGGGTGTCACTCCTAGTTCTTCAGGTGCTGTGCCCAAGAAGCACATGCTTAAAATGGCAGAAGATTTAATTACTTTAATTAGAGGTTCTATGCCCCCTCCTGATAAGAGGCCTAGGATTGAACCAGTGTTGGGGATTGGGAGCAGGTTTCGATGTGTCTGAGTCTTGGTTGAAGACTTGCAGGAGTATGCTCATTATTCTGATTCTGATGTGGATGATTCTACTCCTTCTGCTTCTCCTCCTGAGGATTTTTCTTTTCAGAGACCCTTCACTCCATGAGAGAGCATTTTAAATGGGAAGGTCAGGACTTCTCTGATTCCAGGAAAAGGCTTAGGGAATTTTGTTTTACCCCAGCATAGGCCTTTGGCTATACCTCCTGTTCTGAATGTGGTGGAAGATGTGTTTGCAGAGGCTTCTCTTAATCCTGATTCTTTGCCTCCTGCTCCTGTTAAACCTGATAGGTATTACAGGGTGCCTGAAGCTCATAAGTATCTTTTTAAGAGTCCTAGGGCAGACCCAGAAACTGTTAGCCAGGGGCCTAAGGGTGTTAAGGCTTCTGTTGTCAAGAATCCGGTTCCTGCAGATAAAGAGGTCAGGGCCTTGGATAGATGGGGAAAGAAAGTTTATACTTCTTCCACTCTAGCCATGAGAGCTTTGAATTGCCAGTTTCACATGTTGAAATATCAAAATTATCTCCTTTCACAGTTGAAATCTAAGGTTGATGCTCTGGCGGAAGGTATTGATTGTAAAGAGTTACAAGATTTAGTGCATGTTTCTGAACAGGTGGGTAAGCACTCTTTGCAATGTGGTTTCGATGCTGTACAGGCCTCGTCTAGGGTGGCTGCCACTGGGTCAGTTCTTCGCAGGCATGCCTGGCTGCGGGATCAAAATTTATCCGACCATGTTAAAACTAGGATTTTGGATGCCCCTTTGCAATCTGATGTCTTGTTTGGTTCCCCTGTTGAGGCAGTTTTAAAGAAAATGGAAGACAAGGCTAAGTCTATGCAGACTGTTAAAGAATTTTTGCAGGTTCAGCCTCCAAAGTTTAGTAGAAATTGGCCTACTAAGGGGTGGACGTATCCTTCTTATGATTCCCAGTCTAGGGGTAGATCTAGACGTGGCAGGGGCAGAGGTCAGGGCTCTTTCAGGCCTAGAACAGGGAGTTCTCCTGCACAGTCTTCAGGTGAGGGCAGGGGTCAGTCCTTTCGTAAACAAGCCCAATGACCTACCTTTTCAGCTGCCAGAACCTTCTCGCCTGGCAGCACCTTTGGGAGGAAGGTTGGCACTTTTCAAAGAAAATTGGAGTTTGATTACCCAAGACAGATGGGTATTGGATATCATACAGCACGGTTACAGGTTTTATTTCCATACCTTGCCTCCTTTCAAAGGCATGCCAGACATTCCTCCTCAACAAAGAATAGAGGCTCACAAGCAAATTTCTCTGTTACTTCAAATAGGGGCCATACAGCCGGTTCCTATGCCAGAAAGGGGCCTAGGATTTTATTCTCGCCTGTTCCTTGTACCAAAAAAGGGGAACACGTGGAGACCAATTTTGGATTTATCTATCCTCAACACTTATCTGGACATTCCCAAGTTCAAAATGTTGACGTTACAACAGCTTTTACCTCTGCTGGGCAACGATCACTGGATGGTAACTTTGGATCTCAAGGAGGCTTACCTTCATGTTCCTATCAGGCTAAGTTGCAGGAAGTATCTGCGTTTTCGGACTGGGACTTCTCACTATCAGTTCTCTGCATTGCCCTTTGGCTTATCTACTGCGCCCAGAGTATTTACGAAAGTTCTGGCTCCAGTGATAGCTTTCTTCAGGCTAAAAGGAATACAAATCTATCCTTATTTGGACGATTGCCTGATTCTGGCTCAAGAAAGGGACGAGCTTCTTCTTCATTTGGAAAATGTGATAGCAGTGCTAAGATGCCTGGGGTATTCTGTGAACGAAATAAACTCCAGTCTAGTACCCTCTCAAGACATGTGCTTTCTGGGTGTGAGACTGAATACAGCATCCCAGATGGCCTTTCTAACCCCGGACAAACAAAAGAATCTTTCCCTTTACTTCCATCATCTATCTCTTCAGTCTGGGCTGACTGTAAGGACAGTCCTTCAAGCCTTAGGGTTCATGGCATCTTGTATTCTGGTGCTTCCCAATGCCAAACTGCATATGAGGAAGTTGCAATGGTATCTCAAAAATGTATGGACACAGCACTGCCAGGAACTGGACACTCATTCCAATAATACCTTGCATTCAAAAGGAATTTTTGTGGTGGGCTCAGGAATGTCACCTAAACAAGGGACTCTCTGTGACCCGGCCAGAGGCGAGTCAAATTTTAACGACAGATGCCTCTGACAAAGCTTGGGGAGCTCATCTAAACGGAAAGTGGATACAAGACAAGTGGCCTGTCAGACTACAGCATCTACATATCAACTTGAAGGAGATGTTAGCAGTCCAGTTTGCATTAATAGCTTTCAAGGATTTACTTCTTCCAGGGCAGGTGTTGATTCTAACAGACAACACAACTGTCATGTGGTACATCAACAAGCAAGGGGGAACACATTCTTATCCTCTATGCAGGCAAGCAATGATTTTGTGGGAGACTGCTCTCAGTTTACAACTAAGTCTTCAGGCAAGGTTTCTGCCAGGAGCACAGAACTCCTTAGCAGATATGTTAAGCAGACAAATCATGGATCCCCACGAGTGGAAACTGGATCTTCATGTATTTCAGAAATTGACAGTGTCCTGGGGAACTCCAGACATAGATCTGTTCGCTTCTCCACTAAACCACCAGCTGCCAAAGTTTTGCACAAAGAGGTTTCATCCCACAGCTTGGAAAGTGGATGCTCTTTCTTTCAGTTGGAAAAATCTTCATGTGTATGCCTTTCCACCTCTGCCTCTCCTCCCAAAGGTTCTTCTGAAGGTCAGACAGGACAAGCCAAGGATGATTTTGATAGCTCCAGATTGGCCTCGACAGCACTGGTACCCATTACTGAGAAGTCTGGTACGGAAGCCTCCATGGCCTTTGCCTTTGATTCCACATCTGTTGTCCCAGGAGGACAGTCATTTGCTCAATGTCAAACTTCGCTCTCTTCACCTAACAGCCTGGCATATTCTGTTTTAAACCATAGAGGGTCTCAACTTCCACAACAAGTTTTGAATGTGATTTTGGAAGCTAAGAAGGCCTAGTACAAGGAAAGTGTACGCAGATAAATGGAAGAGATTTTTGTTTTGGAGTGCAGCTAAGGATTTGGATGTTTCTGAGCCTGATTTAAGTGTGGCTCTTCAATATCTTACTGAGTTATTACACAAAGGTTTGTCTTTCTCTTCTATTAAGATTCATGCTGCAGCAATCTCAGCTCATTACGATTGTGACCCATCATTGTTTTCTCATCCTTTGTTCAAGCAATTTCTTAGAGGGGCAAAGAATATAAGACCCCCACGAAGGGCTCCTACTCCGGCTTGGGATCTCAATTTTGTGTTGGAGAAACTCACTCTACAACCTTTTGAGCCTGCAGCTACTGCTGAGTTGAAATATTTGTCATGGAAGACTGCTTTTTTGTTGGCCATTACCTCTGCAAGAAGGGTTTCTGAATTACAGGCCCTTATGGCAGTTGAGCCTTTCTTAATTTTCCATAAGGATAGGGTATCTTTACGTACTAATCCTTCCTTTATGCCTAAAGTGGTTTCTAGTGTGGCTTTAAACCAAACTATTCATTTGCCTACTTTTTATGCAAATCCCCAAAATAAAGGGGAAAAGATTTTGCACACTTTAGATGTACACAGGCAGTTGCGATATTATTTGGACAGAACTAAAGGGTTCAGACAATCTCAGCAGTTATTAGTTTCTTTTGCTTTGTGCTCTCAGGGCAAGCCCGTGTCAAAACAAACTATTTCTAAGTGGATTGGATTTTGCATTGCTTTCTGTTATTCCCATCATGGCAAAGAGATTCCAGCTGGGATTAGGCCTCATTCCACTAGGGCTACTGCCACTTCAACAGCTTTTTTGAGGGGGGTGGCAACTAAGGATATTTTGGAGGCAGCCACTTGGAGTTCAGTGCATACCTTCTCTAGACATTACCACCTTCCATTATACTCTAAATCTAGGGCTGGTTTTGCCACTGCTGTGTTGCAGGGCATTTTGGCAGCTCCTGCTTCATTATAGTTTAGCCATCCTCCCTTACCTCTGCTTTGGGATTCTACCCAAGTGTTAGGACTGCAGCAATGTGAGATGAAGAACATAGTACAGTTTTGTACCTACCATAAATGTAGATGTTCGAAGATCCACATTGCTGCAGTCCAATTTACCCTCCCTCCTTCCCCTCTGTAGTTTGAGGTGGTTGTGTGGGTTGGGTTATCCATCTGAGGTATATTGTGTATATTGTATATTTTGTATATATTGTACATATTTTTGGTGTTAGGCTGGTTGGTTGTTTAGCTGTTGTCTATGGGTTTTGACCTTTCTTTTTAGGGTCTTCTGACATCTGGGGCAAGAAAAGACTGAGGATATGACGTCAGTCATGCGCATTTGTACCCTGACGTTCTGATGTCAGTCAAATGCGCCTTGACCGACGTCAGCCTTATACTCTGATATTCGGGCCGACCGAGGGACAGCGGACTACCCAAGTGTTAGGACTGCAGCAATGTGGATCTTCGAACATCTACATTTATGGTAGGTACAAAACTGTACTTTACCCTCCCTCCATCCCCTTTACTTCTTTTGGCTATACCTCTACTCTCCTTTACTATTCTCAAAAGCTTTTTGGTGTATTTGCTTTTTTGTTGGCGGTATAACCTTGTATATTTATAGATTTAATTGCTTCCCATTCGGGTGGCACCTGACTGAGGGCTACTGCAAGCAGATAACCCAAATGTGATGACTGCAACAGTGAATACATTCGAACATCTACATTTATAGTAAGTGTACACACCTGTACTTTCCTTGATTACCTCCACCCATTTCCTCAGCTTTGGGAATCAACCCAAATGTGATGACTGCAACACTGAAACACTTGGAACATAGTGCAGATGTTCTTCGTGTTTCACTGTTGCAGTCATCACATTTAGGTTATCTGCTTGCAGTAACCCTCAGTCGGCCTGATTATCAAAGTCTTGGGTTCTGCATCGGTTGCTGTCTCATCTTCCATGATGTCAGGTAGTCAGGGGTATAAAGCATGTAGCAGATGCCATTACATCAGTCTTTCTTGCCGTGTGGTGCCCGAAGCAAAAACAGTTAGCAAGTGCTGGTCAGCCGACTCGTGAAATTTTCGTTTGAGTTTCAGAACCAAAGTCTTCAACTAAAGCTAAGTACCCCGTTGGGGAAACTTTTTCTTGCTCTAAACCGATTTCAGTAAAAGTCAATAATTCTGTTTCTTGTGGAAAGCAAATAACTCATAAACATTTTCATTCATACTGTATTCCTTGCCTAGGCCCTGACCACGACGTACCTCACTGTCGGTTTTGTGCCTTATTTAAACAACGAACTATTCGTCGTCTGTATATTTACGCTTCTAAATATTTTGGTATTCAGTTCAACTATCCAGATATGGCTTCGGTAAGCCACCCGACTACCGACATTCTGATAAAATGCAAAGATAAAGACCGAGAGAGGCAGCCTAGGTCCAAAGCTGTCGACTACGCTTCTCCTAAGCTAGTCACCAGTTTGCCGGTACTCAGTGAGGTGCTTTTGCAGCCCCTGATACCTGCTACGTCAGATTCGCAGGCCTCTACTGAGACCCATTCGGAGTCCGGTATGCCCCGAGATGCTTCAACTGTGGAACCTGTGGATGTCCCTACCGTGAGGCTGTATTCAGGCCTACTGACTTGCATATTAAACCAACGCCATCTTCTTCAAGGCCTAAAACTCGATCCATGCCTAGAAAACAGATGCCCAGACTGCTTGGTCAGGCCTATACGCCTAAAAAAACAAATAAGAATGGCTGAAGACCTTGTTACTTTAATCAGGGGAAGCCAGCCTTCCTCCTCTGAGACCTAGGACTGAATTTGCTTATGATTCTTCTGATCAGGATTCTGAAATGTCTGTTTCCTCTGATGACCAGGATTTACCCTTATTTACCTATGAGGATTCTGATGCAGAGGACTCTATTCCCTCTGCTTCCTCCAGAGGATTTCTCTTTTGGTGAAACCTTGCATACTCTTAGGGGGCATTTCTGCTGGGAAAGCCAGGATTACTCTGATTCTAAAAAGAGGCTTGGGGATTTCTTACTCCTGCCCCAACACAGGCCTTTAGCTATCCCCCCTGTACTGGACATTGTTGATGATGACTTTTTGGAGTCTAGCTTGGCCCCTGACTCCTTACCTCCTGCTCCCAGAAAACTAGATAGATATTACAGGGTTCTCGCAAGTTCCTCTTTAAAAATCCTACTGCGGATCCTGAGACCATTTCACAGGGACCCAAGGGCATTAAGGCTACTACTGCAAAAAATCCTACCCCCTCTGATAGAGATTCCAGGGCGCTGGGTAGATGGGGTAAGAAGGTATGCAATTCTGCAGCCTTGGCCATTATGGCCTTAAACTGCCAGTTTCATATGTTAAAGTATCAGCAGCATATTATTGGATTGCTTAAACAAAAAATGATGATGATTCCTGACTGTGCTGAAAATAAGGATTTACAGGATTTAATGTATTCTGATGAATAAGCTGGAAAACATACTTTCCAGTGTGGTTTTGATTCACTAGAGGCATCTTGCACGGCTGCTGTCACTGGATCTGTACTTACAAGGCATGCTTGGCTTAAGGAGCAATCTTTACCAGATTATGTTAAAGCTAAATTGCTGGATGCTCCCTTAACCAGGCCCATCTGTTTGGCAACAAAGCAGTAGTAGTACTTAAAAAGATGGAGGAAAAAAACTAAATCTATGCAAACTGGTACCCCCTCTTATGCAGTGTCACTGTTGGTGCCATGTTGGCACCATGGCACCTGCCTCAGACCCCTACCCTGCTGTCCCAGCAGAAGGGCCAGATTCTGCACCCTCAGCTTCAAACCCTGAACCTGGCAGCCTGGCTATAATTACCTGATCTCTCCATTACCATCCCTCAGTAAATAAGTGTTGGATGTCATTCTGGAGGCAAGGAGGCCTAGTACTAGAAAATCTTATGCTGAAAAATGGAAAAGATTCTGTTCCTGGAACCAAACTCGGGATGGGCACAGCAGTGCCCAATTTACCTCAGATTCTTCAATACTTAACTGAGATGCTTCACAAGGGCCTTTCCTTTTCCTCCATCAAAATTCATGCCTCAGCCATTTCAGCTCATTACAACATAGAACCCACCCCTCTTCTCTCATCCTCTGCTCAAGCAGTTCCTCAGAGGGGCCAAAAACTTAAGACCACCCAAAAGAGCCACTACTCCAGCCTGGGACCTTAACTTTGTATTGGAAAAACTTACTCTACCTCCTTTTGAGCCAGCTGCAAATGCAGAGCTGAAATTCCTTTCTTGGAAAACAGCCTTCCTTTTAGCCATCACTTCAGCTAGAAGGGTGTCTGAATTACAGGCCCTTATGGCAGTGGAGCCTTTCATCATCTTTCATGCGTACAGGGTGTCCCTCAGGACAAATCCCTCCTTCATGCCCAAGGTAGTATCCAGTGTGGCTCTTAATCAGTCCATCCATTTGCCAACCTTCTTTCCTAATCCACAGAACAAAGGGGAACAGATATTGCACTCCTTAGATGTGCACAGACAACTTAGATTTTACTTGGACAGGACTAAACCTCTCAGGAAATCTGAACAGCTGCTGGTGGCATTTGCTGCAGGGGCAGAGGTGGGAAGCCCATTTAAAAACAAACCATTTCTAAATGGATAGTTCATTGCATTCATTTTTGCTGTAAGCACCATGGAAAACCTACCCCACAAGGGGGTAAGACATCATTCAACCAGGGCTGCATCTACCTCTACAGCCTTTCTCAGAGGTGTCCCTACCAGGGACATCCTAGAAGCTGCTACCTGGAGTTCTGTACATACTTTCACCAAGCATTTGCCAATTTTCTCTAAATCCGGAGCTGGTTTTGCCACTGCAGTCTTGCAGGGCCTTATAGCTGGTCCTAATACTATCTAAATTCCTCCTCCCATCCTTAGCTTTGGGAATCTACCCAAATGTGATAACTGCAACAGTGAAACACGAAGAACATAGAACAGTTGTGTACACTTACCATAAATGTAGATGTTTGAGTGTATTCACTGTTGCAGTCCTGGTTTGCCTCCCTTCATCCCCCTTTGTTTTTCTCTTTCCTTACAAGGGACATATTGGTATTTACTTTCTACTCATGGGGTTCTTCCACCAGAACCTGGCTCCTACACTTGGGGGCTCCTGACAGGTTAGGGCAAGAAAAATGGATGTAATGGCATCTGCTGCCTTACTTTATACCACTGATGACCTGACGTCAGTCCTGAAGCGACAGCAACTGACACAGAAATACTAAGCCTCTGGTATTTATGCCGGCCAAGGGCTACCCTGCCAGGGATAACCCACATGTGATGACTGCAACAGTGAATACACTCTAACATCTACATTTATAGTAAGTGTACACAACTGTACTTTTCCCTCCCTCCATCCCCCTTTTCACATCTTCCCCTAGGGGGACACATGCTTTCCAAGGTGGCTCTTGGCCACCAGGGCCACTTCTCTGTTTTCCCTTGTGCTTCTGATGGGTTATGGCAGGAAAAACTGATGTAATGATGTCTGCTACCTTGCTTTATAATACTGATTGATGACCTGATGTCAGACTACAGGCAACAGCAGCCGGTGCACAAAAACATTGACTCTGGTATTCGGGCCGGCGGAGGGCTACCACAGCATGGATAATCCACAGCTGATGACTGCAACGGTGAGGACACTCAAACATCTACATTTATGATAAGTGTACACAACTTTCTCTGTTAATTGCTACAAAGTGTTTGGGAGGGTGGCCTAATGGTTAAGGTGTTTGCCTTACAACCACAAGGTACTGGGTTTGAGTCTCTCAAGGGATAATTGGCTAGGCTTAAAATGGCTCGCAAGGACAGTTAGCCTAGTTACTCATCTGTGAACCTATGAACCTATCATGAGTAGGCTTTTGGTATTTCTAATGTCTGTACAACATCTCTTATACCCGATATTGGAAGACTAGCTATTTCACTTAACTGTTTTGGAGATGAAAACATTTTTTGGCATTGCTCCTTTGATGTTATCAAATTTAGTTTATGACCTTTCAATAAGGAAAATGGGACCTGTGCTACATGCAGTGTGCCTGTACTTTACATCTGTTGGCCAAGCACCCTTTTACTTCCAGGTATTCTTACCAGTGCCGTCTAAAAGTGTAATGCCCTCCTCCGCATGTGCAGGTGGACCTGTCCTTGTATATTGCCTTGTCACTAATATAAAGTAATTTCTGATCTTGTACGCATCTCTGTGTGTGTGTCTTTATCTCTGTAAAATAATTTTGATTGAATCTAAAATGATCGAAAATAAAACTAATTGCTGTACCCCTCCCTGCTAATTATGTATATACCAACTTGGAGTTTGCACAAAGGACCAAGTCTCTGACCCTGCAGCAACCTGATCTTGCACAAAAAGCAGTGGGCTAAAATATCATTAAGAAGAATGTTCACTCATGATAGTCTGCTCTTATTTACTGCACTAAAACTCATTTGCTGCTATGGGTGTTCGCTGTTTTGACTTGCAGCTATGTGTGTGCTTGTATGTAGTATATATTGACCATTGATTTCCTGTCACCACTATTTTATGTCACTGTTAATTGAACCATAATCAACTGACCCCTTTGCCTTTCCTATACTACTATGCCACTCTAATCTCATCTGTTTGTGTTAATTTTTTGCAGCCTCAATGATTATTGTCCCGACACCCTGAACTATATATTCTGCATGTTCCTATATTTTGGTTAGCCTCAATTTATCATTTTTTGCTGCATCTTTTATTGCAGTGATTGTTGGCACATAGTCCATATAATTATAGAAGTCTTTTGCCTCTTCAATTTCTCATATGAAGCTGGCTGTTTTAGAAATTGCAATTTGTTGAAAGTTTTATTTAATTGTAAATGCAATACTGTCCCTGTTCTTTGATACTGCTGTATGCAACTGTATATGAATGACTAATTTTTAAAATAGTACTTCCATGAATCTCCTTTATGTATGTATTTGTGAAAATTAACAAGGCACTGTAAATCTGTATATCTCATTTTGCTATTTGATAAAAATATTACTCTGTATTGTTATTTTCCGTGGAAAATTATTGTAACTTTTTCTGTGTTGTGTACTTTCATGTAGATATGTAGAGCTTCTCTCAGTGGGCCTCTGCTGAAAAGAGATTTGCTTTTGCTGATCCAGTTTGACTGTCCTAGTAAATAAATGTAAATAGTTTAAATTATGCACTTGTTACTCAACTTTGTTGTACATGCATGTCTAATACTGCAATTTGCACAATATATTCTGTGTTTTTTTGCATACATTGTCCTTCCATTTCACTGTTGCAGTATTCATTACATTAGGGATCCGCCCCCAAGGGTGACCCAAAGTCCAGCCAGTATACCAAAGCTTTTAGATTGCTTTTTTAAGGTATGCTGCATGTTGCACATATTCTCCTTGCAAAGTGTAGGGCATAGAGGTGAAGTTGGGACTTGCCATCCACAGAGCTTCATTGCCACCAGTCCGAACACCATCACTTGATCGTCTGTATGAATGCTTGTTCCGTTGCTGGTTCACCAAGCTGTTATGCATAAGTGCCATGATGTCCTTCAAGGATGCATCTGCAGTCCTCACATATGGGTTGTCCTGCCTCCGGCAGCCCTTCGGTCGGCCGGATTCCAAAGTCTGGGTCCGGCGTCGGCTGATTTTGCCCCTTCCCAGACGTCAGAGCGCCTGGAGTATAAAAGTGTCAGCCGACACCATCTTCCTCAGTCTTTCTTGCCGTGTGGTGCCCGAAGCAGAAGCAGTTCGCAAGTGCCGGTCGGCCAGCTCCTGTAATTCAGCTACCGAAGACTTCTAAAGCTAAAGTACCCCGTTGGGGACTCTTTCTTGCCTCAGCCGATGTCCGATAAAGTTAATAATTGCTTAACTTGTGGAAAACAAATACCTCATAAGGATTTCCACTCTTACTGCCTCCCCTGCCTAGGCCCAGACCACGACGTCTCGGCCTGTTCAGCCTGTGCTTCCTTCAATCGACTCACTCTCGGGTGTCGGGCGGAGTTTGCAGAGGAGTTTTTTGGGGATAGTTTCTCCTACAACATGCCGTTGGAGACTCCGACTCCTCATTTAACAAAGAAACGGAAGGACAAGGACCGACACACGCGGACCGCATTTTTGGCTGAACCCACGGCTAGGCCTACTGCGAGTGTCTCTGTCTCAGCTGAAACAGAGTCCTTTGTACTTCCGACCACCGAAACCGCTCAACCGACAACCTCGGCCCCGGAGGCCCCTGCTGAGTCGGTTATTGAATTTCCTTCAGAAACTGGTGTCTTGGAAACTTCTGACACCATTCCTCTAGACAAAACTACACCAGCACGTGGTGCAGCCAGGCCTCCTGCATCCATGTCCATAAAGGCATTTACCAGGGCTAAAGCTGCTAAACACACAAAAGCTATGCCTCCCAGGGTTATTCCTCAGGGACCCACTACAGGTTCACAGATTCTAACTTTAGCAGAGGACCTTATTTCCTTAATTAGGGGCTCTCAACCCCATCCGGACAGGGGCTCTCAACCTCCTCTAGACAAAAGCCCCAGGGTTGAGCCCTCTGATCCCCACTCCTCAGAGGAGGCCTCTGATGGCTCTGTTCTCTCGGACTACCAGGAGGAGGCTTTTTCGGCCTACAAGAATTCTGATGCAGAGGAATCTATTCCCTCGGCCTCCCCTCCTGAAGAACTATCCTTCGGGGAGACCCTTCACACTATGAGAGAGCATTTCAATTGGCAGGGCCAGGATTTCTCTGAGTCCAGGAAGAGATTAAGAACTTTTCTGCATTTACCGCAGCATAGACCTTTGGCTATTCCTCCTGTTTTGAATGTCATTGATGATGTGTACTCTGTCTAGCATAACCCCTGACACTCTTCCTCCTGCTCCTGTCAAACCCGATAGGTACTACAGGGTCCCGGGCTCACATCATTTTCTTTACAAGGCCCACTCTGCTGATCCAGAAACTATTTCCCAGGGCCCTAAAGGGGTTTCAGCTGCCACTACTAAAAATCCACTCCCCTCTGAAAGGGAGTCCAGGGCTTTAGAGAGATGGGGTAAAAAAGTGTATACTTCTGCTACTCTTTCTATGAGGGCATTAAATTGTCAATTTCATATGATACAGTACCAAGAGTATTTGTTAGATGAATTGCATAAGAAACTGTCTTCACCTGAACCCCTAGATCGCAAATCACTTCAGGATCTGGTACATAACTCCCAGCAGGTTAGCAACCATTTCTTGCAGTGTGGTTATGATGCATTGGAAGCTTCATGTAGGTCAGCTATGACAGGTGCAGTCATACGTAGGCATGCTTGGCTGAAGGAACAATCTCTGCCAGACCATGTTAAAGCTAAGCTTCTGGATGCTCCACTGGAAAAGCAAAAGTTATTTGGCTCCACTGCTCAGGAGGTCTTAAAGAAATTTGAGGAAAAGGCAAAATCTGTACAAACAGTCAAAGATTTTCTACAAGTCCAACCACCAAGATTCAGCAGAAATTGGCCTACCAAGAATTGGTCCTTTCCGGACACTGAAAGATTTCAGAGAGGCAAGAACAGGCGTGCCAGAGGTAGAGGGCAAGCTAGAGGCTCCTACAGAGGACGTCAATGGCAGCCTCCCAACCAGAGAGGTAGTGCAGGACCTACAACTGCTGCACAAGGACAGACTCGATGACTTTGCTTTGACTCCGCCAACCAGGGCTCAATTAGAAGCACCTTTGGGTGGAAAGCTTTCTTTATTCTCAGACAATTGGCACAGTATTACAAGAGACAAATGGACACTGCAAATAATAGACAAAGGATACAGGTTCCATTTTCACACATTGCCAAAAAGAAAAGGCATGCCAGACCTGCCACCAAATCCAAAGGGCAGAGGCTTTGAAACAAATCTCCAAATTAATGCAAATGAAAGCTATAGAAAAGGTTCCTCTTTCAGAAAAAGGCCAAGGATTTTATTCCAGACTATTCCTTGTTCCAAGAAAAGAAAAACAATGGAGGCCTATTCTCGACTTGTCCGCACTGAATATTTATCTAATTGTGCCAAAATTCAAAATGCTGACTCTACAGCAACTCCTTCCCATGCTGGGCAAGGGGTCTTGGCTGGTAACTCTAGACCTCAAGGAGGCATACCTGCATGTCCCTATCAGACAAAGTTGCAGAAGACACCTCAGATTTCTTGCAGGTTCAGAGCATTATCAATTCTCAGCATTGCCCTTTGGCTTATCTACTGCGCCCAGAGTATTCACGAAATGCCTGGCATCAGTAATTGCACACTGCAGACTTCAGGGGATTCAAATATACCCATATCTGGACGACTGCCTTATACAAGCGGACAGCCAACAAACTTTGGTAAAGGACTTGAATTATGCCATCCACCTACTGCAGGCCTTGGGATATACAGTCAACATTCACAAATCAAGACTTGTTCCATCCCAAAGAATAACTTTTCTGGGTGCGGATCTAGACACAACCACCCAAATGGCTTTTCTCACAGAAGAAAAACAAAGACAACTACCCGATTACTTCAAGAATCTGACAAGACAAACTTAGCTGACTGCAAGGAAAATCCTGCAGGCCCTGGGTTATATGGCATCTTGCATTCTACTGATTCCACAAGCAAGGCTGCATATGAGGAAATTACAATGGTACCTAAGGAGTTTATGGACGCAGCACAGTCACAGCTTAGAAACTTTGATCCCACTCATTCCATGCCTCCAAAAGGAATTTCTGTGGTGGGCTCAAGCAAGCCAGTCAAACAGGGGTCTGCCCTTCGTCAAACCAATAGCCAGCCAAACCATTACAATGGACGCTTCAGACCACGGTTGGGGAGCACACATGGAGGGCAGATGTATTCAAGGACTATGGTCACAAAAGGAGCTACGCATGCATATAAACCAAAAGGAAATGCTGGCGGTGATACATGCAATCGAGGCCTTCAAACTCTTTCTGCATCAAGGCCACCTGCTAATAAGGACAGACAACACCACAGTTATGTGGTACATAAACAAGCAAGGAGGTACCCATTCCTACCCTCTTTGCAGACTGGCAATGAATCTATGGGAACTTTCCCTGAAACTCAATATAGAGCTGCAATCACAGTTTGTGCCAGGAAAAGACAATATACTGGCGGACAGCCTAAGCAGAAATATCTTGGATGCACACGAATGGATGCTGTACCCAGACATCTTCTTTCAGATAGCACAATCATGGGGGAGGCCGGACATAGATCTTTTTGCCTCCCACCACAATCATCAGCTGAAGAAATTCTGCTCAAGGACATACCACCCACAAGCATGGAAAGTGGACGCCCTCTCTTTCAGCTGGAGAACTCTAACAGTGTATGCATTTCCACCTCTTCCATTAATGACCAAGGTCTTACTGAAGATCAGGACAGAGCAGCCAAAAGGGATTCTGATAGCTCCGGACTGGCCAAGACAGCACTGGTACCCACTGCAAAAGAGCATATCACGCATGAAACCGTGATCTCTTCCTCAATGGCCACTTCTCCTGACACAGCACAACTACAAAACTCTGCATTCCAACCTGAAAACCTTGCAACTAACAGCCTGGAGAATACCTTGACTCCTTCCCAGGATAAGCTATCCAAGAGAGTGAAGGATATCATCATGGAAGCTCGCCGGCCTTCCACAAGAAAGGCTTACTCAGCAAAATGGAAAAGATTTCGCACTTGGAGCACCTCAAAGGGCCTAGATGCGACAGTGATGAACATGGCACATATCCTGGAATACTTGGCAGAAATGCTCCACAATGGCCTGTCTTACTCTTCCATTAAAATTCATGCTTCAGCCATTTTAGCAGAATACAATACTGATCCACCTGTCTTCTCTCATCCTCTCCTAAGGCAGTTTCTAAGAGGAATTAAAAACATAAATCCTCCAAGGAAGCCACCAGTGCCTACATGGGACCTTAACTTCGTGTTGGAGAAACTAACACTGCCTCCCTTTGAACCAGCAGCATCTTCAGAACTACAGTTCCTGTCTTAGAAGACTGCCTTCCTTCTGGCCATAACCTCAGCAAGAAGAGTTTTGGAGTTACAGGCCCTCATGGCAGTACAACCATTTCTTATTTTTCATCAGGACAGAGTCTCATTGAGAATCAATCCTTCATTTATGCCAAAGGTGGTATCCAGGGTCTCATTGAACCAAGCTATTCACCTGCCTACCTTCTTTCCAAATCCACAAAACAAGGGGGAGAAACTTCTGCATACCCTGGACATTCACAGACAGTTGCGCTACTACTTGGACAGAACTAAAAGTTACAGAAAACTGACCAGCTGTTTGTAGCATATGCTGCTGGTGCACAAGGAAAAGCAATTTCCAAACAGATAATTTCAAAATGGATAGGAAATTGCATTCGTTTTTGTTACTCCTTTCATGGCAAAACTGTGCCAGCTAACATTAGACCTCATTCCACCAGAACCACAGCCACCTCCACAGCCTTCTTAAGAGGGGTGGCTACAAAGGACATTTTAGAAGCTGCTACATGGAGCTCCGTGCATACATTTTCCAAGCATTACAATTTACCTTTATATTCCAGATCCAGAGCAGGCTTTGCTGCGGCAGTCCTGCAGGGCATTTTAGCTACATCATCCTTTACATAGATCTTACCACCCCCAGATTGGCTGTGGTATTCTACCCATATGTGAGGACTGCAGATGCATCCTTGAAGGACATAGTACAGTTTTGTACCTACCATAAATGTAGATGTCCGATAGGTATGCATCTGCAGTCAGGTTTACCCTCCCTCCTTCCCCTCTGTGGTATTTCTTGGGTTCCTATCCCTCTCATAGCTAGCTGGGGTTATCTATTATGGTGTATTTGTTCTATATATATATATATATATATATATATATATATATATATATATATATATATATATATATATATATATATATTTCTGTGCATGTTTGGAATTTATTGCATTTCTCCAAGTTTAGCCTTCCTTAGAGGGCACCTGGCATCTGGGGCAAGAAAAACTGAGGAAGATGGCATCGGCTGACACTTTTATACCCCAGGCGCTCTGACGGGGAAGGGGTCTGGGAATCCGGCCAACCGAAGGGCTGCCTGAGGCAGGACAACCCATATGTGAGGACTGCAGATGCATACCTATCGGACATCTACATTTATGGTAGGTACAAAACTGTACTTTGTGGTTCTTTTTTACTGTTGCTTGTGGAGTTTCATGTCATCCAAGAAGGGTAAATGCCAGTATGGGAGGCAGTCCCCATATAAACTGCCATGACCAGTGTCGTTTTTTTTGTTTAGGTGCCTCTCGCAACCATACATCCTATTCCATTTGTCAGGCTTCTGTACCTAAAACCCTTTGTAGTAGACTATCTTCTTTGATGCTCTATCATGAAAGTCAGCATCTTAGTTTCTATAAAAGGGTATTTCCCAGTCTGAGGGACAGCAATCAGTGAAGAAGGCCAAGAAGTCTATGCTAGAATATTCTGCTGATGTTCATCGTGCATACAGCTGCAGTCATAACAGATGGGTTCTCCTGCCGTCAGGCGGGTCCTCGGTCGGCCGAATTCCAAAGTCTAGGTCCGGCGTCGGTTGTCGTCGCTTCTTCCCTGACGTCAGTGTGACAGGGGTATAAAGGAACCAGCCGACGCCATTTTCTTCAGTCTTTCTTGCCGCGTGGTGCCCAAAGCAGAAGCAGTTCGCAAGTGCCGGTCAGCCAGCTCTGAAATTACGAAAATTTTGAAACCGAAGTCTTCTTGAAAGCTAAGTGCCCCATTGGGGAAACTTTTCTTGCCTCAGACTGATGTCAGACAAAGTTAATAATTGTATTTCATGTGGGAAGCAAATACCGCATAAGGATTTCCATTCCCTCTGTATATCTTGTTTAGGCCCAGACCACAGTTGGTCTGTCGTTTTTGTGCTACATTCAACAAACGCACCATTAAGCATCGGGCGGAGTTCGCCCAGCATTATTTTGGAAAAACATTTAACTATATTATGTCGTTGGATACTCGACTCCAGTTTTGTCTAAAAACCACAAAGATAAGGACCGACACACGAGGTCCGTTGCCTCTATCGACACCATGCCAAAGCCGACTACACGTGGTCCGGTTCTCAGCGAGGCACCTACGCAGCCCCTGACTATCGATGACACTTCTTTGGAGGTGTCTCCTGTGCCCGAGGTCGCAGGCTCCTCGGCCCACACCCCGACTACAGATACCGAAGCCACTCTTGGCGTTGAACCTCAAAATGTGGATAGGTCTACCTCCACTCAAGGTGTCTTCAGAGCTTCCTCTTCTTTTTCCATCAAGGCTTTCACTAAGTCTAAAGCAGCCATGCATTCTAAGAGACAAGCTACACAGGGCCCATCTCCAGGCCCCATGCCTATAAAACAGATGCTTAAAATGGCTGAGGATTTAATTACTCTTATCAGGGTTCTCAACCCCTACCGGACAAAAGGCCCAGCGTGGAGGAAGAATCCCCCTCCTCTGATCAGGGCTCCATTATTTCAGAGCACTCTGATGATCAGGAACATTCTTACCCCCCTTTTGAAGACTGATGCAGAGGAGTCCATTCCTTCTGTATCCACCCCAGAGGATTACTCATTTGGGGAAACTTTGCATACCTTAAGGGAACACTTCCACTGGGAAGGCCAAGATTATTCAGATTCCAAGAAAAGGCTTAGGGAATTTCTCTTGCTACCTCAGCACAGGCCTCTGGCTATACCTCCTGTCTTGGACATCCTAGATGATGTTTACTCGGAGGCCTGCCTTAACCCAGATTCTCTGCCTCCAGCCCCAGTCAAGCCTGACAGGTACTACAGAGTTCCTGACTCTCACCAATTTCTATACAAAAGCCATGCTGCTGACCCAGAAACCATCTCACAGGGCCCCAAGGGAATTAAGGCCTCCACTGCTAAAAACCCATTACCTTCCGAGAGAGATTCCAGATCCTTAGAAAGGTGGGGAAAAAAGGTATATACCTCGGCTACCTTAACCATGAGGGCCTTAAACTGTCAGTTCCATATGCTAAAATACCAACAGATTTGTTATCACAATTGAAAAGTAAAATGTCACAACCTGAACAACCAGACTTGAAGGAGTTGCAGGATTTGATGCATAGTGCAGAACAAGTGGGTAAGCATACCTTGCAATGTGGTTTTGATGCTCTAGAGGCCTCATGTAGAGCTGCTGTTACAGGATCAGTCATATGTAGACATGCCTGGCTCAAGGAACAAACCTTGCCTGATCATGTCAAAGCTAAATTACTAGATGCCCCTCTACAAAAGGATGAATTATTTGGTGCTAATGCTGAGGAGGTATTAAGGAAAATGGAGGAAAAGGCTAAATCAATGCAAACTGTGAAAGATTTTCTACAGGTACAACCCCCACGTTTCAGTAGAAATTGGCCTTCCAAAAATTGGTCCTTTCCAGCCATGGACAGACCCCAAATTGGTAGATACAGGCGCCCGAGGGGCAGAGGACAATCCCAAGGATCGTTTAGAGGCAGACAATGGCAAGCTCCTACACAAAGAGGTGGTGAGGATAACTCGCAATCATTCAGAAAGCAAACCCAATGACTTTCCCCTTTGCATGCCAAGCAAGACTCAAATGGCAGCCCCCTTAGGAGGAAAACTGGCATTATTTTCAAAAAATTGGCATATTGTCACAAAAGACAAATGGATCCTGGACATTATAAACAGAGGCTTCAGATTCCATTTTCACACCCTTCCAAAAATGAGGCTTGCCAAACCTGCCACACAGTCAAAGGGCACAAAGGCAAATTACAGATCTCATAGACATGAAAGCTATTCAAGAGGTACCTACGCATGAACAAGGTCAAGGTTTTTATTCCAGACTATTCCTGGTACCAAGGAAGGGAAAAGATTGGAGACCTATTTTGGACCTATCCATCCTAAACACATTTCTACTCATACCAAAATTCAAGATGCTCACTCTACAGCATCTTCCTCCCATGCTGGGCAAGGAGTCTTGGCTGGTAACATTGGACCTCAAGGAGGCATACCTGCATGTCCCAATCAGACAAAATTGCAGAAGATACCTCAGATTTCTTGCAGGCTCAACCCATTATCAATTCTCTGCATTGCCCTTTGGCTTATCTACTGCACCCAGAGTATTCACGAAATGCCTGGCATCAGTAATTGCCTACTGCAGACTTCAAGGGATACAAATATACCCCTATTTGGATGACTGCCTGATCCAAGCGGACAGCAAGCACATTCTTCTGAAACATCTGGCTTATGTAATAATGTTGTTGAACTCTCTGGGATACACAGCCAACAAAAAGAAATCAAGGCTAATACCCTCTCGGAAGATAATTTTCCTGGGTGCCAACTTGGACACAAACACCCAGATGGCCTACCTCACGCCAGAGAAGCAGGGGCAACTAACTCAATACTTCAGAGCACTAGCAAATTGCACCAGGCTGACTGCAAGGAAAATCCTGCAGGCTCTGGGATTCATGACATCTTGCATCTTACTAATCCCATGTGCAAAGCTGCATATGAGGAAACTTCAATGGTACCTGAAAAACCTATGGTCTCAACACAGCCACAGTTTGGAAACAATAATACCACTAATTCCATGTCTACAAAAGGAATTTCTGTGGTGGGTTCAAGCATGCCAAACAAACACAGGTCTTCCATTCAACAAGCCTCAAGCAAATTAAGTCATCACAACAGACGCCTCTGACTACGCCTGGGGGGTGCACATGACAGATCGGTGCATTCAGGGCAAATGGTCCCAAAAAGAAAAGCACCTTCACATCAATCAAAAGGAAATGCTAGCAGTACTAAATGCTATTATAGCTTTCAAAGACCTTCTGCAACCAGGTCAACTGTTGATAAGAACGGACAACACCACAGTTATGTGGTACATAAACAAGCAGGGAGGAACACATTCATACCCCCTATGCAGACTGGCCATGTCACTTTGGAACATGGCCATGGACTTACAAATTGAACTACAAGCACAGTACTTGCCAGGCAAGGAAAACACGCTGACAGACAACCTAAGCAGAAATATGACAGATCCACACGAATGGAAGTTGCATCCAAAAGTTTTTACAGAAATAATCCAAGCATGGGGAAGGCCAGACCTAGATCTCTTTGCCTCCCACAAAAATCACCAATTGACAAAACACTGCTCAAGGATTTTCCATCCAAAGACCTGGAGAGTGGACGCTCTCTCTTTCAGTTGGACATCAATGACAGTTTATGCCTTCCCACCTCTTCCTCTGCTGCCCAAAGTTCTATTGAAAACCAGAGCAGACAGACCAAAGATGATTCTCATTGCTCCAGACTGGCCAAGACAACACTGGTACCCACTCCTGAGGAGCCTGACACATTCACCACTGTGGACCCTGCCTCTAATGCCTCTTCTCCTGACTCAGCACAGCTTCAAAACTCTTCACAGCCAGCTAAAAACACTCAATCTAGCCGCATGGAAGATTCCTTAGCATCACAACAGACCCTACTCTCCAAGGAGGTGCAGGATGTCATTTTGGAGGCCAGAAGGCCGTCAACTAGAAAAGCTTACTCCGCAAAATGGAAACGGTTTTGTGTCTGGAATGAGAAAAAGGGCCAGGATCCTGGAAAACTGAATTTACCTCAAATAGTACAGTATCTAGCAGAGCTGCTAAGCAGTGGACTTTCATTCTCCTCCATCAAAATCCATGCCTCAGCCATTTCTGCAGAATACAACACTGATCCACCCTTATTCTCTCACCCTCTCTTAAGACAGTTCCTTAGAGGGGCTAAGAATCTAAGACCCCAAGGAAACAACCAATACCTGCTTGGGATCTCAATTTCATTCTGGAAAAACTGACCTTGCCTCCCTTTGAGCCAGCTGCCTCATCAGGTTTGCAATATTTGTCCTGGAAAACAGCTTTCCTTCTGGCTATTACCTCAGCTCGTAGAGTTTCAGAACTACAAGCTCTCATGGCTGTGCAGCCTTTTATCATCTTCCGTCAGGACAGAGTTTCCTTACGAACCAACCTGTCCTTTATGCCTAAAGTGGTATCCAGGGTAGCTTTGAATCAGGCCATACACTTACCTACCTTTTATCCTAATCCTCAAAACAAAGGGGAGAGATTACTACATTCCTTGGGCTTCCACAGGCAACTGCTTTATTATTTGGACAGAACAAAGCCTTTCAGAAAATCAGAACAGCTCTTTGTGTCCTATGCTGTAGGAGCTCAAGGAAAGCCAATTTCCAAACAGACAATCTCAAAATGGATAGCCCACTGCATACGCTTTTGCTATTCTTTTCATGGCAAAACTGTACCTACAGGCATCAGATCTCACTCCACAAGGGCCACAGCTACCTCTGCAGCTTTCCTCAGAGGAGTTCCTACCAAAGATATTTTGGAAGCAGCCACTTGGAGTTCTGTGCATACCTTCTCCTAGCACTACCACCTACCATTATACTCCAAAACTAGAGCAGGCTTTGCCACTGCAGTCTTGCAGGGCATCCTGGCTCCTCCTAGTTCCTAGTGCCTACCACCCCTTTCTTAGCTTTGGGATTCTACCCATCTGTTATGACTGCAGCTGTATGCACGATGAACATAGTACAGTTTTGTACCTACCATAAATGTAGATGTTCGAGTGCTAATACAGCTGCAGTCCAGGTTTCCCTCCCTCCTTCTCCTCTTGGGACAGGCCTACTGGCTAACACCTCCTCATACAACCTCATTGGGGTATTCATTTATGGTGCATTTGCTTGCAGCTACTGTATTTTGATTATATTGCATTGCTTTATTACACAAATTTATGTATTGCCTTCCTTCTGGGGGCACCTGACATCTAGGGCAAGAAAAACTGAATAAAATGGCGTCGGCTGTTTCCTTTATACCCCTGTCACACTGACATCAGGGAAGAAGCGACGACAACCGATGCCGGACCTAGACTTTGGAATTCGGCCGACCGAGGACCCGCCTGACGGCAGGAGAACCCATCTGTTATGACTGCAGCTGTATTAGCACTCGAACATCTACATTTATGGTAGGTACAAAACTGTACTTTCAGCCTCTGCTGGACAACTCTCCCAAGGCAAGTGAATGTCTGGAGGTTTACCCAGCTTTGTCGTTGGATTCCTCTGCCACGACCGGGTTGGAGGCCGGCAGGGATCTGACTTGTAGCACATCCAAGGAGGCATTGCAGGCATCCATTTTGGATGCTTAGGGGGAACCACAGGTAATTATTTCCAAGGGGCCTGGGGTGTTTTTTAGAGAAGTCCCTGCTACCATCATTGAATGCCGTTCTGTGTCAGAGCCTTCCAAATTTTATAAGGCAGACGTCCCACTGAAGAAAAAGCAAAAGCCTAACCATATTTCTCCTGATCCTAAGGATCTACAGAGTCAATGGTAGGCCTTCACTCTGGGTTTTAGTGCTTTGGCATTTAAATCTCCTCAGGGAGTTTCTGTTCCAGCCCCCACTTGTTCCTCTACTCCCATAAAAAAGACCCAGGGAACAGGATTCCTCTGAGGAGGAGCTGGATTTGGATTAGGGATCTCTTGCTTACTCTTCTCAGATTCCTTCTCCTTTGGACTATGGATCAGATGAAGAATCTGCTAGTCTTGATACTGCATTTGAAGAGATTTCATTTGAGGACACTATCTCCAGGATAATGGAGTTCTTTAAACAGGATTGTGGTGAGGTCTTTGAGGTATATAAAAGATACTATGAGCTGCTGCAGATGGATTCTCCTAAACCTTGTACTGTTCCTCTTGTTGGATGTATTTACCAATGCTTCTGAAGCTTTAGACTGTCAGCCCCCTGCTGCCAAGAAACATAGTGCCTAAAGGCCGCACATTTTTGTACAAGTGTCCTCTTGCTGACCCCTTGGTGGTGTCTGTAGCTTCTGACAAGCCCTATCAATTGCTTCCTTCTCCCAAGTTACTTCCCTCTGATAAAGATAGCAGGAGCATGGAAAGGCTAGACAAGAAGGTTTACACCTCTCCTGCCTTGGCTTTTAGGGCTGTTAATTATCAGACCCATATGTCCAGGTACTTTGTTGGCTCTCCTATCCCAGGCTTGTCAGGTTATTTATGATCTTTCACACTGAGGGTAAAACTTCTGCTCTTTCCCTGATGGGGATTTCCTCTCAGGTGGCTTGTCATTCCATCAAGTTTGGGGAAAATGCAGCAGATGGTTCCTCTAGGACTACTGCTTTTGGGTCAGTGATGAGGAGGGATTCTTGGCTTCAGCTTCCACTTTTGCCTGATGATATTAAGGCTAAGTTGATGGATGTCCCCCATGATGATCAACACTTGTGTGGCGAATCTGCTGCTGCTGTGTTTAAGTCCCTTCAGGATAAGGACAAGGGTTTACAGGAACTTAAATGTGTTAGTTTCTCCTGTGCCTTAATTTCACTGATGCTACCCCAGTAAGCCAACCTTTGTCCACAGGCAATCTCCCCCTCCTCCTAAAGGCAAAAAGGGTGGCAAGCAGGCTTCTCCTGGTAAGACTGCTCAGACTTCAGTGCCTCAGAAGTCTCCTTTTCCAGATAAATCAGGTGCTGTTTGACTATCCTATCCTTGCCAGCCATTTTTCTTTCTCTTTGCCTCTTTCTCTTCCTGTTGAGCTACACATTACTCAGGATTCCTGGGTCCTGTCCATTATTCCAAACCAGCAAAAGTACAAGTTCCTGCAGTAATTGTGGTCTGCTATTAATTCCACGAACCACAGCACAAGTTCAACCCAAGAAACGCTCGTAGCTTGTAAAGAAACGTCCATAGCTTGTAAAAACTTTAATAAAGTGTACAAACGTGCATGTTTTATTAACATTTGTACAAGCTACGAGCGTTTCTTGGTTTGAACCTGTGCTGTAGTTCCTGTCCATTATTCACCAGGGGTATTTCATGGTTTGGAAATCCCTTCCCCTTTTTATGGGTGTTCCTTAGCCCCCTCAGGAATAGCTCTCCTTTCCAGAGGTGCTTCAGGACCGTTTGACTCTGGGTACTATTCAGGAGGTGCCTGTGTTGCAATGGGGGAGGGGATTTACTCCAGGATGTTTCTAGTCTCCAGAAAAGCAGGTACCTGGAGACCAGTTGTAGAACTCTCATCTACGCACTTCTGCAGGTGCCCTCCTTTTGAATGTTGTCCCTTCAGACTTTGTTCCCTCTTGCTTCCTCAAGCTTATATGGTGTCTCTGCATCTCAAGGATGCTTATCTCCATATTCTTTACCATCCCCTTTGTGAGGATTGAGGTACTGCCAGCTATGCCAAGAGAAATAGGGCAGTGGATGTGTAACATATGCCAGCACATTTAGCTGGAATTTTGTAAAGAATTGTATGCCATTTGTATATCACACTGATTTGTACAGAAGCTCGTGTTGAAGAATGTACAGTAGAACCTCCATAGTTGACCACCTCCTTAAGTTGACTTAATGTTCGTAGACCAGACATGCACCACATGTACTCAGTGGAAGACTGACCTCTCTATATTGACCACCTCTGTAAGTTGTATATTGACCACTTAGACTGACACAATCTTAATTTACCCTGTATAACTTGACCAGTTGAGTCAACTCTAAATCAAGGTGTGGGAATCATGTTTTATTATTGCCATGTGCTGGATTAGGCCTAATGTCCTATTGTTTATCACTTGTTGCTGAAGATATTTTTCATCATGAAAGACTGGTCTGAATTGTAGGAACATCATACAATTGCTGGAGAATTTTACAGTTAATCGAGACATGATGGCCCAAAGGAAAGAACTCAGGGCTGACATTGAAGGAAAAGGTTGATGTTCAACATTTTCGGGAAAGCAGCAGCCAAAGAAAGATGACAGAACATTTTGGTGTTAGAAAGACCACAGTTGGCAACATCCAAAAATGTAAACATGAGTACTTGGAGAGAGATGGTAAGGAAAGCGGAGGCCTACAGTGGAAAAGGAGGAAAATGTCCCTCGAAGTCAAAGCCACATTAAGCTGCTTCAAACAAATGAGGGCAGTTAACGCCCAAATCTCTGGCCAATGATCCAAGACGTTGCAAAAAAATTTGCACAGGAAATCAGGGTGGCAGATTTCCAAGCATCAAGTGGTTGGCTCAAGAAATTTAAACTGCGACACGAGATCTCCCAGAAAGTTTTGTGTGGTGAATCCAGTGAAGTTCCAGTAGAAGTTGTGGAAGAGTTAATCAAAAAGTTCTCAGACTTCGCCAGTGGCTTCAGAGATATCTGTAATGCTGACAAGTGCAGCAGACTGTCAAGGCAATGCCTGATGGGAGCCTCGTCATGAAGGGTGACAAGTGTAAGAGCAGAAAACTTTCCAAAGAACGTTTCATTTCACAGTTCTGCTTTGCACTACATCAACCAGAGAGAAACTAAAGCCCTTGGTGATTGCATGTGGCTTTGCCAATTTACTATTCAAGAACCTGAAAACCTAAGGGCCTCCCCATCGCTTGGAGATCAAACAAATGCACATGGATGACTGGTGCCTTATTTGAGTAGTGGGTAAAAGGGGTATCAACCGACAAATGAAGAAATGGTCTATTCTACTGACAGACAACTGTCTTGGCCACCTGCCAGGGAATCATCTCACAAACACGACACTGAAATTTCTGCCTCCAAACACAATCTCAGAAATCCAACATCTTGACTAAGGCATCATTAAAACATTTAAAATGCACTATTGAGCCCAGCTTCTGCAGGGGCTCATTACTAAAACACAAACCTGTTGAAGCAACTTCATCTGCTGCATCAGTTAACGCTCTGGATGCTGTCCTCTGGATCATTTCTGCTTGGAGTAAAGTTCAGCCAGAAATGATGCCGAAGTGTTTAAAGAAGGTTGAATTTGTCACAACCCAAGAGCACAATGTTTTGGCCCCATCAGACAGTCCCTCTCCAATGGTAGAATTCGGAGTAGATTTTGAAGGTTTTGTTGTAATGGATGATGAGGTGACAACTTGTAATGACCCAGAAGCAATTTTCCAAGCAATATTGATCAAAGTACAGACCAGCGTAAAAGTGCATGAAGCAGCTGATGAAGTAGAAGTAGTAAGCGACAATGACACAGAAATTGCAGAGACTCCAAAAGAAGAGGATATTGGGCATCTGATAATGCAATTGAAGTCATTTGCTGTGGAAAAATGCCCAGGTATGCTGAGTGGTGTAGCCAGCATTGAGAGTGTGTTCTCTACTTACCTTTGTAAGAAACAGACCAAGGTTGACCAATCTCTTTTCAGAAAGAATGATTAAACCATGAGAAAACAGTAAATGTAATGATTTTTTTGTGATAGTATGTGTATGATTTTACTGTGTTTTGATTATGTATGATTTTGTATGATAACTGTACAAGAAACTAAAGTACTTTTATGTATTAGTACAGTAGGCCTACTTCCTTATGTTGACCAGTTTGTTGCAGTCCCTTGGGTGGTCAACTTACAGATGTTCTACTGTATTTGTAAAGCTGCTTGTGTTAAAAATGTACCAACAGTGTGTCCTGCTGGACAAAAAAAGAAACACACTTGTATGTCAGACTGTATTGTAACTATTGAAATTAGTATTGTAACCGTGGATACTGGAAGAGAAGAGGTTAATATCAGTCCAGCTAACTTTGAAAAATAGTATGAAATTAAATTACTTGATTTGGGCCATAAAGATTGTATCTTACAATTCTGATTGCAGCCAGAGATGAAATGTTTTTGCCAGAGAATGGTTTCTTAGCTTCTCTAGAAAGAGTGGAACTGTTTATTCTGTTATGACTTCTAGAAGCTGCAACAGATATTGGCAATGTTCTGTGTGCATCCCTGGCACACTTGTGAGATTCTGGGTCAGTTGCCAGGAGTGGGTCTGTATAGGAAAGGAATCAGAAGTCAGATGACCCAGATGTATGTGATGTCATTCTGCAATCCAGTGCAAAAATGATGTTCTAATACTAAATGAGACTGAAGTCTTACTGCAGTCTGTTTTTGTAACCTGACAAAGGAGTATATCTCACCCACTTCACATTGCCTTGCTCTAGTAAGTGAACCAGGGGTTAGTAATTCTTTAGATCCATTAGGAAAATATAGTGATATTAGTGAAGTACTGTTTTTCTGCATCTGTTAATTTATGCATCTATATTATCTTAATATTTCCTGTTTGAAACTCTGGTGTTTATTGTAAATATATGTTTAGTATTTTCTTGTGCTTTTATTATTTATTAACTATGTTTAAACTTTTTATTGTGGCTGGTCCTTTACGTAATATTTTACCCTTTGAGAGTACTTGTATCTATTTGGTGACTCTGTGGCCATTCCTGAGAGCATTACTGCATTGGTCAAATACAGTCATGGATATTAATCAGTTTCACTTTAGTATAAATGGGCACCCTTGTAAGAACCTTAGGCTAGCTGGCTTTGGAGTGTCTGGTGGCAGTAGCTACCTTATAGTCTGGGCAGAAGGGGGCATAGCTAGTAAATCTGTGCAGGCCTTTCCTGTGTGTGTTTTTTTTTCTGTTTTGTTTTTCTTGTTTTTCTGTTATGAACTTTACCTTTCCAGACCTCCACTGGGAAAAGGTTGTACACAGTCAGACTTTCAAGTAAACACTTGCAAATAAAGTAAACAATATCCTGGTGTTTTTACTTGATCACCATGGTGGTACACTTCTTTGTTAGGCTCCTACAGGGTTGGCAGTATATCCGTGGGAACCAACTGAATGTAGTCACTAATTTGGGAGGGTCATGTTCTGTCCCATTCTCCATGGATGTCTGCATCCCCCCAACACACACTGTCCTCCTCTTCTTTCCATGAAGCTTCTTGGGGAACATGATTCAAAAGTGGTGGGAAACCCCAGTTTCTACTATTCAATGATTGCCATTTGAGTCTTTCAGCAGGAAATGAGTCACATCTCCCATTGCAGAATCTGTGTTTTCTACTTGATATATTTTTGTTGAGATCCATTGCTACATTTTTTTCTTTTTCAGTAATGATGCTAAGAATTTGATGCAGTCATCATTTAACCAATTATGTGCACCACATATGTTTGCTCTAAAAGTTGCATTCTTTTGTTTCTGTATTCAAATCCTTAAAATTATATCCTGGGCAATTTTTCATTCATGTAGCTTGCTTGAACCTATCAATGCAGAAAGTTTGTATAAAGTGTTGAAGTCCTAAAGTATACCTATTGCATGATTTAAATTATTTCAGCAATATGTTTTGTAACTTGTCATTTCTTTAAAATGTCTCATGAATTATTAGTGTATTTGTTTCGTTATGTATGCTCCTAATTTTATTTGATCCATTCTTTTGGTATTGTGTGCGTAACAGAATCCTGTTAATCTGTGTAGAGTATTTGAAGCAAACACTAAATGAAATTAGAGCAAATCTATGAAACTGAGGTTGTATATTCTAAAAGGATAAAACAGTTTTGATGTAATGAATGTTTTTTCCTTCAAAAAGCTAGATTTGTTAGATCTAGCTAGAAAGATAAATGGTGTAATAGGTATCTGTAATTACTTGAATGATAATTTCATGCTTTTGGGATGCTGGGTTACATTAAATCTTTATGGTCATCACAACTTCGCATAATATTTTGTTCCATCAGAAATTATGTGAAGATAGCATTAAATAATTTGTTTTACAGCTCTATCACTTGCCACTTTATGGCAATACAGTGTTATACTTCTGTCTACTTTGTCAAAATTGCGTGATTTAGTGCAGTGGTACTCATAAAGCAGTAATACTTTTTCTTCTTATGATACAGATATGATCATATCCTGAAGTGGGAACTCTTTCAGCTTGCAGACTTGGACACTTACCAGGGTATGTTAAAGCTGCTGTTTATGAAGGAACTGGAAAGAATTGTGAAGTCCTATGAAGCATACCGGCAGGCTTTACTTACAGAGCTTGAGAACCGTAAGCAAAGACAGCAGTGGTATGCACAGCAGCACAGCAAGAATTTTGTGCCAAATATGTAAACAATCCTACCAGAAAGGACTGCACTTGTGTAGACCGTTTTTTAATTTTTATCAGTGGACATGTACCTTGAACATGATGAATATTCAACTTGGCAGCTCATGAACTTTTTAATTGAAGATAACTACGTCTGTGTCAATGTCTTCTGCTTTTATCACCATATGTATTGTATCTGTGCTTAATTGTAACATATAATTAATTTTAAACATCATCTTGTATAAGAGCAAGTGTTCTAGGAAAATAATTTTTGTTTCAGTCTGACAAGTTCACTGCAGTTTACCCAACTGAGTGTGGTAGAAGACAGGCCTGTATGTTGTCGGTCATCTGAGGCTTAAATAGTAATTTATTTCTGAATCCATGCTTCACCAAGTCATCTCTGCCTGTTAAAGGTAGTAGTTTCAGAAAAATAAAATTTTTGTAAATAGTTTACTTCAACTGGAATACTTTAATTTTCTGTGCAAAAATATTGAGGTAGTTCCAGAAATGAAAAATCAAGAAGTCTTTGAAATGATGCAGTTTTACAGTTATTGAAATTGCCTACATTTGATGGACATCCTAAAGACCACTGCTGCAAGATCTCTAATTATTTGTGAGGTAAACTGAGGCATTTGTTGATTTTCCAGCCCAGTCTTTTCTAACAATCAGGTGTCTAGCAGCATTTGGCTGTAGTATCATGCCATGGCCGTTAAGGGAGCTTGACTATAAAGGAGTAGTAACCACATATCCATTTGTGTTCTTTGCCATTGAAATGAATTAATGATTCACTAGCTTTCAGTAGGTTGACCATTGTTTCTGCATGTCAATTTCTTAAACGATTTGAAGAATATTGTATATTGGTGGTGATCTTTATTTTATTTATTTTTTGGCTAATTTGTATGGATTTTTCTCGTGATATAGGTTCATAGATGTGTACCAGGCTAAAGGCCCTGGAGCCTCTACAAGCCTAGCTCAAAAAAAATTGCCCAGGCATCATGCCACCCGATGTTAGTTCACAGTACCCCTATCAAGTAGGGCAACTGGAGTGATCTCTGGGGTGAACTTTGTTACCCATCCACTTGTCAAGATCTCTCTTGAAGAGGGCCAGCGAGGTGCTCTGCTTGATATGAATGGGAAGCTTATTCCAGAGTATGGGCAGTCCTTGGGAGATGATCCTGTCTCTCCAGCATGTTCTGTTAATTGTGGTAATGAAGTTGTGATCTCTGGAGTGTGTGGTGTGGGGGGGGGGGTTCTTTAGGTGTAACATTTCAAGTAGGGCTGGGTTGGACATTGCTTTGTAAGTCAAGCAGAGATCACCTCGAAGTAGACAAGAGACTGAGAACAGCTGAAGTTTGTCTGTCCATCTAGGACGTGTTTAAGGCCTAGGATCCATTTGTGGGGTACTTTTGTGGCCTCTCCAGCTGTTGTAGGTGTCTGGTCAGGTACATGCCCAATGGGGCATTGTGTTTGATGATTGGTCTAATGAGGGATGAGTAGAGAGGGATGATGACCTCTTTCTTCCGGGATGTGAAACCTTTGGTTATAAGATGTGCCACGTAGAAGGACTTTCTGACCACAGTGGCAATGTGATGGTCGAAGGTGAAGTGGCTGTTGACCTGGGTGCCAAGATCTCTTATGGCCCCTTCAGTATTCAGTGGGCACCCATCAATGTGGTAATTCGTGGGAACTGAGTTTTTTCCAAAGGAGATCATGCATTTTTTGGCATTAAACTTCAGGCCTTGGTTTCCGACACCAGTCAATGGTCTTAGAAGAGGCCCTTTTGTAGGATGTCTGTATCACTTGGGAAGTTGATAATGACTCCTAGCTCACAGTCAATAGTGAACTTGGTCAGCCAAAACTGACTTGGAATCCGCAACTTTAACTCTGTGGGTCTTGGGTCTTGTCTGTGAGCCAATTTGCAACCCACATAGTGATGTAAGGATTGATGCCTAGTTTGGTGAGTTTATCAATGATACCCGAGTAGGGGATGGTATCAAAAGCCTTGGTCAGGTCGAGGTAGGCTGTATGCACTGCCTTACCCTCATCCATAGCCTTGGTGACTGCCTTGAATTCAGCCAGGTTCAGCAGGCAGGATCTCCCCTTGGCAAAGCCAAACTGTGTGGAGTTAAGAGTTTGGAGATTGCCTGCATCTTTGTTCAGCAGGTCCATGATGTGCTCCATAGCTTTGCATACCAGACTCATCAGGCTAATGGGGCAGTAGTTTCCAGGGTCTGTAGTTGCTCCCCTTTTTATGGAGTGGGATGACTGTAGCAGTGTGCCATTCATTAGGGACATAGTCTGAGGTAAGGCTGTGATTGAGCTGCACATAGATGTGGTGCCAGTTCATTTTGTAGCTCATGTATGACACAGCCAGGGATATTATCAGGTCCCATGAACGCTGTATTCTTGGCTTTGGACAATGCAGTTTTTACCTGTGCTGCAGAAATGGTGGGTCCAGGCTTTCTTCTGGTATTGTGATCGGGCCGTTGGGTGGGTAGAAGGGTAAAGTTGGCACTGAATCTGTTGGCCAGTATGTTTGCTTTATTTGTTGGCTCAGTATAGGAGGTGCCATTGTGCAGCAACTCAGAGCAAATCAGGGTATTGCCTTGGAGGTTTTTGATATAGCTGTAAAAGGCTTTGTTTGTTTTTGGTCTCAGCTGCAATTATACCTTCATAGTTGACTTTAGAGGATTTGATAAGGGAGCTCAGCTTTTTGTTGAGACTGATAGTTCCAGTCTTCTGACTTCATTTTTTTCTGCAGCAGTTTCTTCCTTCTGTTGTAGAGTTTATTGATGGCTGGGGGCCACCAGATTGGCTTCCTTTTTTGGAGGAGAGTGTCTTAGTTCTATTCGGTATGGCAAGGTCCTTGCATTTATGTACGTGCTCGTACAGTGCATTGTTGTATGATTTGGCAGTCATGAAGCTATTTTCCAGTGGCATGGGTGCCAAGAAGTTGGCCACCTCTGTTTTAGGAGCCCAAAGTCGGCTTTAGAGGAGTTGTTCCGGGTGGTCACCTTAGCAGGGGTTGTAGGTGAGATGGACATTTCCATGGTGATCAGTTTGTGGTCAGATTTAACCAGTGAGGAATTGACTATAGGTGTGGAGCAACGGTCTCCTTTGTTGGTGATAACCGTGTCGAGGATGCTGCTTCCTCTATTAGGGGTAAGAATGAGCTGGTCCAGGGCATTGAAACAGATTAATTCCAGGCAGTGTTGGGCCAGTGCATTGGTGCTTGAGTAGTTTTCCATTTGATGGAGGGGGATAGTTGAAGTCACCCAGTATGAGAGTATTGCATTGGACCTTGATAGATTCCTGGGTGCTTAGGAACTTGAAGTGAGAGTCAAGGGACATGTTTGGGGTTCTGTAGCAGGCTATGACTTGTATCACAGTCTTACCCAATGTTAGTCGTACCTGAAGTATCTCTGATGCATTATTATGGGCTACCAGTCTAGTGGTGTGCATATCCTTTAAAAATATGGAGATACCACCACCTTTGGAGCTTCCGGCTGTATTCTGGGGCAGAAAGGTATGGAATGAGTTGTAACCTGGGAGCGCAGGGGTGCTTTCTGCCTATTTAAACCAGGTCTCCGTTACAACACACGTCGACATTCTCCAATTTGAGGAGAGCCTCAGGCGAGTGCATCTTGAGATTTAGACTTCTGGCACTGAGCAGCATAGCCTTCAGATTGCATTCATTTGTAGCTGTTACAGTGGAATTTTAGTCTTTGGAACACTGCCTAAAAAAGGCATTATAGGGGTGGCAAGAGCCTTGGCCAGTGCCCGGAATCCCATGGGTGACAGATGCAGAGGCCATCTGTGGCAAAGCATCGAAGTCTGTTGATCATGTCGTCCCAAGCAGATACTGGATCCCCTTAGAATGACACCAGAAACTTAGCCAGTTGTTGAAGTCGGTCATTTTCTGCTCATACTGTGGTATTACTCTGGGTGATGGTAAAATACTGCTCAGGGCTAGGATCATACCTGCCTGGGCCACATAATCAGAGTTCCATCACATCTCTTTTCATGTAGTCCAGGGAGGTATGTCACAGGTCATTTGCACCCACATTGACTATGACTGAGTCATGTTTGTACTGGTTGTGGAGTGACCTGAGTGCATGTGTTATGTGGCAGATCCTGACACCTGATAGACAACTGACTGTCACCTTCTCCTTGTTGAGCTTAGTGAGTGGGACAGTATGCCTCGCAATTGAGTCTCCTATGATTAGTGCATTGGGTGAAGTGTTTTGCCTTAATGGCTTAGGTTGAGGGACACACTGTGGTGGTGAGCTATGTGTTCTGGGGTCGGTGGTGTGTTGTGGTGGTAGAGTGCATTTCTGTCACGAGGGGGTCTCTGGTTGGTTACATTTTTATTGAGAGCCGCCGTGAAGGTGAGTGTATGGTCTGTGCTTCTGTGTGTGGGTTGTGATGGTTGGTGTTTTGGAGGGCTGTGTGTTCTATGTAGTGAGTTGCAGGTGTTGCCCTTCTCTTGACCAGCTAGTCTGGTCTTGGTTGGAGCATGCACTGCTTCCAGTTTGGTTATACAAGTGCATCTTTCACATGTCTGAGTGTTGGGAGGTAAGAGGAGAGGGTTGTCTGTGTACATCAGACAGTTGCCACACTGTCTTAGAATGCCCAAGTGCACCAGGTTAGCAGGAGAAAGCACAGGAAATTGCCTTACAGTCATGCCAGGAGGGGTGGTCATAACTATTAACTACTGGTACTGTTATTGCGTAGGAACGGCTAGTGCTGATAACACCTAAGTGTGCTACAACAAATGCTACGAAAGCCTGTTGGTGCTAGCCGATTAAGCTAATTGAAGTGCAAGAAGTAAAAGAACAAGCACATTCTAAGGGAAGAAGTGAAGAACAGACTTTCTGGCACCTGTAATAGTTTATCTCAGTTGAGCTTATCAATAGCAGCTGTTCTGAGCATCAGATGCCCCCAGAAAAAAAATATTTTTGTTAAAAGGTGAACCATACTTGTCAGCACGGTTGTACATTTAGCAAAAAGACTTCAGCAATGATCAGACACATTTGTAGGTCTTTTTTTGGTGTAGAAGATTTCTGTCTTTTGTTCTGAGTTCTTGCACCACTTTTCTTTCTAAATCACTTGAATACAAAAAAGAAATCTTGAACAATGGGAGTCTGAAGCCAGAAAAACTATATATAAAAAAAAATGGAGATTCTTGTGGATCCCACCAAGGATCAAGAATGACAATCACAGGCCCTAGTCTGATATGCCAAGTGAAGCAGTCCATCCATAATCTAGTGCACTAGCGAATACCCAACTCCCCAGTAGAATGTCCACAAAGTATTGCCTTCCCCCACTTCACTGTTTGTGCAGAAGGTATTAGATGGTGAAGGAGTTAAGTAATCTAGCTGTTTCAGTCAGAAAAACAGTGGTCAGATTAATATGTGCAGGATAAGTATTTGATTATACATAGGTCTTCTGGGGTGAGGGGTGCTAGCTGGACCTGGATAAATGCCTCTGTAACCATAATTGTCTGCTGCTGATGTATGTTTTATCTGCTCCGTCAAATGGTATTCCTGTTATTCTTGAAGACACCCAGGGACTTGGATATCTGCAGTGAGAAGTAAACCTGCAGTTAGAAGTGAAGTGTGAATGTCCGATACCGAGGGTGTTACTGATGTTGAAGGTTGCTGTATTGGACTGCAGGTTAGTGAAGGAATATTTCAACCTGCAACAGCAAACTTCAGTGGATTGATCAACCCTCAAGCCTTCCACATCATACATTATTAAGGAGTAAAAGGACTGCTCCGTTTTCATAAAGCTTTGAAGATACTGATGTCTTATTATTCAAATCACATTGTCCACCCCCACCCTACTCTGCTTTTGGGAAGAGATTCTAAGATGAGGCCTGTATTCTCCAGTCTCCTCCCTCTGATTTTTGGTGATATATTAAACCATTTGAAAAAAAAAATTTTCTTTCCCATAGTAAGGTTTGGCAAATTAAAGATGCTGTCAAAACCTAAAGCACTGACGGTCTTTTATGCTTTTAACTCCTTTTAGAATATTTTCTTTAAGCTATGTTTGAAATTTGATTCTCAGCTGCCTGTACTCAAAAAGCCCACTGGATTTATTCAAGAGCATTTTTTTTATATAAAAAATCCACTTGTACACCATTTTTTATTTATAAATGTTGGGTATACCTAAGCTATTGACAACAGCTGCTCCGAGCATTCTTCCTAACTGTTAAAAAGGTAGGCCTTTGCACAGGCTGTGAAGAATGTGTTGCTACTTTAGTTGTCTGCTAAGTGTATATATTGGAGTACCTTGGTAAGACCATTAGATCGAGGCTGTAACAAAAGGATATTCAAAATGCAAGTATTAAAGACAGTCTCCAACTAGCTTGTACTGCAGAGATGTCCACACTTTAGTAAGTATGGGCACAACTCTGAGAAGGCTAGTTTTATGTAGCTAATAACAGCCACAGTATCAGGTGCAGAATTTACTTGGTTAAAAAACTCAGCCCTTCTCAGAGGATGTTATTAGCTCAGTGACTGGATATCCTTCTGGACAACCACAGTTTTTGTTTGCCTTATGTTAGAGAAATTACTGAAGCAGCTGAATGAAAAGTTCAAAACGTTTGTTCAAAGTAAAGCACTTGTCATTCTTCACTTCCCAGATACACCAGGAATTGCACATAAATACACTTGCTCCTCTTGTGTTAAGCAAACAAGACAGTTGCAGTTTCATCATAAATGATAGCAGTGGTCAAGAAGAGGAAATTAGCAGTAGAAAAAACACAATTCACAACGACAGAGTTCTTATAGTTTCACATGAAGGGCTTACCCTAAATTTCAAACCAACAAAGCAGGAGTGGTACACTTAGTGCAGCATATGGGCTTGATGTTGTAGCCTTCATGAGGCGTAACACTTATTCATAAATATTCTTACTCATAAATATGAAAGCCCAGTGGAAGCACAGCAGTCTCTTGCTTTAGATGAGAAATACACCTCAGTTGCCAGGAGAGAAGTTGGGTCATGCAAGGAAAAACTCATCGCTGCCTTGTTGACAGCAGTCCGTGATTCACTCTTGCCCCAGAGGGAAACAGGCTAACCAGTCATGAATGCTGATAGCAGGCAGTGGATGAAAGTGTATAAAAAATGCTTAAGGCACAGACATTATCCTCATGGATACCATAACCCATCCCAGGGAAATAGCCATTGACTTAAGTGTATGGAAGAGTATGTGGTGGTCTAGCAGAGGATATCACTCACACCATTCCGTATAAGAATTCCTCAAGCAGCACAGATGAAGAGGGAATCTTTCTCACTCCTCCCACCCTCTCAGAATCTTTGCATTTGGAAATACTTGGACTGTACCTAACTCAGATTTCTTTACCTATAGGTTACAGTGCAGACCATGACAAAAGAATTTGGTCTCTCTGACCACCACATGTGAGTATTCCCAATGAGTAGGCTTTAAATGTCTTGTGTGAGCAGTTCAGATATGGCATTAAGGGTATTGTGGAGTCCAAGAAACATTACTAGAATGTCTAAACATGGAGAAATCCAGGCCCTTGACAGCACCTCCCTTCAGGTTTTCCAGGCTTAAAGGGATACTTTTTTGTCAGCTTCCCTACAGCATGTATCTGTCACCTGTTCCTAAGGAACCATACAAAGTTTGTAGGGTTGATGAAGACTGAGTATCTCTCTTTTTAAAATTAAAGAAAATAGTAGATCCCACATCTGTAGCTCTAAAAGCTGCTAGAGCCCTAAGCAGGTGCTAGGGGCTCAGTAGGATCTGAAATGAGGAGAGTTGTCTTTAGACTGCTTTGGGAAATAAGTGCACACTTCTTTCATTTTGTCATTGACCAAATGTATATAATTGTAAGGGAAGATTCTCTAGCAATTTGCAGACGTGATCTCAAATCTTGGATGAGCCATTAAGAAAGGATATGCAGATTGATTCTTGATTGCTTTTAAAGTGGACAGCCATGCTGTTAAAGAACAGATGTTAAGTTGTCAATCTCGCCTTCATTCTTGCTGGATGGGTTTGGAGCCGATCCTCGGCTCCGACTCGGCACTTGCTTTAGCTCGAGAACTCCTTTTACCAGCTCGAGGCAACCCTATATCCCATGATGCAAGGCGGAACTACCTCAGATCTCGTTTGCCGCTTAGCGAAAGAGGTCTCCTTTGCCAGCTGAGGTAAGTTTTTCTTTGTAAAATAAGAAAAAGAGTAGTTAGGGGTTTATTTTTCCCTTTTAGTGTCAGTTTAGTCTGTAGTTAGTTACAGCCCACCCTATTCCCTTGTTTTCAAACTTTTTTATAATCTTTAGTCTAAAGTTTTTTAGTCAGGCCTACTTCCCCATTGGTTATTCCCTTCCTGTGTGTTTGTTGGGATTGTTTGTGTTTCCATCCTCCTAGGATGTCAAAGGAAGGCAAGGTCTCAGGCTTCAAGAAGTGTGACCAGTGCTGTCAGAAAATGTCTCTGACAGACGGTCACACTTCTTGTGTTTATTGCCTGGGGCCTTTGCACCTGCAGGACTCCTGTGCCTTGTGTCATGCTTTTAGCCAGAGAGTCCTGCAGGAAAGGAGGAATAAACTCATCCTCTGAGGCTTACTTAAGCCAGAAGGTTCTCCTCCTAAATTAGGGTCAGGAAAACCTTCTAAACCACCGAAGGTTCAGGCTACAGTGTCCAAGCCTCCTCCGGTGGCTCCGGCTCCGTCGGAGCCGACATCGGCTCCGGCTGGAGCCGATACATCTGCTGTTCAAGTAGTGGGTTCGGCGCCGACCGGCTCTGATACCCTGACTACTGTGGCCTTGTCGGCTCCGGCTGGAGCCGACACGTTATCCAGCATCGGAGCCGAGAGATCCTCGGCTCCATCTGGGGTTCAAGGGACTTCGGCTCCGATGGCTTCGACCCGTAAGAGATCCCGGTCCCCTTCTATACTGAGTATCCACTCTGCTCCGGGGTCTCCTCTTTTGTCGGAGCGGAGCCATCAGAGCCGATCTTCGAGATCTTCCAGGCTGTCTGACCACGATTTAGAGAGGGTGGTAAGCAGGCTGTTGAAGTCTCAGGCACTGGCCCAAATGCTCCATAGCCCGTCTCAGCAGACTTCGGCTATAGCCCCAATCCTCGAACTTCCTCCTCCGACTCCACACCGCAGTTCGGAGCTGGAGCTTCTCGGGACAGCGACTGTTTCGATGCCGGAGCCGATACATCTTTCGGCTCCGTCGTCCTCGGCTCCGATCTCCTCCTTGAGACCTTCCTTGGAGGGATCCGGTCGTCGGGTTTCCACTGTCGGCTCCGAGGGGGCTAGTGGCATCGGACCCTTTTCCGACCCCGCTCTCCCTCTCGGGGCTTCGGCTTTGGTAAGCTCGGCGCCGACATCGGCCTCGGAGCCTTCTCTCTCTTTGGAGCCGGCCATTCCTGTTTCTTCGGAGCGGGTGTGTTCCAGCCTCCCGGGGAGAGGAGCCTTTGAGGTGATGAGGAGTGTCCTGGCCTCTGAGCCTGGTCAACGGTCCATCCCTCTAGCTCCTCCCTCTTCAGTGCCTGCAGATGCCTCTTGCCAACCTCTTGCTCACAGGCCCAGGGATCCATCGCCCAGGTTTCCCCACTGGGAATTTCCTCCTCTTCCGAGGTTTCTCCTGATCCTGCAGGGGAACCCCTCGGAAGAGGACGTAAGAGGAAACACACAGACTCCCCTGAGTCTACTACATCTGATACCGACTTAGATGAGTCGGAGGGTTCCCACGGTCCCCTCTGAGGATGTCTCTTTTCAGACATCCTTGAGCTCCTCAAGCAGAGGGGAATTGGCCCTCCATTGACCCCTCCGAGGATGAGTCTGTATACCTGGAGGCTTTGGATCCCGACCCTCCACCTCCTGGGTGTCTCCGCCTTCGACCCACTCATGCAGGTAGTGGCTCGAAGGGGCGGCTCCAGATTCTGTGGAACCTGTTCCCAGAAGACCATCCAAATTCATTACGGCCCCTTCGGACAAACAGTTCCTTTCCAAGGGTGTTCCGGTGGATGCTATGGTGGTGGCGGCTGCCACTAAGAAGGAATTGGCGGATCCTTCAGTACCTGTCCATCCTCCTAATAAGGACTCTAGGACCATGGACAGGTATGGAAAGCGGATGTTTTCTTCAGCGACCTTTGCTATCGTTCGCTGAATTATCTTTGTCACTTCACCAGGCTTCAACGAGATGTTCTCAAGGAACTGGGAGAAGTAGTCCAGGATCCTTCTGCTGCTGGGGCTCAGGAAAAGATTGCCTCGCAGCTTGCTATCCTGAATTCCATATCTAACTCCTCCATGCGGCTCATATCCTATGCGGCCGATGGAGCGAGCAGGGCCGCAGGCACAGGAGTTGCTCTTAGACGCCAAGCCTGGATGCGGCTTTGTAATTTTGTGGACCCCTTTAAGGCGTCCTTCACTAATACCCCCTTTGATGGTTCGGCTTTGTTCGAACCTCAGGTGAAGGATACCTTGACCAGGTGTGAGCAGGACGGTAAAACTTTCTGCCGTTGGAGTCCAGTTTTCCACTCCTTCTAGACCATACCCCAAGGGTCAGAAGGGGGGGAAGATGTGGTTCCGTAAAGCCCAAGGAGCTACACCGGACACACGTCAGTTTACCCCCAGAGGCAGAGGGGGTAACAATAATAGACGCCGCCGTAGAGGCAGGGGGGGTCCTCAGAACCAGGGCAACAGGGAGTCTTTTCCTGAGAAGCCCTTTCAGCATCCCTGAGGTGTTGCCCGACTGTCCACCCTTGGAGGCAGTCGGGGGAAGGATTTTGCTGTACCCAGTAGCCTGGCAATCCCTATCTCAAGAGATGTGGGTACAGTCGATTATATCCGAGGGTTACAAAATCCCCTTCGAAAAGTTTCCTGTACCTCTACAATCCCTTCCAGACATCTCACCCGGTCAAAGGGATTTGGCAGAACAGGAGGTTTCAAAGCTCCTAGAAAAAAGAGCCATCCAGACTGTGCCAGCAGACCAGGTAGGATCCGGCGTCTACTCCAGATTCTTTTTGGTCCCCAAAAGGACGGGAGATTGGAGACCAATATTAGACCTGAGCAATCTGAACAGATTTGTCAAGAAGGCAAGATTCCGGATGGTCACGCTTCAGTCCATTCTGCCCTTTCTGGGCAAGGACAACTGTATGTGCTCTATAGACCTTCAGTATGCGTACTATCACATAAAGATTCACAGACGCTCCAGAAGGTTTCTCCGCTTTCGGCTAGGGACCAGTCATTACCAATTCAGAGCCCTGCCCTTTGGCCTCACTTCAGCCCCCAGAGTGTTTACCAAATGCATGGCAGTGGTCACAGCTCATCTGAGACGTCGAGGATTCCAGGTGTTTCCCTATTTGGACGACTGGCTCCTCTCCGCCACCACCAAGTGTCAGCTTCTTCAGTCCAGAGACTACACTCTACAGCTTTGCAGGAGTTTGGGAATTTCAGTAAACTTCGAAAAATCTTCTCTGCTGCCTTGCCAATCTATCACCTTTATAGGCGCAGAATTAAACACCGTCAAAATGTTAGCCAGACTAACAGATCAAAGAATTCTGGACATCCAAAAATTTGTTCGGCTTCTTTTGCAAAGCAACAAGATC
The DNA here is from genome assembly GCF_019279795.1 of Protopterus annectens. Lineage (NCBI taxonomy): Eukaryota > Metazoa > Chordata > Ceratodontiformes > Protopteridae > Protopterus > Protopterus annectens. The sequence continues at coordinate 627,920,975 of NC_056737.1, read as the reverse complement.
AAAGCCAGATTTATACTGAAGGTTCTAGGTCTTATGGCTGCGGCCATTGTTCTTCTACCACTGGCTCGCTTCCACATGCGTCTTCTGCAGTGGATGCTATTCACGCAGTGGTCATACCACAGTCTTCCGATGAGGCACGAAATCTTGGTAACAGTCGTGTTGAGCTCATCTGAACTGGTGGATATCTTCCCCTCTTCTTCATCAGGGCCGACCCTTTATTCCCCCTCCTCCAGTTGCCACAGTCACTACGGATGCCTCTCTGATCGGGTGGGGGGGGCATTATCAGGGCAGGATGGTCCACGGGACGTGGCAACCCATAGAATACCATCTGCACATAAATGTCCTGGAGATGAGAGCAGTGCTTTTAACGTTGCAAGCCCTCAACGACTTTCTTCCCACGGGGACTATTGCAGTACAGACGGACAACATGTCCGTAGTCTGGTACATCAACAAGCAGGGCGGGACCAGGTCCTATCCGTTATGTCGAGAAGCTCTCAGACTTTGGCAGTGGGCGATCTCTTCTCAGCGGTTTCTGATAGCAACGCACGTCCCCGGCAGGTCCAACCTATTAGCGGACAGGCTGAGCAGATCCATTCTGATGCCTCACGAGTGGTCTCTCAATCAATCTGTAGTGGATCAGATTTTTCTGAAGTGGGGCACTCCTTGTTGCGATCTTTTTGCTACTCCTCAAAACAACAAGTGCCCCGATTTCTTCACTCTTTCCCCTTCCAGGCCAACCTCTGAGAGATTCTCTAACCCAGGATTGGCCCCGGGGACTTCTGTACGCTTTTCCTCCTTTTCCCTTGATTCCACAAGTCATTCAGAAAGCCACCATTTTGAGAGCCAAGTTGATCCTCATTGCCCCATATTGGCCTCGACAAATTTGGTTTCCGTCTCTGCATCGTCACCTTCTGGTGCAGCCCTGGCATCTGGACCCAGTTCCGGATCTCTTGATCCACCAATCGGGTCAGCAGCACCGGGCCATTCATTCTCTCAACCTCGCTGCTTGGTTGCTCTCCTTCCTACCCTAGCCAGGCTACCGATGATTTCGGACTCAGAGACATTTTAGTCTCTTCCTTGAAGTCGTCCACTAGGACTGTTTATGCTAGCAAGTGGCGACATTTTTCTGTTTGGGCGAATTCCAGAAATATTGACCCCTTTACTGCTCCTGTACATTCGGTTTTAGATTTCCTGGCGGAGGTTTTTCATTCAGGATCCTCGTCATCTACAGTCAAAGTACAACTGGCTGCTATTTCTAAGTATCATGTTGGCCTGCATGACAATAACATTGTCTCATAGGTTATGCAAGGCCTTTCTGAGAGGAGTTTTCCTTCTAAAACCACCTATAAAGCATCCTCCTCCGCAATGGGATCTAAACTTAATGTTGGCATCCTTGATACTACCTCCCTTCGAACCGTCTGCTTCATGTTCTCTGAAGTTATTGACCTGGAAAACTATATTTTTACTGGCTGTCACTTCTGCAAGAAGGGTTTCCGAGATTCAAGCTCTCTGCATCGGTTCCCCTTATTTGGTTTTTCATAAGGACAGGGTATCATTAAGAACTAACCCTTTCTTTCTTCCCAAAGTCGTATCTCAAACCAACATTAACCAATCTATAGACCTACCAGTCTTTTTCCCAAACTATTCCGACAGAGCTGAACAGAAACTGCATTTTTTGGATGTCCATCGTCAGCTCAGGTACTATTTGCATAGGACTAAACAATTCAGAAAATCGGACCAATTATTTGTCTCCTATGCAGAAAACAGGATAGGTCTTCCAGTATCTAAAGTGACCTTATTCAGATGGTTGACTTCCACTATTTCCTATGTGTACTCTCTCAGGGGCAAACAGCTATCTTCTAAGCCAAGGAGTCTATCCACTTCTGCAGCTTTTCAGGATAGACTACCCATTGATACCATTTGTGCAGCAGCTACTTGGGCCACACCTCATACCTTTGTCTCTCATTACAAGTTGGACTTGGCCTCTAGAGATAGGGCCAGTTTTGGTTCCACAGTTCTCAAGAGTCTGTTCCATTGAGCCACCCGGGATACAGGTGCTAGGGACGCGGTCCCATCCAGCAAGAATGAAGGCGAGATTGACAACTTAACATTTAGAAGTTATGTACCTACCATAACGTTCCATGTTAGTTGTCTTCTCGCCTTCTTTCTAGGCCCCTCCCTCCTTCCCCCTGGCCTGGACAGATCTTGGAGAGTTCCTATTAGATTGTTTCCTCCGGTACGTTGTTAGGAGGATTTCTTTTAGGAACCATTGTTCCTAATTCTGTTAGGATAGTCTTTAGCAAGGTTAGTTAGCTGCCAAACGAGATCTGAGGTAGTTCCACCTTGCATCATGGGATATAGGGTTGCCTCGAGCTGGTAAAAGGAGTTCTCGAGCTAAAGCAAGTGCCGAGATCCTCGGCTCCGAACCCATCCAGCAAGAAAGAAGGCGAGAGAAGACAGCTAACATGGAACGTTATGGTAGGTACATAACTTCTAATTTGGTTTGCAGTGGACATTCACAGCAGGGAAGTAGCTACTGGAGCCATGATCAGAAGGAAGTGCCTAGCTTAGACTTTAGCCTACACAACAGGATGTAAAGACCTATACTAGATGTTGCTTTTTAATCCACATTGCTTGTAGTTAAAAATAAATTGAGAAGAATTAGGACTGGCTATATTAAATCAGTGGTTTCACTTGCCCATTCCAAGATGCAGCTAGATGTATGCAGCTAAGCAATGGCCCTATTACATAAGACAAATTAGGGCAGAGCACTTCAAAGAGGAGGAATTTCCAAAAAAACTGGCCTGGAGAAGTGACAGAGGTAGAGTTAAGCAGCAAGGTAGTGGGGTGAGAGTTCAACCCCCCCCCCCACTTCAAGGAATCTGTTAGCCAATATTGTCAGTGCTTCTGACACCTTCCCCATAGTCTTTATTCCCTTCCCTTCCTGTCATCTCCTTTCTTACTGGTTTGAGGACAAAACTTCTGACAACCAGCCTATATCAGTTTTATTCCCTTCCCTTATCTTAGTTTTTGGGGGACAAACTCTTGGCATGTCAAGCACAGTTGGTTCAGAATGGTGACCAGCTAGTTGGTAAGGGAGATTTCAGAAGGATCTTCTTTTTCGGCTGGTCCCGTTAGGGTTCACCACAGCGGATCATCTGTTTCCATTTCTTCCTGTCCTCTGCATATTACTGTGTCACACCAACCGCCTGCATGTCCTCTCTCACCACGTCCATAAACCTTATCTTAGGCCTTCTTCTTTTCCTCTTACCTGGCAGCTCCATCCTTAGCATCCTTTTTCCAATATACCCATCATAACTCCTCAGCACATGTCCAAACCAACGCAGTCTCGCCACTCTGTCTCAAAACCGTCCAACCTGCGATGACCCTCTAATATACTGATTCCTAATCCTGTCCATCCTTGTCACACCCAGTGCAAATTTTAACATCTTTAACTCTGTCACTTCCTGCTCTGACTCCTGCCTTTTTGTCAGTGCCACGGTCTCCAACCCATACAACATAGCTGATCTCACTACCCTCTTGTAGACCTTCCTTTTCACTCTTACTGGTACCCGTCTGTCACAAATCACTCCTGACACTCTTCTCCACCCATTCCACCCTGCCTGTACTCTCTTCTTCACCTCTCTTCCACACTCACCATTACTCTGAACTGTTGATCCCAAGTACTTAAACTCATCCACCTTCGCCAACTCTACTCCCTGCATCCTCACCATTCCTCTATCCTCCCTCTCATTCATACACACACATTCTGTCTTATTCCTGCTGACCTTCTTTCCTCTCCTCTCTAGAGCATATCTCCACCTTTCCAGGGTCTCCTCAACCTGGTCCCTACTCTCACTACAGATCACAATGTCATCTGCGAACATCTCGTCTATCAACCTGTCCATCACCATTGCAAATAAGAAAGGGCTCAGAGCTGATCCTTGATGTAATCCCTTTTCCACCTTAAACGGATCTGTCACTCCCATTGCAGACTTCACCACTGTCACACTACCCTCGTACATATCCTGTACTACTCTTACATACTTCTCTGCCACTCCTGACTTCCTCATACAATACCACAACTCCTCTCTAGGCACCCTATCATATGCTTTCTCCAAGTCCACAGAGAGACAATGCAGCTCCTTCTGACCTTCCTATATTTCTCCATCAACAGTCTCAGAGCAAACATTGCATCTGTAGTGCTCTTTCCCGAAATGAAACCATACTGCTGATCACTAATTACCTCCCTTCTTAACCTAGCTTCCACTACTCTTTCCCATAACTTCAAGCTGTGACTGATCAGTTTTATCCCTCTGTAGTTACTACAACTCTGCATATCACCCTTATTCTTAAAAATAAGTACCAAAACACTTTTTCTCCACTCCTCAGGCATCCTCTGACTTTCCAAGATTTTAGTAAACAATCTAGTTAAGAACTCCACTGCCATTTCTCCTAAGCACCTCCATGCTTCCACTGGTATATCATCTGGACCAACAGCCTTTCCATTCTTCATCCTCTTCATAGCTGTCCGTACTTCCTCCTTGCTAATTTGTTTCACTTCCTGATTCACTGTGCCCACATCATCCAACCTTCTCTCTCATTCTCTTCATTCATCAGCCCCTAAAAGTTCTCTTTACATCTGCTCAACGCACACCCCTCACTTGTGAGTACATTTCCCTCGCTATCCTTTATCATGATTACCTGCTGCACATCTTTCCCAGCTCGCTCCCTCTGTCTAGCCAATTGGTACAGGTCCTTTTCTCCCTCTTTAGTGTCCAACCTTTCATACAACCCTCCATATGCCTTATCCTTCGCCCTCTCTCTCTTTGCCATGCTCCTCATCTCCTTATACTCCCATCTACTTTCTTCATCTCTCTGACAATCCCACTTCTTTGCCAGCCTCTTCCTCTGCATACTCTCCTGTACTTCCTCATTCCACCACCAGGTCTCCTTGTCCTCCTTCCTCTGTCCAGATGTCACACCAAGCACCTTTCTAGCTGTCTCCCTTACCATCTCTGCTGTAGTTACCCAGCTATTTGGTAACTTTTCACTGCCCCCTAGTGCCTGTTTTAACTCTTCTCTGAACTCCACCTCACAATCACCCTTTTCAACTTCCACCATTTGATCCTTGGCACTGCTCTCACACTTGTCCTCCTCCTCTTGATCACCATCATCATCCTACAGGCCACCATTCTATGCTGCCTAACTACACTTTCTCCTGTCACCACTTTAAAGTCTCCAATCTCCGTCAGACTGGCCGTCCTGCATAGGATATAATCCACCTGTGTGCATCTTCCTCCACTCTTGCATGTCACCTCCTCCCTCTTCTTAAAATACGTATTCACCACAGCCATGTCCATCCTTTTCACAAAATCCGCTACCATCTGATCTTCTGCGTTCTTCTCCTTAGCACCACATGTGCCCATCACTTCCTCATCCCCTGTGTTCCCTTCACCAACATGCCCATTGAAATCCGCTCCAATCACCAATCTTGCACCCTTGAGTACACTCACCACCACTTCATCCAATTCACTCCAAATTTTTTCTTTCTCATCCATTGCACACCCAACTTGTGGAACGTATGCACTAGCAACATTCAGCATTACACCATCAATTTCCAGTTTCAGAAACGTCACTCTATCCAACACTCTCTTCACCTCCAAAACACTCTTGGCATACTGATGTCCTTCAAGGATGCATCTGCAGTCCTTACAAATGGGTTGTCCTGTCGTCAGGCAGCCCTTCGGTCGGCCGGATTCCAAAGTCTGGGTCTGGCCTCGGCTGGTGTCGCACTGCACCCGACGTCATAGCTGCAGTTCTTCGGGTATAAAGGCATCAGCCGACGCCATTTTCCTCCGTTTTTCTTGCCGCGTGGTGCCCGAAGCAGAAGCTGTTCGCAAGTGCCGGTCGGTCAGAACCAGAGATTACTACTACAAGTACCGAAGACTTCTAAAAAGCTAAGTACCCCGTTGGGGACTCGTTCTTGCCTCAGCCGATGTCAGAAAAAGTGAATAACTGTTTAACTTGTGGGAAACAAATACCTCATAAAGATTTCCACTCTTACTGCTTACCTTGCTTAGGCCCAGACCACGACGTAGCAGCTTGTCTAGCCTGTGCTTCTTTCAACCGACGGACGCTTAGACGTCGGTCGGAATTTGCTGAAGAGTTTTTCGGCTCCGATTTTGCTTACATTATGCCGTCGGATACTCCGACTATGCAAATTTCTAAAAAGCGCAAGGAAAAGGACCGACACTCGCGGTCCGCGGTTTTGGCTGAAACCGTGGTTAAGCCAACCGCGAGTGTCTCTGTTTCGGCTGAAACAGAGTCCACGGTTCTTCCTTCGGCCGAAAGCTTGCCACTTACTGAGGCCTCATCCAGCCAGGCTGAATCTGCTACGGAAATCCCACCTGCTCTTGCAGGTTCGCAGGATTTATCTGATACTATCCCTTTGGATATTTCTACCCCTGCACGTGGAGCTGCTAGGCCTCCTGCATCCATGTCGGTTAAGGCCTTTGCCAGGGCTAAAGCAGCAAAAACTACCAAATCTGTGCCTGCTAAGACCCCCTCTCACAGGCGTAGCTCTAGTTCACAAATGCTTAGTCTAGCAGAGGATCTCATTTCTTTGATCCGGGGATCCCAACCACATCCAGACAGGGCCTCTCACCCACCTCCAGAGAAGAGGACTAGAGTAGAGCCCCCTGAGCCAGTTTCTTCAGATGGCTCCTCTGATGAATCAGATCATTCAAACCCTCCAGAGGGCCCCTTTTCTCCTTATGAGGACTCTGATACAGAAGACTCCATTCCTTCTGCCTCTCCGCCTGAGGAATTTTCTTTTGGGGAAACCTTGCATGCTATGAGGGAACAATTTCAATGGCAGGGCCAGGATTTTTCAGACTCTAGGAAAAGGCTTAGAACCTTTTTGCATTTGCCACAGCATAGGCCTTTAGCCATTCCTCCAGTACTTACTGTTGTGGATGATGCTTTTAATGATGCTTGTACTGCTTCTGATTCTCTTCCTCCGGCCCCTGCTAAGCCCGATAGGTACTACAGGGTTCCGGACACACATTATCATTTGTATAAGGCCCCCTTTGCAGATCCCAAAACTATCTCCCAGGGACCCAAGGCTGTAGCAGCTTCTTCTACCAAAAACCCCCTCCCCTCTGAAAGGGAATCTAGGGCTTTAGAGAGATGGGGTAAAAAAGTTTACACTTCTGCTACTCTTTCTGCTAGGGCCTTGAACTGTCAATTCCACATGATTCAGTATCAGGAATTTATGTTAGACCAATTAACTAAAAAACTGTCCTCGGATGAACCATTAGACAAAAAATCTGTACAGGAAATGGTACATAACATTCAGCAGGTCAGTAATCATTCCTTAAAATGTGGCTATGATGCACTGGAGGCTTCCTTTAGATCAGCCATGACTGGCACAGTGATCAGAAGACATGCATGGTTAAAAGAGCAGTCCTTACCAGACCATGTTAAATCAAAGCTCCTAGATGCTCCCATGGATAAGCTCAATTTGTTTGGCTCCCTGCAGCAGGTGCTGAAGAAGGTGGAAGACAAAGCAAAATCTGTCCAGACAGTCAAGGATTTCTTGCAGGTCCAGCCTCCAAGGTTTAGCAGGAACTGGCCTTCCAAGAATTGGTCCTTTCCAGACACCACCAGAGCTCCGAGAGGCAGGAATAGGCGATCAAGAGGCAGGGGTCAATCCAGAGGTGCCTACAGGGGACGTCAGTGGCAGGCTAGCAACCAGCGAGGTACAGCCACAGATCCAGCCACCACCACTTCCACAGGACAATCACAGTGACTTGGCTCTGGCACCGCCTACCAGGGAACAACTAGAGGCACCCTTAGGCGGGAAGCTAACCTTATTTTCAGTAAACTGGCATTACATCACAGGAGACAAATGGATTTTACAGACAATAGACCAAGGTTACAGGTTTCACTTCCATACTCTACCAAGGAAGAGAGGAATGCCAAACCTACCTCCAAATCAGAAGACAGAAGCTCTAGAACAAATAACTCACTTACTAAGGATGAGAGCTGTAGAAAGGGTACCATCTATGGAACAAGGGCAAGGATTTTACTCCAGACTCTTCCTGGTACCAAGAAAAGAAAACCAATGGAGACCTATTCTCGACCTGTCCGCTTTAAACACATACCTCATTGTTCCAAAATTCAAAATGCTGACCCTAGAGCAGCTTCTTCCCATGCTGGGCAAGGAGTCTTGGCTGATAACTCTAGATCTCAAGGAGGCATTCCTGCACATCCCCATATGACCAAATTGCAGAAGATACCTCAGATTTCTTGCAGGATCAGAGCATTATCAATTCTCAGCATTGCCATTTGGCTTATCTACTGCGCCCAGAGTATTCACGAAATGCCTGGCATCAGTAATTGCTCATTGCAGGCTTCAGGGAATTCAAATTTACCCATACCTGGACGACTGCCTAATACAAGCGGACAACAAAACAAAATTAACAAAAGATTTGGAAAAGGTTATACAACTGCTGCAAGCCTTGGGATACACAGTCAACATGCAAAAGTCAAGACTGGTACCATCCCAAAGGATAACATTCTTGGGTGCAGAACTGGACACATCAATTCAGATGGCATTTCTCACAGAAGAAAAACAAAAGCAACTACCAGTCTATTTCATGACATTAACAACACAGACCCAGCTTACTGCAAGGAAAGTCCTGCAAGCCCTGGGTTACATGGCATCCTGCATAATATTGATTCCGCATGCCAGACTGCATATGAGAAAGTTGCAATGGTACCTAAGGAATGTATGGTCTCAACACAAGCACAGTCTAGAAGCCCAGATTCCAATAATTCCATGCCTGAAGCAAGAATTCCTGTGGTGGGCTCAGGCCTGTCAGTTGAACAGAGGATTGCCTTTCCACAAACCTCATCCAAGCCAGACCATCACCACGGACGCCTCAGACCTAGGCTGGGGGGCGCACATGGTGGACAAGTGTATACAAGGCCTATGGACACAAGACCAGCTGAATCTACACACAAATCAAAAGGAGATGCTGGCAGTGAAACATGCAATCCAGGCATTCAGACCATTTCTTCAACAAGGTCACCTGCTGATAAGGACGTACAACACCACAGTCATGTGGTACATCAACAAACAGGGAGGTACACACTCATATCCTCTATGCCGGATGGCAATGGACCTGTGGAATGTGGCCCTGAACCTCAACATTCAACTCCAGGCCAGATTTGTACCAGGAAAAGAAAATTCACTAGCAGACACCTTAAGCAGAACTACCACGGATGCTCACGAATGGATGCTGCATCCAGATATCTTCAAAACCATAACAAAGAAATGGGGACTACCAGAAATAGACCTGTTCGCCTCCCCACACAACCACCAATTGAAGAAATTCTGCACAAGAGCATACCACCCACTTGCTTGGAGGGTGGACTCCCTATCCTTCTGCTGGAAAAACCTGACAGCATATGCATTCCCACCTCTTCCTTTGATGTACAAAGTCCTACTGAAGATCAAAGAGGATCAGCCATGGATAATCCTGATAGCTCCAGACTGGCCGAGGCAACATTGGTACCCGCTACTGAGAAGCATGTCTCGGACACACGCATGGCCTCTACCTCTATGTCCTTTACTTCTAACACAGAACAACTACAAGATCCTACATCCAAACTTGAAAACACTACAAGCTAGCTGCTTGGAATATTGCATAAAACAAAATAACCCAGATTTATCTCCGAGGGTTAAGGACATTATCCTGGAGGCTTGCAGACCCTCCACAAGGAAGACTTATTCAGCCAAATGGAAAAGATACCTCATTTGGAGTGCAGCAAAAGGGGAAAATGTATCGTTGGCAAACATCCTGGAATACTTAGCAGAACTCTTCCACAATGGCCTGTCCTACTCCTCCATTAAGATTCATGCATCAGCAATTTCAGCAGAATACAACATGGATCCTCCAGTCTTCTCTCATCCTCTACTCAGACAGTTCCTGAAAGGAATTAAAAATGTAAAGCCTCCAAGGAAACCACCTTTGCCTACATGGGATCTTAACTTTGTGCTGGAAAAGTTAACACTTCCCCCTTTTGAACCAGCAGCAACAGCAGAATTACAGTTCTTATCTTGGAAAACTGCTTTCCTGCTTGCAATCACTTCAGCAAGAAGGGTATCTGAGTTACAGGCATTAATGGCAGTTCAGCCCTTCCTTATCTTCCATCAGGATAGAGTGTCTCTGAGAACTAAAGCTACTTTTATGCCAAAAGTGGTCTCTAGAGTATCATTGAACCAAGCGATTCACTTACCTACATTCTTCCCCAACCCACAGAACAGGGGGGGAAAGACTACTACATACCTTGGATGTGCACAGACAATTACGCTACTATCTGGACAGAACTAAGACCAACAGAAAAACTGACCAGCTTCTGGTAGCATATGCAACAGGAATGCAAGGAAAAGCAATTTCAAAACAGACAATCTCAAAATGGATAGGAAATTGCATTAGATTTTGCTACTCTTTTCATGGAAAGACAACTCCAGAAAATATCAGGCCTCACTCCACAAGAGCTACAGCCACCACTACAGCTTTCCTACGAGGAGTGGCTACCAAAGACATTTTAGAAGCTGCTACTTGGAGCTCCGTGCATACATTTGCCAAGCATTATAATCTTCCTTTATACTCCAGATCCCGAGCAGGTTTTGCAACTGCTGTTTTGCAAGGGATCTTAACTACACCATCTTTATCTTAGTACCTCCTCCCCCAGTTTGGCTATGGTATTCTACCCATATGTTAGGACTGCAGATGCATTCTTGAAGGACATAGTACAGTTTTGTACCTACCATAAATGTAGATGTCCGATAGGTATGCATCTGCAGTCAGGATTACCCACCCTCCTTCCCCTCTGTGGTATTCCTAGGGTATTTACCCCTCTTGTAGCTAGCTGGGGGAATCTATTATGGTGTATTTGTTTGTATATATGTATATACATTCTTAGATTGTTTGCTGTCTACTGTTTGGAATTATTTGCATTTATCCAAATTTAGCCTTCCTAGAGGGCACCTGGCATCTGGGGCAAGAAACACTGAGGAAAAATGGCGTCGGCTGATGCCTTTATACCCAATACACAGCAGCTATGATGTCGGGTGAAGTGCGACATCAGCTGAGGCCAGACCCAGACTTTGGAATCCGGCCAACCGAAGGGCTGCCTGAGGCAGGACAACCCATATGTTAGGACTGCAGATGCATACCTATCGGACATCTACATTTATGGTAGGTACAAAACTGTACTTTCCAGATACTCATAAATTTCTTTATAAAAACCCTGCTGCTGATCCAGAAACTATTTCTCAGGGTCCCAAAGGGGTCAAGGCTTCCACTGCAAAAAACCCTGTTCCCTCTGGTGGGGATTCTAGAGCACTGGACAGATGGGGGGAAAAAGTTTACACCTCTGCTACTTTAGCTGTAAGGGCTTTAACTGCCAGTTTCATATGCTTAAATGTCAACAATACCTAATGTCTTTGCTTAAACAGAAAATGCTTACAAGCTCTGAATGTCATGAGAACAAGGAAATGCAGGATTTATTGCATGCAGCTGAACAAGTGGGAAAACATACTTTGCAATGTGGTTTTGATTCATTAGAGGCATCTTGCAGAGCCGCAGTTACAGGTTCTGTCATTCGAAGGCATACTTGGTTAAAAGAACAGAGTTTACCTGATCATGTTAAGTCAAAATTATTGGATGCTCCATTGCGGCATGATTCTTTGTTTGGTGTTAAGGCAGAAGAGGTGTTAAAGAAAATGGAGGATAAAGCAAAATCAATGCAGATAGTCAAGAATTTCTTACAGGTTCAGCCACCTAGATTTAGCATGAACTGGCCTTCTAGAAATTGGTCCTTTCCAGTGTCAGGCAGGCCACAAAGAGGCAGATACAGACACCCAAGAGGCAGATCTCAACCCCAAGGCTCATACAGACCTAAACAGTGGGGTGCTTCAGCCCCCAAAGTCGGAGAAGACAAATCACAACCATATAGGAAATGGACCCAATGACTTTCCTCTAGAAATGCGAAGCACTTACCTTTTGGCAGCACCCTTAGGGGGAAAACTAGCACTTTTTTTCACAAAATTGGCACATGATCACCCAGGACAAATGGGTACTGAATATTGTTTCTCAGGGTTACTAGTTCCACTTTCACACCCTAACAAGGTCAAAAGGTATGCCAGACCTGCCACACAATCAATGGGCAGAGGCACAAAAACAAATTTCTGCTCACATGGACATGAGGGTTATTCAAAAAGTACCACAGCAAGAGCAGGGAAAGGATTTTACTCAAGACTTTTCTTGGCACCCAGAAAGGACAAAGCCTGGAGACCAATACTGGACCTGTCTATTCTAAATACTTTCCTGGACGTTCCAAAATTCAGAATGTTGACACTGCAGCAACTTCTACCCATGCTGGGCAAGAAGGCTTGGCTAGTTACTTTGGACCTCAAAGAGGCATACCTGCATGTCCCAATCAGACATTCTTGCAGAAGATACCTCAGATTCATAGCTGGCTCAATGCATTACCAATTCTCTGCACTGCCCTTTGGCTTATCTACTGCGCCCAGGGTCTTCACAAAATGCCTGGCACCAGTAATTGCATTTTGCAGACCAGACAAAAAGGAATTCAAATAAATCCCTACTTGGACGACTGCCTTATTCAAGCAGAGAGCAAAGACATTCTACTAAAGCATCTGGCCTTTGTAAAAAGATTACTAATTTGCCTAGGGTACACAGTAAACGAAAAGAAATCAACTAGTGCCCTCTCAAGAGATAATATTCCTGGGTGCAAGCTTAAATACAACTGCCCCAGATAGCTTATCTCACGCCAGACAAGCAAAGGCAACTGACTCATTACTTTCAAATGATGGCAACAAAGACCCAGCTACCTGCAAGAAAAATTCTGCAGGCTTTGGGCTTCATGGCATCCTGCTAATTCCATATGCAAGACTGCATATGAGGAAGCTACAATGGTATCTAAAAAGTGTTTGGACTCAACATTGCCACAGCCTGGAAACAATAACTCTTATTCCCTGCCTGCAACAGGAGTTTCGATGGTGGGCACTGGCCTGTCACCACAACAAGGGACAGCCTTTCACTTTACCCACAGCCAGGCAGACACTAACAACAGATGCATCAGATTATGCTTAGGGGGGCACACATGGCAGGAAAATGTATTCAGGGCATGTGGCCTGCGGACCAAATGCATCTTCATATCAATCAAAAAGAGATGCTAGCTGTACAGAATGCCCTGATAGCCTTCAAGGATCTACTACACCCAGGACATCTACTGCTAAGGACAGACAATACCACAGTTATGTGGTACATAAACAAACAAGGGGGCACACATTCCTACCCCCTCTGCAGGCAAGCCATGACCTTGTGGAACACAGCACTCGACCTATCAAGTACATCTGCAGGCACAATTCCTGCCAGGAAGGAAAAATACTCTGGTAGACTAAGCAGAAACCTCATGGACCCTCACAAGTGGAAACTAGATCCACGAGTCTTCAGCATGAGAACAAGGAAGTGGGGATGCCCAGACATAGATCTTTTTGCCTCCCCTCGCAGCTGCCAACTACAGAGATTCTGCACAAGGACTTATCACTCACAAGCATGGAAAGTGGATGCTCTATCATTCAACTGGAAAACCCCAACACTTTATGCCTTTCCGCCACTGCCTGTTCTCCCCAAGGTACTCCTAAAAGTCAGACAAGAGAAGCCAAAAATTATTCTGATTGCCCCAGACTGGCCACGCCAGCACTGATACCCAGTCCTAAAGAGCTTATCTCAAGGCCCAGCCTGGATTTTACCTCAAATTCCGACTCAACAAAACAATCAGATCCTGCACAGCCAACTTAGAACCTTAAATCTGGTGGCATGGCAAATAATATAGCCACTCGGAACACACCTCTCTCTAAAGCTGTTATGGATGTCATTTTGGAAGCCAGGAGGCCCAGCACCAGGAAATCTTATGCAGAAAAATGGAAGAGACTCTGTGCTTGGAACAAGGCATAAGGACTTGAACCACTTGTCCCCAATATTCCTCAGATTTTACAATACCTAACTGATGCTGGACAAAGGCCTATCCTTCTCATCAGTTAAGATCCATGCCTCTGCCATTTCAGCTCATTATAATACGGATCCTCCAATTTTCTCACATCCACTGCTAAGACAGTACCTCAGAGGGGCAAAAAACATAAGACCCCCAAGGAGAGCACCAATACCTACACGGGACCTCAACTTTGTCTTGGAAAAGCTCACACTGCCTCCTTTTGAGCCAGCCAATACAGCTGAGATAAAATTCTTATCATGGAAAACTGCTCTGCTCCTATCAATAACTTCAGCAAGAAAAGTCTCAGAGTTAACAGGCATTAATGGCAGTGGAACCTTTTATCGTTTTTCATCCGGACAGGGTTTCTCCAAGGACAAACCCAACATTTATGCCAAAGGTAGTATCCAGTGTGGCTCTTAACCAAACTATTCATTTGCCAACATTTATCCAAATCCCCAGAATAAAGGGGAGAGACTTCTGCACTCTTTGGACATACACAGGCAGCTACGCTTCTACTTGGACAAAAATGCTTTCAGGAAAAACTGAGCAACTGTTTGTAGCATATGCTGCAGGATCACAAGGAAAGGCTATTTCAAAGCAGACTATTTCAAAATGGATAGGACACTGCATTCATTTCTGCTATGCACAGCATTGCAAATCAGTGCCTAAGAATATTAGGCCGCATTCCACCAGGGCAGCAGCCACTTCAGCAGCCTTTCTTAGAAGAGTACCAACCAAGGAAATTTTGGAGGCTGCAACTTGAGTTCAGTGCATACTTTTACCAAGCATTATCACTTGCCTCTTTACTCTAAATCCACAGCAGGCTTTGCCACTGCAGTTCTGCAGGGCCTCATAGCCACTCCTAATCCTATTTAGACCCAGCCGCCCTACCTCAGCTTTGGGATTCAACCCAAGTGTAATGACTGCAACAGTGAAACACGAAGATAGTACAGTTGTGTACCTACCATAAATGTAGATGTTCGAGTGTATTCACTGTTGCAGTCCAGGTTACTCACCCTCCTTCCCCCTTTCTTTGCTGGGACTTATCTAGACCTCTCTATCCTATACAACCTTTGTGGTGTATTTGCTTGTAGATGAAGGTTTTGTTTATTTTAGTGTATGTGCATAAGCAATATGTATTGCCTACCTTCTTGGGGGCAGCTGACATCTGGGGCAAGAAAAACTGAAGAAAAGTCGGCTGCATCTTGTATACCCCTGGTGCACTGACGTCGGGGAAGAGGTGACAGCAACAGACGCTGGACCAGGACTTTGGAATTCAGGCCGACTGCGGTTAGCCTGCCAGCAGGATAACCCAAGTGTAATGACTGCAACAGTGAATACACATCTACATTTTATGGTAGGTACACAACTGTACTTTCTTGGGCAACTTCATCACAGTCCAGTCGCAATCAGCGGGAGTAGTCCCAAGGTCACAAAAGCTCAGTCTGCACTGTTTCATCTATCTGGACTTCTCACTGTACTGCCAGAGTCACATATGTTTCCATTTAAGTCAGATTTCCATGGAGTCCATGGGGAGCTTTTTCCCCATTTAAGGACAGAACTCCAACTGAAAGCTTGTTTTGCAGGTCAAGTGCAGAGGTCTATTTGTATCAACCAAGAGTTGTTAGCTGTGGAACTTCTGTTGCAACTCCCTATGCAAAGAAGCACAGGTAGTGAATACTTTCAATGTCCCTTTTGAAGAAGACTTGTATTCATTCCCACTCCAGTTTCTTACACCAAATGTGCTCCAATCTGAATGGACAAATCCAAAGTACTTCTGGTCCCCCCCCCCCAAATGACCAAGACTATTATGAGTTTTCACAAGTAGTGCATGTGGCAATGGAGGACTCTTTCCTACCCCAGCAGCAGTATGTTCTTCACACCCAGGATGGGGAGGGTGCTTTACTGAATCGCCATCCTAAAGAATTTGATTCTGGCGGCCTGGATCCTGTCAGCTACTTACCTTCCAGGAGTCCATTCTCAGAGGAAATAACAGGTAACCTATAACAGGTCAATAAGCAAAGTACTAGGAAGTCTTATTTGGCTGAATGGAAGAGCTTTTCCATCAGGTGCTCTGTAAGGGAAGGGGGTTCCCTGTAGAGATCCAGGAAGTAGAAGTGCTACACGTGGTCTACTTTATGCCTCTAATCAGTTTCTTAAAGGTATTGCATTTGAAGTTTGAACTAAGCTGTTTTGTTGTCCTCAGCTTTTTGTCTTACAGAACCTTGTATATTTCAGTCAGAAAACGCTCACTTTCAAAAAGCCATAGGCATTTTTTCCACATGGGCAGAGTGAGCTTTTGAAGTAACCCTTATTTCATGCATAAAGTGCAAAGCTATCCAGATTCCTGAAAAAGTTTCACAAACTCTCAGAATAAAGGGGAATTTGTTATGTTTGTTGGATGTACAAGTGTATAGGCAGCTCATATACTGCATTGCCTGAAAGGAGATTAGGTCAGTGTACCAGCAGTGTTTTTTCCTTTTTTTTTGGAAAAGCAAGTGTTGCAGTTTCTGTCCAAATGGCTGATTGTATTGGCTTTTCCTGTGTTCATCCCTGAGAGCTAGTGTCAGATTGCACTCTAACAGAGTGGTAGCAACTACGTCAGCCTTCTTCAGAAATGTAGTATCCCAGGACATTTTGAAAACACCATTTGGACCTGTGTGCTCCTTTTTAAAGCACTACAAACTAATGTCTGGTTGAGGAGTAAAGGAAATGGTTTGTTAGTGCGCACAGCAGGTTTTAAATATCACCTCTCCACAGGGAGCCTTCTTTACTGCTTTGGTACTTTTCCCTTTGGGTAGGGAATTATACCGCAGCAGTGATGCATTTGCTGAACTGTGCAGTTGTCTTGAGTAACTCTACAAGACTAGTTGTTAAAGTAGAGGGATCACTACTGTAGCACAGGCTTCTATCCTCTTATCTCTTCTGTGTTGGCCGTTTATCTTTTGGGATGAGGTATTTTGTCTCTTCTTGTCATTCTAGTAAGCTGTGTATACATACATGACAATATATACTAGTTGCTGAAAAGTATACTCCACCACCTTCTACAGTTTAACTGGATTATTAGGTTCCTTTTCTCCCTACAATATGGTTCCAGTATTGTGTAGGTAGCAGAAATCTGCTTGTACTTCATAAAACTTTTATTTCATTGCTTTGGACCTAAAGGAGGGGAAAGACCACCCACCATAACTTGCAGATGAATGTCTACACCTGCATGACATATCACAGAGAGTGAAATTTGTAGTCAGGTACTCCTGACAATCTTATTTGGGTAATTAGTCTTGCTGATGTCAGGAGGACACAGCACCTGCTGTAAGAAAAGGCAGAGAGGTTCATAGGTTCGTAGGAAGTTACTAGGCTAGTGGGCCTAGAGCCTTTACATGCCTAGGCATGTAATCCCAAGCATCATCATTTGTTCTTTTTGGGTAGTTTACTGAATGGATTAATGAACAGAGCAAGTCTGTGATCAATACTGGCTACCCCTGTCCATGAGGGGCATGGGTGCAACCCCAGGGGTGAATTTGCGGTCTCCCATCCAGTTATCTAGGTTGTTTGAATAGGGTCAGTGAGGAGCTCTGTTTTCCATGAATAGAAGTCTGTTCCAGAGAAGCGGCAGTCTCTGGGAGATGTATTTGTGTCTCAAGCATGTTCTGTTAATATCACAGGCTAGGTTAAGATCCCTAGAGTGAGCTACTGTTATGACATTTGACTTGCAGATGTGCAAAATTTACGTTGGGGTATCATCAGAGATTGCCTTGTAGGCTAGGCACAAGTCACTTCTCAGCAGCTTGTAAGATAAAGTGAAAGGGTTTTCAGCCTGTCCACGTAGATCATGGTTTGGAGTCCCTGTATTTTCTTGGTGAGAAACCTCTGAGGTCTCTCTAGCTGCTGCAGGTGTCTTGTGAGGTGCATGCAAACAGATGCATTATACTCTTGGTGCTCTGATGAGGGCTGAGTACAGTGATGTTATGACATCCCTTGACTTGGATGCTATGCCCTTGCTTATGAGGTGCACTATATAAAAAGCTTTCCTTACCACTGTGGAAACTCCTGTGTTCCCAGGTCTTGCACCACTGGGGTGGAACTCTGGGGGGGTGCTGTCAGTATTGTAATTTGTAGGGAATTCCATTTTGCCAAAGGGAATAATGCATTTTTTTGCATTTAGTTTGACCATGGCTTTGGCACCAGTCATTCATTTGTGTTAGCCCTTCTTGTCATATGTTGATATCGTTGGTGGACTCTTGATTGCTCCCATTGTGCAGTCAGTGAATTTGGTGAGCCAGAGGCTGTCAAATTTGGCCTGGATTTCTGAGTAGATGCCAAACAGTAAGGGACCCAACACAGACCCCTGTGGTACTCCATTGGTGATGGGTCTACTGGTGGAGGTGGAGTCACCAATTTTGACACATCGTGTTCTGTTGATGAGCCAATTGTCTGCCCATCTAGTAACTTATGGGTTAATCTCCAGCTGGGAGAGCTTCTCAACTATGCCAGAGTGAGGGATTGTGTCAAAAGCCTTGGCAAGGTAGAGATGAGCTGTGTGCACTGTCCTGCCCTCGTCCATGGCTTTGGTGGCATTCTCAAAGAAGTCCCAGGTTTAATAAGCATGATCTACCCTTAAAGCCAGACTGGGTTGGTCACCTATGTCCTTATTGTTAAGGTCCATGATGATCGTTTCCATGGCTTTGCATATGAGGATGGTTAGACGTGTAGGTCTGTCGATGTTCTTCATGTTTCACTTTTGTAGTCATCTCATTTGGGTTATCCCTGCCAGGGTAGCTCTCAGCCGGCCCAAATACCAGAGACTTAGTATTTCTGCGTCCGTTGCTGTCATTTGAGGACTGACGTCAGGTCATCAATAGTATAAAGTAAGGCAGCCGACACCATTACATCAGTCTTTCTTGCCGTGGAGCCCAAAGCAGAAGCAGTTCACATGAGTGCCGGCCGGCCGCTGCCTGAGTTTATCTCCAAATTAAACTTGAAGTCTTCTAAACCTAAGGACCCCATTGCGGATCCTTTTTTCTTGCATTAACCGATGTCAGAAGACGTTAATTGTCTCACCTGTGGAAAGCAAATACCACACCGAGACTTCCACTCTTACTGCGTCACTTGTTTAGACCCAGACCACGACATCCCCTGATGTCCTTCAAGAATGCAACTGCAGTCCTGACATATGGGTTGTCCTGCCTCAGGCAGCCCTTCGGTCGGCCGGATTCCAAATTTTGGACTTGTCCGTTCTAAATACTTTTCTCATGGTGCCAAAATTCAAGATGCTGACGTTACAGCAACTTCTTCCCATGCTGGACAAGGGGTCTTGGCTGGTTACTCTGGACCTCAAGGAGGCATACCTGCATGTTCCCTATCAGACACAGTTGCAGAAGATACCTCAGATTTCTTGCAGGAACAGAGCACTGTCAATTCTCAGCATTGCCGTTTGGCTTATCTACTGCGCCCAGAGTATTCACGAAATGCCTGGCATCAGTAGTGGCACATTGCAGACTCCAGTGGATTCAAATATACCCTTACCTGGATGACTGCCTCATACAAGCAGACAGCGAACAAACCTTGTTAAAACACTTGGATTATGTCATTCAATTGCTGCAGGCTTTGGGATACACAGTTAACATTCAAAAATCAAGAGTACTGCCATCCCAAGAGATAATTTTTCTAGGAGCAAAGCTGAACACACAGCTACAAATGGCCTTCCTCACAGAGGAGAAACAAGAGCATTTAACAGATTACTTCAAAAGCCTAGCAAAACTAACCCACCTGATCGCAAGGAAAACCCTGCAGGCCCTGGGGTTCATGGCATCTTGCATTCTTCTAATCCTTCTGGCAAGACTTCACATGAGAAAACTGCAATGGTCCCTAAAAAGCTTGTGGTCTCAACACAGCCACAACCTGGAAGACATAATACCACTCATACCATGCCTGCAAAGGGAATTTTTGTGGTGGGCTCAAGCAAGTCACTTAAACGAAGGCATGCCTTTCAACAAACCTCCAACAAGTCAAACTATTACAACAGATGCCTCAGACCATGGATGGGGGGGGGGCGCACATGGACGGCATATGCATTCAAGGGCAATGGACTCCCATGGAAATGCATCAGCACATAAATCAAAAAGAGATGTTGGCAGTGATACATGCAATAGAAGCCTTTGGAAAATCTCTTCAGCAAGGTCATCTGCTAATAAGGACAGACAACACCACTGTCATGTGGTACATAAACAAACAAGGGGGCACTCATTCCTATCCCCTCTGCAGACTAACAATGGCTCTTTGGGAAAAGTCCCTGAATCTGAACATCTACTTGCAATCCCAGTTTGTTCCGGGCAAGGACAATGTTCTGGCAGACAGGTTGAGCAGAAATTTCTTGGATCCACACGAATGGATGCTACACCCACGCATATTCTCACAAATAACTGCATGGGGAAGACCAGACATAGACCTCTTTGCATCTCATCTCAATCATCATCTGGAAAGGTTTTGCGCAAGGCTACACCATCCTCTAGCCTGGAGAATGGATGCTCTTTCCTTCAGCTGGAATGCCCTAACAATTTATGCATTCCCTCCTCTACCTTTACTCACCAAGGTGTTACTGAAGATCAAGGCAGAACAACCAAGAGGAATCTTGATAGCTCCAGACTGGCCAAGGCAACACTGGTATCAACTGCTACTGAGCATAACTCACTCCAAACCGTGGCCCTTGCCTCAATGGCCTCAGCTCCTGACTCAACACAATTACAAGACTGTTCATCAGAACCTGCAAACCTTAAAGCTGGCAGCTTGGAGAGTTCCATGACTGGGACCCATGACTCCCTCTCCAAAACAGTTCAGGACATTTTGCTGGAGGCACGCAGACCTTCCACCAGAAAAACCTATTCGGCCAAATGGAAGAGATTCATCATCTGGAATGTTAACAAGGGCCAGGATGCATCACTGATGAACATACCTCAGATATTAGAATACTTGGCAGAAATGTTTCACAGTGGCCTCTCATACTCTTCCATCAAAATCCACGCTTCAGCTATCTCTGCACATTACAACTGTGATCCACCTGTGTTTTCGCATCCCTTGCTAAGACAGTTTCTAAGGGATATAAAGAATATCAAACCTCCAAGGAAACAACCAATTCCTGCATGGGACCTCAATTACGTCTTGGAAAAATTAACTCTTCCTCCTTTTGAACCAGCAGCATCTTCAGAAATGCAATTTCTCTCTTGGAAAATGGTTTTCCTGTTGGCAGTCACCTCAGCAAGAAGAGTCTCGGAGATACAGGCCCTCATGGCAGTTCCTCCCTTTCTCATCTTTCATCAGGACAGAGTTTCCCTTAGGACCAATCCTTCCTTCATGCCTAAGGTGATATCCAGAGTGTCTCTAAACCAAGCAATTCACCTGCCTACTTTCTTTCCTAACCCTCAAAACAAAGGGGAAAAGTTGTTGCATACTTTAGACATTCACAGACAACTACACTACTATTTGGACAGAACAAAGTCTACCAGGAAGTCTGACCAACTGTTTGTAGCCTATGCTGCTGGGTCACAAGGAAAGGCAGTCACCAAACAAACTAGGGCAGTCACCAAACAAACTATCTCAAAATGGATTGGACACTGCATCAGATTCTGTTACTCCTTCCATGGAAAGAGTGTGCCAGCTATTATTAGACTACACTCCACCAGAGCTATGGCCACATCCACAGCCTTTCTAAGAGGAGTGGCTACAAAAGATATTCCAGAGGGTGCTACACAGAGCTCCGTGCATACATTTACCAAACACTACAACCTGCCATTATACTCCAGATCCCGAGCAGGCTTTGCTTCGGCAGTCCTGCAGGGCCTTCTAGCTACACCATCCCTTGCTTAGTCCTACCACCCCCAGCTTGGCTATGGTATTCAACCCATATGTCAGGACTGCAGTTGCATTCTTGAAGGACACAGTACAGTTTTGTACCTACCATAAATATAGATGTCCGATAGATATGCAACTGCAGTCAGGTTTTCCCTCCCTCCTACCCCACTGTTTTTTCCCTTGGGTCCATTCCCCCCTTTCCTATAAGCTGGGGTTATCTGTTATGGTGTATCTGTTTATTACTGTTGTGCATGTCTGGATTTTTTGTTTATCCATTCACAAAATTTAGCCTTCCTTGGAGGGCACCTGGCATCTGGGGCAAGAAACACTGAAGAAGATGGCATAGGCTGATACCTTTATACCCCAGCTGCTCTGACGTCGGGGAGGGGGCGACATCAGCCGACGCCGGGCCCAGACTTTGGAATCCGGCTGACCGAAGGGCTGCCTGAGGCAGGACAACCCATATGTCAGGACTGCAGTTGCATATCTATCGGACATCTACATTTATGGTAGGTACAAAACTGTACTTTGTTGCTTTTGTGCTTTGTTCAACACCTGAATTATCAGTCGGGCCCTTATTGTACCTAGATATTTTCGTTTACAGTCCTCTAATTCTGATATGGCTTTGATAAGCCATCCAACAGCAGATCTTCTGAAAAAATGTAAAGATAGAGACAGACTGCACAGGTCCAAACCTTAAGCTAGTCATCAGTCCTTTGGTACTCAGTGAGGCATTTTTGCAGACCCTGATGCCTGCTTCAGTTGATTCGCAGGCCGCTACTGAGAGCCTTTCAGAGTCCAGTATGCTGCAAAACTCTTCGACTAAGGATCCTGCGGTAGTCTCTACCTTGAATGGGTCTGGAGCTGCTGAGCAGGCACTGGCTTCTGCGGAAGTCTTTCACACTACCGAATCTCGACACAAACTGACTTCTTTCATGACTACCGTTCTTTCAGAAATTACCAAGTTTCTTAGGTCCAGGGTTAGAACCAAACCCGAGAAATGGACGACTCCACTTATGAGGATTCTGATGCAGAGGACTCCATTTCTTCAGCCTCTCCCCCAGATGATTTTTCCTTTGGGGGAAGCCCTGCATTCTTTAAGGGAGCATTTCCAATGGGAGAGTCAGGACTACCCTCCATCTAAAAAGAGACTAAGGGACTTCCTAGTTCTTCCACAACACAGATCCTTGGCCATCCCCTCAGCCCTGGATGTTGTGGATGATGTTTTCCTTGAATCCAGCGTGGATCCTGATGTCCTACCTCCTGCTCCCAGAAAACCAGATGGGTACTATAGTCCCTGACTCTCTCAAATATCTTTTTAAAAATCTAACAGCTGACCCTGAGGTCATTTCTCAAGGGCCAAAAGGTATTAAAGCATCCTCTGCTAAGAATCCCACCCCTTCAGACAGGGATTCCTGAGCATTGGACAGATGGGGTAAAAAAGTATGCATCTCCACTACTCTTGCTATCAGGGCACTAAACTGTCAGTTCCATATGCTGAAATTTCAGCAACATACCTTGGAACTCCTTAAACAAAAAATGTCTTCCTTTCCTGCTTGGGCAGAATCTAAAGCTTTACAAGACAATGCATTCTGCAAGTCAAGTAACTAAACACACTATGCACTGTGGTTTTCACGCCCTAGAAGCTTATTGCAGAGGAGCAGTCACTGGATTTGTCATTAGAAGACATGCATGGCTTAAGGAACGACCCCTGCCAGACCATGTCAAATCTAAATTCTTGGATACCCCCATGCACAAATAACTTATTTGGCACGAAGGCAGAAGAGGTCTCAAAACAGATGGGCAAAAAAGCAAAATCTATGCAAACAAATAAGGATTTCTTACAGGTCCAGCCTCCTAGGTTCAGCTGGCATTGTCCCTCCAAGCACTGGTCCTTTCCTGCTCCGAGTAAACCGACCCAGCCCAGGCCCTCCAGACAGCAGCCTCAGGGAATGCAGAGATCTAAGCAGTGGACTACCTCTACTTCAAAGCCAGGGAGTTCTACATCACCCCTTTATGGTAAGAACTCACAATGAGACACCTCCTCCACCCCCCCACCCACCTTCATTTACCCCTAGGAGAAAAACTTTCCTTTCAGTCAAGCACTTGGGCCACCATTACCAAGGACCAATGAGTTCTGAGCATGGTCTCTTAGGGATACAATTTTTTCTTCCACACCTTTCCAATACCAAATCACTGAGCAGAGGCTCAAAAGCAAATTGTTTCCCTGCTCTGTATGAGGGCAGTAGAGTATGTTCCTGCAGAACAGATAGGCCAAGGCTTCTACTACAGACTTTTTCTGATAGCCAGAAAAGAGGACACCTGGCACCCCGTCCTCGATCTATCCATTCTAAACACCTTCCTGGTGATCCCAAAATTCAAAATCCTCACCCTCCAGCAGCTGCTACCCATGCTCTCCAAGGACACTTGGCTAGCCACCCTAGATCTAAAAGAGGCCTACCTCCACATTCCATCAGGGAATCATGCAGGAAAGATCTCTGCTTCAGGGCAGGATCTCAACACTTTCAGTTCTCTATGCTTCCCTTTGGCTTATCTTCTGCTCCCAGAGTTTTCACAAAATCTCTGGCTCCAGCCATTGCCTTTTGCAGACAGAAATATTCAAATTTACCCATACTTGGATGACTGCCTTATTTCGGCAGACAGCCAGGGAAAGCTGCTCAAACACCTGGCCTTTGTAAAGACCATACTAATCTTCCTAGGGTACACAATCAATGAAAAGAAATTCAAACGGGTGCCCACCCAAAGATTCATAGTTTCATAAGTAGGTACTAGGCTATCGGCCCTGGGGCCTATACTAGCCCAGCCAAAAAGGTACCCTGGATTTTGCCACCCAAGAAAATTATTTTCCTGTGCCACTGTCGAGCAGAGCCACAGAGGTGATCCCCGGGGTGAATTTCATATTTTCCATCCAATCATCCAGATTTTTCTTGAGTGCTAATGAGGAGCTTGCTTTGATATAGATAGGTAGTTTATTCCAGAGTATGGGAAGTCTCTGTGACAGGAATCTATCCCTCCGGCATATTCTGTTTATTGTGGTGACAAGGTTTAGGTCCCTAGAGCGTGTAGCTCAGAGGGATTGGGATTTCTTTAAGTGGAACATGTCCAACAGCTCTGGGTTTGACATAGCTTTGTATCTTAGGCAGAGATCACCTCTGAGTAGGCTATATGCGATGGAGTAAAGCTGGAGTTTTTTGAGACTGTCTGCATAGGGCATCTGTTTGAGGCTGGTAATCCTCTTTGTGAGGTATTTCTGTGGCCTTTCCAGTTGTTGATGTCTTGTGATGTAAATATCAAAAGGGGCATTGTACTCTATAATGGGTCTAATGAGTGATGAGTAGAGGGGAACAATGACCTCTTTTTTTCTGGATGAGAAACCTTTTGTGATGAGGTGTGCCATGTAGAAGTATTTCCTGACTACTGTGACAATGTGATCATCAAAGGAGAGACTACTGTCCGCCTGTGTCCCAAGGTCACTTATCACACTTTAGGTGTTAAGTATACTACTGCCTATGTTGTAGCTCATGGGTACAGAGTTTTTACCAAAGGGGATGACAATACACTTTTTGGCATTGAGCTTGAGCCCATGGCTTTGACACCAGCCATCTGTCTCAGTGAGGCCCTTTTGTAGGATGTCCACATTGTTAGGCATTTCGATTATGGCTCCTAGTTTGCAGTCACCTGCGAACTTCATTAGCCAAAGACCTTCTCTGTTAGCCTGTACTTCAGAGAAGTAGATACCAAACAGGAGAAGACCCAGGACTGAACCCTGTGGTACTCCACTTGTCACTGGTCTAGTCTGATTTGGAGTCTGCTACTTTCACAGTGTGGGTTCTGTCAGTGAGCCAGTTGGCAACCCATCTTGTGACATAGGGATTTATACCTAGTTTAGTGAGTTTATCTATAATTCCAGAGTGGGGGATGGTGTCAAAAGCCTTGGCAAGATCTAGATAGGATGTGTGAACCACCTTACCCTTGTCTACGACTTTGGTGACTGCTTCAAAGAAGTCTGTCAGGTTTAGGAGACATGATCTGCCTTTTACAAACCTAAACTGGGTGGGGTCCAGAGTTTGGAGATTACCAATGTCTTTGTTTATAAGTTCCATGATGATACGTTCCATGGCCTTGCAGACTAGGCTCATCAAGCTAATGGGGCGGTAGTTCCCAGGGTCCATGTTGGCTCCCCCCTTGTGGAGTGGGATAACTATTGCTGTGCGCCATTCAGCAGGTGCAAAGCCTGAGGCAAAGGATAATCCTTCTGGGAGCAAGTCTGGACACAGCATCCCAGATGGCATACCATGCACCAGTGAAACAAATTTTCCTAACAGTCTACTTCTCTCAACTAGCCACCAGGCCCCAGCTATCTGCAAGGAAGATTCTGCAAGCTCTGGGGTTCATGGTATCTTGCATACTAATTTCATATGCCAGACTGCATATGAAGAAACTTCAGTAGTACCTAAAGAGCCTTTGGTGTCAACACGCTCAAGACCTGGAAACTATTCTACCTATAATTCCTTGCCTCATAAAGGAATTTCTTTGGTGGGCAACAGCATGCTCCCACAACAAGGGACTGCCCTTCTCCCCACCCCTCGCCTCCCAGATCCTCACCACCGATGCATCAGACTACACTTGGGGTGCTCACTGGGATGGCTGGTGCATACAGGGCCAACGGAGCCCACAGCAAATCCTTCTGCAGATCAATCAAAAAGAGATGATGGCTGTGCAGCATGCCTTGATAGCTTTCAAACCCCTTCTCTCTCCAGGGGTTCTCCTGATCAAAACAGACAACACCACTGTGATGTAGTACATCAACAAGCAGGGAGGGACTCTCTTCTACTCTCTATGCAGACTGGCCATGAATCCTTTGTCTCACAGCCTGTTCTGTGCAACTACACCTGTTAGCACAATTCCTACCAGGCTCTCTCAACTCTCTGGCAGACCAGTTAAGCAGGAACTTTCTGGACCCACACGAGTGGCAACTCAACAGAAGTACCTTCACTCTAATAATTCAGAAATGGGGAACCCCAAAGGTCGACGTTTTTGCCTTCCACACCAACCATCAGCTCAGCAAATTCTGCACCAGGGAGCATCACTGCATGGCTTGGAAAGTGGATGCCCTGTCCTTCCCCTGGGTCAATCTGGCAGTCTATGCCTTTCCTCCCTACCTCTCATCCCCAGGGTACTGCCCAAAATAAGGGCGGAATAACCAAGGACCATTTTTATAGCTGCTGACTGGCCCTGACAACACTGGTACCCCTTTTTGCGCCGCCTGTCCCCACTGCCTCCATGGAATCTTCCTCCGATTCCAAACCTTCTGACCCAGAGGGAAGGGGAGTTGATGCATCTCCAATTGCAGGCACTCAATTTGGCACCTTGACTTATTCCTTAACTCCGAGCCAATCTGCCATCCTCAGTAAACAGGATGTTCATCGTGTTTCACTCTTGCAGTCATTACACTTGGGTTATCCTGCTGGCAGGCTACCCGCAGTCGGCCTGAATTCCAAAGTCCTGGTCTGGCGTCGGTTGATGTCACCTCTTCCCTGACGTCAGTGCGCTAGGGGTATATAAGATGCAGCCGACACCATTTTCTCTTGTCTTTTCTTGCCGCGTGGTGCCCGAAGCAAAAGCAGATGTTCATCGTGTTACACTGCTGCAGTCATCACACTTGGGTTATCCTGCCGTCAGGTGGTCCCGCAGTCGGCCCGAGTTCCAAAGTGTTGGTCCGGCGTCGGTTGCTGTCGCTTCTTCCCTGATGTCAGTGCGCCAGGGGTATATAAGATGCAGCCAATGCCATTTTCTTCAGTCTTTCTTGCCACGAGGTGCCCGATGCAAAAGCAGTTCGCAAGTGCCGGTCGGCCGACTCCTGAGATTTTCATTCCGAATCCAGAATTGAAGTCTTCTACAAAGCTAAGTACCCCATTGGGGAAACTTTTTCTTGCCTCAGACAGTTATCAGTAAAAGTTAATTGTATTTCTTGTGGGAAGCAAATGCCTCATAAGGGTTTCCATTCCTATTGTATCCCATGCCTAGGCCGAGACCACGACGTCACTGGTTGTCTGTTTTGTGCTAGGTTTAACAAGCGCACTGTTAAACGTCTGTTTGATTTTGCCTGACATTATTTTGGCAGAAAATTTAATTACACCATGCCGTCAGAACAACCAACAACCGGAATACACAAAAAGTGCAAAGACAAGGACAGGCATCCGAGGCCCAAAACTGACAAAGCCTCTGGTAGGCCAGTCGCCGGTTTTCAGTGAGGCGCCTTCGCAGCCCCTGATGACCGCTTCTTTGGAACCACCGCCTCTGACTCTCACATGAAGATTGCTGGGACTTCGGATACACCAGACTTGAGACCTACTGAGTCTAACCCTTCTGAGGGCTCTGGAGTAGCTGAACAAACCCGCAGCTTCAGAGGGTGTTTCCAGGCCTACTCCGTTAACCATTAAACCTTCTGCTAAATCTAAACCAAAGAAACAGCTTCAGCATTCACCAGCCCAGGCCTCCATGCCTAAGAAACAGATGTTCAAAATGGCCGAAAACCTAATTACTCTGATCAGGGGGTCCCACCCTCCTCCTGATAAAAGGCCTAGACAGGATGCAGACTGACTCATCTGACCAGGTGTCCATCTCCTCAGATTCATCCTCAGACCTAGGATACTCTTTACCCCCTTATGAAGATTCTGATGCTGAGGAATCCATTCCTTCAGCCTCTCCACCAGAGGACTACTCCTTTGGGGAAACCTTACATACCATGCGGGAGCATTACCATTGGGAGGGCCAGAATTACTCAGAATCCAAGAAAAGGCTCAGAGATTTCCTTTTATTACCTCAACACAGACCCCTTGCTATTCCGCCAGTGTTCGATATTGTGGATGATGTGTATGCTGAATCCAGCTTAAATCCTGATTCTTTACCTCCAGCTCCAGTTAAGCCAGACAGATATTAGAGTCCCTGACTCCCACAAATTCCTTAACAAAAGCCCTGTTGCTGACCCTGAAACTATTTCCCAGGGTCCCAAAGGGGTAAAGGCCTCTACAGCAAAAAATCCAGTCCCCTCTGATAGAGATTCCAGGGCATTAGACAGATGGGGAAAGAAAGTATACACATCTGCAACTTTAGCAATGAGAGCACTAAATTGCCAGTTTCACATGCTTAAACTTCAGCAATATTTGATGTCTCAGTTGAAACAAAAAATGCTTCCAAATTCAGATCTTCCTAACTATAAGGAAATGCAGGATTTATTGCATGCTGCTGAACAAGTGGGAAAATATACTTTGCAAAGTGGTTTTGATTCCTTAGAGGCCTCCTGTAGAGCAGCAGTTACAGGGTTCGTCATTAGAAGACATGCTTGGTTAAAAGAACAGACCTTATCAGATCATGTTAAAGCAAAGTTATTGGATGCACCCTTGCAGCAGGATGTTTTATTTGGAGTTAAGGCAGAAGAGGTATTAAAGAAAATGGAGGATAAAGCAAAATCTATGCAAACGGTGAAGGATTTCTTACAGGTTCAGCCTCCTTGATTTAGTAGAAATTGGCCAACAAAAAATTGGTCCTTTCCAATTTCAGATGGACCTCAAAGAAAGGGGCAGATACAGACATCCAAGATGCAGAGGTCAACCACAAGGTACTTACAGGCCTCGACAATGGGGTACTTCAACCCAGAAAGAAGGGGAAGACAGGCCTCAACCTTATAAAAAGCAGACCCAATGACTTCCTACTACAGCTGCCAAACATCTCTCTCTTGGCAGCCACCTTGGGGGAAAACTGACACTTTTCCGTCACAATTGGCAATTAATCACCAAAGACAAATGGGTTCTCAATATTGTCTCAAGGTTACAGGTTCCACTTTCACACTCTGCCAAGATTAAAAGGAATGCCAAATCTGCCACCAAATCAATGGGCAGTGGCTCAAAGGCAAATTACAGCACTAATGGACATGAGAGCTATTCAAGAGGTACCAATACAGGAGCAAGGACAAGGATTATACTCGAAGACTCTTTCTGGTTCCCAGAAAGGATAAACCCTGGAGGCCCATTCTGGATCTTTCATCTCTAAATACTTACCTGGATGTTCCAAAATTCAAAATGTTGACACTACAGCAGCTTCTTCCCATGCTGGTCAAGAAAGCTTGGCTCGTAACATTGGACCTCAAGGAGGCATACCTGCATGTCCCTATCAGACAAAATTGCAGAAGATACCTCAGATTCTTAGCAGGTTCAATGCATTACCAATTCTTTGTACTGCCCTACTGCATCCAGGATCTTTACAAAATACCTGGCACCAGTAATTGCATTTTGTAGACAAAAGGAATTCAAATTTATCCATATTTGGACGACTGCCTTATTCAAGCAGAGAGCAAAGACATTCTTCTAAAGCATCTGGTGTTTGTAAAAAGACTGCTAATTTACCTAGGGTACACAGTAAACGAAAAGAAATCAAAGCTAGTGCCCTCACAAGAGATAATATTCCTGGGTGCCAGATTAAATACAATGGCCCAGATGGCTTCTCACGCCAGACAAGCAAGGACAACTGATTCAATATTTTGAATTAATGGCAACAAAGACTCAACTCCCTGCAAGAAAAATTCTGCAGGCCTTGGGTTACATGGCATCTTGCATAATACTAATTCCATATGCAAAACTGTATATGAGGAAACTACAATAGTACCTAGAGAGTGTCTGGTCTAAACACTGTCACAGTTTGGAAACAGTAATACCACTTATTCCTTGCCTTCAACAGGCGTTTCAATGGTGGACTCAAGCCTGTCACCTCAACAAGGAGCAGCCTTTCACTCAACCTACAGCCAGGCAAACACTGACAACAGATGTTTCTGATTACGCCTGGGGAGCACACATGGCAGGAAAATGTATTCAGGGCAAGTGGAACGCAGAACAAAGGCATCTTCACATCAATCAAAAAGAGATGCTAGCTGTACAAAATGCCCTTATAGCTTTCAAGGACCTTCTGCATCCAGGACAACTTCTAAGGACAGACAACACCACAGTTATGTGGTACATAAACAAGCAAGGGGGCACTCATTCATATCCCCTCTGCAGGCAAGCCATGACCTTGTGGAACACAGCTATAGCCTATGAAGTTCATCTGCAAGCTCAATTCCTGCTAGGCGAGAAAAACACACTGGCAGACGACTTAAGCAGAAACATCATGGATCCACACGAGTGGAAATTAAATCCACAAATGTTCAGGATGATAACACAGAAATGGTGGAGCCCGGACATAGATCTGTTCACATCCCCAATGAATTGCCAGCTACAGAAATTCTGCACAAGGACTTACCACCCGCAAGCATGAAAAGTGGATGCCCTCTCATTCAGCTGGAAAAACCTACAAGTATACGCTTTCCCACCACTGCCTCTCCTTTCAAAGGTACTCATAAAAGCCAGACAATGGGGTACTTCAACCCAGAAAGAAGGGGAAGACAGGCCTCAACCTTATAAAAAGCAGACCCAATGAATTCCCACTACAGCTGCCAAACATCTCTCTCTCGGCAGCCAAAGATGATCCTGATTGCCCCAGACTAGCCACACCAGCACTGGTACCCAATCTTAAAGAACTTAGCACAAGGACCACCATGGATTTTGCCTCGTATCTCTCAATTTTTGACTCAGCAAAACAATCAGATACTGCACGGCCAGCTCAAGATTTTAAACCTGGCCGCATGGCAAATTCCTTAGTCAAGCAGACAATGCCTCTCTCCAAAGCTGTTATGGATGTCATTCTGGAGGCCAGAAGGCCTAGTACCAGGAAAGCATATTCAGATAAATGGAAGAGATTCTGTGCCTGGAACCAGGTTCACAACCTTGACCCCCTGGTCCCAAATATTCCTCAGATACTGCAATACTTGACTGAGATGCTGGACAAGGGCCTCTCCTTTTCATCCATTAAGATCCATGCCTCTGCCATCTCTGCTAATTACAACATGGATCCACCTATTTTTTTTCTCATCCTTTGGTAAAACAGTACCTCAGAGGGGCTAAAAACATAAGATCGCCCCGTAGAGCACCAACTCCAACTTGGGATCTCAACTTTGTCTTGGATAAATTAACTTTACCTCCTTTTGAGCCAGCTAACTCAGCAGACTTAAAATATGTCTCTTGGAAAACTGCTCTACCCCTGGCAATAACCTCAGCATGAATTTCAGAATTACAGGCACTAATGGCAGTGGAACCCTTCATCATATTCCACCAAGACAGGGTGTCTTTAAGAACAAACCCTACTTTTATGCCAAAGGTGGTATCGTGTGACTCTAAACCAAACTATTCACTT
This sequence comes from Protopterus annectens, assembly GCF_019279795.1. NCBI lineage: Eukaryota > Metazoa > Chordata > Ceratodontiformes > Protopteridae > Protopterus > Protopterus annectens. The sequence continues at coordinate 627,888,725 of NC_056737.1, read as the reverse complement.
GCCAACTTTTTATCCAAATCCACAGAATAAAGGGGAGCGACTACTGCATTCCTTGGACATACACAGGCAGTTATGCTTCTACTTGGACAAAACTAAAGCTTTCAGAAAAAACTGAGCAATTGTTTGTATCATATGCTGCAGGAACACAGGGAAAAGCCATTTCAAAACAGACAATTTCAAAATGGATAGGCCATTGCATACGTTTCTGCTATACACATCATGGGAAAACTGCACCTAACAACATTAGGTCTCATTCCACCAGGGCAACAGCCACTTCAACTGCCTACCTCAGAGGAGTACCTACCAAGGACATTTTGGAAGCAGCAACTTGGAGTTCTGTACATACCTTCACCAAGCATTACCATCTGCCTCTTTACTCTAAATCCAGAGCTGGCTTTGCCACTGCAGTTCTGCAGGGCCTTATAGCCACCCCTAATGCCTTATAGAACCAGCCACCCTACCTTTGCTTTGGGATTCTACCCAAGTGTGATGACTGCAGCAGTGTAACACGATGAACATAGTACAGTTTTGTACCTACCATAAATGTAGATGTTCGAGTGTATACACTGCTGCAGTCCAGGTTACCCTCCCTCCTTCCCCTCTTACTTGCTGTTACGTACCCTGGTATTCTACCCTTGCTGCCTATGGGGAGTATTTGCTGGTAACATAAAGTATTTGATTGCTTTTCTTATGTATGTTTTATTAGCAATTTACATTGCCTACCTTTTTGGGGGCACCTGACATCTGGGGTAAGAAAAACTGAAGAAAATGGCGTTGGCTGCATCTTGTATACCCCTGGCGCACTGACATCAGGGAAGAAGCGACAGCAACTGATGCCGGACCAAGACTTTGGAACTCGGGCCGACTGCGGGACCACCTGATGGCAGGATATAACCCAAGTGTGATGACTGCAGCAGTGTATACACTCGAACATCTACATTTATTGTAGGTACAAAACTGTATTTTCGCAAGTGCCGGTCGGCCGACTCCTGAGATTTTCGAAATTGAATTTCAGAACAAAAGTCTTCAATAAAGCTAAGTACCCCATTGGGGAAACTTTTTATTGCTCCAGACCGATGTCAGTAAAAGTTAGCAATTGTATTTCTTGTGTGAAGCAAATACCTCATAAGGATTTTCACTCTTACTGTATTCCTTGCCTAGGCCCTGACCACAATGTTGCTAGTTGTCGGTTTTGTGCTAGATTCAACCAACGCACTATTAAGCATCGGTTTGATTTTGCTTTACATTACTTTGGCCGAAGGTTTAATTACATAATGCCGTCGGAACAACCGACGACCGGAATTCATAAAAAATGCAAAGACAAAGAAAAGGACAGGCATCCGAGGTCCAAAACCGACGAAGCCTCTTCTAGGCCAGTCGCCGGTTCTCAGTGAGGTGCTTTCGCAGCCCCTGACACCCACTACCTCAGAGCCACAGGCCACCTCCGACTCTAACGTGGAGACAACTAGGCCTCTGGAAACTCAAGGTATTGGGCCTACGGAAACTATTCCCTCAGATGGGTCCGGAGCTGCTGAGCAGGCATCGACTTCTGAGGGTGTTTTCAGACCTACACAGCTTACTATCGAGTCCACTTCAGCAGCCAAGGCAAAGTCTAAAACACCATTAAAGACAAAGAAACAACTACAGCATTCTCCTGGACAGTCATCCATGCCAAAGAAACAGATGCTTAAAATGGCCGAAGACCTAATTACTTTGATCAGGGGTTCTCATCCCCCTCCTGATAAAAGGCCTAGGCAAGACACTGATTATGACTCCTCTGACCAGGTTTCAATTTCCTCTGATTCCTCTTCAGAACAGGGATATTCTCTTCCTCCCTATGAGGACTCTGATGCTGAAGAATCTATCCCTTCAGCCTCTCCTCCTGAGGATTACTCTTTTGGGGAAACCTTGCACACCATGAGGGAGCATTTCCATTGGGAGAGCCAGGATTATTCAGAATCCAAGAAAAGGCTCAGAGACTTTCTTTTACTGCCTTAGCACAGACCCCTTGCTGTCCCCCCTGTGCTAGATATTGTTGATGATGTTTTTTTCTGAATACAGTTTGTCTCCTGACTCTTTACCCCCTGCACCAGTCAAGCCAGATAGGTACTACAGGGTCCCAGACTCGCACAAATTTCTTTAAAAAAACCCTACTGCTGACCCAGAAACAATTTCTCGGGGTCCCAAAGGGGTCAAGGCTTCCACTGCAAAAAACTCTGTTCCCTCAGATAGGGATTCTAGAGCACTGGATAGATGGGGGAAAAAAGTTTACACTTCTGCTACTTTAGCTGTAAGGGCTTTAAACTGCCAGTTTCACATGCTTAAATATCAACAATATCTAATGTCTTTGTTAAAACAGAAAATGCTTACAAGATCAGAATGTCCTGACAATAAGGAAATGCAGGATTTATTGCATGCAGCTGAACAAGTGGGAAAGCATACTCTGCAATGTGGTTTTGATTCATTAGAGGCTTCTTGCAGAGCCGCAGTTACAGGTTCTGTCATTCGAAGGCATGCTTGGTTAAAAGAACAAAGTTTACCTGATCATGTTAAAGCAAAATTATTGGATGCTCCATTACAGCATGATACTTTGTTTGGTGTTAAGGCAGAAGAGGTGTTAAAGAAAATGGAGGATAAAGCAAAATCAATGCAGACAGTAAAGGATTTCTTACAGGTTTAGCCACCTAGATTTAGCAGAAACTGGCTGCCTAAAAATTGGTCCTTTCCAGTGTCAGGCCACAAAGAGGCAGATACAGACGCCCAAGAGGCAGATTTCAGCCCCAAGGCTCATACAGACCTAAACAATGGGGTGCTTCAGCCCCCAAAAGAGGAGAAGACAAATCACAGCCTTATAGGAAACAGTCCCAATGACTTCCCTCTACGAATGCCAAGCACTTACCTTTTGGCAGCACCCTTAGGGGGAAAACTAGCACTTTTCTCACAAAATTGGCACATGATCACCCAGGACAAATGGGTACTGAATATTGTTTCTCAGGGTTACAGGTTCCACTTTCACACCCTACCAAGGTCAAAAGGTATGCCAGACCTGCCACAAAATCAATGGGCAGAAGCACAAAAACAAATTTCTGTGCTCATGGACATGACGGCTATTCAAAAAGTACCACAGCAAGGACAAGGATTTTACTCAAGACTTTTCTTGGTACCCAGAAAGGACAAAGCCTGGAGACCAATACTAGACCTGTCAATTCTAAATACTTTCCTTGATGTTCCAAAATTCAAAGTGTTGACACTGCGGCAACTTCTACCCATGCTGGGTAAGAAGGCTTGGCTAGTTACTTTGGACCTCAGAGGCTTACCTGCATGTCCCAATCGGACAATCTTGCAGAAGATACCTCAGATTCATAGCTGGATCAATGCATTACCAATTCTCTCTGCACTGCCCTTTGGCTTATCTACTGTGCCCAGGGTCTCCACAAAATGTCTGGCAGCAGTAATTGCATTTTGCAGACAAAAAAGAATTCAAATATTTCCCTACTTGGATGACTGCTTATTCAAGCAGAGAGCAAGGACATTCTACTAAAGCATCTGGCGTTTGTAAAAAGATTACTAATTTGCCTAGGGTACACAGTAAACGAAAAGAAATCAAAACTAGTGCCCTCAAGAGATAATATTGCTGGGTGCAAGCTTAAATACAACTGCGCAGATGGCTTATCTCACACCAGACAAGCAAAGGCAACTGACTCATTACTTTCAGATGATGGCAACAAAGACCCAGCTACCTGCAAGAAAAATTCTGCAGGCTTTGGGCTTCATGGCATCCTGCTAATTCCATATGCAAGACTGCATATGAGGAAGCTACAATGGTATCTAAAAAGTGTTTGGACTCAACATTGCCACAGCCTGGAAACAATAACTCTTATCCCCTGCCTGCAACAGGAGTTTCGATGGTGGGCACTGGCCTGTCACCACAAGGGACAGCCTTTCACTTTACCCACGGCCAGGCAGACACTAACTACAGATGCATCGGATTATGCCTGGGGGGCACACATGGCAGGAAAATGTATTCAGGACACATGGCCCGCGGACCAAATGCATCTTCACATCAATCAAAAAGAGATGCTAGCTGTACAGAATGCCCTGGCAGCCTTCAAGGATCTACTGCATCCAGGACAACTATATTACTAAAGACGGACAATACTACAGTTATGTGGTACATAAGCAAGGGGGCACACATTTCTACCCCCTCTGCAGGCAAGCCATGAATTTGTGGAACACAGCACTAACCTATCAAGTACATCTGCAGGCACAATTCCTGCCAGGAAAGAAAAATACTCTGGCAGACGAACTAAGCAGAAACCTCACGGACCCTCACGAGTGGAAACTAAATCCACAGGTCTTCAGCATGATAACAAGGAAATGGTGATGCCCATACATAGATCTTTTTGCCTCCCCTCACAACTGCCAACTACAGAGATTCTGCACAAGGACTTATCACTCATAAGCATGGAAAGTGGATGCTCTATCATTCAGCTGGAAAACCCTAACCGTTTATCCCTTTCCACCACTGCCTCTCCTTCCCAAGGTGCTCCTAAAAGTCAGACGAGAAGCCAAAAATGATTCTGATTGCCCCAGACTGGCCACGCCAACACTGGTATCCAATCCTAAAGAGCTCGTCTCAAGGCCCAGCCTGGTCTTTACCTCAAATTCCTCATCTTCTGACTCAACAAAACAATCGGATCCCGCACAGCCAACTCAGAACCTTAAATCTGGCTGCATGGCAGATAATATAGCCACTCAAAACACACCTCGCTCTAAAGCTGTTATGGAAAGGAAATCTTACACAGAAAAATTGAAGAGATTCTGTGCTTGGAACCAGGCACAAGGACTTGAACCACTTGTTCCAAATATTCCTCAGCTTTTACAATACCTGAGATGCTGGACAAAGGCCTATCCTTCTCATCAAGTAAGATCCATGCCTCTGCCATTTCAGCTCATTACAATATGGAACCTCCTATTTTCTCTCATCCACTGCTAAGACAGTACCTCAGAGGGGCAAAAAACATAAGACCCCCAAGGAGAGCACCGATGCCTACATGGGATCTCAACTTTGTCTTAGAAAAGCTGACACTGCCTCCTTTTGAGCCAGCCAATACAGCTGATATAAAATTCTTATCATGGAAAACTGCTCTGCTCCTAGCAATAACTTCAGCAAGAAGAGTCTGAGTTACAGGCATTAATGGCAGTGGAACCTTTTATCATTTTTCATCCGGACACGGTTTCTCTAAGGACAAACCCAACATTTATGCCAAAGGTAGTATCCAGTGTGGCTCTTAACCAAACCATTCATTTGCCAACATTTTATCCAAATCCCCAGAATAAAGGGGAGAGACTTCTGCATTCTTTGGACATACACAGGCAGCTCCGCTTCTACTTGGACAAAACAAAAGCTTTCAGAAAGACTGAGCAACTGTTTGTAGCATATGCTGCATGATCACAAGGAAAGGCCATCTCAAAGCAGACTATTTCAAAATGGATAGGACACTGTATTCATTTCTGCTATGCACAGCATGGCAAGTCAGTGCCTAAGAATATTAGGCCACATTCTACCAGGGCAGCAACCACTTCAGCAGCCTTTCTCAGAGGAGTACCAACCAAAGAAATTTTGGAGGCTGCAACTTGGAGTTCAGTGCACACCTTTACCAGGCACTACCACTTATCTCTTTACTTTAAATCCAGAGCAGGCTTTGCCACTGCAGTTCTGTAGGGCCTCATAGCCACTCCTAATCCTATTTAGACCCAGCCGCCCCACCTCAGCTTTGGGATTCAACCCAAGTGTAATGACTGCAACAGTGAAACACAATGAACATAGTACAGTTGTGTATCTACCATAAATGTAGATGTTCAAGTGTATTCACTGTTGCAGTCAAGGTTACCCACCCACCATCCCCCTTTTATTTGCTGGGACTTATCTATATTTCTCTCTCTCTCCCATACAACCTATGTGGTGTATTTGCTTGTAGATGAAGGTATTGTTTATTTTAGTGTGTGTTTTTTATAAGCAATGTGTATTGCCTACCTTCTTGGGGGCACCTGACATCTGGGGCAAGAAAAACTGAAGAAAATGGCCTCGGCTGCATCTTGTATACCCCTGGTGCACTGACGTCAGGGAAGAGGTGACAGAAACTGATGCCGGACCAGGACTTTGGAATTCAGGCCGACTGCTTGTAGCCTGCCAGCAGGATAAACCCAAGTGTAATGACTGCAACTCGAACATCTACATTTATGGTAGGTACACAACTGTACTTTCTAGATGTCCCTGAGGCCAGACATCCTAGCACCAGAAAGTCTTATGCAGATAAATGGAAAAGGTTCTGCACCTGGATCCAGGCTAAGGGAGCCAATATGGCACAGCCCTCCATCCCTCTCATCCTGGATTACTTAGCTGACCTACTACACAGTGGTCTCTCTCCTCTATAAAAAAAATCATGTTTGCTATTTTTGCTCATTTTCCCACTGAGCAGCCCCTTTTCTCACACCCTTTGATCAAACAGTTCCTCAGAGGGGCTAGCAACCTGAGGCCCCCCAGAAGGACACCGACACTGGCTTGGAACTTTAACGTTGTCTTGGAAAAGCTCACCCTGTCCCCTTTCGAACCAGCTTCTTCTGCAGAGCTAAAATTTATCTCCTGGAAGACAGCATTCCTTCTGGCCATCACTTCAGCCAGAAGAGTCTCTGAGCCGCAAGCAGTCATAGACGGGGTATCCCTTAGAACTATTTCATAAGGTGGTGTCCAGTGTGGTTCTCAACCAATCCATTCATTTGCCCACCTTCTTTCCTAATCCCCAGAACAAAGTGGAAAGGATTCTTCACACTCTAGATGTGCACCTACAGCTCAGATTCTATCTGGACAGGACTAAATCCTTCAAAGTCTGATCAATTGCTGGTTAGCTTTGCTACAGGGGCAGAAAGTAATGCCATCTCCAAAAAAATCCATTTCCAAATGGATAGCGCACTGCATCCATTTCTACTACAAACAGCATGGAAAACATTTCCCCAAGGGGGTCAGGGGACACTCCACCAGAGCTGCCTCCACCTCTGCAGCTTTCCTCAGAGGAGTCCCTGCCAGGGACATCCTGGAGGCTGCCACCTGGACATCTGTTCACACTTTTTCCAAGCATTACCACCTGCCTCCCTTCTCCAAATCCAGGGCAGGGTTTGCCTCTGCAGTTTTGCAGGGAATCCTAGCCAGCCCCTAGTTTACTTGGCTGCCTCCACCCATCTCCTCAGCTTTGAGAATCTACCCAGATGTGATGACTGCAACAGTGAAACACTTAGAACAGTACAGTTGTGTACACTTACCATAAATGTAGATGTTCGAGTGTATTAACTGTTACAGTCCTGGTGTCCCTCCCTGCATCCCCCTTTATTCTCTTTCTCCTTTTATTACCATTCATACCATTGTTCTCCTTTCTTTACAAGGGACATATTGTTATTTATTTTCCACTGGTGGGGTTCTTCCATCAGAACCTGGCCTCCTACTTTGGGGGCTCCTGACAGGGTAGGGCAAGAAAAACTGATGTAATGGTATCGGCTGCCTTACTTTATACTACTGGCGACCTGACGTCAGTTTTCAAGTGACAGCAACCGATGCAGAAATATGTCTCTGGTACTCGGGCCGGCTGAGGGCTACCCTGGCAGGGGTAACCCAAATGTGATGACTGCAACAGTGAATACACTCGAACATCTACATTTATGGTAATTGTACACAACTGTACTTTCCCAGGGTCAGTTGATGGGCCCACCTTTGTGCAGGGGAATTACTGTTGCTGTTCTCCATTCTGCAGGAACATAGCCAGTTCTCAAGCTATGATTAAAGAGAATGCCAAATGGGTCCAGTAGGTCTTGTTTTAGATTTAGTAAACAAGATGGGATATTTTCTGGTCCCAATAAGGCCATGTTTTCGGCCGTGGCGTGCGCAGAGATTACCTGTTCTCTAGAGATATTAGGCAAAGGGCTGGTGTCAGGTATGCTTTGGTATGTGTTAGGTGGGGATGGGGTGAAGTTTTTATTGAGTCTGTCTACTAGCAGGTTGGCAATATCTTTCTGTGTAGTATGAGTTATCGTTTCTAAACCAGTTCAGCACATAGCTGGGCATTCCCTTTTTGACTTTGGACGTAGTTAAAGAATGCCTTATTATCCTTGGCTAGGAATGAGATTTTAGTTTTGTAATTTGCTTCAGAAGGCTTTGCAAGATTTCAGATTTTCTTATTTAGGCTTTGGAGGGCATTCTTCCTGTGCAGTGATCTCTCTCTTGATTTTGGACAACAGTTTCTTTCTCTTATGTAATCTATTTATACTTGAAGTCCACCACAGTGGCTTATTTTTATGGGAAGACTTGGTTTTGATCTGGTCAGGTACAGCCAACTTTATGCAGGTGCTTAAGTGTTTGTACAAGGTATTTGTGTACACTTCTGCATAGTGGTCATTGTTATCTGTGATTGCGGGTGGTATGAAGCTTTTTATACCACCACTTAGTAGGCTGTAGTTAACTTTGGTAATGTATTTATAATTTTTGTTCCTGTGAGGGTGTCAGTTCCAGACTGAGTTATGATCTGACCTAACCAGGGAGGGCATCGCACATGGGGAAGTACAGTGAGCCCCCCCCCCCATTTTGGTGAGTACTATGTCCAGAACATTAGAACCCCTAGTGGGGTGCAGACTATTTGTTCCAGAGCATTTGTGTTAAAGTCCAGGAACCTCTGGGCGAGCGTGTTTTTGCTCATGTATGTCCCCCAGTCTGTGGAAGGATAGTTGAAATCTCCCATGACTAAGTTGTTGAGTTGTATGGTTAGGGATTCCAGTAAATCAAGGTAGGCAGTGTGTATATCCTGGTTCATGGTTTAGGATCTGTAGCTAGCAATGATGTGGTGTGGTACTTTTCCAATAGTTAGACATGGAGTAATTTGAGAGAGTCACACTGTTTGACCAGTCTCAAAGTGCATTTGTTTTTAATTAAGATGGTTAAACCTCTGCCTTTGGTTTCTTTATGCTGATTTTGAGGTCTGAACATGTGGGAAGGCATTGTAACCTTGCATAGCCGGGGTGCTGTCAGCAGCCTTGTCCCATGTCTCAGTAACTGCACAGACGTCAGCATCCTCCAAGGTGAGGAGTACTTCCAAGAAGTGCAGTCTCATGTTTAAACTCCTAGCATTAACAGCACAACCCTGAGTTTGTCTCAGATTTTGCTACTTTGGAAAATGTGTTTTGATATTGCCCAAAAAAAAGGCAGTATAGGGAAGGCAAGGGCCTTTGCCAGTGTCCGAAAGCCTAGGGGGAACAAGTGCCGACCATCTCTAGCAAACCAGCAAGGTCTGCCTACCTTATCCTCCCAGGTGTGAAAATATTTCCATTGTCTTTGTTGCAGAGAAGTTACACTGATTCACAGCTGCTTTCAGCATATCACTGCCTTTCATAGCAAAATGGAGCAATTAGATCAGTCAATGGTTTGAAGCCAGTTGTCATCTCTTTTGACAAGTTTACTGCAGTGGTGGTGCTGCGGTAGCGTTGTCGCCTCACAGTAAGATGTTGTCCTGTTCGATTCTCAGCTAAAGCGTCTTCTGTGTGTAGACATGCGTAATGGGTGTACCTTCATTGAAGGTTGTGCATCAGGGCTGGCAACTTGGCACGTAAAAATCCACTGCCAATCATTAGCGGACCAGAGTTCCGCTGTGGCGACCCCTAACTGGAAAAACCGAAAGACACAACAACATAAGCAGCATCACAGTATTAAAATGCTAAGCTTTTAAACGTCAAATATTTGCTGTTAATACTGCTTTACATTTTAATACGACTTAAATATCTAGTATCAGAGATATCTGTGACAGAGAAAAGTCAGATTTTTTTTCTTATAATTAAAGTTTCAACACATTTACAAAAATGTGGGGGGGGGGGGGCTGTCAATTCAAAATGGACTTCAAAAAGTTCCCTTGAACAAACGTCTGCAATTTAACCACTTTTTTGGTTTGCAGATGTATAACGCCTTAGTATACTGTAAAACATGCTCCAAGACCCACAAATGCGGGCTATTCAAGAAAAAAAGGAGCAGTCATGTTACAGAAGGTATATAAGATGACGGTGACTGACACTAATCCTATTTCATATCAGTAGCATGGGAATTCACTACTACTTCCTTATGTCTAGCATGACTCATAAAGCAGACTTTATTTATAAAATAAAATAAAATTCACTACTACTTCCTTATGTCTAGCATGACTCAAAGCAGACTTGAAATTGATTATGGGAAGGAGAAAAGCTTGAAAGACAAAGATCACTTTGAAATGTCAAACCCCATTGGTATTCATGTTGTGGAAAACAAAATTCCTAAGAAGCATTCAGTGATTTAAGGTCTTAAAATGTATCCGAAAACAAGAGTGAAAAAATTTATTTTTTTTTTTAGTTCTAAGGTGGAGTTTTTAATTCTAAATACTTAATACTTGACACTGGTACACCAGGACATCGTCTTTCAGTGTTTTTTTTTTTAAATACCTTTTGGAGATCTGTTGAACAAGCATCTGTGCAAGGGGTAACAGTATGTTGTTCTGAACTTTACTGACAGCAGGCCCAGGTGCCAGCGGTTGCGTATAACAGACACAAGACTAGTTACTTTTGCTCAGAAAAATCTGAAAAAAACACAAGCCACTTCTCATATTAAGCTGCGTATCAACCCATTGCCTAAGGTGGACAGGGAGATCTTAGTATGTCTACTAAAGCTTGAGGTCTGACCAGAAAGGCAGATGCCTGCCTTTGGCTAAATCCCTGTAAGTGAGGATTTATACTGCCTTAGTGACTCTCCTACTCAAATGTCTGTTATGCTGAGTTGCTGACACATCTGTATATTTCTCTTCAGAACCGTTGTCTGTCCTAAAGGAAGCTAAGTAGAAGACCAAATGGTAGAAAAGTGTCTTAAGTAGGTCAGAGTGACACATAGGTTCATAGGTTGGTACTGGGCTATCTGCCCGAAGGCATATATTAGCCCAGCCACATTGTGCGGTATTCACCGCCCCTTTAGTAGTTCCCTAGACCCTTGTACTAGCAGCTAGTACCCTTTATTTATTTATTTATATTTGTTGACCGGGAGTGTCCGACTGGACGTAGGTCCATTTTCAGTGGAGGCCCGGGGAGAAAAGCTCCACAGTTAAAATAAACAGACAGTAGTTACATTGGATTACATAGCGATTAACAATTTACATAGCAATTACTTACAACATATTTACAGATGAAGAACATAGTACATCAATAGACAACTAGAATCTTTATCTGTGAAGTACATAATACACATTAACACATGTTAAAATAAGAAGTTCCTGCTGTATAAGTACTAGGCTCATGAGCATCTGAGCTTGCTATAATCAAGGTAGTTAGTGGAGTGGAAAGAAAGGTAGTGGTTGGTTGGGGGGGTGGGTGATATTAGAATGGGAGTTGCAAGGGCATAGCCAGCATGTTTTAGGTGCACTTTTAGTAAAGTTTTGAAGTGGGTGCATGATGGTACGGAGGTAATTGCGGGTGGGAGTGAGTTCCATAATTTGGCTATGGTGCAAGAGAATAGTGCTTCACCAGCAGAGTTATTGGCTTTAGTGATCTGCAAGTGATTTTTGTTGCTGGATCTTAGTGGTCTGGTGGTGCGATAGGGTTGGAATAGATTCTGGAGGGATGGGACATTTAGTGGATGGTTTACTAGTTTGCGGGCGAGTGAGAGTTGATACCATTGAAGGAGGTGAGGGAGTTCAAGCCAGCCCAGTTCAGCAAGTGAGAGACAGTGGTGACTACGGTAGGATTCCCCTGTGGCGAATTTGGCAATTTTGTTGTAGCAGGTCTCTAGCTTGTTTAGATCGCATTGCCTTAGGTTGGTATATATTGGAGAGGCATAAAGTAGTGTGGAGATAAGGTGGGAATTTGCTATTGAAATCGTTGCTGCTTTGGTGAGAAGATGCTTATTTCTGTATAATGTTCCTAGTTTTTTGTGGATTTTTTTATGGTCATGGACATGTGAATGTCAAATTTTAGTTTATTGTCTATTTCCACTCCTAGCAATTTGGTGTGTTCAGTTGGGTATATAGTGGTGTCTTTTGCTATGATGTTAGTGAGAGTTGTTTTGGGTATGTTTGCTAGGTTGGAAGATGAGTAGTTTAGTTTTGTTTGGGTTGAGTATTAATTGGGCATCGGATAACCAAGTTTCAGTAGAGGAAAAGGCTTCTTGTGTGACTTTTTGCAGTTTGGGTAGGGACTGGGCTGAGCAGATGATGGTCGAGTCATCTGCATATTGTATGAGTGTGCCATGTGTGGTGGCAGAGGCTAGATTATTTGTGAAAACAGAGAAGAGTAGGGGTCCAAGGATGGATCCTTGGGGAACCCCTATGGAGACAGGTAGTTGGGGAGATATGTCATTCTGCCATACAACGGATTGTTGGTCGGACAGGTAACTCTGAAACCAGTTGGTGACTGATTGTGAGAAGGATAGGTTACTGAGGACAGAGATAAGTTGTTTGTGTAGGACCATGTCAAATGCTTTAGATAGGTCTTGGAAAGTAGCAGAGGAGAGATGGCCATTGTTTTTATGCTGAAGGATAGTGTTAGTATAGGAGAGTAAGTCAGTGGTGGTGCTATGGTTTGGTCAGAAACCATGCTGAGTATTGGAAAGGAGGTTGTTAGTAAGGAGGTAGTATGAGACCTGAGAGTGTATGCATCTCTCTAGTATTTTGGAGTGTGGAGAGAGAATAGCTATGGGGTGGTAATTGGTTAGTTCTGTGGAGGGTCCACCTTTGTGGAGGGGAATTATATGCAATACTTTCCACAGTGTGGGAACATAACTTTCTGACAGAGATTGGTTAATCAAGATGGATACTGGGTAGGCGAGAGCATCAGCTGCGATTTGTAAGTATTTACTTGGGAGGTTGTCTGCTGCTAATTTGGTGGGTTTAAGTTTAGTTAAGAGTTTTTTTATGTTGGAGGTAGGTACAGGAGAAAAAGAGAAGGCAGTGGGGAGATTAGTAGTTGAAGGTGTGGGTTGGAGGGGAGGGGGGGTTGTGTTGTTTAGCTAGTGATAGTATGGTTTGTGTGAAGCGTGTGTTGAATGAGGTAGCAATATTTTCTGAGGAGTGAGGGATGTTAGGAGGAGGGGTACTGATTTTATCTGGGTGGAGGATGGAGTTTATGGAGGACCAGAATTGTTTGGGGCTGTGTTTGGAGGAGTCTAGGGCAGACTGGTAGTATTGGAATTTGTCCTGTTTTATTAGCTTTTTGACTATTGCGTAGTTCTAGGAATTTCTGTCTAGTTGAGGGGGGTCTTGGTTTTGCGCCAGTGCTCCCAGACTTTATCCCGGTTTTTCATTTCTGACTTAGTGGTTTTCTATAGCCATGGGGAGGGTTGTGCTTTGATTCTGGAAAGTCTTATGGGAGCATGGTAATTAAGGATGCTCAGGAAGGTTGTATTAAAGAATTCAACTGCGTCATCAAGACTGAGGTTCTTTAGAGGATGCCAGTTACATTCTTTGAGGGATGAGATGAATGTGAATGGGTTAAAGTTTATTTTTTTACGTATATGACGGTAGACAGGTTTAGCTTGGTATAGGTATTTTTTCAGTAGGAATGTTGGGGAGTGATCACTGCGGCTATCTGATAAGCAGCCTGTTATATATGACTGGGGGCTCTTACTGACTAGTATCCAATCCAAGGTAGTGTGCTTGCTGGAGTTTTTATTTATCCTGGTTGGCGACTGGACTAGTTGGGTGAAGCTATGAAGGTTTACATGATGGGTTGGATGGTTGCCAGAACAGGATTGCCAGTCAATATTGAAATCACCTAAAATGATAGTTTCTTGGGGGAGATGGTGGGTAGACCAGCTGAGGAGGTTTTCTAGTGGAGGCATGTTTTGGCCAGGTGGGAAGTAGCATCCAATTATGTTGATGGTTTTGTTTTGGTTTATTTTGAGGTTGGTATATTTTATTTCTTCATTGCCTATTTGTGGAGCTGATGATTTTAAGATCTGGATGTTTAGATGCGGTTTAAATATTATAGCTACACTGCCTCCTTTCTTGTTTAGCCGGTCTACTCTTAGTATGCTATAACCTGTAGGGAGTATTTGCTCACTGGTAATGTGAGGTTTTAGCCAGGTTTCTGTCAGGATGACTATATCTGGGGAGTACAAGTCTATGGTGGCATGGAGTTCATGGACTTTGTTGGATATACTTCTAATATTTAGGCTTAGTAGAAGGAAGTCATTTGGCTTTCTATTGTCTGTAATATGGGAGAAGTTGTGGTTTCTAGTCTGATTATGAGGATTGGGGTTGGAGACGGTAGGGCCAGGGTTGGGGTGGATATCTCCACTTAGGGCTAGTTTTGATATGCATGAGGTTATTAGTTTTCTCAGTTTTTGAATGTGTTTGTTTATAAGGGAAACTTTATGATTGTGCTCTGTGGGTAATAAGTATGGTGGGAGGGTTACTATGTTAAGTTGTAGGGATGCTTTATGTTTGAGTAATATAGTTGGTAGAATATGTGGGGGGTGCATAGGGATGGTTCTTGAGTTGGTGGGAGGGGAGCTGAATGAGGGTGAGACATAAGTGGTGGTGTGAGTAGTAGTACAGTGGTAGTGGTTGAGTGTGGGAATGGTAGAGCTTTGGTAGGATGCAAGATATGCAAGGAGAGTGCATGCAGTGAGCATAGGTAAGGTATGCTTGTACATGTTAGTTGAGGTGTGATAGTAGTGGGAAGATGGAGGAGGTAGTGTTGGGTTAGTGCTGTGGTTGGCTACTGGAAAGATGGGAGGGGTTTGTGAATGTAATAAAGGTGGGACCACTGTGGGGCGGGAGGGAATAGGAGGCAGGGTGGGGAGCAAAGCGGGTAAGAGACCCTGTTAGTTGCTCTTATGAGGGGGCTGGAAACAATCCGGTAACAGTTAATTGATGAATGAACATATGATAGTGACAAGGGTGATTGTAGTTTTAAAAATGGTGCCTGCCACAGGTAATATTTATTAACTTTGGGATTGTCTTAAGGTAATAAACAGGGAAGAGGGAGGGGAGAACAAGGGTGTGAGCAGGCAGTTCTTTGTACTGCTGCTAATGAGCCAAAGCAAAGACAAGTTAGTGTTTGAGAAACAATCACAATTGACCAAGGACTGCTCTGAAACTGTAAGTCATTTCTTAACCATTTTCAGGTGGAAAAAGAGGATAACCTTTTATCAGTAGGCCACTGTGGTCTCAGATTAAATTAAACACACAGTATTGATCAGATTATGGATACTATCTGCTAACAGAAGGGAATAAGAAAGAAAGTGAAAGATGAGTGTGTGTGTGTGTGTGGGGGGGGGGGGCTGCTTACAAGCCAAAGCAGAGTGCTCTCCAGGGGAAAATGAATATTGGCTCAAACTGGTAGGCACATACTCAAAGTTAACTTTAGTTGTTTGCAGACAGTTCAGACCTGGACTGCGCTTTTCTTATAAGAATGATAAAGGTGGTACCGCAGTTGAATACTTAAGAGTGGTGTTGGGTTGGAGAGAGACTGAGCTCCTCATAGGGCCTGTAGAGTGGATCATAGTTTGTTTTGAGGTAATGATCACGATTAGTCACAATCATGATTAATACCTTTGGCCCCTATCTAGTAGTGCTGTTGGTGTGATCCCCGGTGTGAACTTTGTTACCCATCCACTCATCAAGGTTCCTCTTGAGTAAAAGTGAGGGGCTCTGTCTTATGTAGATTGGGACCCTGTTCCATAGTAAGGGAAGTCTCTGTGAAGAGAATCTATCCCTCCAGCATGTTCTAGTCATTGTTGTGTTGAGGTTTATATCCCTAGAGCGTGTAGGTAGAGTAGATTTGATTTTGCTAAGATGGAGCATGTTCAACAATTCTGGGTTTTACATGGCTCTGTAGGTTAGACAGAGATCGCCCCTGAGAAAGCGGTATGCAACAGAGAACAGACTTAGCTTTTTCAATCGTGCTGCATAGGGCAACTGTTTGAGGCCAGTAATCCTCTTGGTTAGGTACCTCTGTGGTCTCTCCAGCTGCTGGAGATGTCTAGCCAGGTACATTCCAATTGGTGCATTACACTCAGTAATGGTCTGATGAGGGAAGAGTAGAGGGGCACCATTACATCCTTAGATCTTGATGCGAACCCTTTCGTGATCAGATGGGTCACATAGAAGGATTTTCTAACCACTTTGGCAACATGGTTATCAAAGGAAAGCTGACTATCTACTTGGGTCCATAGATCCCTTATTTCTTCTTCAGATTTCAGGGGATTACCTCCTATGTTGTAGTTTGCGGGTACTCTGTTTTTTCCAAAGGGGATTACTACGCATTTTTTTTGCATTTAGCTTGAGACCATAGCTTTGACACCATGCATCGTTCTCATTTAGGCCCTTCTGGAGGATCTCCATGTCAGCCAGAGACTCTATTATAGCACCCAGTTTGCAGTCGTCTGCAAACTTAGTCAGCCACAGCCCTTCCATGCTTGCCTGTACTTCTGAAAAGTATATGCCAAACAGGAGGGGCCTCAGGACAGAGCCCTGAGGCACACCACTCATTACTGGTCTAGATTCGGACATAGATCCCGCTACTCTTACTTTATGGGATCTGTCTGAGAGCCAGTTTGCGATCCATCTTGTGACGTAAGGGTTTATGCCCAGGCTGGTGAGCTTATCAATAATACCTGAATGGGGAATGGTGTCAAATGCTTTAGCAAGGTAAAGGTAAGCCGTGTGTACCTCCTTTCCCTTATCTATAGCCTGAGTAACTGTCTCAAAGAAATCCACCAGGTTCAGGAGGCATGATCTGCCCTTGACGAAGCCGAACTGTGTGGGGTCCAGTGACTGGAGGTTCCCAATCTCTCCATTTATGAGTTCCATAATGATTCGCTCTATAGCCTTACAGATCAGACTGGTCAGGCTTATTGGTCGGTAGTTCCCAGGGTCAGTTGTGGCCCCACCCTTGTGTAGCAGGACCACCATTGCCATGCTCCATTCTATGGGCACATATCCTGTGGAGAGGCTGAGACTGAACAGGGTATTAAGATGCGGGGTTAATTCCTTTTGGAGCTCGCGTATGACACAGCCTGGGACACCATCTGGTCCCATGGGAGGCAGTGTTTTTAGATTTAGATAGAGCCTTGTTAACCAATGTATCAGTAATAATTGGACTTACACAATCCCCTGGAATGGTAATAGGCCCTGTAGGTGGTGGTGGTGGGGGATTTGCACTGAACCTGTCAGCCAAGATGTTGGCAATGTGAAAGCAAAGGCTTTAGCGAACTTTGTTTGCTCAGAGCTTCTAGATTAGTTTAGTGTGCTGAAAACTAAGAACAGAAAATAAGTACAAGTAGTCATAAAAGCAAATGCACCAACATTCATTCATCCTCTTTTGCTTAATCCATTTCAAGGTTACTAGATAACCAGAGCCAGTTGTAGCACACAGTAGCTGTAACTCAAATTTGCCATGGACAGGCACTATCCATTGCAGGATGCACACACACATGCCATCGGTATGTCAAGACCTCTGATACCTTTCCTGGAACATTCCTTGTAATAGCTGCTTTCAGCCAAGAGGATTTTTGAGCTGCAGGCTTTAATGGATGTAGAACCGTACAGTTTTCCTTAAGAACAAGATGTTGCTTATGATAAATCTCACTTGCTTGCCTGAGGTAGTTTGTGAGATCTGTTTGAATGAGTCTGATGTTCTTTGTGTTTCACTGTTGCAGTGATTACATTTGGGTAATCTGCTGGCAGGTTGCCCTCAGTTGACCTGAATAACAAAGTCTTGGGTCCTGCATCGGTTGCTGTCTCTTCTTCCATGACATCAGGTCATCAGGGGTATAAAACATGCAGCTGACACTATTTTAATCTGTCTTTCTTGCCACGCGGTTCCCGAAGCAGAAGCAGTTCGCAAGTGCCAGTCGGCCGTCTCTTGAAATTTTCATTTTCGAGTTTCAGAACCGAAGTCTTCAACCTAAAGCTAAGTACCCCATTGGGGAAACTTTTTCTTGCTCCTTACCGATGTCAGTATTACTTGTAGGAAGCAAATACCTCATAAGGATTTTCATTTGTACTGTATTCCTTGCCTAGGCCTTGACCACAACATGCCTTGCTGTTGGTTTTGTGCTAAATTTAACCAACGCACTATTAAGCGTCTGTATATTTCTGCTTCTAAATATTTTGGCTCAAGATTTAACTATCCAGAAATGTCATCGGTTAGCAATCTGACTACCGGAATTCACAAAAAACGAAAAGAAAAAGACAGAGACAGACCGTTGAGGTCCAAAACCGATAACAAAGCTTCTCCTAAGCCAGTCGCCGGTAGTGAGGTGCTTTCGCAGCCCCTGATGCCTGCTACATTTGATTTGCAGGCCTCTACCAAGACCCATTCAGAGTCCAGTATGCCGCGAGACACTTCAAGTATTGAACCCGCGGATGGCTCCCTTAGATGGGTCCAGAGCCTCTGAGCAGCCACCTGCTTCTGAGGGTGTTTTCAGGCTGAAAGATTTGTATATTAAATCAACGCCATCATCAAAAACAAGGCCAAAACCAACTGTGCTCAGGCCCCTATGCTTAAAAAAACAAATGATCAGAATGGCTGAGGATTTAATTACCTTGATCAGTGGTACAGCGGTGGTGTTGTTACCTCACAGCAAGAGGTTCTCCCGTTCGATTCTCAGCTTGGTTGGGAGTGCATTCTGTGTGGAGTCTGCATGTCCTCCCCACGGTTGGGTAGCATTTGAAAGACATGCGTGCGTAAATGGGTGTGCCTTCGTTGAAGGTTGGGTGTCAAGCTGGCACCTCAGCATTTCGTAAAAAACTAATGCCACTCATTAGCGGACCGGAGTTCCGCTGTGGCGACCCCTTACCGGGAAAAAGCTGAAAGGCAAACAAAAACAACAAGGGGTTCCCAACCCCCTCCTGATAAGAGGCCTAGGCAAGACACTGATTATGACTCTTCAGATCAGGTTTCCATTTCTTCTGATTCCTCTTCTGATCAGGAATTATCTATTGCACCTTATGAGGACTCTGATGCAGAGGACTCCATCCCTTCTGCTTCTCCTCCTGAGGATTTTTCTTTTGGAGAAACTTTGCATACCTTAAGGGAACATTTTCATTAGGAGAGTCAGGATTTTTCAGAATCCAAAAAGAGGCTTAGGGATTTCCTCCTCCTTCCTCAGCATAGGCCTTTGGCTATACCTCCAGTTCTAGACATTGTTGATGTTTTCTCAGAATCTAGCATGACCTCTGATTCCCTGCCTCCAGCTACTAGTAAGCCAGACAGATATTACAGGGTTCCTGACTCCCACAAATTTCTTTTTAAAAACCCAACTGCTGACCCGGAAACAATTTCTCAGGGTCCCAAGGGTGTTAAGGCTTCTACTGCTAAAAATCCTACCCCTTCTGATAGAGACTCCAGGGCACTGGATAGATGGGATAAGAAGGTATACACATCTGCAACCCTGGAAATCAGGGCTGTAAACTGTCAATTTCATATGCTTAAATAGCAGCATGTCATGGTCTTACATAAACAGAAAATTATGTTGCTTTCTGACTGTGTGGAAAATAGAGTTTACAGGATTTATTGCATTCAGCTGAACAAGTTTGAAAGCATACTTTGCAATGTGATGTTGATTCCTTGGAGGCCTCTTGCAGGGCCACCGTAACTGTATCTGTGATAAGTAGGCATGCTTGGCTCAAAGAGCAAAACCTGCCTGATCATGTTAAAGCAAAATTGTTGGATGCTCCTTTACAACAGGGCAGTCTATTTGGTAATAAGGCAGAAGAGGTTTTGAAAAGATGGAAGACAAAGCTATGCAAACTGTGAAAGGTTTCCTACAAGTGCAACAACCCAGGTTCAGTAGGCACTGGCCTACTAAGAACTGGTCCTTTCCAGTACCCACCAGAGCCACTCAGGTCAAACCCAGACACTCCAAAGGCTCCAGGTTTCAGTCACAAGGAACTTACAGTACAAAACAATGGGGCACCTCCACCTCCAAATCTGGAAGTAACAAGGCACCCCCTATGGTAAACAGTCTCAATGACTTTCCTCTGCCATTTCCAAGCACTTATCTTTTGGCAGCCCCTTTAGGGGGAAAACTAGCACTTCATGCACAAAATTGGCATCTAATTACCCAGGACAAGTGGGTTTTAAATATAGTATCCCAGGGATACAGATTTCATTTCCACACATTGCCAATTCCAAATGGATGGCCAGATCTGCCTCCAAATCAGTGGCCAGAGGCCCAGAAACAGGTTATGTCCCTCATGGATATGGGGGCTATTCAACCGGTACCAGAAAGGGAAAAAGGACAAGGTTTATATTCAAGACATTTCCTGGTACCCAGAAAAGACAAATCATGGCGTCCAATTCTGGACTTATCCATTCTAAATGCTTTCCTGGACATTCCAAAATTCAAGATGCTGACTCTACAACAGTTACTGCCTATGTTGGGCAAGGATGCCTGGCTGGTAACTCTAGACTTAAAAGAGGCTTACCTGCATATCCCAATCAGGGAATCTTGCAGAAGATACCTCCATTTCAAAGCAGGCTATTTGCATTACCAATTCTCTGCACTGCCCTTTGGCTTATCTACTGCACCCAGGGACTTCACAAAGTGCCTGGCACCAGTAATTGCATTTTGCAGACAAACATTCAAATTTATCCTTATCTGGACGATTGTCTAATTCAGGCAGAAAATAAGGACACTCTTCTACAGCATCTGGCATTTGTAAAAAGGCTTCTAACATGCCTAGGGTACACCATAAATGAAAAGAAATCACAACTGGTATCCTCTCAAATAATTATATTCCTGGGTGCAAGCTTGAATACAACTGCCCAGATGGCTTTCCTCATGCCAGACAAACAAATTCAATTGATGACATACTTCAAACAAGTGGCCACAAAAACCCAGCTATCTGCAAGACAAATTCTGCAGGCCTTTGGGTTCATGGCTTCCTGCATTCTACTAATTCCATATGCAAGAACTGCATATGAGGAAACTTCAGTGGTACCTAAAAAAACTTATGGAGTCAACATTGTCACAGCCTGGAAACAATGATTCCTATCATTCCTTGCCTGCAACAGGAGTTCCTATGGTGGGCAGAGGCCTGTCACCAATACAAGGGACTGTCATTCATTCCACCCCCTGCCACCCAAACCCTGACTACAGACTCATCAGATTATGCTTGGGGGGGCCCATCTGGCAGGGAGATGCATTCAGGGCGAATGGAGCCCAAATCAAATGCCCGTACATATCAACCAGAAAGAAATGCTAGCTGTACAGAATGCTCTGACAGCCTTCAAGGACTTTCTTTATCCAGGACAACTACTGATAAAGATGGACAACAACACAGTTATGTGGTACATAAACAAGCAGGGGGGTACCCACTCCTACCCCCTTTGCAGACTGACCATCTACAAGCTCAATTCCTGCCAGGAAAGCAAAATACTCTGGCAGACGAACTAAGCAGAAATCTTATGGACCCACACGAATGAAAACTGGATCCACAAATCTTCAGCATGTTGACACGAAAATGGGGGAGCCCAGACATAGATCGCTTTGCCTCTCCCCAAAACTATGAGTTGGACAAATTCTGCACAAGAGTTCATCACAAAAAAAGCTTGGAAAGTGGATGCTGTATTCTTCAGCTGGAAAAAACAATCAGTCTATGCCTTTCCCCATCTGCCTCTGCTCTCCAAGGTTTTACTAAAAGTCAGACAGGAAAAAACTAAAATTATTCTGATTGCTCCAGACTGGCCTCGCCAACACTGGTACACGCTCTTACGCAATATGTCACACCTTCCTCCATGGTACCTGCCTCAGACACCTTATCTACTGTCTTAGCAGAACTATCAAATTCTGCACACACACCTCCAAACTCTGAATCTTGCAGCATGGCTAATCAACTAATTTCACCAGTTACATCTCTCAGTAAACCTGTGATGGATGTCATTCTGGAGGCTAGAAGGCCTAGTACTAGAAAATCTTATGCTGATAAATGGAAAAGATTCTGTGCCTGGAACCAAGCACAAGGAATAAGCAATGCCCAGTATTCCTCAGATTCTGCAATATTTAACTGAGATGCTTCATAAGGGCCTATCTTTTTCTTCTATAAAAATCCATGCCTCTGTCATTTTGGCTCATTACAACACAGAGCCTCCTCTCTTTTCTCATCCCCTGCTAAAGCAGTAACTCAGAAGGGCCAAAAATGTGAGATCTCCCAGGAGAGTACCAGCTCCTGCAAGGGACCTCAATTTTGTGCTTTAAAAACTCACCCTACCTCCTTTTGAACCAGCTGCTACTGCAGACATAAAATTTCTCTCTTGGAAGACAGCTTTTCTTTTAGCAGTCACTTCAGCAAGAAGGATTTCAGAACTACAGGCTCTCATGGCAGTGGAGCCTTTCATTATCTTTTATCCGGACAGGGTGGCCCTCAGGACCAATCCATCCTTTATGCCTAAGGTAGTATCCAGTGTGGCTCTTAATCAGACCATTCATCTGCCAACTTTTTTCCCAAATCCACAGAACAAGGGGGAGTGGATTCTACATTCATTGGATGTACACAGACAACTAAGATTCAGCTTAAACAGGACAAAATCTCTAAGAAAATCTGAACAGTTACTGGTGGCATTTGCTGCTGGGGCAGAGGGAAAGACTATTTCTAAGTAGACTATTTCAAAATGGATAAGCCATTGTATTCGTTTCTGCTACATGCACCATGGTAAACCTGTCCCCAAGGGGATCAGAACCCATTCCACCAGGGCTGCATTTACTTCTGCAGCCTTTCCCAGAGGGGTTCCTACCAGAGACATTCTAGAAGCTGCTACTTGGAGCTCAGTTCATACATTCACCAAAAATTACAATTTACCTCTCTTCTCTAAATCCAGAGCAAGCTTTGCCACTGCTGTCCTGCAGGGCCTTATAGCTGCTCCCAGTGCTGTATAATTCCATCCTCCCAACCATAGCTTTGGGATTCTACCCAAATGTAATGACTGCAACAGTGAAACACGAAGAACATAGTACAGTTGTGTACACTTACCATAAATGTAGATGTTCGGGTGTATTCAGTGTTGCAGTCCTGGTTACCCACCCGCCAGCCCCCTATTTCTCTCTTGTTATACCTCTTCTTTCTTTTACTATGCTCAAAAGCCTTTTTGGTGTATTTGCTTTTAGTTGGAGGTATATTTTTTGTGTTCTAAATTGCATGCATATATATATATATATATATATATATATATATATATATATATATGACATCTGGAGCAAGAAAAACTGATTAAAATGGAGTCAGCTGCATGTTTTATACCCCTGACAACCTGACTTCATGGAAGAAGAGACAGCAACTGACGCAGGACCCAAGACTTTATTATTCAGGCCGACTGAGGGCAACCTGCCAGCAGATTACCCAAATGTAATGATTGCAACAGTGAATACACTCGAACATCTACATTTATGGTAAGTGTACACAACTGTACTTTACTTGCATGTCTTCTCCCCTGAACAAAAAACACAAGGGAAAGAATTTTACATTCCATAGGTCTGTGTTGGCTGACTGTTACAGAGAATGATTATTTTATTTATTTTGCATGCAGACAAGGTCATACAGACCCTAAACAGACCCATTTAACTAGTTGGCTGAATTACAGTTAACTTTTTTTTTTATAATAAGTACAAGAAGACTTGATTGGGGAGAAATAAGGGCAGTCATCACCAGATCTGCAGGTACCCACCACAGCTTTCTTCAAGAATGCACATTTCTTAGTACTTGTGAGACTAATAACTGGAAATGCACTACCTTCTCTTAACACTGTAAAAGTGGTTGTCCAGTCTAGAAATATAGCGAAATTGCTTCAGTTGTCACTAGGTACACTGTTGATCATCCAGGCTGTGAGGGTACATTGCTTCGTATAGTCCTGTATACTTTATGAATTCCTGGATCTGTGATCTGTATAGTTGTATAAGTACACTTGCTGTATCAGCAGATGACAAATCCTAATAGGGTAATTTTTTGATGAGTAGATGTCCTCACTCCACCACCCTGTCCTGCATGTTTTTGATCAGATGATTAATTCTACATTGTTGTTCTGTATGTGTTGCAGAAAATCATCTGGTATTTTTTGGTTTGTACTACACATATTTCCCCATACTTGTCCTGCTCATTTCTCTAGTGTTACTTCAGGAGGTATTTGGTGTTTATAGTGCGCTTGTTTAATAAAGGTATTGATAGGTATACTTCTGTCGATCTTTCCTGCCCTGTTCTTGGTTTTCAGGGTTCCTTTAGCCTTGTGTATGAGCATCTTTTAATAATTTCTGTATGCCTTCTGTTATCCAAAAAAGCTAGGTGCTTGGACAGCTTCTTTGTTTCATTCAGGATCACTGTGATGGCCATGGTGCAGGATTACAGCCTTGCACCTTTAGCCCTTTAAGGAAGCTTAATTGCTGGAAAAGATCTGGAGGGACAACTGATATTTCAGCTTTATCCCATATATTTTCATTACCTTCTGCAGCAGTAAGCTTGTAGATCTTATATTTGTTATGGTGTGTGTGTACTCACAGCTATAACTTTACTGTATATTACCGTAAACCGTTTATTTGGGTTATTTTATGTCATCTGAAAAACTGAGTTTGTTTTCTTCATACTGGTGTTCTGATAGCACTGTAGGATTGTGGATGTGGCCTGTTTGAAAATATCTATGGATTAACGCTACTAATGAACTTGAAAATATCTTAATGGATTAACACTACTAATGAACCTGACATTTTGCCTTCTAGTAAGCTAGGCTGTTGCAGTAGTTAGGCATTGCCTCTGCAGTGTTCCTTCTGTGAACTGAAAAACAAGGATCAGACTTGACAAACAGTTTGGGATTCTTTGACCCTTCTAGGACTGAAAATGTGTTCTGTCTAGTCCTTGTCTTGAACTGTAGATTTGAAAGTGCTATTCAGACTCCTTCAATTATGACTTATTTAATATTCCTGATGAATACTGAACTGGAAAAAAGTTTGTAAGTTTCTAAATTTGTCGTATAATGCAAAATTCTTTGGCTTGCACTATTGATCTCATTATATGCACCGTTATAAAAACGGACTTGTAGATAATATGCTCCCTGAATGTACGAGTGTACTTGTCTTGAAGAGCGTTTTTGTGTTAGCATAAATGTTCTTTCTTAATATACCATCTGTACTATCCAGTGCAAGCTGCCAGTGGTGAAATTTTCTTACAACAGTAGCATATCTGTTGTCAGACTTCTGAGCTGATGATGTTACTCTTCATTTATGACTAATGGGGTCTCTATTCCGTCTTCAGAACTGACAAGTCAATATAGCAAGCTCACGTCAGCCAAAAACTGTAGAGCTGAGGTTACCCGTAGTGCCCCTCTCCTAATTTCCTCAGATCTCGTTTGTCGTGTAGACTTTCAAGACACATCAGGCCAGCTCTCAAGCTAAGTGTTTCTTTTTCACAAAATATTGACCTTGTTTCTTGTATAATTGCTTATAACTCCTCATGTTCTGTAGTCCTATCTCGCCTTCATTCTTACACATGGGATCGGAGCCGATCCTCTGCTCTGACTCTGCCTATTACAAAGCTCGAAGTCTAAGTTGGCTCATGGCAAGGTAGGTATCCCATAATGAACTAGTAACAATCCCCAGATCTCATTTGCCGCTCTACGAGTTCAGAAGTGTTCTCTTTCTTGGCCATGGCGAAGTTGGAAATTTTTCTTATTCAAATATTTATAGTGATCTTTTCTGACTGTATTAGTTAGTTTAGTATTAATAGCTTACTGCTGTTAACTTATACTAGTTAGTTACTGTGTTTTGACGTTTTATTGCAAACTGTTAATTGCTGGCCGTCACTTCCGCAAGCCTTCCTTAGTGGTATCCCTTAGTTTTCTGTGTGCTAGTTATTGCTAATCTTTTCTTAGGCATAGGTCCATTTTTTAGTTAGGACCTACTCTAGCCTTTCTCTGTTGCTTGTTTTTTTCTGTATCTCACCTACCCCTCTCTTCAGGGTTAGGCCCGTTTAAATTAGAGGAACTTGTCCTCTCTTCTTATCTTTCTACGTTTATAGTCTGTGATTGTTTTGAAAGAAGTAGTATGTCTAAGGAATCTAAAGACCACAAACCTTCTAGTTTCAAAAAATGCCTAAAATGTTCACAAAAAAATGTCTGTGACTGATGGGCATAGTATTTGTGTTTATTGTTTGGGAGCCATACATCTACAGGAGACATGTACGTTTTGCCATTCTTTTAGTTCCCGGGTTCTCCAGGAAAGGAAGTACTGATCTTCAAAGGCCTCCTTAAACCTTCCTTTGAGGAAGATTTAGCTAGTTCTTCCTCTTCTCACTCCAGTTCTCCCTCTTCTAAAAAAAAGAGAAGGTCATGTTGGTGAAAAGACAGTCCCCTACACCGACTGCTAAATCAGTACCTCCAGCTAAAGTTGCCATAATTGACAAACCTTCTACTTCTTCGGCTCCTCTGCCTTCGGAGCTGGTTGAGGTTATTGATATAGACCTTCCAGCTTTGGCCCCAAGTTTTTTGTGCCAATAGCTGAATCCATATCTTGGACCCGGTCAAGAGACTTACTACCTGTATCCCCAACACTTAGATCTCCAATTTTGCAGAGATATTGATCCCCTACCTTGTCTTCCAGATTCTCCAGGAGCCTTTCTGAGGAGGATGTCGAGAGGGTGGTGTTTAGACTTTTGAAGTAGTCGGCACTAGCAAATTTGTTGTCGGCTCTGAACCAGTCTGTTCCAGAGCTGCCTAAGGCTGTATTTCCTGCTTCTGTTCCTCCTCCAAGCCATCCCAGTCCTTTGGAGCCAGATCTATCTCTGCTGTTTGTTTTGGAACCCTCCGTTTCAGCACCCCAAGTAGCTGTCTCTGAGCACAGTTCCGCTCTGACACCTCTGGTGCCATCCCTGGTGTCTAGGAGGCAAAGCTCACCAGTCATCCCCGATAGGGATGCTCGGACCCGAACTTTTTTGGTTCCGAGCCTATCTCTTGGTGCATCAGCACGGCTGAGCTAGGATCCTACATCTGTCTCGGAGCCGGTCGCTCCGGAGCCAGGGGCTACCTCCGCTTCCTCAGAACCAGTGATGTCCTCAAAACTAGAAGATCTGCCTTTGAGATGATGAGGAGCATGCTGTCTAGATCTTCAGCTCTACACAATAGTGCCAGTGTTCTTCCCCCTCAAGCTCTGACCTCTGTCTCAGCACCATCCCTCTCTCTTGATAGCAGAGACGCTCAGCCTCAGGAGCCCTCCTTGTGTGGACCCCAGTCTTCCGAGACCTCTCCAGAATACCCTTCTAAGGAGCCTCCTCAGAAGAGAACATGCAAGAGGAAGCACATAGACTCCCCTGATGAGTCCATCACCTCTGACACTGACCTCGGAGTCAGAAGGGTCACCTAAGTTGTCCTTTGATGATATCTCCTTCTTAGATTTCCTAGAGATCCTGAAACAGAGAGGCAACTGGCCCACCATTACCCCTTCTGATGAGGAGCCTGTGTTCCTGAAGGCTTTCGGGTCTCAACCTTCAGCCTCTTGGGTGTCTCCACTTTTCGATGAGCTGTTAGATTTGGTGAGTCGAAAGGTGTGGGAAACTCCTGACACCATGGAACCAGTCCCCAGAAGGCCGAACAAATTTCTTTCAGCTCCTAGGGAAAGAGTTTCTGACCAAAGGTGTGCCTGTAGATGCCATGGTGGTGGTGGCAGCCACAAAGAAGGAACCAGAGACTTCATCTGTCCACCCACTGAACAAAGAGTCTTGAATGATGGACGGATACGGGAAGCGTATTTTTTGTTCAGTGGCTTTTAAACTCAGATCACTGAATTACCTCACCCATTTCACTATGCTTCAAAGAGATCTAAAAGAGCTAGAAGATACTCTGCAAGGTATTTTAACTGAAGAAGTCCCTCAGAAGGTTACTGCTCAGTTGTCCACCTTTAACTCCTCCATGAGGCTAATATCTTACACAGCAGATGGAGCGAGCAGGGCAGCGGGTTCAGGTGTTTCCCTTAGGAGACACTCTTGGATGCGTTTATGTAACTTTGTGGAGCCCTTCAAATCTACATTTACCATTGCCCCCTTTGACAGTTCCTCTCTGTGTGGACCAAAGGTAAAAGGCACACACACCATATGTGAACAGGAAGGGAAGACTCTCTCTGCTGTGGGAGTACGTTTTTCCATCCCTTCTAGACCATCCCCTAAAGGTCAGAGAGGCAGAAAAATGTGGTTCAGGAAATCTCAGAGATTTTTCCCAGACGCACAAGGTGATTCCTTCTCCAGAGGCAGAGAAGGAGGAAGTAGTAGTAGGTGTCACCTAGAGGTGTCTGCAAAACCAGGGTGACCGCAATTCTTTTCGAGGATGTCCCTATCTGCACTCCTGAAGTGGGGCCTGACTGTGCTTCTCTGGAGCCAGTCAGGGGTCACTTATCTTTGTACCCAGAAGCCTGGCATGACATCACACAAGACAAGTGGGTACAAAGTATAATTTCCAGAGGATACTCCATACTCTTCTTTTTTCCACCTCATCTAACCAAGAAAATCCCAGATGTTCCACCCAATCACATGGATCAAGCAACTATAGAAGTCCAAAAGTTGCTTCAAAAGAGTCATCCAAACTGTCCCCACAGACCAGATAGGATTCTGAATTTACTCCAGATTCTTTAGTGCCAAAACAAACAGGGGACTGGAGGGCCATTTTGGATCTCAGCAAATTAAATGAATCAGTGAAGAAGTCCAAGTTCTGAATGGTAACACTGCAGTCTATACTCCCTTTGTTAGGGAAAGACAATTGGATGTGCTCCATAGACCTCCAAGATGCATACTACCACATAAAAATGGACAGAGCATCAAGGAGTCATTTACACTTCCAGCTGGGAGCCAGTCATTACCAATTTCGTACTCTGCCCTTTGGTCTCACCACAGCCCCCAGGGTGTTCACCAAATGCATGGCAGTAGGAACAGCTAACTTAAGGCATCTTGGATTCCAAGTATTTCCATACCTGTATGTCTGGCTCCTGACTGCCACCACCAGGCACCTACTTCTACAAGCCAGGGATTCAACCATCTGAGTCTGCACTCAGCTAGGCATCACCATAAACTGGGAAAAGTCTGTCTTGTCCTCTCAATATGTAACTTTTGTAGGTGCAGAAATAGACAGTTGCAATGATGGCCCACCTTCCTTCAGACAGAGTGCAAAATCTAAGACAAGTATACAGCCTGCTTCCCCAACACAAAGTCAAAGCGAAGACAGTACTCAAACTTCTGGGAACCATGGCCTCTACTATAACTCTAGTCCTGCTAGCCAGACTACATATGAGAATCCTACAATGGCTACTCTTTTCCCAGTGGTCTCTTCAGTAACTGCCTCTGTCTCATCCCATATTAACAGATTCTTGCAAAAAGGACCTTTGTTGGTGGATCCAGTCCAATCACCTAACGATAGGGAGACCATTCATTCCTTGCCAACCCATTGCTACTGTGACCATGGATGCCTCCCAGATAGGGTGGGAGGGGCATTATCTAGGAAGGACAGTCCAAGGCAAGTGGCAAGAACATGAGGCTCACTTGCATGTCAGTGTTCTAGAGATGAGAGCAGTGCTACTAGCATTGCAAGCACTTCATGACTTTCTTCCTCTAGGGACAATAGCGATCCAATCAGACAACATGTCAGTGGTATGGTATATAAACCAACAAGGGTGATCCAGATCCTAGCCCCTATGTCAAGAGGCACTACGCGTTTGGCAGTGGGCACTATCTTCCCAGCACTTTCTAGTTGTAATGCATATCTCGGGGAGAACCAATGTGGTAGCCAACAAGCTCAGCAGGGCAGTCTTGATGTCTCACGAGTGGTCTCTGACTCAGAAAGTCACAGAACAGATTTCCCGCAAATGGGTACAGCCTTGCTGCGATCTGTTTGCCACTCCAATGAACACAAAATGCAGCAGCTACTTCACCCTTATTCTCCCCCAGGGGAGACACCGAGAGACACACTTGTCCACAATTGGCCCTCGAGACTTTTTATGCCTCCCCCACTTCCGCTAATATTGAAAGTTATCCAGAAAGCAAAGACTTTGCGAAGCAGAATGATTCTCATCACTCCTTACATTAGATTTGGTTCCCCTTTCCTCGAGCCTCACCTTCTGGATGATCCATGGACTCTGGACCCAGTACCAGACCTTCTGACACACATCAGGCATGTTCCATCCCTGTCTCCACACCCTCAACTTGACAGCTTGACTGCTCCACTTCCATCTTTAGTCAGGCTTCAAGATTTCTTCCTTGCGGTTACATATATCCTGACGTCTTCTCATAAACCTTCCATGAGAAAATTGTACACTTGCAAATGGAAAAGATTTTCTCTCTGGGCACAAGCCAAGAACATAGATCCATACACAGCCTCCATTCCCTTAGTGTTAGAATTTCTAACCAAACTTTTTCATTAGGGATCCACTGCTGTTACAATAAAAGTTCAGTTAGCAGCTATCCAATTTTCATTTGGGGCAACATGAACCTAATCTTATGGCTCACAAATTGTGTAAATCATTTTTAAAAGGCATTACCTTACTAAGATGACATTTTCAAGAACCTATATCTTCCTGGGATCTAAATTTTGTTCTTTCAAAACTTACCTCACCACCTTTTGAACCTTCACATACGTGTGATCTAAAGTTCCTTTCATGGAAGACCATTTTTCTGGCAGCCACTACATCCATCAGAAGAGTGTCAGAGCTGCAAACACTCTGTCAAACCTCCTTACTTGATTTTTCAGAGAGACAGAGTTTCCCTTCGCACTAACCCTTCCTTTGTCCCTAAGATTTGTTCACAATCAAATATTAATCAAACTACTGAACTGCCAGCCTTTTTTCCAAATCCTACAAAACAGAATATAAGTTTCATCAACTTGATGTACACAGACAGTTAAAGTTCTATTTGCATAGAACCAAACAGTTTAGGAGATTAGACCAATTGTTTATATTTTTTTCAGAGATGAGAAAAGGTATGCCAGTTTCCAAGATAATGTCAAACTGGATTTCAAAGTGCATATCTTTTATTTACTCTTCTAATGGCAAAGAACTCCCATTTAAAATTAAAGCTCATTCCACCAGATCTATATCCACATTTGCCACTTTTCAAGCCAGAATTCCAATGCACAGTATATGTGCAGCAGCAACTTGGGCTACCCCTCATACTTCTATTACTTTTTACAAATTGGACTTGGCCTCCAGGGGTAGAGCCTCCTTTGGTTCCACGGTTCTTAGGAGTATATTCCCATGAGCCACCCGAGAAAAAGGTGCTAGGGACACTGTCCCATGTGTAAGAATGAAGGTGAGATAGGACTACAGAACATAAAGAAGTTATGTACTCACCATAATGTTCCATGTTTGTAGTCCATCTCGCCCTTCATTCTTACGAACCCATCCCCGTCCAGTCCATGTATCCTTGGAGGATCTGGAGACAAGATAATATTTTTCTTCCTTAAAGTTGGAGACCTTTCATCTTTGTTTTTCCTTGTGGAAATGCTTTTATATCACTTTTATAGGTAGCAGCAAAGAAGATCTGGCGATTGTTACTAATGCATTATGGGATACCTACCTTGCCACGAGCCAACTTAAAGACTTCGAGCTTTGTAATAGGCCGAGTCGGAGCTGAGGATTGGCTCCGAACCCATGTGTAAGAATGAAGGGCGAGATGGACTACAAACATGGAACATTATGATGAGTACATAACTTTTTTTCTTTAGTCATTTATACCTTCTGATACTTTACTACTGGTGCGAGTGAGAGTTTCCTTCCCTTTTACCTTTACTCATATTTCTTGGTACCATTGTTGGTACAGGCCCCTCCTGTGCCCTTACCTTTTGGTAATTTATATATACCGTCATTGATATTCTCCTTTCCCTTCCATTACCCTTTGGGTATTTTTTTTCTTCGTTTACCAATATTAAAAAATAAATAAAAAATTCCCTTTATTTGTGCATGCATGTGTGAGTGACTGTCTCTTTACTGTTAAATTTCTGTCTTTTATTACTGCTGGTTTATTGTTTGGATGGTAGTATTATGGCAGACAAAAAGGGCACAACTGGTTTCAAACAATGTGATAAGTGTGGCAGAAAGATGCCCAACTTCAATGGCCATCTCTCCTTTGTCTATTGCGTGGGAGTACCGCACTTAAAAGTTCAACCCTAGTGCAAACTATGCAAGAGCTTTGGTTTATGCACATTAACCGAGTGCAAGAATAAGCTAATACTTAAGGGTCTTTTAAAAAAAAAAAAAAAAAAAATACCTTTCTCGGAGGCTTTATCTGAGGTGAAGGCCTCAACCACTCCTAAAAGAATTGAAGAGGAGGAGTCAGTACCTTAGTCTCCTCATACACAGGAATCGAAAACCACTAAGGCCCAGGTTCATACAGAGCTGAAACCAAAAATTGTTAAAATTACTTGGTTACCGTCCTTGACCACAGAACTGACCATGACAATGACTACTACTCCCACGGTACCGACTCCTTCCACGGTACCACAGGCCGTCTCTGCACCAAAAAAAGTTTCCCCATTAAAACAGTTTATTATCCCCCATCACATTGCTGGGACCAGCTATTCCCCATCAGTTGACCCCTTTGTTGGACAACAGCAAAGTCCATTCCTAGATCGGCCTGGATCTCCATCAGGGATGTCAACCTGTTCCCCCAGGAGTCTTTCGGAGCTCGATGTGATGATACCCGTGGATCAGCTCCTAGCAGCTACAGGCATTCCAACCCCTTCTAGGATCTCCCTCCCACCTGGAGCCGAAGGTTTTTCTCCATAGACTCTAACCTACATTCCTCCTCCTACCTCCTCGCAGGTCTTGGAGCCATCGATGCCGATGCCTATCTTGGTGCCCACTTCTGTGGCCTCATTGGTAGATCTTATCTTAGTTCTGAAGCCTACCCTGTGGACCAAGGCTCACTCAGAGCTGACCCTCAAGACCATGACTGGTCTGTCAGCACCATGATCCCTAGTATGGCACCAATTGTTTTCCATGGAGACATCTACGGTTCCAGCTGCTTTGACAGCTCCGAGTCCTCTCATGGCTCCTTACCTGGAGGTGGGCTCATCAAAACTGTGTGTGACCCCGGTTCCAAGGTTGTCTTCCTCAGTTCTGGGGTCCCATCCCTCTTCAGATGGGCCTGCCTTCCATGTTATGGAGGGGGAACTCACCTCAGCAGGCTCACAGTTGGCTCCCTCGGCGCTGGAATGCCACATATACATGCCCTCTGGTTCACAGCTGCCGCAGTCCACCCTCTCTTAGGAGTCATCTTCTGATCTTCTCCCTGGAGAGCCACCCCATAAGAGATCATGCAAGAGGAAGCACATTGATTCTCCAGAAGAATCTCTCACCAAGATGCAGATTACGATAAGGGGAAAGGACCCCACGGTTACCTCCTGAAGATGTCTCCTTTGGAGACATACTGAAGATGTTGAAACAGACAGGTGATTGGAAGTCCACCAATCCTTTCTTTTGGAAGAATTTGTTTTCTTGCAGGCTTTCCATGCCCGACCCTCTACTTTCTGGGTGAGCCTGCCAGCAGATGACTTGGTAAAACTATCGTTGAGCGTGCCTGGAAGGCTTCTGACACCATTGAGCCAATCCCCTGGAGACCAGACGAAATACTCTCGCCTCCAGAAGATTAGCCCCATTGGTCCAAATGCTTGACAGTAGATGCTATGGTGGCAGCGGCTACCAAGAAAGAACTTGCAGACAAGAGTCCTGCTGTTCATCCTCCAAAGAGGGAGTCTCAGATGATGGATAGACTTGGGAAGCAGGTTTATGCCTCAGCGACCTTTGTCATATGGTCATTTAATTATTTGGCACATTTTACCCATCTCCAAAGGGACCTGAATACAGAACTGTCAGGGACGTTAGCAGGAGGCAGTTTCTTATCAGGTATGTGACAAAGTTGCCTCACAGCTTTCCACCGTGGAATCAATATCTAACTCGTCCATGTGGTTGATTGCACCTACAACCAAAGGGACGGCCAGAGCAGGGGGTACAGGTGTTGTCATGAGATGGCATGCCTGAATGCACTTGTGGGACTTTGCAGACCCTTTCAAGTCAGGTGTGAGAAGGACAGAAAAACCCTATCTGCTGTGGGTGTACATTTTTTCATTCCCCAACAATCCTATACTAGGAATCAGAGAATTGGAAAAATGTGGTTCAGGAAATTCCATGGGCCATTCGTTGGCACACGTGGTGAGTCCCCCCCCCCCCCGAGGCAGAGGGGGAACTCATCAGGAAGATGCCCCCCCAGCAGAGGTGGTCCACATAACCAGGAGTCCAGAGATTCTTTTTCATAACAGCCCTACCAGCGCTCCTGAAGTGTGGCCCAATTGCTTGCCTTTGGAAGCAGTCGGGGGACTATTCTCTCTGCACCCCTTAGCCTGGCATTCAATAACATCATATTCCTGGGTGCAAATGATAATTACCAGAAGTTACCACATCCCCTCTGATCTTTATCCAAGACCACAAAGGAGAATCCCCAATGTTCCACCCAGTCAGAGGGACATAGCACAATAAATTCATTCGAAAAGAGCGTCATCCAAGCAGTCAAACCAGACCAGATAGAATCCGGATTCTACTCAAGATTCTTTTTAGTGTCAAAAAAGACAGGGGACTGCTGGAGGCCAATCCTGGGCTTCAGCATCCTGAACAAGTTCTTCAAACAGACCAAATTCCAGATGGTCATGGTTCAGTCTGTTCTCCTGTTTCTGGAAAAAGATGACTGGATATGCTTGATAGATATCCAGGATGCCCAATTCCAGATGGTCACGGTTCAGTCTGTTCTCCTGTTTCTGGAAAAAGATGACTGGATGTGCTTGATAGATATCCAGGATGCATATTACCACATAAAAATGGACACACACACCAGAAGATATCTCTGCTTCTGGCTGGGAGCCAATCATTACCAGATGTTCTTCGTGTTTCATTGTTGCAGTCATTACATTTGGGTAATCTGCTGGCAGGTTGCCCTCAGTTGGCCTGATTAACAAAGTCTTGCATCCTGCGTTGGTTGCTGTCCCTTCTTCAATGAAGTCAGGTCGTCAGGGGTATAAAACATGCAGCCGATGCCATTACGTCAGTCTTTCTTGTCGCGCGGTGCCCGAAGCAGAAGCAGTTCACAAGTGCCGGTCGTCCGACTTCTGAAATTTTCATTTTCGAGTTTCAAAACTGAAGTCTTCAACTAAAAGCTAAGTACCCCACTGGGGAAACTTTTCTTGCTCCTTACTGATGTCAGTAAAAGTTAATAATTGCATTACTTGTGGGAAGCAAATACCTCATAAGGATTTTCATTTGTACTGTATTCCTTGCCTAGGCCCAGACCACGACATACCTTGCTGTCAGTTTTATGCTTTAGTTAATCAGCGCACTATCCGTCGTCAGTACATTTTTGCTTCTAAATATTTTGCTTCTCAATTTATCCAGAAATGACGTTGGTTAGCCATCCAACTACCGGAATACTGAAAAAACGCAAAGAAAAAGACAGAGACAGGCCGTTGAGGTCCAAAACTGCTGACGACGCTTCTCCTAAGCCAGTCACCAGTTTGCTGGTACTCAGTGAGACACTTTCACAGCCCCTGATGCCCACTACTTCTGATTTGCAGGCCTCTACTGAGACCCATTCAGAGTCAGGTATACCACGAGATGCTTCACCTATGGAACCTGCGGATGTCTCTACCTTGGATGGGTCCAGAGCTACTGTGCAGGCACCGGCTTCTGAGGGTGTATTCAAGCCTACAGACTTGCATATTAAACAGACTCCACCTTCAATACTAAGGCCTAAATCTCAATCTTTGTCTAAGAATCCGATGCCCAGGCCACATGTTCAGGCCCCTATGCCTAAAAAAACAAATGATCAAAATGGCTGAAGATTTAATTACTCTAATCAGGGGTAGTCAACCCCCCCCCCCCTTCTAAGAGGCCTAGGGCTGAACTTGACTTTGAATCTTCTGAACAGGACTCCGTTTCTTCTGACTCTTCTAATGACCTGGATTTGTTCATACCTACTTATGATTTGTTCATACCTACTTATGAGGACTCTGATGCAGAGGATTCCATTCCCTCTGCTTCTCCCCCTGAGGATTTTTCTTTTGGGGAAACTTTATATACCTTAAGGGAGCAATTCCACTGGGAAAGTCTGGATTTTTCTGAATCCTTCCTCAGCATAGGCCTTTGGCTATACCTCCTGTACTAGACATTATTGATGTGTTTTCGGAATCCAGTATGGCCCCTGATTCCTTGCCTCTGGCCCCTAGTAAACCAGACAGATACTACAGGGTTCCTGAGTCCTACAAATTCCTTTTCAAAAATTCTGTTGTGGACCCTGAAACCATTTCTCAGGGGCCCAAGGGCATTAAGGCTTCTACTGCTAAAAATCCTACTCCTGATAGAGACTCCAGGGCACCGGATAGATGGGGTAAAAAGGTTTATACTTCTGCAACCTTGGCAATCAGGGCTTTAAACTGTCAATTCCATATGCTAAAATATCAACAGCATATCATGGGACTGCTTAAACAGAAAATGTTGATTTCTGACTGTGTGGAAAATAAAGATTTACAGGATTTATTGCATTCAGCTGAACAAGTTGGAAAACATACTTTGCAATGTGGTTTTGATTCTTTAGAGGCCTCTTGCAAGGCTGCTGTTACTGGCACTGTGCTTAGAAGGCATGCTTGACTTAAGGAGCAATTTCTGTCTGATCATGTTAAAGCAAAACTGTTGGATGCTCCTTTGCAGCAGGACTGTCTGTTTGGCAGTAAGGCTGAAGAAGTTCTAAAAAGGATGGAAGATAAAGCTAAATCCATGCAAACTGTGAAAGATTTTTTACAAGTACAACCTCCAAGATTTAGTAGGCACTGGCCTACTAAGAACTGGTCCTTTCTAGCTCCTTCCAGAGTCTCTCAAGCTATAAACCCAGACACTCCAAAAGGTACTTGCATTATCAGTTCTCTGCACTGCCCTTTGGCTTGTCTACTGCACCCAGGGTATTCACAAAGTGCCTGGCTCCAGTATTTGCATTTTGCAGGCAAAGAAATATTCAAATATGTCCATACCTGGATGATTGTCTAATTCAGGCAGAAAACCAGGCCATTCTTCTAAAACATCTTGCGTTTGTAAAAAGGGTTCTAACTTGTCTAGGGTACACCATAAACAAAAAGAAATCACAACTGGTACCCTCTCAAAAAATTACATTTTTGGGTGCAAGCTTGAATACAACTGCCCAGATGGCTTTCCTTAATGCAGAAAAGCAAATTCATTTGGTGACTACAAAAACCCTGCTATCTGCAAGACAAATACTGCAAGCCTTAGGGTTCATGGCCTCCTGCATTCTTCTAATTCCATATGCAAGACTGCATATGAGGAAATTTCAGTGGTACTTAAAATGTTTATGGAGTCAGCATTGTCACAGCCTGGAAACGATTCCTACCATACCTTGCCTGCACCTAGAGTTCTTATGGTGGGCAGAGGCCTGCCACCAAAACAAGGGACTGCCATTCACACCACCCCCTGCTGCCCAAACCCTAACTACAGACACATCAGACTATGCATGGGGGGCTCATCTGGCAGCCAAGTGCATTCAGGGCAAATGGAGCCCAAATCAAATGCACCTTCATATCAATCAAAAAGAAATGCTAGCTGTACAGAATGCACTGACAGCCTTCAAGGACTACCTTCATCCAGGACAACTAATGGTAAAGATGGACAACACCACGGTTATGTGGTACATAAACAAGCAGGGGGGGGGTACACATTCCTACCCCCTCTGCAGACTAGCCATGGCATTGTGGAACATGACCTTGAGCTACCAAGTACAACTACGAGCTCAATTCCTGCCAGGAAAGCTGAATATTCTGGCAGACGAACTAAGCAGAAATCTCATGGACCCAAACGAATGGAAACTGGAACCACGGATTTTCAACATGTTGACATGCAAATGGGGAGCCCAGACATAGATCTTTTTGCCTTACCCCGGAACTACCAGTTGGACAACTTTTGCACAAGAACTCCTCACAAAAAAGCCTGGAAAGTGGCTGCTCTGTCCTTCAGCTGGAAAAACCTATCAGTCTATGCCTTTCCCCCTCTGCCTCTGCTCTCCAAAGTCAAACAGAACAAACCAAAAATTATTTTGATTGCTCCAGACTGACCTCGCCAACACTGGTACCCACTTCTGCGCAGTGTGTCACAAATTTCTCCGTGGCACATGCCTCAGACACCTTCCTTACTGTCTCAGCAGGAGAACCAAATTCTGCACCCTCATCTCCAAACATTGAGTCTTGCAGCTTGACTAATCATTTAAATTCCCCCTTAGCATCCCTCAGCAAACCTGTGATGGATATCATTTTGGAGGCGAGAAGACCTAGTACTAGAAAATCTTATGCTGACAAATGGAAAAGATTCTGTGCCTGGAATCAGTCTCAAGGGATGAGCACAGCAGCGCCCAATTTACCTCAGATTTTGCAATACTTAACTGAGATGCTTCACAAGGGCCTGTCGTTTTCCTCTATTAAAATCCCACGCTTCAGCTATTTCAGCTCACTATAACACAGAACCACCCCTCTTTTCTCATCCCCTACTCAAGCAGTATCTCAGAGGGGCCAAAAACTTGAGACCACCCAGGAGAGCTCCAACCCCTGCCTGGGACCTTAACATTGTATTGGAGAAACTCACTCTACCTCCTTTCAAGCCAGCTGCTACTGCAGACTTTAAATTTCTTTCCTGGAAAACAACCTTCCTTTAAGCAATCACTTCAGCTAGAAGGATATCTGAATTACAGGCCCTTATGGCAGTCGAGCCTTTCATCATCTTTCATGCAGACAAGGTGTCACTCAGGACCAATCCATCCTTTATGCCCAAGGTGGTATCCAGTGTGGCTCTTGATCAGTCCATTCATTTGCCAACTTTCTTTCCCAATCCACAGAACAAAGGGGAGCGGATTCTGCATTCATTGGATATAGACGGACAACTTAGATTCTACTTGGACAGGACTAAATCTCGAAGAAAATCTGAGCAATTGCTGGTAGCATTTGCTGCAGGGTCAGATGGGAAGGCTATTTCAGAACAAACCATTTCTAAATGGATAAGCCATTGTATTCTTTTCTGCTATAAGCACCATGGAAAACCTATCCCCCAGGGGATCAGATCTCATTCCACCAGGGCTGCATCTACTTCTACAGCCTTTCTCAGAGGTGTTCCTACCAGGGATATTCTAGAAGCTGCTACCTGGAGTTCAGTTTATACTTTCACCAAGCATTATCACTTACCAATTTTCTCTAAATCCAGAGCTGACTTTGCCACTACTGTTTTGCAGGGCCTTATAGCTGGTCCTAATGCTGTATAAATCCATCCTTCCAACCATAGCTTTGGGAATCTACCCAAATGTAATGACTGC
Organism: Protopterus annectens; assembly: GCF_019279795.1. Taxonomy (NCBI): domain Eukaryota; kingdom Metazoa; phylum Chordata; order Ceratodontiformes; family Protopteridae; genus Protopterus; species Protopterus annectens. The sequence goes on along the minus strand of NC_056737.1, from coordinate 627,849,315 downwards.
AACAGTGAAACATGAAGAACATAGTACAGTTGTGTACACTTACCATATATATAGATGTTCAAGTGTATTCACTGTTGCAGTCCTGGTTACCCTCCCTCCAGCCCCCTGTTTTTCTCTTACTATACCTCTACTTTCTTTTACTGTGCTTAAAAGCCTTTTTGGTGCATTTGCTTTTGTTTGGAGGTATATTTTTGTGTTTTTAATTACTTATATATATTTTGCTCCCCATTTGGGGGGGGGGGGGCACCTGACATCTGGGGCAAGAAAAATTGATGTAATGGCATTGGCTGCATGTTTTATACCCCTGATGACCTGACGTCATGGAAGAAGGGACAGCAACTGATGCAGGACCCAAGACTTTGTTAATCAGGCCGACTGAGGGCAACCTGCCAGCAGATTACCCAAATGTAATAACTGCAACAGTGAATACACTCGAACATCTACATTTATGGTACGTGTACACAGCTGTACTTTTTGAGTGCTACCCTTTGGTTTCTCCACAACTCCAGGAGTGTTCACCAAATGTGTGGCAGTAGTTATAGCTAACTTGAGACTGCAAGGATTCCGGGTGTTTCCATACTTAGATGATTGGCTCCTTACCACCCCCTCCAAGCATCTACAGCTCCTTGCCTTGCATTATACCCTTCATTTAGCACAACTCCTAGGAATATCTATAAATGAAGAGAAGTCACAACTGCTACCGACTCAAAGCCTAGAATTTATAGGAGCAGCATTCAACACAAGGATTTGCATTGTCGCCCTTCCCCATCACAGGCTTCACAAACTAAGATCTCAACTCCGATTGATACTCTCTCAGGGCAAAGTCCTAGCTCATTTAGTCCTTCAACTGCTAGGATCAATGGCAGCAGTAATTGCTATAGTTCCCTAGCAAGACTACATATGAGATTACTACAATGGCTCCTAGCCTCTCAGTGGTCCCTGTTAACACATCCTATGTTCTGCCCAGTCAGCATAACCAACTGCTGCAAGGAAGATCTGAATTGATGGATGAAGCCAGAAATGGAATTATGAAGTCATTCCTTCTCACCATCTCAGCCCAAGGCAGTAGTGACCACAGATGCATCCCCGATGGGGGGGGGGGGGTGCATTTTCAGGGAAAGACTGTCCAAGGCACTTGGTCCCCCTTAGATGTCAACTTGCATATCAGTATCCGAGGACTGAGGGCTGTGCTTCTGGCATTGCTAGCATTTCAATCTGCCCTCCCTTCTGGGACAATTGCTGTTCAGACAACATAATAGTGGTCTGGTACATCAACAAATAGGGAAATCAGATCATACCCATTGTGTCTGGAAGCCATGAGAGTATGGCAATGGGCGATAGCCTCCAACCACTTTCTGGTGGCAATGCACATGCCTGGGACCTCCAGTGTGATTGCATCTTGCTCAGTTTGTCTGCATTCTTCTGTCTCGCGAGTGGTCTCTCAATCCCAAAGTGGTGACAATTTTTTGTCACTGGGATCATCTTTGCTGCAATCTATTCATATCCTCCACCACCACCAACCACAAATGCAACAGCTACTTTGCCATAATCCTCCCTCAGGGAGACTCCCCGAGAGACACTCTAGTACACAATTGGCCCCCCGGGACTGCTTTATGCCTTCCCTCTGATCCCACAATTTCTAAAGAAAGCTCTTTGATTGAGAGGCAAAGTAATCCTCATTGCACCTTATTGGCCCCAACAAGTCTGGTTCCCCTTCCTTTGGCCTCATCTGGTTCACCGCCCATGGACTCTGGATCGAACTCCAGGGTTACTGTCACACCCACAGGGGCTGATCCATCCAAACCTATCAAGCTGACAGCTTGGTTACCTCCACTTCGGTAATTGACAGGCTAAATAACCTTTCTTCCCCTGTACGAAAAATACTTCTGGCTTCCCATAAACCATCCACCAGAAAAATTTATCATAGCAAATGGAAGAGATTTGTTTTTGGTTTTGGGAGAAGGTGCTGGACCCCTTTGTAGCTCCCATAATTTCAGTGTTGGACTATTTATCAACCTTACTCCATTCAGGAGCTTCAGCTTCTATGATCAGGGTCCATCTAGCAGCTATATCAAACTTCCATAATGGTTTCCATGATTCCTCATTAATATCTCACCATCTTTTTAACTCCTTTTTGGAAGGAGTCAAGCATATAAAACCACCCTTCAAAGAGCTCATTGAACCATGGAATTTGACACTGGTTCTGCAAACTTTGACTCATCATCCCTTTGAGCCTGCTGCTTCCTGCGATATAAAATTCTTGTCTTGGAAGACTTAGACTATCAGAATTGCAGGCCTTGTGTGTAAAATGCCCTTATATAGTTTTCCACAGAGAGTATTTCTTCGGACTAACCCTTCCTTTCTACCCAAGGTTGTCTCTGAGTTCAGTATCAATCAATCCATCGACCTACTAGTTTTCCCGAATTTTCCAATAAAGGAGAATATTTCTTGCATTTATTAGATGTACACAGAGAACTACATTTCTACCTAGACAGGACTAAGTCTTTCTGTAAATCTGACCAATTGTTCCTGTCCTTTTCAGGACCCAAGTTAGGAAAATCAGTTTCCAAAATCACTTTGGCAAAGTGGTTGAGACTGCATCTCTTTTATCTATCAACAAAACCATTCAAGAGCTTCTATGGATGACATTTGCGCAGCAGCCACTTGGGCTACCCCTCATACCTTTATCTCTGATTGCAAATTGGATTGGTCTCCAGGGGAATAGCATCCTTTGGTTTAATGGTGCTTAGGAATATCATTCCATAGGGCCTCCAAGGACACAAAGTAGCTAGGGACTCTGTCCCATCAGTCATGAATGAATGAAGATTAACGACATCAGATAAAGAAGTTATGTTCTTACCATAACATTCCATCTGTGTTGTTGATCTTCATTCATTCATGACATCCCACCCACCAGCCCCCTCTGAAAGACTCCAGGAGGTACAGATTTGGTCCTGGTCATATGTTAGGGCATTTGCTCAGAAAAAGCCTCTGCTTTATTATCTTTACGTGCAAACTTGATCTGAGGAGATTAGGAGAGGGGCACTATGGGTAACCTTAGCTCCAGAAGTTTTGGCTGGTGCAAGTTTATATCGGCCGAGTCTGTTCTGAGGACGGAACCGAGACCCCATCAGTCATGAATGAGTGAAGATCAACAACACAGATGGAACGTTATGGTAACATAACTTCTTTTTCTGAAACTAGCAGTACAGTTTTGCTTTAGCAGCCTGATTTATATGCTGAATTGATTGTGCCATGTTTTTAAAGTATTTCAGTTGAAGGATACTATGATGTGAGCATGTAAAGCGGTCAGTCGTTTTTTTTTTTTTGGTGGGGGGGGGACTGGAGAAGTTATAGATGAATTGATTCCAACAAATATACAACATGGAACAGCTCCTGTTTGTTAGCATGTAATTATGGAAATTAAATGGATGGGTCTTCAGAGAGCAGCCTTGTAGAATTCTTCACATCTGATATTCTAATCAGTTGACAAGATTTTTTTTCTTCAAGTTGCCTAAGGTTCCCCTGCATGACTGTAAAGGTGGCCTTACACCACTACTACTCTTCCAGCATCAGTGTTCTTGGCCGTATAAAAGCATTATCTAGTGACATATACATTTCGGGTCTATGTTATAAGACCGAAAGTTTAAAATTGCAAATGCTCCAAATATCGAAAATGTTGGGCCTCTAAGTGCTTTTTGTCAGATCACAGTACAGTGAAGATTGGAATATTTGCCCTTTCCTCACTGTAGTGCGATCTCGGAGTTGGTATATATAAGAGTTGGTATATATAATTAGCCGGGGGGGGGCACAGCCCCCCACAATAGCGAGTTCGAGGTCAGGCATTTTCAATATTTAGTGTTCACAATTTTAAACTTTAATTGTTATAATATAGACCCTACATTTCTACTTTTCACTTCATAATGTATGTTGTCTTAATTCATAGGTTCATAGGTGTGTACTAGGCTAATGGCCTTGGAGCCTTTACAAGCCTAACCCATAGGAGTACTCTGGCATCCTGCCACCCAACCTTAGTTCCTAGTGCCTCTGTTGAGTAGAGCCACTAGAGTGACCCCCAGGGTGATTTTTTTTTATTTTTTTATTTCCCATCCATTCATCAAGATTCCTTTTGAAGAGGGCCACTGAGGTGCTCTGCTTGACATGTATGGGAAGTCTATTCCATAGCATGGGCAGTCTCTGGGTTATGAGCCTGTCCCTCCAGTATGTTCTGTTGATTGTAGTAATGAGGGTGAGGTCTCTGGAGTGTGTGGTGTGGAGGGATTGGGATTTCTTTAGATGTAGCATTTCTAACAAAGCTGGGTCAGACATGGCTTTGTAAGTCAAGCAGAGATTGCCTCTAAGTAGGTGACATGAGACAGAGAATAGTTGGAGTTTTTTTGAGTCTGTCCATATAGGGCAAATGTTTAAGGCCTAGGATCCTCTTTGTGTTTCTATAACTCCTTCTGCATTCAGTGGACTACCATTGATGTGTTAATTCAAGGGAACCGGGGTTTTCCCAAGGGGGATGATGACATTTTTTTGACATTGAGCTTAAGGCCATGGTTCTGACACCAGTCGTTTGTCTCATTGTGACCTTTCTGTTGGATGTCAACATCACTTGGGGAGTTAATAATAGCTCCAAACTTGCAATCGACTGTGAACCTGGAAAGCCAGAGTCCCTTCATGTTGACCTGGACTTCAGAGAAGACTTGGAGTCTGCTACTTTCACACTGTGGGTTCTGTGAGCCAGTTTGCAACCCACCGAGTGATATAGGGTTTGATGCCTAGCTTAGTGAGTTTTTCTATGATTCTTGAGTTGGGAATAGTATCAAAGGCCTTGGCCAGATCAAGGTAGGTTGCTTGAACCACCTTGCCTTCATCCACAGCTCTGGTGACTGATTCAAAATAGTCAATCAAGCTGAGAAGGCATAATCTACCCTTCACAAAACCAAACTGTGTAGGATCCAGAGTTTGGAGATTCCCTACATCCTTGTTTATTAGGTCCATGATGATACATTCCATAGCTTTGCATATCAGACTCATCAGGCTAGTGGAGCAATAGTTCCTGAGGTCTGCAGTTGCCTCTCCCTTGTGGAGAGGGATAACTGTAGCAGAACGCCATTTGGTAGGGACAAAGCCTGAGGTAAGGCAGTGATTGAACAGGGCACACAGGTGAGGTGCCAGTTCACTCTGTAGTTCATATAGAACACAGCCAGGGATACTGTCATGTCCCATAGAAGCTGTATTCTTGGCTTTGTACAGCGCTGTTTTAACCTGAGCAGCAGTAATACTGGGTGTCTGGCAATCTACTGGTATTGTCATTGGTCCTTTGGGAGGGGGGGAGGTAAAGTTGGCACTGAATCTGTCTGCCAGTATATTGGCAATATCTGTTGGCTCGGTATAGAAGGTACCATTGTGCAGTAGCTCAGAGCAAATCGGGGTATTGCCGTAGAGATTCTTTACATAACTATAGAAGGCCTTATGATGGTCTTTACTATCTGCTGCAATTCTGTTTTCATAGCTAACTTTAGAAGATTTGATGAGGGATCTCAACCTTTTGTTGAGGCTGATAAGGGAGTTTTCCAGTCTTGGCACTTCACCTTCTTCTGCATCAGTTTCCTCCTTCTGTTGTAGAGTTTGTTTATGGCAAGGGACCACCAGATTAGCCCCCCCCCCTTTTTTTTTTTTTTTGAGGTGAGCGTCTTGGTTCTACTGGGTATGGCGAGATCCATGCATTTGTGTATTGGTGTATGATTCGGTCATGCAACTATTCTCCATTTGCATGGGTGCCGAGAAGTTAGCCACCTCTGTATTTAGGAGCCCAAAGTTAGCTTTGGAGAAGTTTTTCATGGTGGCTACCTTTGGGGGTGGGGGTTGTGGATTTTCTAGGTGATTAGTTTGTGGCCGGTTCTAACCAGGGAGGAGTTGACTATTGGTGTAGAGCAACAGTCGCCCATGTTAGTAATAACCAGGTCAAGGATGCTGTTACCTCTAGTGGGAGTAAGAACGACCTAGTCCAGGGCATTGGAATTAATGAATTCCAGAATGCATTGGGCAAGTGTATTGGTACATTTGTAGTTTTCCCAATTAATGGAGGGGCAGTTGAAGTCACCCAGTATGAGTGTGTTAGGTTGGACCCTAATATTCTCCAGGGTGCTTAGGAACGTGAAGTGTGAGTCTTGGGACATGGTTGGGGACCTATAGCAGGCTACAACCTGAAGCGTCTTACCCAATGTTAGCTGCACCTGAAGTATCTCAGATGCATTATGTTGGCCTATCGAGTATCCCCTTCTTTATAGCAATGGAACAGACAAACAAGATAGATTAGCAGCTAATCATACTGATAGCAGTGAATCTATACAAGAGACTACATAACATATGGAAGTACATACACTGTCGAAATATAACAATTTATACATTTAAAAGCCTGCAATTGTGGCTTTTCAGTTCAATATGCAGATTAATCCCTCACCCCCACCAAAAACACTTACAGTTAAAAAGATGCAGTGTGTACCAATATGGAAACTGTTGGGGGACCTATTTCTTAACCCATTTTTTCAGACAACTCAGAGAGAACACTCTTATCTTAGCTTTTAAATATTCTGAAACTAACTGCAACTACTACTAACTATCCATAGAAGACAAGATTGAAATTTAGATATTACAGTCAGTGCGTGAAGATAACTTCCAAGATTATTGTTATCGGAGTCTCAAAACCACTTTTGTCTCAAACTTTGGGCTTTACAATTGGATGTGTGAGGGAAAATTCTTTTAATGAAATGAGGTTTCATTTTACACTGCCGTCATGTTACAGTTGAGGTTTCTTATCCCTTATTTTGATATTGTGTTAGCACTGAAGTTTATGTACACTGCAGCTGATGAAATGGGGGTGGAAAGGGTCCACCCCCCATGCTCTTTCAGCCTTTGAAATGGATTATGACTTCCATTTTTTCCCCAGTTACAAAAGGCCTGTTGGCCTTAAGCATTTCAACCACTCCCATTTGCATTTACTATAATAAAAGTAATCGGGGGAGGGGGGGCACTAAAACCTAGCACTTCCAGTTCAGGCTTTGACTGCCCTAGAATCCCAAATATCTTTTGCAAGATAAAATTTATTTTCACTAATAAATCACCCACAACTGTTACCTTGCCTTGGGTACATTTCTGCAAGACTCACCGGCAATGTGCCAACGTCAAGTTAGTTTTCCCTTTTTATGGTTAATAGCCTGAGAAGTCAAAAAACAAGGTGGTCTTGAAAGCATCATTCTTGTTTTAAGAGTTTCTAAAGGGTTGATTTTACTTGCAAATCCATATATAAAGCAAGTATAAAGTGAAATTTGTGATCAGCATGTTTGGTCCAAAAAACTTTCAGTCAAGAGATTTATAAATGAGTTAGCAGCTATAATAGCAAAAACATAATTATATACAACATGCTGACACAGGTTGACTGGTGTTAAAAAAAAGATGGAAACTAGGATAAAATACTGAAGCTGAAAAAAAAATCAGTTGAGTTTTCAGGACACACACAGTTAAATTTTTCCAGCATATCCAAGATGCACAGACAATGTAGAGATATTGTTTATGTAGTTATTTTGCAGTACCAAACTCTTTTTCAAAAACAAGTCAAAAAACAGATAAAGTTGCAATGATCTCCATGGCCAAACTGAATGATAGCTCTCGGGTAGGGTAGCAAAGCTTTGTGAGCCACTCCATTCAAAGTAATCTGCATGCCAGAAAGCACTCCATTGACACTGACGTTCCCCCACTAACCAATGGAAGACGGACCATACACATATTTGTATTTGTACCACACATCTTGCCTCAAGAGAGAAAAAAAAATTCACAGGAGAGTTCCACAACTGCAAAAACTCAGGCTCTTAATGTGCAGGTAATGAACTTCCCTCTGGTTTTGGCAAGTTAGGACTAAAAAGAAATTAATCTCCTACCACTTAATTAGCTCATGCAATTCAAATACTTCTCAATCTGAAGTGCTACTTTAACCCTGCGTGTTCCACCATTTACCAGTTACTCACACTACATTAATGTATAATTCTACACATCATCTGTGGTAACCTTTTCCTGATTTATCCAGTGAAACACTGGGCTGAATCTAAAAATCAGTCTATTTGAAGTTCTAGGCCTAGACCAAGTTAATAAATAAAATAAATTCTTAATCACAACCTTAGCATGTCTAGACAGTGCCACAATTAGTACACCACAAATTAAAAGTCTCGAATGAAATTAAAATGCAATTTGAAAAGACATTTCTATTGGTCATTAGCCCAAGGTTCCTAGTACTACCCAAACTTGGCACTGTTTGGTAACCAAGTATTTATTCAGCATATAATGCAAAACAGGTTTAGTGTTAAAGAATATTCCATTCCCCTCCAACAATTCCTTGGTCTGCAGCAAATGTTAAAGACCCTAACCTTGTAACATCCTGATAGGAACAGTCATCAAAACAACTGCCCCTCCTCAATGCTTATTCAGTAATCCAATTTTAATCCACCTGATTATACAGACTCTTAGATTGCTAAAATAATATATAGTATCAATAACTGCCTGATAGGGGACAGAGCTGAAAAACTTTGGCAAGTAGATATAAACAAATGACAGAAAGACATATCATTACATATAATATTAATCAGAGTGAAGTGTGCAGTCAAAATTAAACTACTTGCATAGGACATTTTAATTTACTACAAATCCTATGTTGGTTAATGTCTAACTGCAATGTGAACTAGAGCATCCAAATATCCTCTCAAAGGCTTTTCCAATAATGCTAGTTGACCTGATGAATTATCAGCCTTGCTTTCATCATACTGCTTGAAAATTGGTACCACAGTACCTATTTTATATATATATAATGTAATATATAATATATATATATATCCCGACCAGATTTCAACAAGAATTAAATTCTTGCAACTGGGCAATACTAAAACATCTACCCCTAGATGAAGCAGTGCAGTACTTCAACAAAAAATTCCTAGAAATTCTTGATCTTCATGCTCCCATTCGTTCAAAGAAAACTAAGACAGTAGATGTTCCTTGGCTTTCTAAAGAGACTAGGCACAAAATTAATCTTAGAAATAAAGCTTGGTCAGTATGGCGAACCACTAAACTCCCTCTTGACCAAATTAACTACAGACAACTTAGGAATGAAACCAAAAGACAAATCTTACTTGACAAAAGACATTACTATTGTAAACTGCAGACAGAACATCAAAACTGTCCACAAAAATTCTGGGCTGGATTAAACAATCTTCTTCACCCTGGTCGCTCTACTACCCCTGTCCCAGCCACACTCATCGATAAACCCTCTGATGTAGTCTCCAACAACTTTAACCGTTTCTTCACCGAGACAATCCAAACCCTTTCTAATCAACTGCCACTCAGCTCCCATAGCCTAGATACTCCCACCTATAAAAACCTCCCCCCATTTACCTTTCAACCTGTAGCTACTTCATTTATCTACAAATTAATCAGAAAACTAAAACCCACCACACTCTCAGCTGACCAACTTCCAGCTGAATATTTGCAAAAATCAGCTGAGGCCATTGCCTACCCTGTGTCACTACTTATCAATCGTTCATTAGCAGAGGCCAAAATTCCTGATATCTGGAAGGTATCCTATGTAATACCTCTCCACAAAGGTGGCACTTCCACAGAGCTCTCAAATTATAGGCCCATATCTATACTTTCCCCTCTAGCAAAGATAATGGAAAAATGTGTTCAGAAACAGTTTATACAACACCTACTCATCAACCACCTATTGGCTGACGCTCAACATGGCTTCAGACCTCTCCACAGTACTACCTCAGCCCTACTTGTCTTCTCTAATACCATAAATACCTATCGAAACAATAACAATATTTCCTCTGCACTATTCTTGGATCTGTCCAAAGCCTTCGATATGGTGGACCACAAACTTCTAATTAACACTCTGCAATCACTCTGTCTGGACACTATAGCCCTTCAATGGTTTAGTTCCTATCTAAATGGGAGAAGACAGGCAGTTTTATGGCAGACTAAACTCTCTACCTTACTACCCAACACTCTGGGAGTCCCACAAGGATCCATTTTAGGACCACTGTTATTTTCCATCTTCATCAACGACTTGAATACAGTCATACCTAACGCCAGTTGTATTCAATATGCAGACGACTCCACGCTGATCTGCTCTGGCACAACCCTCACAGAGTTACAATTAACAACCCAGACCACTTTTAGCAAAATAGAAAACTGGCTCTCCAGTCGTCGCCTGATACTTAATCCCAAAAAAACTAAAATGCTGCTGTTTCTACCTACACAAAGGTCTAGCCCCATCTACTTTTCGATCCAAGCCAAGGACGGGACCATAATCTCTCTGGACCTCTCTACTAAATTACTAGGGGTAATTATTGACAACAACCTAAAATTTGATATACATGTAAACCAAATGATCAAAACCATCAATAAGAAATTAGGCTCGTTATATAGAATAAAAAGCTTTTTGACCCCCAAGCCAAAACTGCCATTGCTCAAACTCACCTTCTCTCCACAATCTTGTATTCATCCCCTCTACTTCACAATATTAGTAAAACTGTCATGAATAAACTCACCATCTGCTACAATCATATCGCCAGGTTTGTAACTGGGTCACCTTTCAGGACCCATCATTGTACCAATCTAACCCAGCTTAACTGGCTTGAACTACCAAACCTAATTTCTTATAACCTACTAGTTCTGACCCACAAAATAATATACAACTCCGACTACACTCCCTCGCTCAAAAAACTGGTTACCCCTTGTAATAACCCTCGACCTCTGAGGTCATCCAGCCGACTCCTTATCCAGACAAGCAAAACTAAAAACATAGCTGGTGATTCCCTCCTCACCAACTCTGCAGGGAGAACTTGGAACAAACTTCCCCCTGATATTACCTCGCTCTCCTCTTTAAATCAATTTAAAGCCAAACTTAAACCATACCTGGCATCAATACGGAGTTGCCATTGTCTAAACCTTGGCTAGCTAATTCCCTGTTTCACATAGTTTCAGGTACCTGGCTATCACTGCATATTTCTTTATTATGTTAATTCTCTAACATCCTGAACAATAATTATGGAATAAGTAATAGTTTTTGTGGTGTGAATTGTAAATGATTCTGTGACTTTATTAAAGTTTTGTACTGGTCGGAGCTTTTCTCCCCAGGCCTCCGCTGAAAATGGACATATATCCAGTCGGATTATCCCGGTTAACAAATGTAAAATAAAAATAAAAAAATAAAATAAAATAACACATCCTGTAATAAGGTTTTGTTGGAACAGGTATGCAGGATATAGGACTAAGCTTTTATATCACTGAATAAAGTATCCATCCAGGCTACCTGAACCAACTGCTAAATCAGGTTTTTCTTTTTTTTAATCAAGACACGGCCTCGCACTACCCTCAGTTGTAGAGAAGGAAGGGTTAAGGTTAGTGTAATCAAAATTATGCTCAAAATCCACAGTCAGTGTGTAGTCAGGAGTAATCACCTCAGCTCGGTTATTCACAAGTGCTTCCAAAAGCATAGCAATAAATATCCTTGAAACTATCACTAAAACAGCTCTTCCTACGTCATTAACTGTTACTGTAATGTCCTGAAGCTGGTGGCTTAGACATTTCAAAAACTTATCCTGTATGCGTTAACCAAGCAATGTTCGTACAAAGCCTACACTCTTTTATTCTATGTACTGCGGTAACCATAACTTTTACATACCTATCCTTACTGCGTTAGTGAAATTACTGTAAACCTAATGCTTTTCCTACCCATTATTTTATTTTATTTTATTTTTTTTTTTTTTACATAGACCTTTGGATAGACCAACTTCAAAGTTGTTTACTACATGTCATCCTTCTATTACTTCAAATGGAATGTATGGGTTTATAAAGTAATCCAACTTCAGAAATCCTGAATATTTAGAAATGACACCATAGTGTAGAATTCCCAGTTAATTCTTACAAAAATACTGCAAAATTACCCTGGTATTTTTATTAGGTTAATTAAACAGGGGTTTCTTGTGGGCCAGTATATTAATTCCTCCAGGCGCAAACTTCCTATTTCTGTACAAAGGGTGCCTTTATTAACAAGAAAGTACAGCTGTGTAAGTAAACTTACCATAACAGTATATATTCAAATGATTGCTGCTGCAGTAGACTTCTCCTGAGCTATACTGGTTACATCCTGCCAAGGATAAAAGCAGACAGCCGGTTTCCAAAGCTTCAACTCAGCCCCACACTCCCAAACCACTAGTTAAGCTTGTGCTGGGCTGTCCAAAAAGGTTTCTGCACAAAGCCTTTCAAAGCTTTCATACCAACAGAAATAAGAAGGCTTAATCCTGAGAGGATGATGCTAGGAACAATAAGTATCCACACCCTGGCATAAACACAAACAAGTCTGAGGGAGCAGCTATTGCATCATTGATCATTTGAATATCTACTATTAAACCTAGTACAGTTATGCAAGTAAACGATCATACTGACCCCTGCCACAGTAGTCTTGGCTGTAAGAGTAGAATACCCAAGCTTACTACACATGGGAGATGGAAAGAGAAGGGTGCAGGAGCTCCTGGAGAATAGGTCTAAACCAGGCTTTGCTAGGATCGGACAAGGAATCAAGCTTGCAGTGTCTTGTAAACTTATGTCTACAGGACCATGCTGTTACTTCTACAATACTTGACTAACCCTTTCCAAAAATCTTTGAATGAAACAGAAGCCCTGGTACAATGGGCCTTCACCCTGCCTAGAATAGTTTTAATTGTGGAGAGTATAACAAAAATTAACACCCCCATGATAATCATTTGGAAATAGTCTGACAAAGGTTGTCCCTTCTCACCTTGACAAGAAATGAACAGTTGATCCAAATATCTGAAATATTTAGTTCTGTCAAAATAGTACCAGAAATGTCCCTGGACATCCAAGGTATGGAATATCCTCTCCCTTATTTTTTGGTTCAGGAAAGAATATAAGGAGACAGACAGTTTGGCTTAAAGTAAGCTCAGATACCACTTTAGGCATTAAAAGATGATTAGTTCTCAAAAAAACTCTGTCGCTGTGGAAAATGAGATAGTGCTGACTCACCATAAGAGCTTGCAACTTACATACTCTTCTTGCAGAGGGCAGAAAAATCAGTTCAACCATTTTCCATGTTAAGAACTTCAAGTTAGCCAGATTAGCTTGTTCAAATGGTGCAAGTGTTAACCTTCTGAAACACACCATTAAGATGCCAAGAAGGGGCCATTGGTTTTCTCGGTGGTGTCTTCTGTAAAACTCCATTCAAGAACATTGCGACATGAGAATGCATTTTTTTTTTCCTGTTTTGAATTCCTAAGTTAAGTAGTAATATAGAGAAAAGATGTTTGTTAAATTAGGAATAATAATTTTTCTCTAATGACTTCCTCAGCGAAGTCTATAAGTGTCTGTGGAAGACAAATGGTCCCTCAGTGCTTTCATTCAGGAAGTTTCTTTCTGGACATTGCAAGATTTTGGAGATGGTATGTACTTTAGAATTATTAACACTGTTGGTAAATAGATAATGCTTAGAGCTTTGAAATATTTACATAAAAGAGAAAAATTACAAAAATAAACTGCCTAAGGTTGAGTGGAAATTGGGCAGGCATATGTAGCATAAAAAGCAGTGTAATCCAGTATTTCTGAAGTGGCTGAATAAATGAGCAATTGTAAAGAAAAGCCTGAAGAGATGAGAAGAAAATGAAAAGGCAATTAGGCCTGTAGTTCTAAGAGTGAAACATTTGTGAAATATGCCACAGAGAAGTGCAGTATGTCACAAAAAATGAGACGGTTAATGATTTAATGATTTTTGCTTGTGAGGTGCTGTCAGTTTACTTGTTTAGCTAGTAGGTGGGCTGGTAAGGGATCCTTTCCAGCCACAACCTTGACCACATTGGAACGGCTTAGATATAATAAATATACATGTGTAGACAGTTTAGTGTACCAGTCAACCAGCACATTTATGGGAGTACCAGGAACACCATTGCTGACTCCACACAGACCTTGAGTGGAAATGAGGATTGAACCCCAATCTGTGGCATTGCAAAGCAGAAATCTTGCCACCGGTTATGTTTTCTGGTTGAAAAAAAAATTACAGTAGATTGAAATCTAATGAGCCACATTGTTAGTCACTTCATCTTGGTCTATTGCCTTCTCAGGACACGAGCTGCAATGAACTCTTGCTGTCAGAAAGGTGGACATTGTATATGTACTAACAGATAACGTTTGTTCCAAAATCCTTTTAGTTGAACTGTTTTTTCTTGTTTCAGTGCAGTATTATACAGCTTTTTATCTTGGTGCTGGGCAAAGAATCCAGAGTAATGGACAGATCTGGCAAGTGTGTGCACACTTATGTAGTGTAATGCGTGCATGTATGTAAATTTCTGTAACCTAGCTGTCAGAGCTCTTAATTATATCATATAGGAAGTTACTAGGCTGTTGGCCCTGAGGCCCTTATAAGCCTAGACAAGCAGACATACAGCAGGAAGTATGCAATGCAGAAGTAAATTTGATGAAAGTTGCTCTTTAAGGAATCTGTAAACTCCAGGCTGCAAGTGCTGTAATCTAATATAAAGTGAAACCATTTCCAGCAAAACCTTCTGGCCCTTCCCACTCAGTCTACACCATTACATTCCCCTGACCCATTACATCAATTGAGAGAGGTCTGTTAGCTAGCACCAAGGATTAAGGGTATGGGACATAGAAATTTCTTTCTGTGGTCTCGGGCTTGAGACACTGCCTGCATTTGTCTTTGACTCTGAGCAAAGTCACTTAACCATGCAGTGCTCCCGGGTTACCCCTGAAAAAGGGCACTTATGTGCAGAGGGCTCAGGCAGTTAGCAGATTAAATTAGAGGAAGTGTAACATACTGAAGGTCCACATGCACACACTCCGTAGTTAATGTTCACTAATGATGAAGTCTTGCATGCCTTTTAATTTGTCATTCTTTTAATTTTAGTACATTTAACAAGAAGGGCTAGAGCTTCCTTCTTGGTTAAGTGGTTTGTATACTCTTTGCTGCTATTCTCATGATATTGTCAAATCTTCATAAGATCACTGCTGCAGTAGCCTTAAGCAATACAAGATGTCATGCTAAGGATCGGACTTGGTTATCCAGCTTTCCAAATGTTTAGGGTTCCTTTCACACACCCTAGCCACAGATAAGTACAAGGGATGTGAAGAAATCCAGTGGTTAGGGCAAGTACTTCAGAACATTCTTGCAGACAAAGAATGCACTCCTTCATGGGCTTTAGCAGATCATTTGGCTAGCAATTCCTTTAATTGGGTGTATAAGTTCCCTGTTTGGAATTACCTACCACACATTTATTTAGCTTGTTAAAGCCTAGTGGTACCTCATAGTATCTCTGCAACTGCATCCTACTGACACCTCAAGTATTTCTTATTTATATTTCCATTAGTAATTCCAAAACTGTTACATACAAGGTATTAGAAGATTTCATCTTAAAACTTATGTGATGGTAAGCATGTGTACTATTATACCATGACCCCCCATTAATATTCCAAAACGTGCACGCTGATTGGCCAGCATGCACGTTGTAAATCGACTTATACTAATGGAAAAAGGTCCAGTCGCCCGGACTTTTTCCATTAGTATAAGTCTTTTTTTAAACACTGTCTCGCTATGTTAAAAGAGTTTAACATAGCGACACAGGTTTAAAAAAAGCAACGGAGATCTCCGTTGCTTTTTTTAAAGCTGTCTCGCTATGTTAAACTCCTTTAACATAGCGACACAGTGTGTAAAAAGCAACGGAGATCTTGCTTTCTCCGTTGCTTTTTTTTTAAACCTGTCTCGCTATGTTAAATGGGTTTAACATGGCGAGACAGCTTTAAAATAAGCAACGGAGATCTCCGTTGCTTATTTTAAAGCTGGCTCGCTATGTTAAACCCATCTAACATAGCGAGACAGGTTTAAAAAAAAAAAAAGCAACGGAGAAAGCAAGATCTCCATTGCTTTTTACTTTTTCGCTATGTTAAATGGGTTTAACATAGCGAGACAGCTTTAAAATAAGCAACGGACATCTCCGTTGCTTATTTTAAAGCTGTCTCGCTATGTTAAACCCATTTAACATAGCAAAACAGTAAAAATAGCAACGGAGATCTTGCTTTCTCCGTTGCTTTTGGCCACAGCTCTGATGTACTGCATAGGCATGTGCAGTACATCAGAACTGCCGTGGATGCCAGACAGCTGCGGAAGGGCAGCAAAGAGGCATTATACAATGCCATTATTTAAGAAAAGTAATTGTTTCTTTTCTTAAATAATGTCATAGTATAATAGCAATAACCCACTTCTGGGTGTGGGTAATGCGGGATTTACCCACGGTTGTCTTTGTTTGGTCCCTCGGGCTTCGCCCTCGGGACCAAACCACGCCAACCGTGGTAAGTCCCACATTACCCACACCCAGGCGTAGGTTATTGCTGTAATATTTTACAGCTAAAGCGATACTGAATATTACTTGCAGTAATTTTCATATTTCTCTGTCTCAGCAATCAAGTGTCACATAACTACTTAGGGTCATATGAAAGCTCATAACTGTATGAAAAAATTCAGCTGTCAGTATGCTTGTTTGAATGGCTACTGTGATGATGTAAGCTGTTTCTACAACATTACAAAGTTAATGTTTGCAGTATTTATTGTGGCTTACAAAATCGAGTTTGACTCGAATGCAGCCAGTTAAAACATTACTTTCTGCTGAATAGATTGCCATTTACAGTTTTCTGGTAACACTGTTCTAGAGATATCACCTCACATTTCAAATAAAAGATTCAGACCACACACATTGGAAGTTGAGTGCAAACTAAGAGCTCCACTGCAGGGAATGAGTTGAATGTTTTCTTTAGTGATTTTATTTTGGCATTTCTGCCCATTTAACTACTTGACTCAAGTAAATTTTACCCAGGAGCGTAACTGCTTTTCCTTGGAATGTCTAATGGAATCCTGGTATATAAATTATGATAATCATTCTCCCTGCTGCTTTAGCCTTTAGCTATATATTTTTTTATCTTGCCCCAAGAGACAACCGGCCAATTTCACAAAGCTGTGGCTACTTCCCACCCATGTAGTATGACTTTTGATTGGTTAGACCCTTGGAGGGAAATCGGCAGTTGGGTAGACCGTTTCAGTACTTTCTTGCCACCTTGACAGGAAGCAGCTTCGAGGATTCACAGGAGCAGCAATCAGCTTCAGACTTCATTTCTGGCACATAAGTCCCCATCGAGGAGAACTTCCACACTAATTGTTGCCCTTTTAAGGAAATATTTTTCATTTCTTGACTAAAAACCACATTTCCCCTTTAAGAAAAATAGTATTTTTA
Source organism: Protopterus annectens (assembly GCF_019279795.1). Classification (NCBI taxonomy): domain Eukaryota; kingdom Metazoa; phylum Chordata; order Ceratodontiformes; family Protopteridae; genus Protopterus; species Protopterus annectens. The sequence goes on along the minus strand of NC_056737.1, from coordinate 627,831,952 downwards.
CAGCATTGGAAGTTTTCTGTGAGGGGCCACTATTTTTAGAACAAATCTTTATGTATTGGGGCCTAATTTTGTGATGTGTACTGCTTTTGAGAACTTTTTTTTTAAGTTTTAAAATTGGGAAGTGGCAGGAAATGTATTTTAAGTTGAATTCTTGTGTATATTTCATGACAGCTTTACATTCAGTTCTTTCTGTCAGAACACTTCAGAAAGGAGACTTGAGTTTGGGCTGGGATTTTTGTGTGCTGCTTGTGTATTACTTTTGAAATGGACTGTTTGATGCAATGTTAAGTGTGTGTAATGCTTGTGAGCACTTGTCTGAAAACTTGCCTTCCAATTGACATGTTTCAGCAGCATTTACTGGCAATCAGGTTTCATCCTCTGCTGCATCTTGCCTAGTCTGTTCTTGCTGGCTCTTCTCCCGCTCTATCTAAAAAGGAAAACTAACATTAAGGAGACCTTGTAGCCAACCCAGGCTCAGACAGTACCTCAGCTGTTAGTGTGTGAGTGTAGTGGCCTACTGTTTTTCCTTGGGCCACTTTATTACTGTGGGCTCCTCTGGTATATCTCCTTCAGTTACAATGGACTGGACTTCAGCCATGTCCTCTGTGGCTGTTCCAGTGACCAGTTTGGGCACAGGAGAAGTATCATATTTGGTTCTTGGAGATACTCCAGGCAATTCTTCTTAGGGTGACTGGAGAAAGGCGATACTTGTCAGAAATTAAGTGCTGTCCCATTTTTGGTCTTCTTACAGTGAGGTCCCTGCAAAGAAGAAACAATGTTGGACATTACAAACAGATGTACTGCTCATAGATGAGCAGAGATTATTTCCTTACCTTAGTCAGGAAGTTATTGCATCTCTTAATCCTGGAACTCTGAAATCCTTACCAGAGTGAAATCTCAATTAAAAAATTCTTGAAAATTTGTCAGAGGATTCTATCATTGATGGCTTCTTTTCCTGGGCATTTCCCAAGCTCAAAACTCTGACTGAGGAAAGTTGGTCCTCTACAGCTCCCTTGGAAGAATTTACTTTTTCAGAAGTTATTTTCAGGGTGAATAATGTATTTTTGTGGGAACTAGTTGATGTTTCTCCTGAATTGAGGAAATATAATGTTTTGCAAGTGGATGTGCCATGTAATATACCCATCTCTATTTTACCAGCTTTGGAGGAGGTGTCTAATGCTACCTTCTAATAATGCTGCCAACATTTAGTACCCAAAAAGGCAGACTTTATAAAGTACCTCATGCTAACAGGTTTTTGTTTTCTCATGTTAGATTTGACGGCTTAAATTTTGACCTCCTCGCCAGCTGGGAACAGACTTTCAGTACTAATCCTTCTTCCTAAGTTTTCTGCTAAAAGCACCCCCCTCACAATACATCTTCTACCTGTCTTTTAATGCTCTTTTGCAAGTTGTAGTAAACTTTATAGACATATTAGACTTCCAGTTTATTCTCCCCTTTTTCTTTCCAGGCACATAAGTTTTGAATCTACCAACCAACCTTAACCCGTTGAATTCACTGAACTGTACAAGTTTAAAGTGTCACATCCAGCTGTAAAACAGCGTTCGCAAAGACATCTGATCCCTGCAACCTTGTAATCTCTTTTATTAGCAATGTATTTTGTATTTTAATACTGTTGTACTGCAGTGTGACTTGTATTTTCAAAATGGCTCATTGCACATCACCATAACTCTCTACTAAGCTACTACTTCCTTTCCATTTTTCATCCGAGGTCTACATCAGTCTGTACTTTGAATGGGCACTTCTTGTTCATGCCACAAGATATTTTTTCCTAAGTTTGTATTATCTAGCTCCCCTCCTCTGTCTTAACTCTCCAGCTGCCCTTTCATTCCACAAGATAACTTTCCTAGTTTGCAGCATCTAGTTCCTCTCCCCTGACTTAACTCTCCAGCTGCCCTTTTGTTGTCCTTATTGCTTCCACTGAGTTTCCATCTTTTTTTTTTTCCCTCTATTTATATGGTCACTTTATATACTTTTAATCTACTTATCCTCTAAATATTCTTTTCATTCTAACCCTAGTCTCATATTTCTTTTACCCTTTCCTACTTGTGTTTTTTAACATTCTTCCTCTCAGCTTTCAGTGTTAGTGTTTTAAAAAGCAGCAACATAGACTCTCCCTAACACTATAACTCTCTCTTCTCATGAAATACCTTTTGCTACTTTAACTTTGGCATATAATTGAGCTGCCTGTACTTACTGATTGTTTTTTTGTGGTTTTGATCAGGCTGCTCTGATTAGATCCAGCCCACTCCATTTGCCCTTGCTTCACTCTGGCCCACTCCACTCCCCTACCCCCATTCTCACCCACCCCAGCTTGAGTTACATTTATAACTGCCTTAACTCCTCCCATTTTAACTTTCCAACCAGTCACACACACACACACACACACTCTAATTAACCTCTAACTATACCCCTCCCCTTAGCCTCTATTCTGTTGCAACTTTTATCTTACACACCCTCCCCTTATACTCTTTCCTCACCCTCCAGACATAGCTGGCCTTAGGCATAGGCCAACTGGGCGGCCGCCTAGGGCACCGCTGTAGCAGGGGTGCTTTTCCACTATTGATGTGGTGTAGTAAGACAAGGATGGGGGCACCAGGAAGTGTGGTAGGGGGCACCATGGAGCCCTTTTGCCTAGGTCACCAGTTGACCTAAGGCCGCACCTGCCTCCAGATACTTCTGTCCTGTTTTTCCCATTTCCCCTACTAATTTCTCCCAGAATGGTTTACCCCAATCATGCTATACTCTACCTCCTATCTCTCACACTAAGTTTCTTACTACTAGCACACTGCACCTCGATCAAGTCCCATAAAATCAATATAATCACAAAATGTTCCCCATCCAGCATAAGCTTTGAAAAGCAAACAGAAAGCTACTCCAACATTTTAGGACAACCTACTTGTGCCTCACATCTTCTTACTTCTAAAATATAAATTCGTACAATCCTGTAGTAATCCCAAACCAATGTTCCACTTAAAATTTTACCTAATAATAAAACACGCTCCTCATACCCACTGTCTCTCCCACTTCTCCCAGTCCACAGACATACACCCCAACCCTAGACCCGACCACAGCTTCCATTTCCTATCAAATACCCCCTTTTAATAAACTGTCTAATTACACTTAGTATACGTAGTATTTGTAACAAAGTAACAAGCTTCCATGCATGGCTATCACGATATTCCCCAGACACACTGGCACTCACAGAGTCATGTTTAAAACCAAATATCCAAGATACAGAATTGCTCCCCTTATGCTATAGCATAAGAGCTGATATAATTCACACAAACGCAGGAGGGGTAGCCCTTTACCCTTCTCTAAGTCCATTCTGCAATTTAGCAATGCTGAAATCTTTATTTCCTTTTTTAAAAAAGTTAATGAATCAGAACAGCTATGCATTGCAGATTTGTACATTCCCCCAGCCACAATACTCCCATACTAGAAGACTTCTTATCCTGGGTATTGCAAAACATTTCCAACAAAATAATTATCATGGGTGATGTAAACGTCAACTGGCAAAACTCAACTTCTGACTTTCCAGCTGATAGTATAAATCTCGCTGGATATACACAACTTATCACATCTCCAACCAGAATCCAAAATGGCAACATTTCAGGAACTATCCTGGACTGGATTCTAGTCTCTGATGCCAACAAATAATCTAAACCTGGTACTCTTCCAAATGTATTAAACGACCATATACCTGCATATACTTACAGGACAGCCACCCAACCAACCAAAAGCCATAATTACAAAACTTCCTGAAACCTAGACAATTTTGATAAACAGCTTGTCATTAATATACTAAAGTCCTTAAACTGGTCTGTCCTAAAAAGTCTTCCCCTAGATGTTGCAGTCAGCCACTTTAGCAAACTTTTCCTTAATACTCTTAATAACCTAGCTCCACTTCGCACTAAAAGAACAAAAATCAGTCATGCACCCTGGTTAACAAAGTCCACAAAAAGTTACTAATAATCAGAGACAAAGCATGGAGGGATTGGCAAAAGAACAAAAATGATTCAACCTATAGAACTTTAGACAACAATGTAATCAAGCCGAAAAACAAGTAAATGATAAACAGTCCTTTTCGCAGCAGTTAGTCGACCACGAAAACAGCCCCAAAAAGTTTTGGAGTACCATTTCATCACTTCTTGCCCCTGGGTCTAAACAAAATGGGTCTCCAGCCACAGGTGAATCACCAGCTTAAATAGCAGAAATGTTTAACACACGTTTTATAGAAAGCATTGTAAACTTTGTGAATGACCCAAATAAGCTCAGCAGCCCTAACTCCACTCTCAATCCATCTCCTTCTCAAGCATCTTCTAAACACTGCCTCAGCTTCCTCTTCTGCTCAAAACCCTTCCACTACAGCTTCTCAAACCCCAGTTCTTTCATTGCAATCAGTACCAACTAACCTCATATGCAAACTACTACATAAGCTAAAAAACTGTTTTCCCACTGACAACCTCCCTTTTGAATATCTGAAAATTACTGCTGATGCTATTGCCTACCCTGTCAGTATTCTCATAAACAGATCCATTATAGAATCCTGTGTCCCCTCCCTGTGGAGAAGATCTATGATAACCCCATTATACAAAGGGGGAAAATGTAATGAATTATCTGACTTCTGACCCATCGCCATCCTGTCTCCTCTTTCCAGACTATTAGAAAAATGTGTACACAATCAAATCCAGGACCACCACCTACACAATAGTTACACCCACCCAGCACTCCTTCAGACCAGCGATAGTACTACAACTGCTTTAATATCCTTTATGGGCACAATTAACAAGGCAAAAGATGCTGGCCTAATAACTTCAGCAATATTTTTTGACCTTTTTAAAGCTTTCAAAACTGTGTCACACCTCAAACTCTTAAAGCAACTTTCTTCCTTATATTTTTCCCTCCCCTCTCAGCAGTTGGTCTACCAGTTATCTTTCTGACAGACAACAGTGAGTTAAATGATAAGGGTCTCTTACAATATCTAGCTAACAAAACAGGAGTGCCACAAGGGTCCATTATTGGTCCCCTCCTGTTCAATACCTTCATAAACAACCTCTATACGGCTTCCTGTCAAAGTTCCCTTATCCAGTATGCTGACTACTCAACATTCATTTCCTCCTCTTAATAACATAGCACACCTTAGCCACCTAACCCAAAATGCCTTTGTCTTCAGTGAGTCCTGGTTCACTAATGTACAACTGTTATTCAATCCCAACAAAATAAAACTCCTGTTTACACCTAAGCCACCTTCATTGGACTTTAAAATATATTCCCTAAATACGGAAATCGAAGTAGGTTCACATGCCAAATTGCTAGGTATAACAATAGATGACAACGTTTCCTTTGATATACATATACACAGTTTGTGTCTTTCGGCTTTTCCCGGTTAGTGGTCGCCACAGTGGAACTCCGGTCCGCTAATGATTGGCAGTAGATTTTTACGTGCTGGTTTGCCGGGCCTAATGCACAACCTTCAATGAAGGAATGCCCATTCACGCATGTCAACACACAGAAGACGCTCTAACTGAGAATCGAACAGGCAACATTTGACTGAGAGGCGACAATGCTACCGCAGCACCACCACCACAGTCTGATATACATATACACAGTACTATAAAGAAAACACACCACAAGCAAGGGATGCTGTATCAGTGCAAAAACTTTATGGATATAATCACCAAAACAACACTGGCCACAGCCTACATACTTCCCTCCTTACTATATGGTGCCCCCATCATAACCAAACTCCAGATTTCGCTAAAAAATAAGCTTGAATTCTATTGCAGCAAAATAGAAAAAATTGCAATAGGTGCATCTTACTCCAACTATCATTGCACTGCTCTGACTGCACTTAATTGGGTCGAATTCCCCTTATAGCTAACCTACCTCTGTCTGACCTTTGCTTATAAAATGATCTATAAATTTGACAATTGTCCTGCCTTAAAAATCTATTCTCCAAATGTACAGACTTGAGCCCTTTGTTCTGAAGATAAGCAACTATTAACTCTATATAGGCCTCACAAAAATGCTGAACAATGTCGTCATCTTCTATTCAGTGACTAAACTATGGAATGTTTTACCCCTAAATATCAGAACTATATCAACTCCCAAGAAATTTAAGCTTAAATTAAAAGAATACCTTCTCTTGACGTTTGCCCTTGTTCCAAATCAAGCTGATTCCACAGCCATAGCTTTCCTTTATCACCCTTATCTTTCCACTTAATCCCCCTATTCCCACCCTCCTCCTCCACCTTTTACTTTCTCTACTTCAACTATATTCTCCCCCACCTTCCTCTACCTCAACCTCAACTATCCATTCCCAACTCTCTCTAGTTCTCCACTTTCATTCCTTACTACTATAATCTTTTCCATCTATTTGTTGTCCTTCTCTGTCTACACTTCTCCTTATTCCTTCCTCCCCTGTCTTCCTCACTCAACCTCTCATCTCTTACAACAGTACTAATCTCTATGAACATTGACCCCCTCCTCTTCTACTACTGCCTCTGTCCCACTACCCCACTATCAAGCTTAACTTCATCTTTCCCCTCGCTGCTCTTCATTACTTCACCTATTCTACCTTCTTACACTTTTACAACCACCTTTTACATCTGAGCATCTAGATAAAATACTTATAAAACTATACCAGTTTTTTAGCTTCTGTTTACTGATTAAACATAACTCTGCTTAACTTCCTTTATTAATGTAACTGTACCTACAATATAAAATTCATTTTCTGTCATTTGTTCACCTTCTGTTTTCAAAATGTCTTAAATTATAATTTTTTTAATCTTTGAAAAATGTCTTTATGCTTGATAAGATTCTTGACACAAATGTAGGTATATGGCTCACTGGTGACCCCCATATATCATCTATGTATTATGTTCTGCTGTTAATTATGTAAATTATTTGTTTCTCAGATTATATACTGTATAATTAACTATATAAATTGTTTTCTTATTCTTTAATAGAGATTTTCTCAGCAGGTCTCCACTGAAAATGGGTCACCTACCCAGTAATACTTCCTTGGTAACCAACTGTCAAATAAATAAATTCTCCTTAAATGCAGAGTGCAAATAGTAATGCTACAGGAGACACATTTGGAAAGAACTGAGCATGTGCATTTGATAGAGAATTTTTTAGGTTGGATATTCTGCAGAGTCTCAGGAACAAAGGAAAAGAGGAGTAATGTTTGCCCAAGGAATTCCAGTAGTGACAGAAGAGGAAAACAGAGGGTTACACTGGCATGTATTTATATTCCACATAAAACTGCTACTTTAGCACTTAAAAACGTTTTGGAAGAAATCCACTTTCAGTAGGGAATATTACTTGTAGGTGTGGGTTTATATTTTGATTTGCAACAGTGATATATCAGGGGGTCTAATGGAGAAAGTATAGCACAGAGGGCAGATTTCTGAAGAAGTTTATAAAAATATTTACTGTGAAAGACGTGAATTTAGTAGCAGTTACTCTGACAGAATTTATGCATTCCCCAAGGTACAATAACAGGGCTAGACTTGATAGAATTTTATTTCACAGGAACATGTCCATTTGATTGAAAACATGGATACACATCCAATAAGCTATTTCAGATCATGTGCCAGTAATTGCTAAGATAAAAATGTAGCATAGTGAAGTAAAGATGGGACACTGACACTTTCCCACCTATCTGTTAAAAAAGATGAATTTAAGGAATGGGTAGTAGAAATTATCTAAGAGTTATTAGGGAAGATAGGAAGTATTCTCGAAGTCATAGCTAGTTAGTGGGAAAAATGAAAGTGGAGTTTAAAAATAGGGTAGAAATAAAAGAAACAGATCTGGTTAAGAAGTAATAAGAATATAGAGGGGCTGACAAAGGTTAAAGTACTACAAAATAAGGGGAAGCTCACAGAATAAGAGGAGGCTCAATTGCAGAGTGCTGAAGAGAAAAAATGAGGGCATACCTGGATGATATGCATGAGTTTAAAAAGATGGCTGTTAAGCAGCTGTTTTGACAACTCTAGAGCACAAACACTTTTGGTACAACTTGGGCAGCAGAAAATAGGGTTGTTGCAAAACTTAGCTGATTAGAAAAATAACCAGAGATCTTGTAGAGGTATTGGAGAGATTTTGGACATTTTGTGAAAATTTGTATAAAGCAGAACAGTGGGAAAATCAAGAAAAAGCACAAATGGAAATTATTTATGGAAGACTTAAATATCCCAAAATTAGAGGTAGATGAGGCCCAACAGTTAAGGTAGAAGGAGATGAGATAAAAATGGTGCAACCTATCTACAGGAAAGTCTGCAGGAACAGGTGGTATTCTGCCGGACGTTGGAGGGAAAAAACTGATAACAATCTGGAAGGTTTTTGTTTAACAATATTGTAAAGGGGGGCACCAACATCCTGGAAAAATGTTGTGGTGGGTGTAATATGTAAAAACAGTAAAGACCCATCTGATTCAGCATCATATAGACCCATCTTAATTCTAAACCATTAAACCATTATTATAAAGGGTTAGTTTGTGAAGGCTGAAAGAATGGCAAAAGTGATGCCAAAATTGATAAGGACCAGTGTTGTTTTTTGGAGGGGAGGCAAACTTTTGACAACATTACTAGGACAGTGATAGCCCAGAGCAAAGCAGAATGTAAGAAAATAATGTTGTTATAGGTGGGTCTTGATGCAGAGAAAGCATTAGAGTAATCTGGGATTTTATGAGTAGAGTCGTGGAAGCATTTGCATTCCCTGATACAATAATAAGGTTAATTACAAGAAAATGAGAGATTTGAAGCCAAAATAAAAGTGGTAGGGTTCCTCTCTGATAAGTTGTGGCTGAACAGAGGAACCAGGCAGGGGTGTCCTCTTTCCCCTTTGTTTGCATTATATTTAGAACCACTGGCAAAGAAAATAAGAGACTCATAAATTCAAGGATATAGTTGGTATGGTGTTCAAGAACAGTTGGTATTTGCAGATATTTTGTACCTGATGGAGCCATCTAAGTGTTGTGGGATATTCCAGTTCTCTTCTGTTTTTTTTTCCTTTACATGATATAAAATTAATGAAGATAAAACAAAGGCTATAAACTATATAGCCATAAATTAATTGGTCTAGCCATACCCATATTTACGGGGACACAATAAAATCAAGTATTTAGGGTTATGGATTAAAAATAATTCAGTTATGGTAGCTAAGGCTATGTGGGAAGAAACTAAAGAAAAGGTAATACAAAAACTGAGAAAATGAAAGCTCTTTTCTGTGGCTTGCAGGATATAGCTAGTAAAATGTTTTAATCCTTTTAGTTTTATATACAGTTCAGGCATTTTTTTCATCTAGAGGAGAAGTTGCAGGTAGTAATAGAGCTGAAGGATTACATTTTGGAAAGGAAAAGGGCAAGAGTCAAGCGGGATAAGCTGATCCTCCCAGCAGAACAAGGAGGTTTAGATTTACCTGATTTGAAGGAATATTTCACGGCTGTACAGTTAAGGCACTCGTACATAAAAGCAGAAAGCTACAGATCAAAGTGGAAAGAGATAATGAAGCGGTGAGGGGGAGGGTAATTCAAGAAATAAGGAAATAATGGGATTTTGGACACAGATCCTTAAAGAGAATAACAGTCATACAGAATATTATATTCATAAAGTGGTAGAAAGTGTACCAAGAACTAACCCAACACGGGAATGGGGAAGGAGATTCTGCAGATAGGGATGATGGCAATTAGGGGGGCAGAGAATAGATGAGGGGGTTGGAATTTACTTGGAGGAAGCTGGCAAGGAAATCTCAAGGTATTGGGAACAAATAGAGAAGGAAAGGTAATAGAATGAGAAGAAGTCAAGGACATGCATCTGAATATAGACAAAGAGAAAAGGATAGGACACTCCTAACTAATAGACCTACACTGGTTCAGTTTTTAATTGAGTCTGGAACAGAAGCTACTGTTTAAACAGGGATAATTAGTAGGTCATGTACAGTTTTGCATGATAAATACAGAAAGCAATCAGAAAAAGTCAGAAAAGATTGGGAAGGGAGTTTAGATATGCATTCACAAAGAAACAATGGGACGACATATGTATGGCTCCCAGATATGCAAAAAAGCTAGATGATTTAGATTTTTGCCTTGAAGTGTTTGCATATATACCTTTATACCCCAAGCAGACTCCAAAGAATTTTCATCAGGTAGAGGGCAAATGTTGGAGGTTTGATAGGACAGAAAGATGTAACCAGGAACATGTTTTTGGAGTCTAATGAGTTGGCAGACTCTAAAAATTCCCTGCAGAGTACTCGTCAGGAATACTAGGTGAACAAATGGATGCAACTAAGGAAATTTTTTTTTTTATGAGCTGGGATATAGGATCTAAATTGTGTAGACACAGTAAGGCTTTGAGTTTAATTCTGATGGCTGCCAAAAAAAATACAAAATCTCTACTTGAAGTAGTGAATATTGTAACAGAGATAAAAGAACAGAAAGTGGGATTTTTGGAAAAGGGTAGGAGTAAATTACATAGAAAATGGAATTTTGGGAACAACACATGCAGTAAAATGTTTTAGAGGAGGAATGAGGTTTGAGAGAAGGCAGGGATTGATTAATTTATGTAATATTGCTTAGATTATACATCACATTTGTTATATAACTTATGTTTGTAAATGTGAACTTGTTGATATTGTTTACTTTTTTTCACCATAAATGTAAGTTTGCCCATGTCACAAGTGATAATTCAACAAAGGTACTTATTCTCGGAAGAAAAACTAATATTGTTTTAAAGAAGGTAAGGTATTGGACATATTAAGATAATTTTCTCTTTCTGCTTTGCTACACAGAATTCTTAACTATCAAGTACTTATGTGGAAGTTGTATATGTAGTTTGAGAGAGTACTCTACAAGCTTCCTTCAGAAGTTAGCTGCTATCTGAATCCTATTTCTGATCTATCCCAAGTATCTAGATATGCTTTGAAGGGTGTGTATGATTGTGTAGGTACCATGTCTAGGGCCACTTCTGCAGTTTTGAGAAGTATGCCTGAGTATGTAACCAAAAGTTTGATTCTCAGACTGTAAACTATTTTAGATGAGAAGTTTTTGTTTGGCCCTTTTGCTAATCAGGTCCTCAAGTTGATGAAAGAGGGAACTTAATTCAGGGAGTTCCTAAGATTTTACATATCTCTCAAATCCTCTACTCCCTGTAAAATGCAAAATAAGTAATCCTTGCCATCTCCAAGCAAACGGGGACAAGAAAAAAAGATCCTTTCAGAAAAAGGGACAGTCTAATTCTTCAAAATGACAATGCCAGCACTCCCCCTCCCTGCTCTATAAATGTGTCCCTGAAACTGGCTGTCTGTGTTCTCCTTTGGCAGCAGATTATATCAAACTCGGGTGTTCAAAGCAGTTCATGAGTGTTACAGTTGACAGTGGATATACATACCTCCTTTGAGGGGAATTCCTCCCCCTCCTCAGAATCAGAGTTCTTCCCCTAAGGTTCTTCAACTCTTGCTGTGACAGTAGGAGTCCTAGAACCAGTACTTTTAAATCAAAGGGGGAAATGTTTCAGTTCGGAATATATCTGGTTCCATAGAAAGATCTTTTGTGCAAACCAGTTCTGCATCTTTCCTTTCCCAAACTGTCAAAGTACCAAAATTCAAAATGTCATCCCTCTTGAGTTTTATGGTAGCATTAGATTTAAAGGATGCTCTTCATCACATTCCTATAGATACAGGAGTCAGGAATTTCTCAGATTCTCATTGTCCTGATTTCATTATCAATACTCTGCAACTACCCTTTGGGTTATCTTCAACTCCAAGGGTGTTTACAGTGTGTCTAGCTCCAGGGAAAACTCATTACAAACTGCAAGGCATTCACACATTTCCTTATTTGACTTATCTTTGCAGAGTTTTTTTGCAAGATGCCAAGAATCATCTTCCTGCCAATCTGGGGTTCCAGATAAATGTTCAAATAACCTCCTTGACTCAATCACACAGGCTGGTGTTTTGGGGCTATCTTTTATACACTTCTCAGCAAAAGTTTCTTTCATCCCAGCACCGGCATCCCGTATCTTTTCAAATCCCAGTTTGTCAGAAGCTAAATGATTTGGTGGAGACAGCAAATTTCCTTAAATCCAGGTCTCCCCTTCTACAATGGATATAAAAAGCATGCACACCCCTGTTAAAATGCCAGGTTTTTGTAATATAAAAAATGAGACCACAATAAATTATTTCAAAACTTTTCCCACCTTTAATGTGACCTATAACCTGTACAATTCAATTGAAAAGCAAATCTGTTAGGGGAAAAAATATAAAAAATAAAAAACACAATACACTGGTTGTGTAAGTGTGCACACTCTTAAACTAATACTTTGTTGAAGCACCTTTTGATTTAATTAACAGCATTCAGTCTTCTTGAGTAGGAGTCTATCAGCATGGCACATCTTAACTTGGCAATATTTGCCTACTCTTCCTTGCAAAAGCACTCCAAATCTGTCAGATTGCAAGGTCATCTCTTGTGCACAGCCCTCTTTGGGTCAACCCACAGATTTTCTATTGGATTTAGGTCTGGGCTCTGGCTGGGCCATTCCAAAACTTTAATTTTCTTCTGGTGAAGCCATTCTTTTGTTGATTTGGATGTATGCTTGGGTCATTGTGTTGAAAGGTGAAATTCCTCTTCAACTTCAGTTTTCTAGCAGAAGCCTGAAGGTTTTGGGCCAAAAGTGACTGGGATTGGGAACTGTTCATAATTCCCTCCACCTTGACCGAAGCCCCAGTTCCAGCTGAAGAAAAGCAACCCCAAAGCATGATACTGCCACCACCATGCTTCACCATGGGGATGGTGTTCTTTTGGTGATGTGAATTGTTGTTTTTGCGTCCAACGTACCTTTTGGAATTGTGGCCAAAAAGTTCAACCTTGGTCTCATCAGACCATAACACATTTTCCCACATGCTTTTGGGAAACGATGTATTGTTTTGCAAATTTTAGCCAGGCCTGGATGTTTTTCTGTATAAGAAAAGGCTTCCATCTTGGAACCCTACCCCATAGTCCAGACATATGGAGAATACAGGAGATCGTTGTCACATGTAGTACACAACCAGTACTTGCCAGAAATTCTTGCAGCTCCTTCAGTGTTGCTGTAGGTCTCTTGGCAGCCTCCTTGACCAGTTTACATCTTGTCTTTTCATCAATTTTGGAGGGACATCCAGTTCTTTGCAACATCACTGTTGTCCCATATTTTCTCCACTTTTCGATGACTGTCTTCACTGTGTTCCATGGTATATCCAATGTTGTGGAAATTTTTTTTGTACCCTTCTCCTGACTGATACCTTTCAACAATGAGATCCCTTTCTTTGTAAGCTCTCTGTAAACCATGGCTTTTGCTGTAGCAGGCAACTGAGTAAATGTCAGGAAAATCCTACTAGGACAGCTGAATTTTATTTGGAGTTAGTCAGAGTCTCTTTAATTGATGGCAGGCGTGTACCAAGAAGACTGAATGCTGTAATTAAATCAAAAGGTGCTTCAACAAAGTATTAGTTTAAGGGTGTGCACACTTATGCAACCAGCTTATTGTACATTTTTTATTTTTTTACATTTTCCCCCTAACAGAGTTTGTTTTTCAATTGAATTGTACAGGTTATAGGTCACATTAAAGGTGGGAAAAGTTTTGAAATGATTTATTGTGGTTATATCACAAAAACCTGGCATTTTAACAAGGGTGTGTACACTTTTTAAATCACTGTACCTCCATGTTCTGAAGCAGTCACAACAGACTCCTTGGCCTTTGCTTAGGAAGCAGTTTCAGGAGGAATAAAAGTGTAACTTGTGCAGAACACTAAGAACAGACACAAGTATGCAAATATAAGAGATGCTTGCCCTGATTAAGGCACTTGACTCTGTGAATCATCTTTGATCCAAGGACCTCTTCAAGTTGTTACAGTCAATGCTACAGTTATGTGGTACATCAACAAGCTTGGAGGAACAAGGTTATACCTCCTTTGCACACTAACCATGTTAGCTTGGGATGTAGCTTCACATCACAGTCTACAGGCATCCCACATTCCTTCAGAGCAAAATTATGCGGCAGACCAGCTGAATAGGGCAAGTCTAGACATGAATGGAAACTAGATCATGGGGTCTTCTAAGATTTGATCAGTTTGTGGGGAGTTCTTCAAGTAGTACTGTATGCTTCCTCTCTGAACAATCAGCTGGCAAGGTTCTCCTCCAGGGCTCCATGCGAGAAGGCCTGGAATATGGGTGTCTTTTCTTTTCCTTGGACAGAAATGTTCCTGTATGCTTTTCCACTGATATCCAGGATGCTTCTGACATTTCAGAAGGGATCCCTGAAGATCATTGTGACTCCATTCTGACCAGAAAACAGTGGTTCTCCCTTCTGTTGGAAATGGTCATGGGCAATTACCACAAGCTTCTTCACAGATTGGATCTACTCACACAAGATCAGGGATGTTTAATACACCTTGACCCCAATCAACTTCAAACAACTGCCTGGATGATGGACTATTTATTCCTTTAGGAACTGTTTACTGAGCATGTGCAGCAGGTATGTATGGAGGCTAAAACGTCTGCTACTAGAAGATGATATATCAGCAAATGAAAAATGTTTTTAGTTGTTGGCAACAACATAACCAGCACTCATTCAGGGTTAGTTTTCTGGTTTTACAGTATTTGTGAAAGTTACTATCCTGTGGCATTTCTTTTCTCATACATCAATGTTTATTTATCGGCCAGTTCAGCATATCTGCCAATGGGTCATCCTCTTTCAATGCATTCTTGTGTTTTTGAAAGAGATTTTGCATAAGAGGTCTAAAGAAATAGTGGCCCCTCTTTGGGATCTTAAATTTTGTGTTAGAGAATATAACACTTGCTCAATTTGAACCAGCTAACCTGACTGACTTGAGGTTCTTTACACGGAAAACAGTTTGTCTGATTGCTCTAACCTCTGCAAGAAGGGTATCTGAGTTGCAATCTCTTATGGTAAGTCAGCTCTACCTATTTTTCCACAGGGACAAGGTTTATTTAGGCATAAAATAAGGATTAGTTCTTAAAGTGGTATCAGAGTTTTCTTTAAGCCAAACTATCACTCCATCCATACCTTTGATTTCCACTGATAATTTGGGTACTATATTGACAAAACTAAATTTTTCAGATCAGTTCATTTCCTGTGAAGGTAAGAAGGAACAAATTGTGTCAAATCAGACTATTTCCAAGTGGTTGTCTATGGCTATTATCTTTTGTTACACTCACCACAACAAAACTACTCCAGCCAGGTCCAAGGCCCAGTCTGCCTGGGCCTTGGATTCATCTATGGCTTTTTTGAAAAGGTTGGACTCGAGAATATTCTAGAAGCAGCAACTTGGTCCTCTCCATGTACTTTTACAAAGCACTATAAGCTTGATTTCTTCTCTGGGTCTAGATCAGGCTTGGCTAAGACTACCTCCCAAAACTTGTAACCTTTGGTAGTCTACCCATAAAGGTTAAGCTACCACAGCAGTGTTTAAATATGAAGAACTTAGTACAGTTGTGTAAGTTAACTTACCATAATGGTAGCTATTTGAATCATCACTGCTGCAATAGTCACTCACTCCTTCCCTCCACCCCTCTTGTTTTTTGGGGTGTTGTTTTTCCCAGGGTGTGGCCTTTATTTTTGTTCCTTGCCATATCCTTTTAGGGCTCCATGTCCCTCTCTGGTGGCATGAAATTCTGAAGGGCTTGGTGCCCACACCTGTCTTTTTAGTCAGATCTGCTTGAGCTGACTGGGTACTTGGAATGTGTCCTGAAGGTTTGGAAGGTGTCTGTTATATCCATGCAGGGTCTAACCCATATACCTTGGGCTAGTGCAGCAGTGATCATTTAATTCTACTGTTATGGTAAGTTTATTTATGCAGCTGTACTTTCTCATCCTCCAGAGTTTCAGATTCCATTTTTGGGCTGACACAAATTAACTGCATTGGTTGAGACTGCAAGTAGCTCAAAATCAGTCTTCTCTTTTCTTCTGTTCCAAGTCACTTTGTAACCACAGACATCTCGGATATTGTTGGGGGATCAGTTTCTATGAGAGTAAAGGTGCAAGGCCTGTGGAACTTTCTAGATAGACAAAAGATACATAAATCTCAGAGATGTTAGCTGCGATCTATGCCATAAAATATTTTAATTGTCTGTGGCCCCCAGGTCCTGCACAGGTGATTACAGAGAGCACCACAGTATGTGTGCACTGGGTCTTGCCCTCAGTAGGGACTGGCAATGATGGCTTGGGAGGTAACTCTTGCAGTGTGGTTTAATACTCTAAGCATCTTACATTTCATCAGAGCAAATTGTAGTGGCAAACAAGCTGAACAGGACCAGGACACTGAGCAAAGGTGTCTTCCAAACATTGATTGCGTTGTGGAAAATACCTCAGGTAGAGTTGGTTGCCTCCTTTCAGAATGGGCAACTAAACAAATTCTGCACCAGGACTCCTTCCAGACAGGCCTGGAAAATGGTTGCTTTCTCATTCCCATGGTCTGGGATATTCTTTTAAGTATTTATGCCCCCACTACTGATCTCCAGGGTAATTCTGTAAATTCAGAAGGACTCTCCAAAGCTTGTTGTGGTGACTTCCTTTTTGCCTAAGCAACTTTGGATCTCCATTCTTATGTAATTGGTCAAGGTCAATTACCTCAGGCTTCCCCACTGGTTGGATCTACTTGTTTCAACTAACTGCCTGGATGATTCAACTTTGATACCTTTTAGGCACCTTTTTCATTAAGACATCCAATAGGAAATAAAGGAGGCAAGAAAGCATGCTACTAGAAAGTCTTATACTTGCAAGTGGAAAAGATGTTTTAGTTGATGCTAAGCCAATAACGAGAGTTCTATCAGGGATTATGTACCACTGGTTCTTCAATGTTTGTATGAGTTGCTTTCCTCTGGCATTTCTTATTGCTGTCCCATGCAGACTGCCTCAAAGCCCTATCCCTGTACTCTGTCCCCTATGCACAAACTGTTGAGAGACTGTATGTGCCTAGCCTACAAAGAATTTTCTGATCTCATTCTGTTGGACATCCACAAAAAGATTGCATCAGAAATTCCAGACCTAGGAACCTAAACCATGCCTACAGTATAAGTAGGACATGATGGTGGGACAAACACTACCCATTAATTGGAACAGGCTTCCCATCCATGTGAAGTATAGTTCTTCCCTAACCTAATTTGAGCATAACTTGGACCAGTGGATGGGGAAATGGAAATTTACTCCTAGTTTGGCACCTATGTCCCCCTCATCACAGAGGGAGCTTGTAAATGTTTGATCACCCATATCCAAGCCTACTTATATCCTGTAAAATAAATTTTAAGGTATCACAACTTGTCATATATTTGAGAAGCATGACTAGGCTTACAAAGGCCACCCTGGGGTCATTAGTGTAGTAATCACTCTACATTATGAACCTGCTTATCAAGATTAATCTAGTGGCCATACTTAGTATGACTGCCCATGGAGCCTTTCCTTTCATCTCTGATTTTAGTGAAACAGTTTCTGAATGGAATTTTGCATCTTAGCCCACCTAGAAAACAGGTGGCTACAGTTTAGGATGTTCAACTTGTACTGAAAAAGTTATTTATGTCTCCCTTTGAAAAGTTTATCACATGGAAGGACTGTACTTCTGAATTCTCTGATGTCTGCAAGAAGAGTATCTGAGTTGCAAGCTCTCATGTGAACCCTCTGATATTTCATAGAGAGAGGGAGTTACTTTAAGACTAAATTGCTCATTTATGTCTAAAGTTGTTTCAGAGCTTATATTGACAATCTCCCAGTGATGTCCTGACTGAAATAACTGTTGCAATATTCTTAACATATGGTGTTTTGGTCCACTGACATCTGGCCAGGGTACAAAGCTTTACCCTCCTGAGTGCATAAGTCCGACACATGATCTCAGCTTTTAGGCAGCTGGCTATATAGGCAGATGTATGCATGAGTACCGTAGACTATCTCACCGCCAGCCCAAACACAGGTCATCCATCCATCTGACTGATCTGTGTTGGTACTGTTTCTTCACATTTTCTCATTTCAGATAAATGCCCCTTTGGGGACCTTCCTTTTTCATGTTTTTGATTTGTTTAGTTCATTTTTGTTAAGATTTCAGTTAGAAGGGCAAGTGCAGTAGGCAGATCCCATATAAGGACTTGCACACTAAGTACCTTTTTTGTTTTGGCCCAGAACACTACTACAAAACCTATTCCATCTGCCAGTCACTTGTTCTGAAAACCCTTAGGCTGAGGTATTCCTCCCATAACATGTTTATCAAAACTCAGCATCTAAAACATCTGACCCAAACCAAAATAGCAGAATCCCCAACATCCAGTAAAACTCAAGAAACCCAGAGATGACTTGCAATCCTGCATCTCTGAGTCAGGCACACCCACTGATGTTGCAGAAACCACAGTCCATCAAATACCTTCTCAGTTGCCCACTACCAAGACTCTGTCGGAGGCCAGCATGGCTCCTGAAGCCTTGCAAGGTGTGGATTCCTTAGACAAAGTGCATCCCATTACTCCAGGGGTCCACACAGAGTCCTTCAAATCCTAGTCAGGGAAGAGGTTCCAGGCACTCGTACTGAAGGTTGCTAAGGTTCCAAACCACCAAGACTTGGCCAGGTGGATGTCATGCTTGAAAAGTAAAAACAAGACTCGGCATGTGATCTCCCATGCAGCTTCCTAAGAAAAAGAATGAATTAATTTCTTCCAAAGCTTATTTAAAGCAGTCATGACCCTGAAGCCATCTTCCTTTGTGATGCAGCTGCCACAGCCCCCACCACAAAGACACACTGAAGGTTCATTTTCCTCTGAGGAGGAACAGGATGTAAATTGTGATAATTCCCTGGATTATTCTTCACAAATACATTCCCAAAACATCTTTCTTCTGTAAGGGATTTCCTGTCTCCTTACTCTCCTATTGATGAGGCCTGTTTTGGAGAAACTATTCAAAACATGATGATGCATTTTGAATGGCAATCAAAGCAAATATCTGATGTTCAAAATAGGTACTTGTAGTCCTCTGGAAATGGACACACCAGACCCTTCTCCAGTCCCTCCAGTACTAGATGCATACTAGGATGCCTTTCAGTCTACATGTTCAACTCCTGATTCTCAACCACTGCTATCTAAAAGACAAGACAGATTGTTTAAGTTACCTGATGAACTTCAGTAACTGTGTAAGTACCCTGTGGCTGACCTTGCTGCTGTCTCCTTCCTCATATAAGCCTTCTAAACTTCTCCTCACTGCTAATGCCCTTCTTACAGACAAGGATAGTAGGGCTATGGATAGGTGGGGAAAATGGGTCTAGACCTTCTCCACCCTTGCATTCAGAACTCTAAACTACCAGATACCAATGACAAAATATTTGCTGTGTTCTACAGTCTTCAAATAAGGTCATGTCAGACCCACAGTCTGAAGATACTAAGCAGCTAATGCAGACCTTAACTGTCTGAAGCTACTCATATTGCCAGGCAGAGCATCAAATGCAGTTATGCTGTGGATGACTCTTCCAGGGCTGCAGCCACAGGTTCAGTCATCAGACAGTTTGCATGGTTGTGCAATCAGCCCATACCTGAGGTCTTCAAATCTAAAGTCCTAGTTTCTCCCCTACACACAAACATCTGTTTGGCCCAGAACCTGCAAAACTCATCAAAGTCCTGCAAGAAGAAGGTAAGGTTATGAAGGACTGTAGGCAAATTTTACTTAGTACAATCCCTCAAAACCACAGGAACTACCCAGCAAAGTCCACTTCTTTTGTTATGAGTGATCCTAGGTCCAATCACAAACCACTAAAACCACCAAGAAAGAGATTTTCAGACAAACCATATAGGAAATCTTTGGAGAGGCCTCATTTTTTGAACAAAAATCTGTGACTACATTCTCAAGTACACATCTCCCCTCCTCAAACCCTCCACACCTCTTTCCAAAAGGCTTTCTGTGTCTGTCCCTTTCTGGGAAGTGGTAGGACCTGCCTCCAACACCCCTTAATCAGCTCCCTTTGCTTGATCCTGTCATTCAGGACTTACTAAATCAAGGCACCATATAGAGAGTGCCATTTTCCTTCTACTGCTAAGGAAGGAAGGAAGGACAATGGAAACCCATTCTGGATCCCTCTCTTCTAAACACCTTTCTAAATGTACTCACTTTCAAAATGCTTAAACCGCCAAGAAAACCTATTTCTCCTCCCGGGGATCTCAACTTTGTGCTGGGAAAAAACTTACTTTGTCCCCATTCAAAGCAGCAGCTTCTGTCTCTTAAAAATTCTGCACCTAGAAAACTATTCTTCTGCTTGTTACCTCTACCTGCAAGAGTGTCTGAACTTCAGACTGTTATTCCTATTGCACCTTTTCTCATTTTTCACAGAGATAGATTGACTCTCTGGGCCAATCCATCATTCGTGCCTAAGGTAGTGAATGAGCTGTCACTCAGTCAGGCTATCCACATGCCTACTTTTTTCCCCTAACCCTCAGAATAAGGCGGAAAGAATGCTCTAGTCACTAGAAGTTCACAGGCAGCTGAGGTTTTACTTGGGCAAAATAAAAAGTGTCAGAAAAACTGACCAACCTTTTTGTTTCAATCATGGATTCCAAGCTGGGCCAACCCATGTCTAAGCAAACTATTGCATCTTGGATATCGAGAGCTTTTTCTTTCTGTTAGTCACAATATGAGAATGTGTGATATTGCCAGCTATGCCTGAAGAAGTAGGACAGTGGATGTGTAACATGCCAGCATAGCTAGCTGACGTTTTGTAAAGCATTATGTCATTTGTATATGAATCTGAATTGTACAGATGCTTGTGTTGAAAAATGTATTTGTAAAGCTACTTGTGTTAAAAATGTGGCAAAAATGGGTCCCGTTAGACTGAAATGCACCTGTATGTCAGACTATATTGTAACTGCTGAATATATTGTAACAGAAGATACTGGAAGAGAAGAGGTTACATTTTGTCCAGCCAATTTTGGAAAATAGTCTGAAATTAAATTAATTGGTTTAGGCCATAAATATTGTATCTTACAGTTCTAATTGCAGCCAAAGACAATAAGTCTGTGAAAACCAGGACTAGGAATCCTACTGTATTGTCCTTAGGGATGAACTAATTGCCCTGGAAGGGTGGAAGTTTTTGAATTTTTTTTTTAGCTTCCAGATGCTGTAATACCTCTTAGCTATAGTGTGTGTGTGTACGCGCTCATGCATGTCTGTGTGCATGTGTTGTAACACGTGTGTGCATTGTAACACTTGTGTGCTAGATTCTGGTTCTTTCTAGTAAAGGGGGTAGTGTGGGAACCAGAAATCAGATGGACCAGATGTGTGTGATGTCATTCTGTAAGCCAGCATTGAAATGATGTTTTCAGTGTTTGAGATGGGTTGCCAACTGGCTCACGGACAGAACCCACATGGTAAGAGTTGCAGGAGCTAGGTCTGACTCTAAACTGGTTACAAGTGGCGTTCCCCAGGGCTCAGTCCTAGGACCCCTCCTGTTTGGCATATACTTCTTAGAGGTACAGGCAAGCACAGGATGACTATGGCTGATCATGTTCGCAGACGACTGCAAATTAGGGGCTATAATTGACTCTCCAGCTGACACAGACATCCTCCAAAAGGGTCTCACTGAGACAGATACCTGGTGTCAAAACCATGGCCTCAAGCTAAATGCCAAAAAGTGCAAAGTCATCCCCTTTGGAAAAACAAAGTGCCCACAAACTACCACATAGGTGGTAGCCCCCTAAATACGGAAGACGTAATAAGGGTCTGGGGACTCAAGTAGATAGTAACCTCTCCTTTGATAATCACATTGCCAAAGTGGTTAGAAAATCCTTCTATGTGGCCCACCTAATCACAAAAGGGTTTGCATCCAGATCAAAAGAGGTCATTGGGGCCCCTCTATGCATCACTCATCAGACCCATCATAGAGTACAATGCCCCATTTGGGATGTACCTTACAAGACACCTGCAACAACTGGAAAGACCACAGAAGTACCTCACCAAGAGGATCACTGGCCTCAAGCAGATGCCCTATGCAGCTCGACTGAAGAAACTCCAGCTGTACTCGGTTGCATACCGCCTACTCAGAGGTGATCTCTGCCTGACATACAAGACCATGTCCAACCCAAAATTGATGGACATGCTCCACCTAAAGAAAACCATATCCCCTAGAGCAACATGCTCCAGGGATCTAAACCTCACCACAACAATAAATAGGATGTGCTGGAGGGATAGATTCCTGTCCCAGAGACTTCCCATGCTCTGGAACAAGATTTCAATCTACATTAGGCAGAGCTCCTCGCTAACCCTCTTCAAGAGAAACCTTGACGAGGGGATGGGAAACAGAAAATTTACCCCAGGGATCACTTCAATGGCTGTGCTGGACAGAGGCACAGGGAACTAATCTAAGAGGGTGGCAAAAGCCAACACATTCCAGCTAGGCTTATAAATGCCTTCCGGCAGATAGCCTAGTACCTACCTATGAACCTGTAATACTGGATGAGACAGAACTCTTAGGGCAATCTGTTCAAAGAAGGATAACTCACCCACTTCATCTTGCCTTGCTTTAGGAAGCAGGGAATAGTAATTCTTTAGATCAGTCAGGAAAATATAGTGAGATTAGTCAAGTATTGTTTTTCTGTATCTGTGTAAATCTATCTGTTATTTTTTGAATATTCCTGTGATTGAAACTCTGGTGTTTGTTATAAATAAATATTTTATTACTTATTATTAAATATATTTAAACTTTTCATTGTAGCTGGCCTTTTTAGAGAATATTTTAACCTTTGAGAGTACTTTCATTTGGTGACACTGTGGCCGTTCCTGAAAGCCTTGCTGCCTTGGTCACACAGTACTATGCGTCTTAGTATTAATTTTACTCTGTGTAATTGGATACCTTGGAAAGAGCCTTAGAGTGTCTGGCTTCAGAATGTTCTGGTGGCAGTACCTACCTTATAGTCTGGGCAGAGGGGGCATAGCTGGTAAATCTGTGCCAGCCTTTCCCAGGTGTATGTGTATGTGTGGAAATAAGATCTCAAGTGTGCATCAGCTACTTGGAACAGAGATACGGAGCACTAATTTCACAGAGAGGATGGTGGAGGACTTGGCTTATAACACTTGGCTGAGGACTCAACTCTACAGCTGTGGTCAGTGTGTGTTCTTATTTGGGGCCTGGTGTCCCCAGGATGGGAGTGTGTTCCCTGTGTGCTCTTAAGGGAAATTATTATTGGCTCTGAGAGCTGCATCGGGAAATACTGTCTGTATCCATTTTTGGTCCAAGTGAATGTCCCTCACCAGTGTCTGTTGTAAGGATTGAGACTCCTTGATCATTGGCCCAGAGGAGGGATATTACAGAAGGCATTGCCTTCCTGTCCTAAAGTACATTCCATTTGGGTAGTAGCCTCTTGTGGGGGCTTTCCCCAAGGGTGTAGATGCCAAGTCCATCTTAGAATCAGCCACCTGGTCTTCTGTGCACACCTTCCCCAGCATTACAAGATTGATGCCTTTTCCAGATTCATGGCTGCCTTTGTTAGGTCTGTCCTGTCTGGTCTGGACAGCCCATCCTCCCTCTTTTCTACCTCCTTCATCTCTGGAATCACCCATATGTTAAGAATACTGTAACAGTGATACATTTGTGTAAGAACTTACCATAACAGTAGATGTCCTACTGATCACTGTTGCAGTATTCCTTTCTTCCTTCCTTCCATCCCCTCTTCTCTTTCTCTGCTTCAATATTTCCCTTTCCCCTGTGTTGTAAGCTATCAACTGTAGACTGCTTTCAAGGGAGTTTCTTATTGATGGGGAGATCTTGAAGAGGCATTAGTTTGCATGTAGATCTTATGAGTAGGGGCTACAAAGCCTATGAGATTGATAAGGCTATGGAAGAAGTGAGCTCTCTTGAAAGTAATATAACTAGACCCTATTTCTCTGAAGAACCCCCTGCAAATGTTCATGATGAAGGGAGAAAATGTGCTGTGATGTTGAATAGGCTGTGTTTAACTTTTTCCAGTGATGTTAATAGGACCTGTGAGATAGTTAGAAAGAATTGGCCTATTTTACTCACAGACGCTCAAATTAATAGGGTTGTAGGGTCCGCTCCCAGCTTTAGTTTTAAAAACATTAAGAATTTGAAGCAACGGCTAGGTTATAAGAACAACACAACAAGTGCAAGGTTTATTTCACAGCGCAAAGGAACATATGCATGCAGGGCTTGCAAGATTTGTTGCAATATATGGTCAACCTGTATGGTTGCGCACCCAGTACACTTGAAACCAGTAGAATTATCTTTCTATGCAGACTGTTGTACTAAGAACATAGTTTGTCTTACTAAGTGTAACTCATGCAGTGCATTTTATATAGGCAAAACGAATCATATGTTGAAGGAGAGGGTCATGGACCATCTGAATGACAAACGTAATAATAAATTAACAAATGCACAGACTAAACATATATCAGATTATGGTACACAGCACAACTTTAAATTCTTAGTTTTACAAAAACTCAATGAGAGCTTAAGAGAAGAAGCTTTACGTAATGAAACTGAATATATAGAGTTGAGATGGATTGTTGATTTTAAGGCTTATGTATCTCCTGGCCTGAACAGCGCTGTTTCTTTAAACCTCTCTTAAGAAACACAGGTTTGACACATATGTTTTTATTGGTTGTTATTTGTATTTAAACTGAATGCTTGCAAAAGTTTTTATTAAGGTCTGAAGAAGATGATTACCTCGAAAGCGCTTACCTAAATTATTTATTTTATTGGTAATAAAAGTGTGTTTTTTACTCTCTAGCCTTTTTATTTTATACGAGTTTTCTTAACTGTTTGAGCTGCACCCTTCCAAAAAGTTTCTTCCCTGAGTTTTCAGTCCACTAGCTTGGAGATACTCTGAGGTACTTATGCATATGTCCAGCATACCTCTCAATCTGTTAAGGCAAAAATCTGGACAAAGCCATAAATAATGGGGAGGGGACAAAGGCCAAAAAATAAGGGACAAACTTTAAATATTGATCTTACAAACTTAGAAAGTTGATAGAATAACAGGTTTTGCATTAGCATGAATTGTCTGAAGGGTATGAAATCTGAAACTCATTATTTTCTGACTTTAACCCTCAATGATTTGCCAGAAAACTACAATTTTATGAAAAACAGACCAAACATGAGCCAAAATCTAGACATTCTGTGAAAATCTGTATAGATGAGAGGTATTATGTCCACCTGTGTACACTGATGGCATATGTGCTGAGGTCACATGGACATACTCATTCAGGAAGGTAAAGCTTCGGTACCTCAGCCAGACATCACTGGCCCGAAACCCATATGATATGAATACTGCAAACTGATCAGTAAGAAAAGATAAGAGAGAAATTAACATATGTGCATACATACATAGTGCCGTGTAATGAATCATTTGCACAAACAGAAAAAAAATATTTGAACATTCAACATTGAGAAGACAAAAAGATTGACAAGATACATATGAATAGTCCTTGTATATATATTATAATCGTAATACAGGGAATACAATATTATGGAAAATCATTCAAATGTAGATCAGAATAAGTGTCTGCATTAAAAGACCCATAGTATTTTCTAGTAGCAGGACAGTGGTAAAGTGAACTTTCATAACAATGTAAAGTTGAAAGTATGGTATGATGTATGTGGCCAAGCTATCAGTTTTAGAGCAGGAATTATCCACCACATAGAAGCCTCATCAACATTGCTGTTACCTGAATTTTCTGCTCAATTAAAGGTAATCCTTGTAAGAATTTTAAATTCCAACATCAGAAGCTAAACCGATAACTCAGACATCAGTACTTTCAGTAGAAAAAACACCCCAGTCCTCAGAAGTGCTTTCATGCACTGAACTGAGAGTTTTAGTGGAATGCCTAACATGACATCAAAGGTCAGAGGGCATTCCACAGTTAATTCCAAGAAGGCAGAGTGTCACTCAATGAAAAATGAAAAAAAAGGGAAAAATTGTTGTAAATCATGAAACAATTATTGCAAAACCACAGGAGTCATTTTAGCAGTAAAACAGCCATGAATGAATGGTGACAAATCTCTATAACAGCCAGCCATCTGCTCCTAAAATATGTTAAGTTGTATAAGGTACCACAGTCCCACAAGTTTTTTTTTTTTTTTTTAATTCTAGGGCAGATCCTGCAGTAATTTCCTTGTCAAAGTCAACTTCTACCAAGCTTCTTTCAACTGCCAGCCTTGCCCAAGTTGCCCCTTCTGACAAACTAGGAAAGATTTTCTTCCAAATTGGCATTCAGAATTGTGAGTTGTCCGATGAATATGTCTGAGATTTTGCTGGCTTTCTATGATAATTTAAGGAATTTATTTCATAGGTTTTTAGGTGTATACTAGACTAACTACCCCTAGGGCCCTTAGAAGCCTAGCCATATAACTCAAATGTGACCCACAAATTTGATTTATGCAGGAGTGATTTACTGACTGCTTCTGTTCATCAGAGACATAGGCACCAGCCCAGAGGTGAATTTCCAATTGCCCATCTGTTGGTCCAAGTTGCACTTTAGAGTTAGGGAGGAACTCTGCTTCACATGTATGTGGAGCGTGTTTCATACAATAGGAATTCCCAGAAGAACATGTTTGTCGGCATGTCCAATTTATGTCTCACACAAACCTTAGGACTTTGGATCTATTAGTTTTGATGCTGTTGGTTTGGGAATTTGCAAAAGGTTCATCGAAACGGGGTCCAAGAATGCCTTGTATGCTAAGCAAACATCACCTCTTGGTAGTCTGAATGATACACAGTCAAAAGACAGGTCTTTGAGGTGATCAGTATAGGACATTTTGTTCACCCACACCGATATCCTTTTTGTAAGTAACCTTTGTAAACATTCCAGTTGCTGCATGTGTCTAGTCAGGTGCATACCGAATGTGATATTGTGCTCTATGGGTCTGATGAGGGCTGAGTACAGTGGTACAATGTCTACTCTGGACCTTGATGTCATGCCCTTATAAGATGAGCAACCTTGGACATGTTGGTCAAAGGCTAGGTTACTTTACACATTAGTTCCCAGATCCTCGATTAGTGAATCACCTTTAAGAGGTGTTTTACTGATGATGTAGTTACCCAAGATGGCTGATGTCTCAAATGGTACTGTAATGCAGTTCTTGCCATTGGGTTTTAAGCCATGACATCGACATCGAGCATTTGTCTTGTTAGACCTTCCTGAAGGGTGTTGTCATGGCAGGAAATTAATGACTGCTCCCAGTTTGCAATCATCTGTGAACTTGGTCAGCCAGAGGCCTTTGACATTGGCTTTGACCTCCAAGAAGTAGATGCCATGGAGGAGCAGACCCAGCACAGAGCCCTGAAGGACTCTACTGCTGAATGGCCTCTTTATGGAGGTGGCCTCACAGATCCTAACCTCTTGGGTCTTGTCTGTGAACCAGCTAGCTAGCCAGCATGCTATAAAGGGGGTTTATTTCTAGCTTCATAAGTTTGTTGACATTGAGTGGAATATTGTATCAAATGCTTTAGCCAGATCTAGGTAAGCAGAGTAACAGCTTTCCCCTAGTGATCTTTTCAATAAGGTTTAGTAAGTATGACCTTTAGGTTCATAGATAGGTACTAGGCTATCGGCCCAAGGGTCTAAGTAAGCCTAGCCAACAAGGTTCCCTGGCGTATGCCACCCAATAAAGTTATTTTCCTGTGCCCTGTTGAGCAGAGCCACAGAAGTGATCCCCTGGGTGTATTTCCTATTTCCCATCCACTTATCAAGACTTTTCTTGAAGAGTGCTAATGAGGAGCTTTGCTTGACATAGATGGGTAGCTTGTTCCAGAGTATGGGAATTCTCTGGGACAGGAATCTGTCCCTCCAGCATGTCCTGTTTATTGTGATGACAATGTTTATGTCCCTAGAGCATGTAGCTCAGAAGGATTGGGATTTCCTTAGGTATAGCATGTCCAACAGCTCTGGGTTTGACATAGCTTTATATGTTAGGCAGCAATCACCTCGGAGTAGGCGATATGCTATGGAGTAAAGCTGGAGATTTTTGAGACGGTCAGTGTAGGGCATCTGTTTGAAGCCAGTAATCCTCTTTGTGAGGTACTTCTGTGGCCTTTCCAGCTGCTGCAGATGTCTTGTGAGGTACATTCCAAAAGGGGCGTTGTACTCTGTAATGGGTCTAATGAGTGTCGAGTAGAGGGGAACAATGACCTCTTTTTTCCCTAGATGAGAACCCTTTTGTGATGAGGTGTGCCACATAGAAGGATTTCCTGACTACTGTGGTGATGTGATTATCAAAGGAGGTACTACTGTCCATCTGGGTCCCCAGGTCTCTCATCACACATTTGGCATTAGGTAGACTGCTGCCTATGTGGTAGTTCATGGGTACAGAGTTTTTACCAAAGGGGATGACAGTGCACTTTTTGGCATTGAGCTTGAGGCCATGGCTCTGACACCAGGCATCTGTCTAAGTGAGGCCCTTCTGTAGGATGTCCACATCATTTGGGAACTTAAATATGGCTCCTAGTTTGCAGTCATCTGTGAACTTCATTAGCCTGTACTTCAGAGAAGTAGATACGAACAAGGAGAGGTCCCAAGACTGAACCCTGTGGTACTCCACTTGTCACTGGTTTGAAGTCAGATTTGGAGTCTGCAGCTTTTACAGTGTGGGTTTTGACAGTGAGCCAAAAGGTCAAGATAGGCAGTGTGAACCACCTTACCCTAGTCTACAGCTTTGGTGACTGCCTCAAAGAAGACGATCAGGTTCAGGAGGCATGATCTGCCTTTCACAAACTCGAACTGGGTGGGGTCCAGAGTTTGGAGGTTACCAATGTGTTTTTTTATGAGTTCCATGAGGATAAGTTCCATGGCCTTACAGACCAGGCTCATCAGGCTAATAGGGCGATAGTTCCCAGGATCAGTGGTGGCTCCCTCTTTGTGGAGTGGGATAACTGTTGCTGTGCGCCATTCAGGTGGACACAAAACCTGATGTGAGACTATGATTGAAGTGAGGTGGGGAGCCAGTTCATTCTGAAGTTCATGTAAAACGCAGCCTGGGATGTGGTCCAGTCCCATGGATGCTGTGTTTTTGGCTTTAGAGAGTGCAGCTTTTACCTGCTTAGTTGTGATTACAGGGACTATGCATTCTTCCTATGCAGATATGGGCCCTTTAGGGGGTGAGAGGGGGGTAAAGTTAACACTGAACCTATCTGCCAGGACATTGGCAATATCAGTTGGTTCTGTAATTTTCATGCCGTTGTGCTGTAACTCAGAGCAGATCTGGGTGTTGCCATTGAGATTCTTGACATAGCTATAGAATGCTTTGTGGTTGTTTCTAGAATCAGTGGTGATTTTGTTTTCATAGCTAGCTTTGGAGGATCTTATAAGGGCTTACAGCTCCTTACTGAGACTGACCAGGGAAATCCTCCACTCATGAGATTTTACTCGCTTTTGCAACAGTTTCTTCCTGCTGTTGTAGAGTTTGTTTATGGCAGGGGACCACCAGATTGGCTTCCTTTTTTTGGAGGATAGCATCTTGGTTCTGTTTGGGTTAGCACGATCCATGCACTAGTGTAAGTGCTTATAAAGTGCATCTGTGTAGGATTCATAAGTTGTAATTGTATTGTCCATCTGCATGGGTGTCATGAAGTTCACCACTTCTGTCTTAAGAAGCATGAAGTTGGCTTTGTAGAAATTTTTTACTGTGATTTCCTTAATGGGGGTTGGGCCGGGATGTGGTTATCTAGGGTGATTAGCTTATGGTCGGATCTGACCAATGAGGAGTTGACTTCTGGTGTGGAAAACCAGTCACTCATGTTGGTAATGACTAGGTCTAGGATATTGTTGCTGCTGGTAGGGGTGTTGATCCAGAGCATTGGAATTTATGAATTCCAGAAAGCGTTGAGCGAAGGAGTTAGTACATGAGTAGTTTTCCCAGTTAATGGTGGGGTAGTTGAAATCACCCATTATTAGGGTGTTTGGCTGAACCCTAATATTTTCCAGTATATCAAGAAAAGAGGTGTGGGAATCTTGGGGCATGGTGGGGGATCTGTAGCAAGCTACAATTTGGATTGTAGTTTTGCCCAAAGTTAGTTGCACTTGGATAACCGCAGATGCATTATGCTGAGCAACTAGCCTAGAGTTTTGGATATCCTTAATACACACCTCCACCTTTGGTGTTCCGGTCCAGGTTAGGTGGCTGAAAAGTGTGGTATGAGTTATAGCCTGGTAATGCAGGGGTGCTCTCTGGAGCCTTGAACCAGGTCTCAATCACTGCACAGATATCGATGTTCTCCATTTTAAGGAGTGCCTTGAGGGACTGCATTTTGAGATTTAGACTTCTAGCATTGAGTAGCATTATCCTCAGTTTCTGCTTGCCTGTTCCTGTTATGGTGGTGAATTTGTCATTTGAACCTTGCCTAAAAAAGGCACTATAGGGGCAGCAAGAGCCTTAGCCAGTATCTGGAATCCCAGGGGTGACAGGTGCAGGCCATCTCTGGCAAAGCATCATGGTCTGTCGACCATGTCGTCTCAGGTAGACAGATACTGGATCCCCTTAGAATGACACTACAAGCTTAGCTAATTGTTGAAGTCAATCATTTTGTCCTTGTACTGCGATATCCTTCTGGGTGATGGCAGGATGCTACTCAGAGCTAGGGTCATACCTGCCTGGGCTACAAGATTGGAGAGCTCTTCCATGTCTCTTTTCATGTAGTCCAGGGAGGTACATCTTAGGTCATTCACACCAACATGGACAATGACAGAGTCATATTTGTATTTGTTATGGAGTGACTTAAGTGCGTGGATTATGTGGCGGATCATGGCACCCGACAGGCAGCTGACAGTAAACTTCTCCTTGTTTAGCCTGGTGAGTGAGACATCAGTGTCCCTGACTATAGAGTCACCTATGACTAGTGTGTTCGGTACGTTGTTTTGCCTTATGGGCTGTGGTTGAGTGGTACACTGAGTCTGTGGGCTATGTGTCATTTCGGTTGTGTTGGGGGTGGAGGTTGCTTGCATTTCTGCTTTGGAGGTCTCTGTTGCTTGAGCAGATTATTATTGAGAGCCTCCACAAATGTTTTTGTGTTTCTATGTGTGGATTTTGGTGGTTTAGATTTGGTGGGACTATGTGATGAGTGTGGTGTGGTGCAAGTGTTTACCTTCTCCTCTTGACTGTCAAGTTCAGTCTTGGTTGGAGAGAGCTTTACCTCCAGTTTGGCTAGATAAGTGCATCTCTCACAGGTTCTGATGTTGGGTGGTAGGAGGAGAGGGTTGTCTGTGTACATGAGGCAATTGCTACATTGCCCCAAGATGCCCAGATTTATCAGATAGACAGGAGGGAGCACTTTCTTTGACAAAGCCAAACTTTGATAGATCCAGTGTCTGGAGGTCTCCTGTGCTCTTGTTGATAATTTTCATGAAATTCTTTCCATGGTTTTGCAAATAAGACTATTCAGACTAATAGGTCAGTAGTTTACAGGATCTATTGAAGGTCCTCCCTTACAAAGGGGAATGACCATAAGAGTCTTCCATTCTCTTGGCACAAAGCCTGTTTTAAGACTATAGTTGAATAGTGACTGCAGGCATCCTGATAAGTTGTATTTTAGACTGTTCAGGAGGCATCCTAGGATGTTATCAGGGCCTGTAAAGGCTGTGCTCCTGATTTTAGTGAATGCAATAAGTACATGCTCCCTATAGTTGGAGGGGTTATGTCTGAGGGTATTTCTTGGGGGTGGTTGGGGTGAGGGGGGTGTTAAAGTTGGAGGGTAATTTGTCCACTACCAGGTTTATTTATTTTTTATTTATATTTGTTGACCGGGAGTGTCCGACTGGACGTAGGTCCATTTTCAGTGGAGGCCCAGGGAGAAAAGCACCACAGTTAAAATAAACAGACAGTAGTTACATTGGATTACATAGTGATTAGCAATTTACATAGCAATTACTTACAACATATTTACAGATGAAGAACATAGTACATCAGTAGACAACTAGAATGTTTATCTGTGAAGTACATAACAGACATTAACAAATGTTACAAGAAGAAGTTCCTGCTGTATAATAAGTACTTGCTTATGAGTATCTGAGCTTGCTATAATCAAGGTAGTTAGTGAAGTGGTAAGAAAGGTAGTGTTTGGATGGGGTGGGTGGGTGATATTAGAGTGGGAGTTGCAAGGGCATAGCCAGCATGTTTTTAGGTGTGCTTTTAGTAAAGTTTTGAAGTGGGTGCATGATGATATGGAGGTAATTGTGGGTGGGAGGGAGTTCCATAATTTGGCTATGGTGCAAGAGAATAGTGCTTCACCAGCAGAGTTATTGGCTTTAGTGATCTACAAGTGATTTTTGTTGCTGGATCTTAGTGGTCTGGTGGTGCGATAGGGTTGGAGTAGATTCTGGAGGGATGGGACATTTAGTGGATGGGTTACTAGTTTGTGGGCAAGTGAGAGTTGATACCATTGAAGGAGGTGAGGGAGTTCAAGCCAACCCAGTTCAGCAAGTGAGAGACAGTGGTGACTATGGTAGGATGCCCCTGTGGCGAATTTGGCGATTTTGTTGTAGCAGGTCTCTAGCTTGTGTAGATCGCATTTCCTTAGGTTGGTATATATTGGAGAGGCATAAAGTAGGGTGGAGATAAGGTGGGAATTTGCTACTGAAATCTTTGCTGCCTTGGTGAGAAGTTGCTTATTTCTGTATAGCGCTCCTAGTTTTTTGTGGACTTTTTTTATGGTCATGGATATGTGAATGTCAAATTTTAGTTTATTGTTTGTTTCCACTCCTAGCAATTTGGTGTGTTCAGTTGGGTATATAGTGGTGTTGTCTTTTCCTGTGATGTTAAAGTGAAAGTTGTTTTGAGTATATTTGGTGGGTTGGAAGATGAGTAATTTAGTTTTGTTTGGGTTGAGTATTAATTGGGCATCGGATAACCAAGTTTCAACAGAGGAAAAGGCTTCCTGTGTGACTTTTTGCAGTTTGGGTAGGGACTGCAATATATAATATATAATAATGGAATATATAATATAGGTTTGCTATAGTGTCAGGCTCTGTGAATGTGGCACCATTAACCACCAGTTCAGCACATTGTTGTGTGCTGCCCTTGAAGTTTCTGATATAGCTGAAGAAGGTCCTTAACCGGTTATCTTTTGCATGGGAAGCTATCTTAACCAGAAAGTTGGCTTTGTTTGATCTACTTAGCCCTCTTAGTTGCCTATTTAGTTTTATGAGAGAGAGAGGTTCATAGGTTGGTACTAGGCTATCAGCCCTAGGGCCTATACAAGCCTAGCCATAACAATTCCCTGGCTATTTCTTCCCACACTATTTACTTCGCTGGACCCCTGTCTAGCAGGGCAACTGACGTGATCTCTGGGGTGAATTTCCTTTCTCTCATCCAGTCATCAAGGTTCCTTTTGAAGAGGGCCAAGGAGGCACTCTGCTTGACATGTATGGGCAGTCTATTCCAGAGTCTTTGGAGTCTCTGGGTCAGAAATCTATCCCTCCAGCATGTTTTGTTCATTGTGATGACAAGGTTTAAGTGTAGCATGTCCAACAGCTCTGGGTTTGACATAGCCTTGTATGTTAAGCAGAGATCGCCTCTGAGTAGACAATATGCAACAGAGTATAGCTGGAGGTTTTTAAGGAGGTCATCATAGGACATCTGCTTTAGGCCTGTGATTCTTTTGTGAGGTATTTCTGCGGCCTTTCCAGTTGTTGCAGATGTCTTGAAAGGTACATACTAAATGGGGCATTGTATTCTATAATGGGTCTAATGAGGGATGAGTACAGTGGGACAATGACCTCCTTTTTTCTGGATGAAAAGCCCTTAGTGATGAGGTGTGCCACATAGAAAGATTTCCTGACTGTTGTGGTGATGTGGTTATTGAAGGTGAGACCACTGACCACCTGTGTCCCTAAGTCTGTTATCACACTTTTGGTGTTTTGTGTACTGCCACCTATGTGGTAATTCACGGGTACATGTTTTTTCCCAAAGGGGATAACTGTACATTTCTTAGCATTGAACTTGAGCCCATGGCTCTGGCACCAAGCATCTGTTTCTGTAAGGCCCTTTTGTAGAGTATCCGCATCATTTGGGGATTCACTAATGGCTGAAACTGGTAAAAATAGGCACAGTGGAAAACCATAAAAGCCGGCAACAAAGTGAACAGGTACTGTCACACCAATGCGAAATAAAATAAAATAAGAACTTTAATGTTTAATGTGAGCGCTTTCGGCAAGCACATTAACTTGCCTTCATCAGACAAACAGTTGTAAAACACTTTTGGTTCTCCTTATATACTATTAAGTTGAGTAAATTAATGAGTCAGCCTACTTAAGTAGGAATTTTAAAGTAGCCTCACCCCTATACTATAAAATAAACCATAAGTTACAATGTAAATACAATGTAACTATATACCATTTACAAACAATAAAAATCCAATATTAGTCGAAGACCCACTTATACAAGACCAAACGCTGTTGCAGAAAAGGTTTGAATAAACACTTTCCAAGATCTTGTTCTCATAAAGGATATATGTGAGCCACAGGTAGAAGTAATGAGTACCTAAGAATATTTCAACAAAGTTGCTATATTAACTAAGACCTATAAACTTAACAATATATAACATCTAACAAATAAATGTAAATATAAAAGGTGGAAAATAAAAACATCAATAAACATTAACAGGAACAGTGGGTACATAAGTCCCTCTAAAGTGGACCAAAAATAAATTTATGTATAAACACTTTAGTATCATCTTAAGAAAATATCTCCAGGAGGCAGGCTATAGTATATCCAACTCACTTCAATTTCAGTTCTCAGTTCCAACTTCAAAAATACATCGGCAAAGGCAAAGGCAAGGATAACTCCACTTCAGTAAAACCAGCACTGCTTCATTCAGACAACACAAGCGCTTTCACTACTGCTTCTTCAGGTGTTTGAAAATAGTAACACTCCCACCTGCTTAAGTACTCTGTTAAATCACATGACCAATTCATCTTAAAGGTAAACCACCTTTAAAATTCATTAAACACAGTAAATTCATCTAAAAACTGCATATAATTCATCAACAATATATTCATAAAAATAAATACACTTAATGTATGCACATAAAACATTTACATAAAATACATAAAAAAAAAAATATATATATATATATATATATATAAATAAAAATGCATAAAAATAAAAATAAACTGATGTATGCATAAAAAATATATAAATATATAAAAATGTAAACATGTATATCAAAAAATATTTTGATGCAGAAATATACATATTTGATGTGTTCCTCTACCTCCGTAACCTCCTTTTCTTTAAACTTGGTTTTATTGGAATATTCTCATTCAAACCATGCCCACAGGTAGCCCTCAGTGGCATTACAGGCAGACACTGAGCAGGAACTTCAGCAAAGGATAGGGGAATGGAATGCAAATCTGAAGGTACATGGGATTAAACTAAGCACAGATAAGACCGTGGTAATGGCAGCAAACTGGGAAAATCAGGAGAAGCTGAGAACTGAGATAGAAGGGAAGATAGTGGAACAGGTAAATAGCTTCAAGTATCTGGGTGGGGTGGTCGATGAGAAGGGAAGTCTGAATGAAGAAGTCAAAGCTAGAATAAGATGGGGCTGCAGCCAACTGACATAGAGTCTCAGATGTAGTCTATGACAAAAATATGAAAGAAGTTGAAAAATAAGGTGTACAAGACAGTGGTGCAACCAGTACTACTGTATGATTCAGAAACCTGAGCAGTAAAGGCAGAGTAGTTGAGGAAGCTTGAGGGGATGGAAATGAAGTGTCTGAGAAGGGTGGTAGAATGCACACTGTGGGACAGATGAAGAAATGAGGACATAAGAGCAGAAGCCAAAGTAGCTCCAGTTGCAGAAAAGATCAACAAGAACAGATTACAGTGGTTTGAACACGTACAGAAAAGCACTAGACAGTCTGGTGAAGAAGATTTGGGACAGACAGGAAGAAGGTAAATGGAAACGAGGATGTCCAGCAAAGAGGTGGATAGATTGTGTGAAAGAAGATTTGCAATAGTCAGGCATGAGTGTTGAAGAAGGCAGGAGTGTGGCACTGAATTGAGAGAGATGGAGACAGTTAATATGATACCCGATGCCATGTAGAAAAATGGGAAAAGGTTGATGATGATGTATATACTTTTTAATTTGGTATGTCATCAGAGTGGTTTGCTTGTGGGACTAGTTCTGGGATCGCTTTTGATAGGTACAGCAGCTTCTATGCAGCCATTGACATGGCTGTACATAGTTTATGAGAGCAATTTAGAATAGGCTGCTGTATTCTTGGAGTTTGGAGGAACAGACTCACTTAATGAAAGGTAGTTTGCCTTGGAATAATTCATTTTACTGGGTTTACTGGGGTTACAGAGTTGATTATTATGTAGACAGTTTTATAGTCGTTCCTTACCAGAGAGGATGAGACATTGTGGGGGAGGGGTGCAATGTTCTCCCATATTTGTGAGTATTAGGTTCAGTATTTTGGTGCCGTTAGTATTTTCAATATTTGGACAAGGGTGTTTGTATTTATGAAGTCAAGGAATCTCTGTGCCTGTTGATTTGAGGCTGTGTAAGATTCACAGTCTGTAGAAGGGTAATTAAAGTTTCCCATGGGTAGTGCATTTAGTTGGATGGTAACTGTCTCCAGTATATCCAAGTATGTGTTTTGATCTTCTTGGAGCATGGAGGGTGACTTATAGCTAACTAGGGTAAAGTACAGGATTTTGTCTGTGGTGATCTTCATGTGGAAGAATGCCAGTGTCTTATCCTGTTTGACCAATCTAGATGTATGCTTGTTATTGAGACATCTCCACCTTTAGCCCTTGTCTGTGCTGGTCTAAAAGTGTGGAGGGCACTGAAACTTTGCACTTCCAGAATACTCTGCCTCTAAACCATGTCTTGGTAACTGCACATATGTCTGTATTCTCAAGTGTGAGGAGGGCTTGGAGGGAATGTACGTTTTTTAGGCTCCTGGCATTAAAGAGTAACACCTTAAGGTTGAGTTGAGTTGTTTTTGCTATGTTGGTAGGTTTGTCATTTTAACATTGGCTGAAAAAGGCACTATTGGTCTGAATAAAGTTTTATCCAGTATTCAAAAGCCTAAGTGGGACAGGATCAGACCATTCCCCTTAGAATGACACCAGAAAGTCAGCCAGTTCTTAAAATCAATCATCTTTTGCTTATAATGTGGCATCACCCTCTATGATGGTAATATGCTCCTCGTTGCTAGGGTCATACCAGCATGAGACATGGTTAGAGGGCTCCATAATATATATTTTCATATAATCTGGGATTACATCTCTTGTCATTTACACATGCATGGACTATGGTGGAATCCTTCTTGTACCTGTGGTGTAATGACTTGAGCGCATGCAGGATTTCAGTGATCCTGGTTCCAGATAAGAAACTAACCCTTATCTTCTCCTTGTGTAACCTGGTTAGAGGAGCAGTAGTATATCTTACAGTGAAGTCCCTTATGACAAGATGTTTGCTTGCCGTGGGGGCTTAGTCTTGACCCTCCTTTGAGTGTGACTGTATATGTGGTTTTAGGTATTCTTTTTTCTGATTGCTTTTGGGCTTACTGAGGTATAGCTGTAGCAACGGAGAGCATAGACAGTATTTGTTGTTTGGGAAGATTGTTTTTAAGTGCTCAGCATACATTAGTCTAGGTGTGCTATGTATGGTGGGTGTTGTGTGTGGTTTTGACACCCTCATATGCTTTTTGTATAGGTTCATAGGAGCTTACTAGGTTAGCATCCCTAGAGTCTTTACAAGTATAGCCATGTTAATCCCAAGTTGCCCCATCTGTCCTTATTAAGTAAACTTATTTTGCAGACCTAGTCCATGGTCAACACCAACTCCCCTTGTGGGACATGAGCGTCATCTCTGGGGTGAATTTCCAGTCTGCCACCCATTTGTCCAGGTTGCACTTGAATAAGATCAGTGTGGAGCTCTGCTACACATGAATTGGAAGTTTGTTCCAGAGGAGCAGCAATCTCTGGGAGACATATTTGTCTCTCCAGCATGTTCTGTTAATGTCATAGGCTAGGTTAAGATACCTAGAGTGAGTGACTTTTGTGCTATTAGATTTGTGTATGTGAAGCATATCCATCAGGGCAGGATTGGACACTGGCCTATAGACCAGGCACATGTCTCCTCTCAGCAGCCTATATGATACAGAGTACAGTGAGAGAGCTTTTAGTCAACCCACAAATGTCATGGTTTGGAGGCCTTGCATTTTCTTGGTGAGGAAAATCTGTGGTGTCTCCAGCTGCTTGAGATATCTGTTGAGGTACATGAAAAAGGGAGCATTGTACTCTCTTAGTGGTCTTATGAGGGTCAGGTACAGAGGGACTATAACATCCTTAAACTGGATGTGATGCCCTTACCTATGAGGTGCTCAACATAGAACGCTTTCCTTACCACAGAGGAAACTCGGTGGTTGAAGTTCAGATTGCTATCTACCTGTATTTCTAGGTCTGACACTGCTGGGTTTGAGCTTGGGGGGTATTGTCAATACTATATTTGGTGGGGAATTATACTTTTCCGAAAGGAACACTAATGTACTTTTCTGCATTTAGTTTTAGACCATGGCTTTTGGCACTGGTCATTTGTCTGTGTTAGCCCTCCCTGTAGTATAACATCATTGGGGGACTCAATGATTGCAACCAATTTGCAATCATCAGTGAACATGGTAAGCCAAAGGCCATCTAATTTAGCCTGGACTTCTGAGAAGTAGAATATAAACAGTAAAGGGCCTAGCATAGAACCTTGTGGTATGCCACTGGTGATTGGATCTACTGGTAGAGGTGGAGTCAGCAGCTCTGACAGCATGTGTTCTATCAGTGAGCCAATTGGATAACCATCTAGTGACGTAAGGGTTAATCCCTATCTGAGAGAGTATTCCAATGATACCCGAGTAGGGGATTGTGTCAAAAGCCTTGACCAGGTCAAGATAGGCAGTATGCACTGTCTTCCTTCAACCAGGGCCTTGGTGACTTTCTTGAAGAAGTCCACCAGGTTTAATAAGCATGATCTACCATTAACAAAGACAAATTAGGTTGAGTCTAGAATTTGAAGGTCGCCTGTGTCCTTGTTGACAAGGTCCATGATGATTCCTTCCACGGCTTTGCAGATGGGACTGATTAGACTTATGGGTCTATAGTTCCCAGGGTCTGTTGATGGCTCCCTCCTTTGTGCAGGGCAATTACTGTTGCTGTTTTCCCTCCACTGGAACAAAGCCAATCCTAAGGCTATGGTTAAAGAGAGTGTGCATCCTGGGATGTTATCTGGTCCCATTGAGGCCATGTTTTTGGTTGGAGAGCACAGCTAAGACCTGATCTGTCAAGATACTAGACAGAGGACTGGTCTCTGGTATGCTTTGGAGTATGGCTGGTGGTGTCAGGGGGGTGATGTTTGCACCAAATCTGTCAGCTAGCAGCTTGGCAATTTCCTCTGGTGCAGCATGAGTGGTACCGTCTTTTACTAGTTCAGCACAAAGATGGGCATTCCCTTTTAGTTTTCATTAAAAAATGCCTTATGATTATCCTTAGCTAGGAATGCTATTTTAGCTTCATACTTAGATTTAGAGGATTTCATGAGATTTCTGATTTACTTGTTCAAGCTGAGGAAGGAATTCTTCTGAGTCAGTTCTCTCTTATTCTTAAACATCAGTTTTCTCTTCTTCTTATATAACCTGTTTATACTTGAGGTCCACCATGGTGGCTTGAGTTTTTGGGAGGACCTGGTTTTGATCTGGTTAGGTACAGCCGAGTCTATACAGCTGCTTAAGCCCCAAGTCGCCCCATCTGTACATAGCATCTGAATACACCTCCGTAAAACAGTCAGTGCCTGTGAGTGTGGTGAGTATAAAACTTTTTATAGCATTGCTTAGTACTCAGTTTTTGGCTCCTGTGGGGGTGTCAGAGCCAACAGTTAATTTGAACAAGACAGTTTTATTTAGGATTTAGGAGTGTACTATGCTAATGGCTCTGCAGCCTTTACAAGCCTAGCCCATAGGATTACCCTGGCATAGTGCCACCCGACCTTAGTTCCCAGTGCCTCTGTCAAGTAGAGCCACTGGAGTGATCCCTGAGATGAATTTTCTATTTCCCATCCACTCATCAAGATTTGTCTTGAAGAGGGGCAGTGAGGTGCTTTGCTTGACATGTATGGGAAATCTGTTCCATAGCATGGGCAGTCTCTGGTTTATGAACCTATCCCTCCAGCCTGTTCTGTTGATTGTGGTAATGAGGTTGAGGTTTCTGGAGCATGTGTTGTGGAGGGATTGGGATTTCTTTAGATGTAGCATTTCTAACAGAGCTGGGTCAGACATGGTCCAGCCTTACCAGAGAAGGCATCACACAGGGGGGAGGGGGGTGCAGTGACACCCCATGGTGATGAGTACTATGTCTAGGACATTTGAGCACCTTGTGGGGGTGCAGACTGTCAGTTCAAGAGCATTTGAATTAAAGTCATGGACCCTCTGGGCAAGTGTGTTTGTTTGTACATGTATATGTCACCCAGTTGATGTAAGGATAGTTGAAATCACCCATGATTAAGGTGTTGTGGTTTATGGAGAGTGATTCCAGTAAGTCCAGGTAGGCAGTGTTCTTCTTTTGGTTCATGGTAGGGGAACCTATAGCTAGCAATGATGTGGTAGGGTATTTTGCCTAGAGTTAATTGGACATGTAGTTCAAGAGAGTCATACTGTCTGATGAGTCTTGAGTTGTAATTGGCTTTATTGAAGATGGACACCCCTCCACC
Organism: Protopterus annectens; assembly: GCF_019279795.1. Lineage (NCBI taxonomy): Eukaryota > Metazoa > Chordata > Ceratodontiformes > Protopteridae > Protopterus > Protopterus annectens. The sequence continues at coordinate 627,791,217 of NC_056737.1, read as the reverse complement.
TTTGGTTATTTCAGTTTCATTTTGAGGTCTGAACGTGTGGAAAGCATTATAGCCTTGCACTGCCAGGGTGTTCCTTGTGGTCTTGAAGTATGTCTCAGTGACTACACAGATGTCAGCATCTTTCAAGGTAAGGAGTGTTTCTAGGGAGTGCAGCTTCATGTTTAGATTTCTAGCATTAAGCAGCAGAACCTTGAGTTTACGTCAGGTGGATTTTGTTACATTGGAAATGTTGTTTTTACAGTGCCTAAAAAGGCACTATGGGGGTGGAAGGTGCCTTTGCCAGTATCTGAAATCCTAGAGGAGATAGGTTCAGACCATCTCTGGTAAAGCAGCATAGCCTGTTGACCATGTCATTCCAGTCTGACAGATACTGGATCCCCCTGGACTGACACCAGAAGCTAAGCCAATTGAAGTCTATCATTTTTTGTTTATACTGTGGCATCATCTTGGGAGAAGGTAGCACTCTGCTTAGGGCTAGGGTCATACCTGCCTGGGAGACATAGTTTGAGAGTTCAGTCATGTCTCTCTACATATAGTTCAGAGAGGTACATCTGAAGTCATTCACCTCAACATGAACTATGACCGAGTCATAGCAGTACTTTTGTTGAGTGACTTGAATAAATGAGTGATCTGATGAACCCTGGCACCTGACAGACAGCTGACCATGATCTTATTGTCCAGCCTTTGAAGGGAACTTGTGTGTGTCTCACTATGGAGTCACCTATGACCAGGACATTTGGTTTAGAGGCATTTTGCCTTAGGAGCTTATTTGATGAGACACATTTGTATGTGCTATGTGTAGTGGTTTCTGTTTGTGTAACTGTGTGCACTTTATGTTTAGGAGGTCTGTGAACTAGATTTCTAGTGAGTACCTCCACGTATGTGGGTCTATATGTAGTGTCTTTAGTTTGTGTGAGAGGTGAAGTGTGTGTACTGACAAGTTGTTTGGTATCTGGTTTGTTGTTAGATGAGAGAAGTGATTCCAGTTTCGTAGTGTACTTACATCTCTCACACAGGGTGTTTGTTTGCTGTAGGAGTAAATGGTTGTCAGTATACATGAGACAGTTACTATATTTCCTCAGTATTCCCATATCAATCAGTCTGGCCAGAGAAGTGATGAGAAACTCTGTCCATTGTAGCAGGCTTTTACCGGTATAAGCTTTTGGGGAAAGGAGTGGGCTAGATTGACCAGTTTTTGCACAAGGACTGTCAAGCTGTTATGAAAGGAATGGGATAGATTGACCAGTTTTTGTGTTAGGACAATCAAGGTTTGTTAAATTGAGGGTTGTGAATGATAGGTGTGACACTATTGTGAGGGTTCAACTGACAGTTGTCTAGGAAAAATTGTGTTTAAAGGCATTTGCGTCTATAAAGGACACCACTAACCCCTATTGCATGATGAACAGCGACAAGCAAAAAGCAAGGCTTAAATACAGACAAAATTAAACAGTTTTAAACTAATATACCAATAGTAAAGTATACAATGAACCTTCCTCCATCAATCTCCAGCTCAGACAAGGTTGAATCCACATAGTTTTGTCACAAGGGTGCAGGGGAGCTTTTCTTAATGTAATATGGCTGGTTTAGTGGTCGAGTGTAACAAAAACAGGCTAGATTCACCAGGTCTGAATCTAAACAATGCTATCTGCAGTTGAAAATAAGTGCAGAAAATATGCAGTGACAACAGTAAAACATAAAAAAATCAGTGATCAGATACAATGCAATTTAAAAAGTGCAACAGAGACACAAAATATACTTGTTTTCTTGATGCAGAAATCACAAGTGTTTCTCCAACCTAAACAGACCAGGCTACCTTCCAGTGCACTAGATGGAAAATCCACTGACCTCTTGATGTAAAAACAAATGCTTGCTAGAGTGTAAGAATACATTGCTTTATCTAACATTTAGCTAGAAAATGAATTCAGATCAAGGAAATCAGTAGAATATATGAGAGACAAAATGCACTTTTTCAATACAAGCACAAGGAAAGGTAGATAAATAATTCTTTGGGGCTATTATTTACCAGATTCATATACCTAGGTATGTTTTCACCCTTCTTTCTCAAGTTTCTCAAGTAATTTCTGATTTTCTTGATTCCAAAGGGAAGGCTTCATCCTTTTCATTGAGCTGTACTTCTCAAGTAGCTCGACACTCTCAAGTGTAGTTATGATACAGCTGATGCTTCTTAAAGGGATGCTGCATTTGGTTCTGTTTTGAGGATTACTCTTGGCTTTGTCTTCAGCCTTTACTTGGTAACATTAAAGCTATAACTGTTGGATGCTCCTGTTAATAATAAAAAATCTTTTTGCTGCTGATGATGAACTTAAGTCCCTCTAGGATAAAGACAAGGCCTTGCAGGAATTTAAACACATATTTGCTTCTCTCATCCCTAAGTTTCAGAGGAACTATCCCTCCAAATCTGCCTTTGTTTGCAGACAGTCTCATCTTCCACCCAACTGTAAAAAGGGTTGTTGACGTATGCCTCCAACTAAGTCTACTCAGACTTATATTTCTCAGGAGCCTCCTATTCAGGACAAATCAGGTTCCTTCTGACAGTTTGCATCCTCTTTCCCTTGGCTAGGTTCTCTTGTCCCTTCATCTCTCCTTGTCCCTTCCCAGTTGGTTAAGTATCAGTCTAGACTCTCATGTTCTGTTCATCACCCATCAGAGGGAATTTCATGGTGTGGAAATTCCCCCACCTTTCTGGGTATCCCACAACCTCCACAGGAACAGCTTCCTATTTTTCCAGAGGTACTTCAGACACTACTGGCTCAGGGCAGCATTCAGTTTGTGCCCTCTACCCAGGAAAGAAGGCTTTTATGCCATGATGTACTTAGTCCTCAGGAAGGAAAGCACATGAAGACTCATTCTAGACCCTTCTCAGCTCAATACCTATCCAAAGTCTCCTTCCTTTTGGATGTTGTCACTTCAAATTTTGTTCCTCTTCTTCTTCCCCAGGAATTCCTAGTATCTCTGGACCCCAAGGATGCCTACCTTCACATCCTCATCCATCCCCTTTTCTGGAAGCTTTTGTGTTTTCTGTTTCTTCCTTACATTTTCAGTTCTCTGATTTGCCCTTTGGCCTCTCTAATGCCCCAAGGTTATTCACCAAGTGCATCGCTCATGTCATTGTCTTTTTCAGGATGAGTGGGGTTCAAATCTTCCTTACTTAGATGACATGCTGATCCAGCCTTCCTCCCCTGAGGTTCTGCTTCAGGGCCTTCAGTTTACTGTTTGCTTATTACAAAGCCTGGGGTTTGCCATAAATTTTCAAAAGTCAGTCCTAGTTCCCTCTGAGGATCATGTTTTACTCAGTTACAGTATCTAGACTATTTCCGTGCTGCTATCCCTGCCTCCACCGTAACCCCTGTCTATCTGATTGCCTTTTTCCATTCCCTTCTTTCTCTAGCTTCAGTCACAGCCATGGATTTTCTCAGGGTTCTAGGATTCGTGGCTTCTACCATTCCTATGCTGCTTCCAGCAAGGCTGCATAGGAGAAAACTGCAGTGGTACCTCAAGTCAGTGTGGCTTCAACATTATCATCCACTGAATTTCCTAGTTCCATTCCTTCCCTGTATTAAACCTGAGCTTCAGTGGTGGATTCATCAGCTTTCCGTCAACCCAGGGCTTCCTTTCCATCCTCCAGTCCCATCTCAAGAGCTCTTTTTGCATGCCTCAGACAGGTGGTGGAAGCTTCCTTCAGTCCTTTCAGGGTCCAGGGTCTCTGGCCTCCCTATAAGAGGTTAGATCACATCATCAAGGAGGTGACAGCTTTCCTTTTAGCCTTCCAGACTTTTCACTGTGTCTTTCTTCCAGGGCCCCTCAAGGTTTTTGCGGACAATACCACAGTGATGTGGTATGTAAACAAGCAGGGGGAGCACAGTCCTACCTTCTCTGCAGATTCACTCCAGGTTTGGTACCTAGCTGTTCAGTATCAACTGACTCTTCAGGCTGTCTACATTCCTTCAAAGCAGAATATAGTGGCATGCTCTAAGCAGGTCCATCACACAGGCTCTCAAATGCATGCTTCTCAAAGATGTGTTTCTGGACATTGTCCATTGGAGGGGTATTCCTCTGCTAGATCTTTTTGCCCCCCCTCTGAACAGACAGATTCCTCTATTTTGTTCAGAGTCTCAAGTCCTCTGGCTTGGAAGATGGATGCCCTGTCTTTTCCTTGGAAAGGGATTTTTCTGTGTGCCTTCCCTCCCTTTCACCAAATTCCAAGGGCCCTGCACATGATCAGGTTAGACTCCTACAAAATCTTGTTGGTGACTCCCTTTTAGCCCAGACAGTATTGGTTCCCCCTTAGCCAGGGGCAATCACAAGTTGCCTCACCAGTTGGATCTTCTCATACAAAACAAGGGGCCTCTTATCCATGCTCACATGGCTACTGTTCAACTGACACTGTGGGTGAGAGGGTTTTCTTTTCTGAGGATGTGCTTCTGGTTCTGCAAGAGGCCAGGAAACTCGCTATCAGGAAATCATATTTGTCAAGATGGAAGAGATTTTCTGTCTGGTGCCTCTCATAACCAGGATCCCTTTTCAGTAGGGGTCCCTTTGGTTCTGTATTATTTGTGTGAATTGCTCCCTGATGGGTTAGCATATTCTTCAAATAAAGCTCACCTCTCAGCTATTTCTACTTGTCTGCCTTTGACTCTTCCTTTAACCTCTAGGTTTAAGGTCAAAGACTTTCTTAAAGGTGTCATTCATACCAGGCTTCCCAGGAAGTGTATTCCACCTTCTTGGGATAGCAATTTTATTCTTGAAAAAATTACTAAGACTCCTTTTGAACCTGCAGTTTCAGCTTCTTTGCAACATTACACTTGGAAGACCGCTCTTCTTTTGACCCTTAGTTCAGCTAAGAGACTATCTGATCTTCAGATTCTTATGGCTGTTCCTCCTTTTATAGTGTTTCATAGGGACAGGGTATCTCTTCATACTAATCCTTCTTTTAGACCCACGGTGGTCAGTGAATTGTCTCTTAATCTATTAATTTACCTTCCTTTTTCCCCTCTCAACAGTCTGCTAGTGAGATGGTTCTTCACACCTTGGATTTGCATAGCCAGATCAGATAATATTTGGATAAGACTAAGGCCATTCACAAATCTGAGCAACTTTTTGTTTCCTTTCATCCCAGGTCTTTCAATTTGGCAGTTTCTAAACAAACCATTTATTCCTGGATTTCTAAGGCCATTTCTTTTTGTTGTTCTTTCCATGGTAAATGTCTTTCTACCTCATTCTACCAGAGCTGTCACTTCCTCTGGTGCCTTTTTCAAAGGACTGGACACAAATTCCATCCTTGAAGCTGCTACTCTGACTTCTGTCCATACCTTCATTAAACTTTACAAGTTGGATATTGTTTCCAGAGCAAGAGCTGGGTTTGCCGGAGCTGTCCTGCATGGGTTTCTTAAGAGCTGTTTAGTGCCTTCCTTCTCTCAGGTTTCCTCTTAAGCTTTTGTACTCTCCCTTATATCAAGAATACTGCCACAGTGATATGGAAGGAAATAGTACAGTTGTATAAAATCTTACCATAGCAATAGATGTTCTCCTCTTTATTGCTGCAGTATGAGCTCCCCCACTCCTTCCCCTTTTTGCTCTGCCTTATTTCTCTTGCCTTCCCGGCAAGAGATCCTCCTCTATTCCGCTTTCTGGATGCACATATTCCTCCTGGTTCCTAAGGACATTCTGTTCCTCCTGAAGCTTTTCAGTTCTGAGGTTATGTATATCCGTATGTCACATTTATGCCCTACACCTTGTGCAAGGAGCATATATGTGAATTATGACATGTATAAATTCTAAAGGCTTTGGTATACTGGCCAGATGTTGGGCTATCCTTGGCAGGACATCCCTTATGTCAGAAATACTGCAACACTGAAGAGAAGGACATCTGCCGTTATGGTAAGATTTTACACAAATGTACTGTATTGCAACTCAACTCCTAAATAGCTGCTTTAAGCTTGTTGGTGTATAAATTATTTGCTGCTTTATGTGGTACAGTTTTATAGACCATTCTATAGAAGACAATTTGATTTCTAGAACAGATCTGTAGGGAACAATGGGTGGGAAAAGTACTTAAATAGCTTATGCAATAGACAATAAAAATGAGATGGGAGGGAGGGACTTTGGAAATCAGATTACCATAAGGGGCAGAGGCCAGAGTCACATTAAAAGGAAGAAGCCAATTAGAGACGGTCCAAATAAAGCCAATACTGGAGGTCTTTTAGAAACTTTAGCTTTAATGTCTGAGTGGGAGGGAGCAGACAGAAAGGCACTGGAATGCAACTTCTATGAACTGCAGACTAGAATTTCAGAAACTTCAGCTTAATGTCTCGTTGTGGCAGAGCCACTTCATGATCAAATGGGGCCCTAGGCAGGGTAATGGATCAGGGCCTACACATACACATGGGCACCCGCACGCGTGCACTTACAGTAGCAGCACACAGCAGCCATTCCAGTGCCCCATTACTTGGCTATTTCTCCACAGTTACCATAAGCACTGTTCAAGCCTGTCAGTGTGTATACCACTTTCTTTACTTCTACAATGATTAGAGATATTTAAAACTTTTATTTCAAATTTTATAGCACAAACACTGATAGCCATTCGCTAAACAAAACAGCACAGTCTCATAATGAAGAGACTTACAGTAAGCTTCTGTGCCCTAGAAACTCACATTCATTGAAACAGCATATGAAAAAGTAATACTTGTTGAAACATATCATGCAGCTATTCAGTTCAGTACACAGACTGTCAAAGATTATGGATGCAAATACATTATTAAAAAGTATCACAATACAGTCCTGAGCTATCATATTGGTATGCAACATTTTTGTTAGGACAGTCAGTGCTCTCCTAGGAGTTTCTGGGGCTTGCTATTCTTATCTTACAGTGTACAGAAGTCTCCATTGAGGTCCTAAAACCCTCCAGTTTTACAGATATTTTTTCTGATTTTTTATTTGTAAAAATTTTATTTTGGGACCCAAATCAATACAGGCCCTAGGCAACTGCCTAGGTCACCTAGTGCTGGATCTGGCTGTGCAGTGGGGGGTTGGGCAGATACAAAGAACAGGGGAACAGAAAGATACTATAATGCATCTTTAAGCAGGTAAATGATAAGCAGAATATGAAACTGTAGGATCAACAACTGAAAAGCACTTAAGCAGAAATCCTGGAGCAGAAAAAATAATACTCAATACAGATTTATACTTCACTTTAAGACACCAAATTATGCAGGTAAGCCATGGTGGTACAGCGGTAGCGTTGTTGCCTCACAGCAAGAGGTTCTCCTGTTCGATTCTCGACTGGAGTGCCTTCTGTGTGGAGTCTGCATGTCCTCCCCGTGGTCAAGTGGCCTCCGAAAGACATGTGTGAATGGGCTTGCTTTCACTGAAGGTTGGGCATCGGGCTGGCAACTCGGCACCATAAAAATCAACTGCCAATCATTAGTAGACTGGAGTTCCACTGTGGCGACCCCTAACTGGGAAAAGCCGAAAAGACAAACAACCATTATAGAAAAAAAATGCAGTAATAACTGAATAAATATGGACAACCGTGAATGAAACCACAAGACTAAGCCCCAGTAGGGTTTAAAATACAAATGGTTAGCTTCCACAAGTAATTCTACTTGTGGAGGGAAGAATGCATTATAATGTAGAAATATTCATCACCCAGAGAATCCCTACACTATGGAACAGAATCCCAGTCCATGTGAGGCAGAGCCCCTCACTGACTCTGTTCAAGAGAAATCTTGACGAGTGGATGGGAGATCGTAGGTTTCCCCCGGGAATCATCTCTGTGTCACTGCTGGACAGAGGCACAGCAAACTAATGGGTATAGTATTCTCATCCTAAGGGGTGGTGAAAGCCACACACACTCTGGCTAGGCTAATAAATGCCCTAGGGCAGATAGCCTAGTATGAACCTATGAACCTATATAATCTTCCCACAACTGTAAATTAAGCTACAAGACTAAGGTCTAAAACAAACTAAAAAATACGGAAAAAAGCAAAAAAGTATTACCACACAAGTCACTATAAGTGCAACTTAAATATTTAAGCAGAATTGAAATATTTTTTTTTCTTTGATCTTCCTCCTGCAGATACTAAAACTACTGTGTATCTGGTAGTATCTGCTATGTAACAGGTAATCTAACAGTTTTTGAAATGTTCTTATGACACTGCTAATGTTTTCAGTGCTGCTGCCACTGGTTCTGTTTTGACAAGAATTGTTCGGTTACAATCTCAAAATTTGCCAGACAGTTGGTTTTGTGGAGGTGACTATGAATAAATTGAAAATGAGTATTTCAGGTCATCTTTCTGACATGAGACATAAATGCCAGAGGAACGTGGCTTTACATACTGATAAAATTAATTTTTATAATGTGGGATTCAAACTTATGGAAAATAAACAAAACATAATCTTCCATGTAGGTGATTTTTCATCCTTGCCACAGAAGAATTGGTTGTTGGACATGCTTATTGCTTATGTATATAAAGACACATGACAGAATGAGGGGTTAACCATTTATGTGTGTGACCCGATAAGTTCTTGGTTTATACATTCATGTGTATGACTATCATTGAAGTCTGAAGTCCATCCAAGACCAGAAAAAATTGTAATTACAGAAACATAATTGTCAATATACCCTCAGTCACACACTAATTCATATGAGCTCCAGTGCTATGCATACTTATTATTTGTAATTGCTTACATTGTTTATTATTTTATAAAAGTGAGTGGGCAAGCATTAATAAAATTGTGAGTGTGCTAGATTACAACCTTGACTCAGCTATATTGTGAGCATTAACTTGTACTAGTTGTCACAGGGAAGGTTGGGCTGCAAGGTTTTTTTTTTTTTTTTTTTTTTTTTTTACAGTTATTACAGTGCAGAGTGCTCATTGCAACTGAGAACTTGTTAGTCAGACTTGCTCATTAGTTATATGTATACATTAAACAGTTGTGTTTAACCATGTATATGTGTGACATGAAAGTTCAGAAAATAAATGTGTAATTGTAGAAACATAATTTTACTGATGTCCACAGTTACACGTAATATATTTCTGATATCCTGTGTATGCTCAATGCACATGCTATAGATAATTATTTCTGTGTGTAATTATTTTTCAGCTGTTAATTTTTATATGAAGTGAAACATCAGTGAGAAATGTTTAGCCTTTGCAGGATTAGAACCCAGGCTCACTTGCACTATAACCCTTAACTTACAACTGCAGCCACAAAAACAACTAGGCAACAGCTGTTTATTCTCGCATTCATTTCTATGTATGTGTGCTGACAGCTGTGCAACTCTGCTTAGCATGTTTGCACAGTGGCAAACCACACGATACAATGTATCCATTTTGAAATTGTCTACTGTCTGCTTCCTGTCTGCAGGTGTTCTGGACCCGCAGGTGTTGGGGGAGCTTGATGATCATCGTGCACCACCACTTAGTGGGTTTGCACGATGGTAAGCAAAAGATGCACCAATGTATCCATCTTGAAATTGAGTACTGTCTGCTTCCTGTCTGCAGGTGTTCTGGACCCGCAGGTGTTGTGGGAGCTTGCTGATCATTGTGCACCACCACTTAGTGGGTTTGCACGATGGTAAGCAAAAGATGCACCAATGTATCCATCTTGAAATTAAGGACTGTCTGCTTCCTGTCTGCAGGTGTTCTGGATCTGCATGTGTTGCTGACCATCACACACTGCCGCTTAGTGGGATTGTACGATGGTCAGCAAAAAAGTAACAATGTAGCCTTTTTGACATTTAGAATGTCTGCTTCTTGTGTGGGCTATTAGACCATGTTTGCGTGAAACTTAAGTGATGCACATGTAACAGACAAAGCTCACCTTGTATTATCCTTCTAAGAAGTGTTTATTAGGTTTCATCCTTAAAAGATAAATATGGGACATGAACCATGATTTACCGATGTGTATACCATGTGGTTCATCAGTCATGTTTACCAGTTGTGCTACACACATTTGATTTGCAGGTGTAATTTATGCAGTCTTTATCATAGAAATATGTTACATGAAATTTATTTGATTTATGCATTTCACTGTGTTTGCACTAGGCCATGCTCCATGTAAATCTTAATATTTAAAAAAAAACATTACAAAATAAATTTTAGCATACATTAAATATTTTTACACAAGTATGGATTTGAGCTGTCACACCAATGAAACTACAAAACAGTAAAGGTGTCTTAGTCTTATTGCTCTTTGCCATAGAAACAGCTTTGCTTAAGGAATGCAAATCATTGTCCATACAAGCAAGTCCCATTGCATCCACAGTATTAACAAGACATATAATACTTGTACACTCTCAGTTGTTTGTACATGTGTTAATTTGAGTATTAGTCAGTAGAAACTGAGACATTTATGCTGCTGATTTCCATTTAAAACCTTGATACAATTACTTTACACTTTGTAAGTGTAACCTGGGTGACACACCCACTGCAGGTAAGAGAGTCCAAATTGCTGTAGTGTTTTCCTTCTCCCTACCAGTAATCATGCACAGTTTCAATCCACTGGCAACTAACACTGAAGGAGTCCCTGCACTATGTTTACACCTGGAGACAAAAGTTTGGCATTTAGCAATTCTAATGAGTTCACACCACATTTGGATCTTCACCATGCAGACAGGCCTGAATCTACACTTTTAAAAGGTAACCGTGTAGCTAGGGAACCTGAAAATGAGGAGACTTGTGTATGTGGACAACACAGAAGATGATTGCTATTACTTTGGATTTATCTGCACAGAAGAATTCTGATCGTGATAAGGTATGATTGGATTTTTCAATTACATACTAGATTTGCTCACGTTACCAGGAAATATTTTTATATAAATGCAATAGCAAATGCAATTTTTATCTGTATGCACTTCTTATAAGTTTACTGATGGCATAAACATTTTTGTTAGGGCATTTTACTTTATCAGATGCACAACCTTATTAACTTTCATCACAAGTGTTATTGTTACATGTGTTTATCTTACCCTCTTCTGTGTTATTTCAGTGGAATGTAAATCTCCTATTTTGTCAATAACATGGAGATGTTAGCCTTCTAAGATACATAAGTTACATAGACACCTCTAGGGTGCTGGGCACAGGTAGAGGTGACTGACAGTTGTATAAAAATGACGTTTCTCCTGTAAATGTGTGCACATTTTGTGAGAATGGTTTGGAAAGTACTTATAACAATTAACTGATGTGTTATTCCTTTCTTAGTACAAACTGTCATTTGTCTGTTGTTTTGGTGGTGAGGAAGCCAAGTTCCATTTGTGTGTTGCCACAACCAAAACCTTTTTTTTTTTCTAAAGAGGTTTGCTTTTGTTATTCTTTGTTTTGGATCAAACCTGGGTTTGTGTGCCACATAATCTTTTCTATTTTAATACGTGAAGTTTTGTGTTTCTCCAGTGGGTAATACTTAAAAAATAATATACACACACACACACACACACACACACACATATATATATATATATATATATATATATATATATATATATATATATATAAAAGCAAGACTTTTGTGTACTAGCCTTCTTTTCTGTTTTATGTCACCCAAGGATCCCATTCCCTGCAAACTCCTCTTCAGTGAGTCTGAAAATCATGTAATTGTTCAAACATTTAGGTGACACAATGCCTTTCTGCTTAAGAGAAGACATGGGGATATGTCTGTCAGAATGCAGATTTGGAACCAGATAGTGAATGACGCCAATACCATGGGGGGTGGGGGTTCAGCAAGATGTATGATGAGGAGCATCATAGGGCCACTGATATGATTTTGTCAGTCCAGATAAGAGTAGCTGCAGTGGCCTGTGGACTGCTGTCTATGGGGGTGGGGGGCCTGCTACACAGCCATCACTGACACCAAATGAAGAGTTCCTGTCCACTGTCAGGGATCCAGAGAGCTCAGTGGAAAGTGAACAACAGCATCTGAGCATTTGATTGATGTTGGTGCTGCTGTTTCAGGGAGGACAAGTATGTCCCAGGATGAGCTTACAGGTAAGCTTACATATGTCAGTTCTTAACATTTTCTTGTATAGTAAAATATTGAAAGTAATAGTTCAGTTATTTTAATTTTTTGGGGTGGAGCCTATTCATAGGTAGGTACTAGGCTATCTGCCCAAGGGCCTAAGAAAGCCTAGCCGGCAAGGTTCCCTGGCTTATGCCACCCAAGAAAGTTAATTTCCTGCGCCCCTGTCGAGCAGAGCCGCAGAAGTGATCCCCAGGGTGTATTTCCTATTTCCCATCCACTCATCAAGATTTTTGTTGGAGTGCTAATGAGGAACTTTGCTTGATATAGATGGGTAGCTTGTTCCAGAGTATAGGAAGTCTATGGGACAGGAATCTATCCCTCCAGCATGTCCTGTTTATTGTGGTGACAAGGTTTAGGACCCTAGAGCATGTAGCTCGGAGGAATTGGGATTTCTTTAGGTGTAGCATGTCCAACAGCTCTGACCTAGGAGTAGGCGATATGCTACAGAGTAAAGCTGGAGTTTTTTGAGACGGTTAGTGTAGGGCATCTGTTTGAGGCCAGTAATCCTCTTTGTGAGGTACTTCTGTAGCCTTTCCAGCTGCTGTAGATGTCCTGTGGGGTACATTCCAAAAGGGGCATTGTACTCTATAATGGGATCTGAAGAAGCGTACAGTCCGTACGTGAAAGCGCTCATCTCTTTCCTTGTTTGTACCTAAATAAAGAAGTTTTTGCTGCATTATCGTGGTGGTCTTCATACTGGTGTTCTTCTACGATATTTACTTGTTTTAGTGGTGAGGACCTTTGGAGGCTAGCTGAGATTGTGTTACATACTCTATAATGGGTCTAATGAGTGCCGAGTAGAGGGGAACAATGACCTCTTTTTTCCTGGATGAGAACCCTTTTGTGATGAGGTGTGCCACATAGAAGGATTTCCTGACTACTGTGGCTATGTGATTATCAAAGGAAAGATTACTGTCCACCTGGGTCCCAAGGTCTCTTATCACACATTCGGCATTAAGTAGACTTCCGTTTAAGTGGTAGTTCATGGGTACAGAGTTTTTACCAAAGGGGATGACAATGCACTTTTTGGCACTGAGCTTGAGGCCATGCCTCTGACACCAGGCATCTGTCTCAGTGAGGCCCTTGTGCAGGATGTCCACATCATTTGGGGACTCGACTATGGCTCCTAGTTTGCAGTCATCTGTGAACTTAGTTAGCCAGAGGCTTTCTGTGTTAGCCTGTACTTCAGAGAAGTAGATAGCAAACAGGAGAGTTCCCAGGACTGAACCCTGTTGTACTCCACTTGTCACTGGTTTGAAGTCAGATTTGGAGTCTGCAACTTTTACAGTGTGGGTTCTGTCAGTGCGTCAGTTGGCAACCCATCTTGTGACGTAGGGATTTAGTCCTAGTTTAGCGAGTTCAGCTATAATTCTAGAATGGGAATGGTGTTGAAAGCCTTGGCGCAGTCAAGATAGGCTGTGTGAACCACCTTACCCTCTTCTACGGCTTTGGTGACTGCCTCAAAGAAGTCAATCAGGTTCAGAAGGCATGATCTGTCTTTCACAAACCCGAACTGGGTGGGGTCCAGAGTTTGGAGGTTACCAATATCTTTGTTTAGGAGTTCCATGATGATACGTTCCATGGCCTTGCAGGCCAGGCTTGTCAGGCTAATAGGGCAATAGTTCCCAGGATCAGTGGTGGCTCCCCCTTTGTGGAATGGGATAACTGATGCTGTGCGCCATTCAGTGGGCACAAAGCCTGACGTGAGACTTTGATTGAACATGGTGCTTAAGTGGGGAGCCAGTTCATTCTGAAGTTCGTGTAAAATGCAACCTGGGATGTTGTCTGATCCCATGGATGCTGTGTTTTTGGTTTTAGAGAGTGCAGTTTTTCTACCTGCATAGATGTGATTACAGGGACTCTGCATTCTTCCTATATAGATATGGGCCCTTTAGGGGGTGAGAGGGGGATAAAGTTAGCACTGAACCTATCTGGCAGGATGTTGGCAATATCAGTTGGTTTTGTAATTTTCATGCCATTGTGCTGTAACTCAGAACAGATCTGGGTGTTGCCATTGAGATTCTTGACATAGCTATAGAATGCTTTGTGGTTGCCCTTAGAATCAGTGGCAATTTTGTTTTCATAGCTAGCTTTGGAGGATCTTATAAGGGATCTCAGCTTCTTACTGAGGCTGACCAGGGAGCTCCTCCACTCATGGGATTTTACTCTCTTTTGCAACAGTTTCTTCCTTCTGTTGTAGAGTTTGTTTATGGCAGGGGACCACCAGATTGGCTTCCTTTTTTGGAGGATAGCATCTTGGTTCTGTTTGGGGTAACATGATCCATGCACTCGTTTAAGTGCTTATAGAGTCCATCTGTGTAGGATTCAGCAGTCGTAACTGTATTGTCCATCTGTATGGGGGTCATGAAGTTCACCACTTCTGTCTTAAGAAGCATGAAGTTGGCTTTGGAGAAATTTTTTACTGTGGTTTCCTTAATGGTGGATGGGGACAGGATGTGGATATCTAGGGTGATTAGCTTATGGTGATTAGCTTATGGTCGGATCTGACCAATGAGGAGTTGACTTCAGGTGTAGAACAACAGTCACTCGTGTTGGTAATGACTAGGTCTAGGATATTGTTGCCCCTGGTGGGGGTGTGGATAGGTTGATCCAGGGCATTGGAATTTATGAATTCCAGAAAGCGTTGAGAAAAGTAGTTGGTACATGAGTAGTTTTCTCTTTTAATGGTGGGGCAGTTGAAATTGCCCATTATTAGGGTGTTTGGTTGAACCCTAATATTTTCCAGTATATAAAGAAAGGAGGAGTGGGAATCCTGGGGCATGGTGAGGGATCTGTAGCAAGCTATAATTTGGATTGCAGTTTTGCCCAGAGATAGTTGCACTTGGATAACCTCGGATGCATTATGCTGCGCAACTAGCCTGGAGGTGTGGATATCCTTAATGAATATAGACACACCTCCGCCTTTGGTGTTCTGGTCTAGGATAGATGGCCAAAAAGTGTGGTATGAGTTATAGCCTGGTAATGCAGGGGTGCACTCTAGAGCCTTGAACCAGGTCTCAGTTACTGCACAGATAAAGATGTTCTCCATTTTAAGGAGTACCTAAATTGAAATAAATTTTGAGATTTAGACTTCTAACATTGAGTAGCTTTACCCTCAGTTTTTGCTTGCCTGTTCCTGTTATGGTGGTGAATTTGTCATTTGAACCTTGCCTAAAAAAAGCACTATGGGAGCAGCAAGACCCTTAGCCATTATCCAGAATCCCAGGGGTGACAGGTGCAGGCAATCTCTGGCAAGGCATTGTGGTCTGTCAACCATGTCGTCCCAGGCAGACAGATACTGGATCCCCTTAGAATGACACCATAAGCTTAGCCAATTATTGAAGCCAAACATTTTGTCCTTGTACTGCAGTGTCATTCAGGGTGATGGCAGGATGCTACTCAGGGCTAGGATCATACCTGTCTGGGCTACAAGGTCGGAGAGCTCTTCCATGTCTCTTTTTCATGTAGTCCAGTGAGGTGCGTCTCAGGTCGTTCACACCAACATGGACAATAACAGAGTCATATTTGTACTTGTTGTGAAGTGACCTGAGTGTGTGGGTTATGTGGCGGATCCTGTCACCCAACAGGTAGCTGACTGTAACCTTCTTCTTGTTTAGCCTGGTGAGTGGGACACCAGTGTGCCTGACTATAGAGTCACCTATGACTAGTGTGTTGGGTACGTTGTTTTGTCTTATTGGCTGTGGTTGAGTGGCACACTGAGTCTTGGGCTGTGTCACTGGGTTGTGTTGGGGGTGGTGGTTGCTTGCATTTCTGCTTTGGAGGTATCTGTTGCTTGGGAAGATTATTATTGAGAGCCTCTGCGAATGTTTTTGTATTTCTGTGTGTGGAATTTGGTGGTGTAGGTTTAATGGGACTATGTGATGAGTGTGGTGTGGTGCAAGTGTTTACCTTTTCCTCTTGACTGTCAATTTCAGTCTTTGTTGGAGAGAGCTTTACCTCCAGTTTGGCTAGATAAGTGTATCTCTCATAGGTTGTGGTGTAGGGTGGTAGGAGGAGAGGGTTGTCTGTGTACATGAGGCAATTGCTACGTTGCCCCAAGATGCCCAGATTCATCAGAAAATTTATACTGTTAGCAACACATTCTGGTTCATTACACATAGGCTTTGGATGGATGTGTCAGCCAAGTTTCAGTTAAAAGTATTGTTAATGGACATATAAAGGCAATAAAATTGGTCCCCCATTGTTATTGGAATTATGATGATGGTGTCCTTCTATTTTGCCTAACTTCTTCCAGGTGTGGAGTCATCTGCATAGGGTAATCCAAACATTTTTATTTGAGTACTGATGAGCATTTTACAGAAATATGCATTTATCAATATGTGTGAGGTGGGTGTTAGGAGTGTGTGTTTATTGCTGTACTGTCTGAAATAATGGGACCACTGTTAGTTGTTAGCGTATATTAAATTGTAGTGTAGGCATTAATTTCTTTCCTGTGTTTGTTGCTTATTATCATGGGTTATCCTGACCGTGGAAATGTAGGACCTGATGTCAGAGTATCGGCAGACTCTGATGATGATGGTGGCCAAACAGAGGCACAGTCAGGGGATGCAGAGGTTGAATCTGTCACTGAGGTTGACAATCAGCCATCTCCTGTATTTCCATCAGACACAGCCAGTAGGCCTACGCATATCTATTCCAGTGAGCCCTCATATATTGGATAGGTGGAGAGTGAGACACTTGATCAGGGTAGTGTGGTTACTGCAACTTCAGTGCCTGTTGACTCTGGCTGTAACCAAAGGGTGGGCAAGGTGCCACACAGGAGGGTTGCTCAGAGGAGGCCTGCAGTCCACTGACCTCTGAGGAAATGCTTAGGGCTGTAGATATGGCACAGGGTGACATGTGCAATGGCCTCCAATGTGTTGCCAATTCAATGGAACAGATGAATGACATGTTGGAACAAGTGGTGTCTGTGATGGAACATCTGCTGGGAGGGGGACGGCATCCACTTGGACATGTGTCAGCCACATCATCTGATGTTAGCCAACGTGACTGTGCCCGATCACGTTCCCATATTGGCACTACTTCCACTGCTTCATCAGTGGTTGAGGTGTCCACACCCAGTCATGACAGGCAATGGGGTTGTGGTCCTGGGCATACTCGTGAGGAGATCTCATCTGGCAAACATCAATCACATTCAGCAGCAGTGCCTCTGACTGTGGGCATGGACATGCCAGTGCAACTCCTGGCAGAGCCAGTTCTTGCAGTCAGGGACAACGATGAACTATCACCTCTACCATACATGGCTCACACCTGTCCAACATACCAGGATGTACAGCTAGCACAGAGCTTGGATGTGTTCTTGCAAACACTCATACACACGTTTCACCTTGAGTGCCCATACAGACACAAACATAACATTTACATGGGTCAGTAGTAAGACTTGCAGCTCATTCTGTCTCAGTGACCATTGGCTACTTTATCCAAATGTCTGCCTGTCTGTCTTTCTTACTTGCATGCACTCGCTCCATTTTGATTCAGCCTAGGCTTTCTGCCCACCTCCCCCCAACAGCATCTTCTGTAAATGATCATAACTGTGTCATTTCTTTGATTTTGTATATTTTGGATTCAGGCATGCACAAGTCTTTCATCCACAACACAGGAACACAGCACACAGTAGCAGTAACACCACCAAGCCAGATATCCACACCAAAACTATTTAATTGTATCTAGCACTTCAGCTGAAAAGCCTTCAAGGAGTAAAACAATATACACTAAATGTACTTACCTATACTCAATTCCCATTAAAACAATTGGTAATTAATTATTCAATCACATTAAACTAAATTAAAAACCTCCAATTACACTCTGTGTTTAATCTATTTGGAATCAATGTATCAAATCTCAATATATACACAGATTCTTTGTATAATAATTATTTTTTTTTTATCAGGACACAGTACCCTTTAGCCCCCCAACTTAGCCATCATGAAAAGTTTTAAAGTGTTCAACAACAGACCTTTCTTTTTTCCCTTTATAATATCTCTCACATGTTCTGAGTCTAATTTTAAATGTCCTTTTGCTTTCTCCTATATAAAATTTGTTGCAAGGACACCTTAATGCATATATAATTCCCTATGTCTTACATCCATATTTGCTTTGTATTAAAAAATTTCTTGGCATTAATCCTAGAAAAACTTCATAGTACAAATTTACAGCAAGAGCAGCTACCACAGAGTATAGTACCCATTTATTGTACTCCCACTGATAACCTAACTGTAGGGAAGATACATTTTCCATGGGCCAACATGTCCTTCTTAATGTTTCTCTCTGTCCTATATGAAATACCAGGACTTTTATACAGCACTTCTGAAAAGTCTTTTAAGTTTGTGAAATAACCCCAATAAAATTTTAACTCCACCAATTGTAAACTAAGTAAACTGTATGTAGTAACAAAATAAACCTGTTTTTTTTAACTCTGTGGGATTTTTGAACCAACATTTTGAATATGCATAGTCCTTTCTTTAATTGTGTTGTCCCCATCAAATATGCCTACACAACTTCTCAAAACATTCATATCATATCCTCTTCTTATAAATATGTTAACTGTAGCCGCTAATTTTTTTTTAATGTCTTCATGTCTGTTACCTAACCTACGTAGCCTTAGAAATTCCCCATATAAGACTGACAAGGTATGTGTGGGATGACAACTTTGACCATGTAGATATTGTGCTCCATCTTCAAATTTTCTGTGTACTACCATCCTTATTTTATTTTCCCAGGTCCCATCCAACATAACATCAAGGAATGGAACCATTTTATCTACTCTCAGCTCATTAAATTATAAATTTAATCTGTCTGTAATTGTTGTACAAAATCATCAACTAATTGCCGTACACCCTTCCATAAAAAAAAAAAAATAATTTATGAACCTATAATATCTCACTACATACTGCTGAAAAAATTCTGTCCTATAAATATATTCTCCTTCAAACAGGCCCATAAGAAAGGTTATCATACATGGGGGCAAAGGGTGCCCCCATTACTGCCCCCCCCTGAATCTGATGGTATAAGGTTCCATTGAATTCACAAAAGTTATTCTTCAAACAGAAATAAATCAATTCAGTAACATATTGAGACTGTGGGCTATCCCCTAGATACAAATGTAAAGCCTCCAGCCCAAAACTATGTTGATTACTTGTATATAAACTCTTTACATCTAGGGTAACCCAGTACATATCTGGAGTCCACTGAACATCTGATATTTTGTCCAAAAAATCAAATACATCTTTAATATACGAAAGTAATTGAATAACTTTGGGTAATAAATTTGTATGTAAAAAAAGCCTTGTGAAGAAAATAAGTTTTTGCAGAAACTATTGGATGATCCGAATGTCAATAAGATCTTTGTGGATTTCTGGGAGACAGCAAAAATATGCCATAGTGCATCCTTCACAATCAAAATTTTTCTCCACATCTGTTCGAGAAAAATAACCTAACCTGTAATCTTTATCTAACAATTCTTTATAACTCTTTAGGGCTTACATAAGTCTTTTGTCTGATGCCCAGGGTGCATAGTTGACTGAGTGCTTCATATATCTGTGTTTGTGATACTGTTTTGGGAATTGTACTGCTTTCTTACAGGTTTTTGTAATATGTACATCCCTCTCAACCTCTTAGAGCAACAAAGCTGGGCCAAGTCATATTTAAAAGTGAGACAAAGGCCTGAAAATAGGGACAATTTTTTAAATATTTTGGTCTTAAAAGCTTAGAAAGTTGATAGAATAACAGGTTTTGCATTGCCATATGATTTCTCTGAGGGATATAAAGTCTGAAACTGAAATGTGTGTCATTATTTTCTAATTTCAGTCTGTAATGATTTACCAGTGCAAAACTCTGATGCCAAATGATGAAAATCTGTACATTTAAGAGGTATGAATGTCTGACTCTTTGATGCACAAGGCCTGTTAGTTGATAGAGAACACATGTATTGACACAAGTCAGTGCGGTAACATATAGGTTCATAGGTAGGTACTAGGCTATTGGCCCTAGGGCCTATATAAGCCTAGCAAATGGTACCCTGGCTTTTGCCACTCAAGAAAATTATTTTCCTGTGACCCTGTCAAGCAGAGCCACAGAAGTGATCCTTAGGGTGAATTTCCTATCTCCCATCCAATCATCAAGATTTTTCTTGAAGAGTGCTAATGAGGAGCTTTGTTTGATATAGATAGGTAGTTTGTTCTAGAGTATGGGAAGTCTCTGGGAAAGGAATCTGTCCCTTAAGCATGTTCATATATATTGATGTCATTGCTGTAAAAATCACCCACCTTATACTTACTTACCTTAGCAAGTAACAGTATGCAAGGATATGCCATTCATTTGTGTTCTTAGACATTTATTTTTCTATTCCAGGTTCAACACTTACCTTGGAAGTCCAGAGTTGAAAGAGTTTTAATTTGGGGCTGACTCTGTCTGATGCTAGCAGTACAAAGCCATTACATGGGTAAGTAAAGGTTATGAGCATTGCTTGGCATCACTGTTATTGTATGTATGTGCATAGGATGAATATTTTAGCCCCTTAGGTGGTGAGCATATGTGCTATCTGTTGCCTCTTGGCCAGTGTGAGGGCATATTGTGCACACCTACACCCACTGTGGCTGGCGGTTACCCCTCTGACTCCTCACTTGTGTGTGGCTGTGGTGACCTTGCCAGTGGTGGTGGGATGTATGGCCCTTCCCCTTGGTGTTCCTGCTGAAGCTTTTTTCTCTAAATAATATTGTGAAGCATGGCACAGATGGTGAAAATTTCAGCACATGTACACGGATTGTACTGCAGGGCTCCCCCAGATGTAACTAGGCACTGGAATCGTGACTTCAGCAGACCCAATACACACTTTATGGTATTTCTTGCTTGAGTGTGTGCCTCATTATAGCATTCTTCAGTTGGTGTGTGTGCATTTCTGATGGGGGTCATCAGCCACGGTTCCAGTACATAACCTGCATCACCAGTAAATGACACTGTGGGATATCCCCCTTGAAAACATCTGATACAGTTGAGAGTTGTGCCAGATATGTGAGTTGTGGTAACTGCCTGGGTTGTCAGCACACACATTAAAGATGATTCCCTTAACATTACGCATGACTTGGCAGTTAATGGAGTGGAAGCCTTTTCTATTTATGTACACCCTTCGCTGTTCCCCAGGTGGTGCTTTCATTTTGACATGTGTGCAGTATATGGCACTCAGGACTTCAGGGTAGTGTGCTACAGGGTAGAACTCCTGCATTGTTGCGGCACTGCCCTTAGGTGTATGGAGAAAGTATATGTAGTCATTGGCATATTGTATCATAGCATTCAGAAATTGATGTAGGATCCTGAATGCTGATGCTTGTGACATCCCCCAAGAATGTCATCTATTGGTCTCTGGAAGGTACCTGTAGCTAATATTGTAAGTGCTACACACCTTAGTCTCCACCAGTATTGGTTCCCCTTGGTTTGCCCTTGCTGTCAGTTAAGGATGATAGAGATTGCTGAATTCCTGTAGTGCATCTCTATCCACTCTGTAGTGCTCTACAATTTCCAGCTCATGCAGACCATGAAACGTAAAATGGAGTCTAAACACCCTTCCCCTTTTTAGCTGTGGTCTATTAGCAACAGCATAGAGTCTGGCTTCTTGCACATACGCATGAATAAAAGCAACAGCAGCCCCTAACATTGTTTCCCCGTAGACTAATTTCCGTGGGTGTATTCCAGTAGGTTTTAGAATTTGCATACAAAATCTGCACTGAGTCTACACAATTGCTTTAAAGCTTGTTGAATAGCTCTTCCATATTGGATTAGTTGATTAGCATACAATTCAACTGCTTATGATGTAATTAGCATGTCACAATGTTTACCCTGTTTGCGTGGCTCTACACAGTGTGTAGAGCTGCTTACTGAATACAAAATGGTGCGCTATCATATATTAGACACTTCTGACACTACACGTAATCACCCATTTAGACTTGCTTCACCAGTGAAACTTCTCAAAAATGGATTGAGTCTCTTAAATTATGTGAGATGTTTGCTTCTAAGCATAACTATTTGTTTCTTTCATACAGATCATAGATTTAAAACACAAATGGAAATAGAATTTTAGTATCTAATGACTTAAAGTTACAGTAGACTCTGTCTTATCCAGCCTCTGTTTAACAGGCCATCAAATTTCTGCTGTAGTCCTAGCAAAAGACAACAGAGAAAAAAACACTTCTGCCTATTCTGGCTAAATAATGACAGACATTTGAGTTTTAGACTTCATATTTAGAAAAATACATACCAACACAAATCCTGTTGTTCTAGCTGATTTATAACTTATAAATATTATTTTGTATGCTTTTTCTGATTAACCAGTCATTTGTTTATCCAGCCTAAGGTCCAGTCTATAAGAGGGAGTCTACTGTAAAAATATTATCTTTTTCTATACTCCCTTGTCCCATTTCTGATCATGACTGTCTCACACTCAAGTTACAAATTAACGTTACTAAATAATCTCTATAACCCAAATACCAGCATATATTACTAAAATCAAAGACTGTAAAACATGGCTTCTAGCAGAACTACAGTCCTTTATGGAAGTTAATAGTACTTCTGATAGTAATATAATAATGGTCTTGGATGCCATGAAAGCATATATTTATGGTAAAATGGTCACCTGGTATAAAAACAAACTAATGGAATGGGACACAGAAATGCAAAACATACAATCACGCATTTCAATAATTAAGACCAGATCTACACATTTAACATTAAATGATAAAAAGAAAGTAGATGAACTACACAAAAATATGTAGATATCATAACCCATAAAACTAATTTAGCATTAGAATGGTTGAAAATAAACTCCTATGCAATAACATCAAAACATATGCATAATCTATCAGTGACAGCCAGAATTCAAACTAAGTCTAACAATATCACATTATTACATGAAGGCATCAATAAATCTGATATAGGCGATATTCTTGATGCCTTCATATTTCATTATGATAAACATTATAACTCAAACAATCTAATAAATAAGGGCCTTGATCTTGATACAGAGTTATCTTCTATTAATCTAGAGGTAATTTAAGAGAAACTCAAATTGGATCTTAAAAAACAAATATCTTTATTTAAAGTCAAAAATAAAATTATACATTTTAAACCTAACAAAGCCCCTGGTGCAGATGGTATCATTATAGAAATTTACAAACTATTTTCTTCAACTTTTGTATCTGTGTTGCATAAAACATTGATTGAAGTGCAGATCCATAATATAATACCACCCTCTTGAAGATATTAACTTATTAGTCCTATACTTAAAAATAACAAAGATACACAGCTTTGTAGCTCTTATAGACCCATTTCTGTTTTAAATAATGATTACAAAATGTTCATGTCCATCTTTGTTGACAGAATGAAAGTCCTATTATCAGAATTAATAAACAATGATCAAAGTGGATTAATACACAAGATGCATACTCATGATAATATTAAAAGAATTCTCATATTCATTGAATTTTTAAACAGAGAAAATTATGATGCTTTATTAACTAGTTTAGATATAGAAAGGCCTTTAATTTGGTCAAAGGGGTTATCATTTTGGTGTACTGAATAAATTAGCATTTCCTCAATCTTTCATTTCCATGTTAAAACATGTCTGTAGTAATAACCTAGCCTATGTCAAATTAGGGCCTTTCACTTCAGAATGTATTCCAATAACTAAATGAACCAAGCAAGGTTGCCTGTTATCCCCAATTCTATTTGTTCTTGCAATTTAAGTTTTTGCTTATCTAATAAGAAATAACACAAATATTAAAGGCATAAATACTCATAATCGCTATAATTCTAAAATAGCTCTCTTTGTTGATGATATCTTACTTAGCCCAATTCTGATACAGATTTAAATGAACTAAATTCTACAATTATTTTCAAAGCATATCTGGTCTTTGCTTTAAGAAACAAAAATCTAAATACATCATACTCAATAATAAGCTCCAAAATCAATCTAATAAATATAATATAATTGAAGAACAAACTAGTTATCTGAATTATTTGGGTATAGTTTTACGCAGCTCAATAAATAAAACAATTGAAATTAACTGTGAAAATGTTAGTTCATTAATTAATACTCACACAGATAAATGGAATAATTAATTATTTTTCTCTGAAGACAAACTTCAACTGTTAAAAATGACACTGTTGCCAAAGGTTTTATATATAGCTTTACCACTAAATGTTTCTCCTGGAAATAAATATATATTAAAGTTATAAATAAATTATTAATACAATTTTTATGGTATATTAATAAGAATAGAATTGCACAGTTACATCATGGCAGGACTTGGGACCAAGGGGTATAAAGTTCCCAGACATAGATACATTTATCAGAGCTTCAATATTTAAAGAGGTTAAAAATTGGATTGATCCAAAATATAAATCTAATTGGAAATCCTTACATCTTAGTATTTTACTAAATGAAAATAACTGGCTAACAAAAACTTCTCTATGTAGTCATTCTAATAAATTCCATTACTTTCTGTCATATTGTACAGTACGATATAATAAAATGCACAAAGCTAAATTCTTTAAATCACACCATTACTACTTTTAGGAAGCTTGTTAACTCTTATATAGATGTTAAAATCTGGTTAGATTTATTAATACCTTTTAAAATCACAAAAAAAATCCAGATAAACTACATGCTAATATATTAGGTATATGGGAAACTAAGAATTTATTTGCTGGCAGCATTGTCTGAAAGACTTGAACTCACTGGATATCCAACAAATAATTAATTAATATAATCTGTCATAACAAGATTGGCTAGTATTGCAGAGTATACTAACTTAAAAGACATTTGTAGAATCATTAAAAACTCATCTTTCTCTCAACCTTCTCTAGTATTTATCTATCTGAAATCTTATATAATAACTTTAAAACTTATAACAACACATCATCCAGATTATATAGTATCTTAATAAATTACAAGACCACATTAACCTCTAAACATTGGAATTTCATTATTAAAGGCCTCTATCCTAGTTGCACCCAAGCCGAAAAAGCTAAAATATTATTCTCTGTTAAATATACATCTTGGAGTCAATACTGGAGAATTTATACTTGGAATTCTCCACAGAGCTTTTTTGTCTCCAGATAAAATAGGAAAATGTAATAAAACTGAAAACAACAAATGTTGGAGATTTTTAGAAAAGTGTAAAGCAGACTGGTGTGGCATTTTTATGAATGCACTGAATTAACTCAGTACTGGGAAAATGTTGATAATTAAAGTATTATTTACTGACACCTTTTCATTGACTAAAACTATTGCATTTCTTAATTTGAATGAGGGCTATGCTTCGAATAAAAATAATTCTTATCTCTTATGGATTATCCAAGCTATAGCTAGGGTAATGTATCACTTTAAAGTGGAATTCTGTTACCTCTCCAAGCTTTGAAGACTTCCTGACCTTGTTAAAAGAAGTAATATCCAATAAAACTAGAATTAAAGAGATCAGACTGCATCCAAAGATTTTCCTGAACAATCCTTGGATAAAGGTTTCATTACTCATTGAGACATTCCCAATGGACATTACCTCTTTCTAAATTTATTTTTCCTTCCTTTATATAAATGTTTCTTTAGTTTGACATTTTATGTTCATTTCAGACCTTTGTATATATTGTAAATAGTTACTGTTTTTCATATTTGTATTTATTCTATTATTGGGTATTTTTGTTGTTAAAGAAAATTTTTTTCAATAAATATATTTGTTTTAAAAAAATGGTGCGCTCTTGTGTGCGCATCACACACACAGTTTTAGTGGAATGTGTAGGCTTTATTGACTCTGCACCATGGTTGTGACAGTTAAGGATATGTGGAAGAGACTAAACAAAAGATAATACAAACCTGAGAAATTGGAAGAACTTGCTTATGGATATGGATAGCAAGATGCAAGCGGTAAAAATGTTTTTAGTCCCTTTAGTTTTATACACTGGTCAGGCATATTTTTTATGAACCAGATGAGAAGTTGTGGATACTAATTAATAAAGAGTTGAACGATTTTATTTGAGAGGGGAAGAAGGAAAGCATCGAGTGTGATAAGTTGATCCTCTCATTAGAACAAGGAGGTTTAGGATTACCTGATTTGAAGGAATGTTTTGGAGTTGCACAGTTAAGGCTCTTATACATAACACAAACAGAAAGCTACAGTTCAAAGTGGGAAGGGATGAAGATGAAGCAGGGGGATATTTAAAAAAATAAGGAAAGAATGGAATTTTGGATGCAGATCCTTAAAGATAATAACAGTTATACAGAATATTATATTCATAGAGTAGCAGAAACTATACTAAGAACTATGCCATCATTGCAATGGAGAAAGGAGATTCTGCAACAAGGGATGACTGTAATTTAGGAGTACAGAGAATAGGCAAGAGGGGGCTGGCAAAGGAACTATGGTATTGGGAACAAATAATTAGAAAGTATAAGGTAATAGAATGGGAAGAGGCCAAGAAAGACATTTGGATTGCATGCTAGTGATTGCCTTCCCTATCGGCGATTGATATCAGAGTATAGAGAAAGGGATTGCGGAATTCTAAATGAAAGACCTGCACTGGTTGAGTTTTTTAATTCAATCTAAAACAAAAGCTGCTGTTAAAAGGGATAATTATTAGGCATATAAAATATTTTATAGTAACTATAGGGATCAATCAGAAGAGGTCCAAAAAGATTGGGAAGATAGATTAGATATGCAATTCACAAATAAAACAATAGGGAGGGCTTATGTATGGCTCCCAAATATGCAACAAAATCCTGAAGATTTAGGGCTTTTGCCTGGAAGTATTTGCATAGATACTTTTTTACTCCAAACAGATGGCAAAGAATTTTTCCTCAGGTAGATGGCAAATACTAGAGGTGTAATAGGGAGGAAAAAGGTGTCTGGGAGCATATGTTCTTGGAGTGTAATAAGTTGTAAGACTTTAAAAATTCCCTACAGAATACTCTGTCAGGGATACTGGGTGAGGAAATGGATGTAACTAAGGAAATTATTTTTTTGTGAGTTGGAATGCAGCATTTGAATTGCCTAGACATAGTAAGGCCTTAAGTTTAATTCTGTTGGCTGCCTAGAAAGCAATTACTAGAAAATGGAACTCAAAATCTAAATCAGCTATACTTGAAGTAGTGACTATTGCAAGAGCGAGAAAAGAATAGGAAATGGGATCTTCAGAAAAGGTTAGAAGTAAATTACATAGAACAGAATGGAAATTGTGGGAACAATACATGCAGAAAAATGTTTTAGAGGAGGAATTAGGTTTAAGAGAAGGCAGGAACTAACAGTTTATGTAATGTTTCTTTGATTAATATGATATATACGATGTATAATGATTGTAAATATGAACTTGTTAATATGGTTTGATTACTTTTATATAAATGGAAGTTAGCCTATGTCACAAATGATAATTCAATAAAAGTGTTTAAAGAAAAAAATTGTGAGATGTTAAAACTGAGATTTTAAATGCTCCTCTGGTTAAGGAGGTGGTGTTTATCCCTTCCACTGCAGAAGTCCCTAAGGGTTTTGATGAAAGAAAAAGTTAATTTGAGAGGTTACCCAGATTTTTCAGTCTCCCCCAAATGTAACAAAGGCTTTTCTTTCAGAAAGCAGAACAGATGTACAACATAGAGTTCAGGCAGACAAAATTTAAAAAAATAAATAAATAAAATAAACAGTAGCAGGAAGTGTCTGAGAGGAAAGGAAGAGCCTCTTAGAACCAAGGACTCTCTAAAAAATCATAATGACTATATGACTCCTCCTGATCCCCCCTCCCCAGCAACCCTGTAAATCTATCCTGGAGTTTAGGTATTCATTATCCTTTGTGGCACCAGATAAATTCAGGCAGTTTTATTTTTTAGAATCATTCTGAAAGATTACAGCTGGCATTGGCAAAATGCCCTTCATCATTTTCAAGGGACCCCTCCACATTATTCCAATGAAACAGATGTGCTCCCCCTGTTCTGGATGAGATGCTGTCCCCGAGGGTAATATAACCTGTTCTCAGAACAAAGAGGAAAAAGATTTCAAACAAACATTTTTCTGGTGCCAAAGAAAGAACTTGGAGACCTGTTCTAGATCTTTCTTTTGTAAACCTTAATGTCATAGTTCCAAAGTTCAAAATCCTCTCTCTTTCTCCAGTCTGTTACCTCTCATTCATCCTTCCAAATTTCTAGTAGGTTGGAATTTAAAAGATGTTTGCTGTCACATTCCATCAGCAACAATATCAGGGACTTTTTGAATTTTTCTATATCTGGTTTGCATTTTTAGTTTATAACCTTTTAGATTATCCACAGCCCAAAGACTGTTTACAAAGTGTCTGGTTGCAGGGCATTCACATTTTTTATTTATGTTTTCCCTGATTTTTGCGTACTCCTTCACAGCTTGGGTAGTAAGGTTATTTTCTAGCTTGATATTTCAGGTAAAAGAGAGAAATTATTCCTCATTCCTTCTCAAAGGTTGGTGATTCCAGAATATTTTCAAACAAGACTCTTACATCTGCCGGAGAATATGTCAGTATTCTAAGTCTGATAGCCTGAATTGTTTTCACTATTCCCATGGCCAGGCTTTACTTGAGAAAGATTAATTGGTCTTCAGGTCAGTTTGGACTCAACACCTGCATCCTCTGTCATTTCAAATTGCAGTGCTGGGTTTGTAAAAAGGGATTCATATTGGTGGGTAAATCAGTTGTCTCTCAAGCCAGGTCTTCATTCTCCCAGCCAGCTACCATTCAGTCTATCTTTAACAACAGATAGGGACTTTGCTTGGGGAGCTGTTTCCAAAGGAGCGAAAGTGCAGGGTCTGTGGAACAAACAAGGCAAGTTAAAGCACATGTATGTCAAAATTATGGCTCAAATAAATGCTCTCAAATCTCTGAAACATCTTTGGACTTCATGCTGTATGTTAGTAATCACAGACAGCAGCACAGTGATGAGAAATCAGATCCTACCCCTTTGCAGATTAGCTGTGGTAGCCTGGCATCTAGCAAATCAGATCAGTTTATTCCTGCAAGGATACATATATTCCTTCAGAGCAAAACACTGTGGCAGACGAGCTGAGCAGGACCACAACAGGCCCTCACAAATGGAAGTTATACCTGGGAGTCTTCAGGTATTGATCAATCTCTTTACATTCAGTGTTGCAGTATTCTTTACAGATGGGATTCCCTGCCATGGAAACCCGATGTCCGGCCAGTCTACCAAAGCCTACTGTTGCTTTAAGCTACGTTGAAAATCATCCAAATGTTCCTTGCATAGCATAGGACATAAAGGAGATATTCATGTATCCCATCTACAGAATGTCTTTGCCGTCAGTCTGAAGTTTTGTTTTTACCATCAGTCGGTTTGTCTACGTCCATTTTTTGCCAGCTGTACACATTTTCTGCTACCGGTTACACCTACACCTGTTTGCTGACTCCTAGCAAGTTGCAGATAAATGCCCTGTTGGGGGGTTTATTTTCTTTTTGCCTTTTTTTGTGCCATTTGGGGTTAATGTCATCCAGGAAGGGTAAAGGCCAATGTGGGAAACAAATTCCCCATGAAGACCATCAGGATACGTGTCTTTTTTGCCTAGGAGCTTCTCACAACCATATGGTTTGTTTGATTTGTCAGGCATTCATCCAAAAAACCTTCACAGTAGGCTTTCTTCCCTTTCCTTGAGTCTTGAGAATCAGTGTCTTAAGTTTCTCTACAAAGATACAATGTAAAGAATCTCCAGGCCCAAGGGTCAGATGTTAGGGAAGAAGAAGAAGATTACAAAATGTACAACCAGAATCCTCCACTGTCCAGCCTCTGCCAGGTGTTTCTGCTGAGGTCGTTACAAACCCAAAGGTTTGCCCAGCTGTATTGTCAGATTTCTCTGCCACGACCTGGTTGGAGGATGGTGAGGATCTGACTGGCAGCACGTCCAAAGAGGCTTCACAGGCATCCATTTTGGTCATTCAGGGGGATCCATGGTTGATTTTTTTCCCGAGGGGCCTAGGGGAGTTCCTCAGATTTTAGGTGGGGACGAAGTTCCCACTACGTTTCTCAACTGCCATCCTCGGTTTGATCCTTCTAGGTTTTATAGGGGGGAACATTCCCTTAAAAAAGAAGTAAAAAACTAAACATGTTTCTTTGGCTCCTAGAGATCCACAAAATGAGTGGCAGGCCATTACTTAGGGGCTATTTACTGCTTTAATGTCATTAACCCTCCTCAGGGAGTTTCCATTCCTGCTCCTCCTTGGTCCTCTATTCCCCTCAAAAGGCCTAGAGAACAGGATTCTTCTGAGGAAAAGTAAGATTCTGATGATGACTCCCTGACTTATTCTACTCAAATTCCTTCTCCTTTGGACTGTGGGTCAGAGGAGGAAGAATCCATTTGTCCTGATGTTCCTTTTGAGGAAATCTCCTTTGGGAACATAATCTCTAGGATGATGGAATTTTTTAAGTGGGATTGTGTTCAGGTTACTGATATCCATAAGAGGTACTGTGAGTTGCTGCAGTTGGAATCTCCTAAACCTGTGTCTGTTCCTCCTGTTCTGACTGCTTTGCTGGATGCTTTTTCCAATGCCTGTCATACACCTGAATCTCTGCCTCCTGCTCCCAAGAAACCTGATAGATTTTATAGGGTACCTGAGGATTGTTATTTTTTGTATAAATGTCCTGCTGCTGACATCTCTGTGGTGTCTGTAGCCTCTGATAAGCCATCTCAGTTGCTTCCTTCACCCAAGTTATTACCCTTTGACAAGGACAGTAGGACCATGGAAAGGCTGGGTAAGAGGTTTACACTTCTGCTACCCTGGATTTTAGGCTATTAATTATCAGACCCATATGTCTAGGTATGTGGCTGTTCTTTCTCAGGCCTGTCAACTTATTTCTGATTTTCCAGACTCTGAGGGTAAAGTAAAACTTCTGCTCTTTCCTTGCTAGTAACTTCCTCTCAGGTCATTCATCATTCTATTAAATGTAATTATGATATGGCAGATGCCTCTTCTAGGGCTGCTGTTTTGGTTCATTGATGAGGAGATATTCCTGGCTTAGGCTTCAACCTCTACTTGATGGGGTACGTGTCACTTCACCTAAAACCCATTTCACCTAAACTCATTTCACTGAGACCAAATCACCTAAATTTCATTTCACCTAAAACTCATTTCACCTAAAACTAATTTCACTGACAAGTAGTACAATAAGGCAAGTCAAACGTATATGTCCTTTTCCCCACTGTAGTGTGATCCTGGAACTAGTATACATATTAAGGGGGGTAGCCCCCTACTTATTTTGGTTTTATGTTGTCTGGTTTTGTTGTACATTATTTGGTAAAAGCCAACTAGGTGGGGGGCTATGCACCCCCACACCTCCCCTTAATATATATACTAACACCAGGATCACACTACAGTGGGGAAAAGGACATATACCTTTCAATTGCATTAGAGTACTACTTGTCAGTGAAATGAGTTTTAGGTGAAATGAAATTTAGGTGATTTGGGCTCAGTAAAATGAGTTTAGGTGAAATGGGCTTTAGGGGAAGTGACACGTACCCACCTGATGATATTAAGGCTATCTTGATGGATGCTCCTCTGGATACTAAACTTTTGTTTGAGAAAGCAGCTGCTTGTTTGTTTAAGTCCCTTCAGGATAAAGGTAAGGCTTTACAGAAGCTTAAACATGTTTGTTTCTCCTGTGTCTAAATTTCAGAGAACTACTCCACTAAGCCAGCCTTTGTTCATAGGCAATCTAACCCTTCTACTATAGGTAAAAAGAGTGGCAAACGAGCTCCTCCTGCTAAGGCTACTCAGTTTTCAGGGATTCCAAAGCCTTCCTTTCCTGAAAAACCAGGTGTGTGGTTTGACTATCCATTTCTTCCTAGCCACATTCCTCTTTCTCTTTGCCTTTCTCTTTCTTTTCCTGTTTGACTTCAGATCACTCAGGATTCTTGGGTTTTGTCTGTCATTCATCAGGGGGTACTTCATGGTGTGGAAATTCCGTCCTCCATTTATTGGCATTCCTTAGCCTCCTTGGGAACAACTCCCCCTTTTCTCAGAGGTTTTTCTAGATCTCTTGACTCAGGGTACTATTCAAGAGGTCCCTGTGCCCCAAAGAGGGAAAAGAGTTCAACTGCAGACTGTTTCTAGTGCACAGAAAAAAGGGCACTTGGAGACCTATTCTAGTACTCTCTCATCTAAACACTTTTCTGAAAGTAAAAATAAAAAGAAATGAGCCAAAACATGGCCAGGGTAAAAACTTTAATAACAAGTATAACAGGTTAGCGCTTTCACAAATCAACAACTTGCTTCTTCAGACCAAACTTTTCTGAAAGTGCCTTCATTTCAGATGTTGTCCCTTCAGACTCTGTTTCCTCTCTTGCTGCCTCAGGCCTATATGGTGTCTCTGGATCTCAAAGATGCTTATCTCTATATTCTGATCCATCCTCTTTTCAGAAAGTTTTTGTGTTTCTCTGTTGCTTCCTGGCATTTTTAGTTCTCTGCTTTGCCCTTTGTTTTTTCTGCTGCCCCAAGGGTGTTCACCAAATGCCTTGCTACTCTGATTGCTTTTCGGAGGTTTCAAGGGATCGAAATATTTCCTTACATAGATGGCCTGCTGATTCAGACATCCTCTCTAGAGAGCCTTTTGTAAACTTTTCATTTCGCCAATTGCCTTCTTTAGAGCCTGGTGTTCACCATAAATTTCAAAAAGTCTTCTCTGACTCCTTCTCAGGATCATGTTTTTCTGGGTTGCAGGATTTGGATGGTGCCAATGCTTGCATCCCTGCCTCCTCCAAAAGTCTACACACTCTTTTTTTTTCACACTCTTTTTACCCTGGCTTCCATTACCACCAAGGAGTTTCTGAGAGCTCTGGGTTTTATGGCATCCACCATTCCGATGCCCCCTCTGGCCAAATTTCATATTAGAAAGTTTCAGTGGTTTCTGAAGTCATTGTGGCTTCAACATGCACATCCTCTAGACTTTGTAGTTCCTCTTCTTCCTTGTCTGAAACAGGAACTTTACTGGTGCGATTCAGCAATTGTCTCTGAATCCAGGGATCCCTTTTCACCCCCTCTTTCCTCAGAAATTGTTTGCAGATGCTTCAGACATGGGATAGGTAATGATATTTGGCTCCCTAAAGGTACAAGGAGTGTGGTCACCTCGTTAGCAGAAGGAGCACTTCAGTGTCAAAGAGATAAGAGCTCTTCTGTTAGCCCTTCTGGCCTTTCCTCCTCCTTTCTCTCTGGGGGCCTCTCGAGGTGTTCACAGACAGTGCCACAGTGATGTGGTATATCAACAAACAGGGAGGAACAAGATCTTATCTTCTTTGCCGATTGGCACATCTGGTATGGGATCTTGCTGTCAAGTATCATGTGACTCTTCAGGCAGTTTATATCCATTTCAGTCAGAACACTGTGACACTCTGAGCTGGTCCTTAACTCAGTCCCATGAATGGATGCTTCACAGGGATGTGTTTCTGGACATTATCCACCAAAGGGTTGCTCCTCAAGTGGATCTTTTTGCCTCCCCTCTGAACAGACAACTTTCTCTGTTTTGTGCCAAAGTCCTAGGTCCTGTGGTGTGGAAGATGGACATGCTCTCATTCTCTTGGAAGGGGATGTTTCTTTATGCATTCCCTCCATTTCCACTCATTCCGAAAGTCCTGTTCAAGATTCAACAGGATGCTCCCAAAATCTTGTTGGTGGCTCCCTTTTGGTCAAGACAGCACTGGTTCCCTCTACTTCTGCATTTAGCCAGAGGCAATTATCACAAGTTACCTCAAAGGCTAGATCTACGGACTCAAGACAAGGGTTCTTTCATCCATCCCCACCTGTTCATGCTTCAGCTGACACTGGATGATTGGATTTTGATTCCTCATAGAGACCTTTTTTTCTGATGTCCTGCAGAGGAAATCCTACTTATCCAAATGGCAGAGGTTTTCTATTTGGTGTCTCTCTCATAGCCTGGACCCACTTACTGTGGATGTTCCTTTGGTTTTCTCTTATTTGTGTGACTTGCTCAATTCTGGTTTGGCCTATTCTTCTATTAAACAAACTAAACGCTATGCACATACGGAATGCCCGGCCAAACCATGAACAAATCCAAACACCAAAAGCCAGCATGTAGAGTACAAAAGACACTTGTAGGTTGAATGAACTAAAAGTTTCCTTTATTCAGACCGGTTTTGGCTACCCAGCCTTCTTCAGTGAAGCAAAATCACATACAAATTGCTAGTTGAGCTATATATACCCACCCCCAACCAATGGAAAACATGGTTCATTCCAAAAGAAAACTGAAAAAGTATACAGTACAACAGAAACTGTATACATATATAACACATCAGTATTGATACCTATGTAAGTGAAAACATTATTAAGCAAAATAATAAAAAAATGTAATTACCTATATACAAAATAATATATATATAAATACTCATCTAAGTACATAAACATGCATCCAATACAAAAATGTGTACATTAAAATATTTATATATACATATATTATTAACCAATTGTGGTATTCTGCATATGCCTCAAAACAACATACACTTATATACATCAATGTGTACATAAATAATATGAGCCCAAACATAAGTATATGAATATATTGTATAAATATATACATATATGTATATATATTTTTAATATATTTTATATATTCTTGATGTATGTAACAAATGCTAAACTCAAAAAATAGAAAAATACTCATATACATACGTAAGTTCCTTCAAAGATGGTCATTCAGTCCTGGGGAGAATAATGTCTGAAGGTTGATGATCCAATATTTTTCTTTGTGGTTAAGAATTGTGTGCCAACCCTGTTGATTCCTTCTGTCACCTATTATTTTATCAATAACCATAAACCTGAACTCAGCATTTGGATGTTTAATAGTGTGTCTGAATAGGGCATTGGTTTCCCTCTTATTACGGATGTCACTCCTATGTTCCGACATACTTATCCTAAGTGAACAGGAGGTTTGGCCAACATAAAAAGCTGAGCATTTGCATGTAGCTAAATAAACAATCCGACTGCTACCACAATTTCCGAAAACCCGTAAATCATATACTCTACTAGTATTGGCACTGGTAAATTGTTTTAGTTTGCTTACAAATTGGCATGACCCACAATGTCCACATGGGAACATGCCCAATAATTTGCCCCCAGTCATTGTCATTTGTTGATATACTGCTCCCCCACTCTCCTTATGTTTGAAATGTGAAATGAGAGTACTCAATGTTTTTCCATGTCTGTAGGAGAACTGACATCTGGGACCTAAATGTTTGCTGAGTTCATCATTGGCCAAAAGTATATTCCAATGAGTATCTAATATATCCCTAATAACATTGTGGTTCCGTCCATATGTCCTTACAAACCTAAGAGTTGAACTCTCTTGTATGGCCCTAGGTTCTTTATATTCCAATAAAGTGCTTCTATCCTGAACAATACCCCATTCACTAGCTCTGGCGATATCTGATTCCCTATATCCCCTATCCAAAAACCTTTTGTACAAGTCCCGTCTGGCTTGTTCAAAATCCTGTTCTGAGAAACTGATTCTATTAATACAGATGAATTGTGACTTGGGGATATTGCGGATGGTGTGGTGGGGGTGCATACTGGATGCATGGAGCAGTGTGTTGTACTGCGGATATTTCCTAAAGGTCTTAGTGCTGAGAGTATAATCCTCATTCCTATAAATTGTGACATCCAAAAAACTAATGGTGTCATAGTGTGATGTTAAAGTAAACTCGATACCCCACAGATTGTCATTAAGATATTCCAGAAATTCCTGCAAATATGCCTCATCTGCCCGCCACACCATCCAACAGTCATCTAAATATCTACGCCAGATGTCCATCTCAACTTGATAAAGGTTGTGAAGAGGATCATAGATCATGCATTCCTCAAAATAGGCCATGAAGAGGTCCGCATAAATAGGAGCAAAAGAAGCTCACATAGCAGTACCTTGCAATTGCCAGTAACAATCTCCCTGGAAGTAAAAGAAATTTTTATTCAAGACATGCTCCGCCATACATACTAGTAGTGTGTTGAATCCAGGAGGGTATAAGGCAGCATGTTCCAGCCAGTAATGTAGGGCTTGTAAACCAGCCCAATGGGGAATGCTCATGTATAATGCTTTCACATCCAGGGTGCACATTAGCCAGCCTGATTCCAATTGTGTATTAGATATTATTTGAAGAAATTGTGTGGCATCTTTTATCCTAGCTCTGACCAAAGTCAATAAAGGTTTTAGATATTTGGTTAGAAATGCTGACAATGGTTCGGTCAAAGATCCTATACCTGACACAATGGGTCTGCCAGGAGGCTGAGAAAGTGATTTATGAATTTTGGGAAGTAAATAAAGTATTTGTTTTTGGGGATCCGTAACAGTGAGGTGATTGAGAGTACTGCTATTAATAATACCTTTTTCTGCTGCTTGGTTTAAAAAAGTGTCAATCTTCTTCTTAAATACAGGAGTGGGGTCTATGGCCATTGACATGTAGCATCTAGTGTTACTTAATTTTCCCTTGCCCTCATTCAGGTAATAACCCATATTCATGACAACCACAGCCCCTCCTTTATCAGCTGGTAAGATGACTATATTGTAGTTTTTCCTGAGTTGATCCAATGCAGCCATTTCGGAAGATGAAAGATTCTGACCTAGAATGCATGATTCCCTATGTGGAAAATGTAGGTCCCTAAAGACCGTTTGTAAAAATACAGAAACATGCTTGTTCATAGGTGGTTGGAATCTGGATTTGTGAAACCTGAATTCTTCAGATCTTTGAAGGTTATTATCTGAAAAAAATAGTTTGAGATTAAATCGATGACAAAAAGACAAAACATCAGTAACTATATTATATTCATCAGCAAAGAATCCAGGTACAAATCCAAGTCCTTTATTCAATAATTGAGTTTGTTCATTGGTAAGTGTTACATCAGATAGATTAAGCACATTCTGGCCAACATTGTCAATTATTTCAAAAGTGTCTATAACAGGCCTTCCACTGAGTTTGTTCCTATCCCTATATTGGTGTTTGTGGCCCCCCGCCACTTGGATCTGCATCTAAAGGGTGTGGTACATTAGATTTTTTGTGACTAGGTGACTCCCTGGTACTGACACTGTCATTGTCCGTAAAAGAAGATTCCTCCCCTGATGTGCTTAAATATGAATTGTCTGTCTTCTTTAAAATGGATCTCGGTCGTTTTCTAGATGTATTACTCGTGACAGCTCTATTGATATCTGAGAATCTGACCATTCTTGAAAAGTCAAAAGGACGACCCCTCTTGGTAATCCATGATGTCCCTGTTAAATTTTTTAATCTTCCTATCATGGGTCTGTTTTTCATAGGTAGCCTCCTCTTTAGATAATTTGTTCACAGAAACTGCATACATTGGTAGGGACTCATATTTTTTACAATCCTCACATAGGGTTTTCACCTCAGTTAGATTAGTGTCCACCATCCTTTCATAGTATGATGTTAGAATGTTAACAAACATCATAGAAGCCTGTTGTAGGGCTGAGTTTCACTCCTTAGTCAGTCTATCTTCTGATCTACCCACTAAAGGTTGAAGACTAACTCTAAGGCCCCTAGGTGCTATTTCCCTGTTCATGTATGCTCGGAACAATCTGATATGCCAAATGTTGGCACGTAAATTTTTTAGGCCCCTGCCTAATTTATTGAACACAATGTTACAGCCATTTGAAGGATCAATGTTGGAGCCATTCCGATTATTGCCTGGTGTGATATCTATACCGAAAACTCCAATATCACCCCTATCAGCACATAATCCATGGGGAATGCCCTCCAGATCCATATTGACTTTTTGATTCAAAGATCAATGCTCCTATTATAGGCAAGGGTAGACCTGTACTGAAATAGAGTTGGCTCACTATGAAAAGGAAGTACACAATAGTGTCACAAATTATAATATATGGAAACACCACTGGATTAAAAAAGGATGCCAAAAATTATAACATGTAATGTGTTTAAAAAGTTTTTTAATTCTAAACAGATATCAAAGTACTGACACTGTCGAGTCCATTTAGAGGATTTGCTATACCTTTCCATTCTGGTGGACCAACCTGGATTACGAGTTTGTATTGGTAAAAATATTTTTACATGTGTGGTTTTCCTGCTATTGCTTTCGGATACCGGAGATATTTTTGGATTGTGGACTTACATTGCCACTCTGTTCTTCGTTCGTGAATTCTGCAGGCCTATGGGTGGATTTTTGTGCATTTTATTTTGTTTTTTCTCTCTTTGAATGACTACATGTGCGGTTTGTGGAGTCCAAAGGTACTGTGTTGACTTTTCCATCATTATTAATAATAGGGTCGAATGCAGTTGGTGGCATTAGATTTGTGTTTGGACTGTGCTACCCTACAACATGCAGGATACCTATTCCAATCAAGGTCTCAGCTTGAGGCATGCCAACTTGCATATTGTGGGCCTACAGTATCTAGTGGACTCTACTCTACTTATACATGTTTCTATTTGCAGGCCTACAGGGTGGATTTTTTTGTGCGCTTTAATTTGATTTTCCTTTTTTTGAATGACTGCATATGCGGTTTGTGGAATCTAAAGGTACTGTGTTGACTTTTCAATCATTATTTATAGTATAGTTGAACGTGAACATGTTTACTATCATTGAGGGTAGTTGGTGACGTTAGATTCGTGTTTGGACTGTGCCATTTTACGACACGCAGGATACTTATTCCAGTCAAGGTCTTAGCTCAGGCACGCCAACTTGCATATCATGGGCCTATAATATCCAGTGGACTCTACTCTACTCATATATGTTTCTATTTTTCATTTAAAACAATTTGGACTTTATGTGGTTACAATTAAATTATTATAATCATTTGTCTACCAGCAGGTAGGCTGAATTGATTGTTTACAAATGCAGGATTGCTAGACCTATAGAATTGCTGGTCATTCCAGCAATGGGGGAACAACTGTGAAGACATAACATCTGTATTATCATTTAAGTCAGGTTTTGTGTACAAATGGGAACAACATGATTTTATAGAATACAACTCGTTGGTATATTTCTAGTATAGGGATTACTATACATGTATGATAGGTTGAGCTTACAGTCAGAAGAGTGCTTATTCATATTAGTGGGACTTACAGTGATTTGTGAGGCATATTTATATGTTCCGATCATCTCAGAATATATGTTACAGTGGTTTTGATATAGTTTATTCACTCACATGCAAACTGTGTTTTTTTGTTATATGCAGGGCAAGTGGATTGCCCACAACTATGAGCAGATGAATATATACTTGAAATAACCATATTTTTTCAGACATATTAGACATTATTTTTATATCAAGATGTCAGAAT
This sequence comes from Protopterus annectens, assembly GCF_019279795.1. Lineage (NCBI taxonomy): Eukaryota > Metazoa > Chordata > Ceratodontiformes > Protopteridae > Protopterus > Protopterus annectens. Next base: position 627,751,852 of record NC_056737.1, on the reverse strand, counting down.
AGGATATAAGCATCTAGGGAAACATTGGTGACAGATTTGAAATTTTGGAGAGGGCCTTTCTTACATTGGGTAGGATTATATGATATATATACTGGAAAACAACTGAGTTTGGAATTATATTTGAATAGTTCCAGGAACAAGAAATGGGTTGGTATCCATTTTAAATGAAAATAGGGGACAGGTTTTGACCTTTTGAAGGGTTTTCCTACATTGGGTCGAACCACGTGGCCTACTAACTTGAATATTAAGGTTGGAACAAACATATGCATGGTACTAGGATCTATACGGACACTAGATATTATGTGGCTTTCTACATTTATGTAAGCATCCCACTAAGGAATCTTTTTTAAGTTTATACTAACTGATTCCAAACCTTTTTTCATCAATAAATATTGGACAGCATGTAACCATGTAAGATAAATAATTATACTAACACTTGTTCATAACGTTTTTTGGACAATTTTACACAGATATTTTTATGAATGTCCCTTGTAAATATAATATTTGATGGGTTTATCCAACATTAATGATATGGACATATGTTAGAACATCAAGTATATTAGGGTAGTGGCCAAATAAATACTTATGTGACTTTGATATTGCCTAAAATTTGCTGTACGGACCTAGAATTAGATAGTCAAAATCTCTTATTCCAAGTGCTATCAATAATATTCATTTTTTGATGTATTATTTTTTCAAATAGTGATGTCATCTTGAATAACCGGCTGTTTTGTAGTCAGTCTTTTGAGTCTACACTAATCATACTTTTGGGTATGTGAATTGATACATTGATCTAGGTCATCTCTACTTTTTGGCCACTATAAACAGGAATCCTTTGTGATGACTCTTTGATATCTGTTTAGAATTAAAAAAATTTTTAAACACATTACATATTATAATTTTTGGCATCCTTTGGTAGTCCATTGGTGTTTCCATATATTATAATTTGTGACACTATTGTGTACTTCCTTTTCATAGTGCACCAACTATATTTCAGTACAGGCCTACCCTTGCCTATAATAGGAGCATTGATCTTTAAATCAAATAGTCAGTATGGATCTAGAGAGCATTCTCAATGGATTATGTGCCGATAGGGATGATATTGGAGTTTTTGGTATAGATATCACACCAGGCAATAATCAGAATAGCTCCAACATTGATCTTTCAAATGGATGTAACATTGTGTTCAATAAATTAAGCAGGGGCCTAAAAAATGTACGTGCCAACATTTGGCATCTCAGATTGTTCCAAGCATACATGAACAGGGAAATAGCACCTGGGGCCTTAGAGTTCGTCTTCAACCTTTAGTGGGTAGATCGGAAGATAGACTGACTAAGGAGTGGAACTCAGCCCTACAACAGGCTTCTATGATGTTTGTTAACATTCTAACATCGTACTATGAAAGGATGGTGGACACTAATCTAACTGAGGTGAAAACCCTATGTGAGGATTGTAAAAAATATGAGTCCCTACCAATGAATGCAGTTTCTGTGAACAAATTATCTAAAGAGTTGGCTACCTATGAAAAACAGACCCGTGATAGGAAGATTAAAAAATTTAACAGGGACATCATGGATTACCAGAGGGGTCGTCCTTTTGACTTTTCAAGAACGGTCATATTCTCAGATACCACTAGAGTTGTCACGAGTAATACATCTAGAAAAAGACTGAGATCCATTTTAAAGAAGACAGACAATTAATATTTAAGCACATCAGGGGAGGAATCCTCTTTTATGGACAATGACAGTGTCAGTACCAGGGAGTCACCTAGTCGCAAAAAATCTAATGTACCACACCCTTTAGATCCAGATCCAAGCGGCGGGGGGGCCGCAAACACCAACATAGGGATAGGAACAAACTCAGTGGAAGGCCTGTTACAGACACTTTTGAAATAATTGACAATGTTAGTCAGAATGTGCTTAATCTATCTGATGTAACACTTACCAATGAACAAACTCAACTATTGAATAAAAGCCTTGGATTTGTACCTGGATTTTTTGCTGATGAGTATAATATAGTTACTGATGTTTTGTCTTTTTGTTGTCGACTTAATCTCAAGCTATTTTTTTCAGATAATAACTCTCAAAGATCTGAAGAATTCAGGTTTCACAAATCCGGAATCCAACCACCTATGAACAAGCATGTTTCTGCATTTTTACAAACGGTCCTTAGGGACCTACATTTTCCACATAGGGAATCATGCATTCTAGGTCAGAATCTTTCATCTTCCAAAATGGCTGCATTGGATCAACTCAGGAAAAACTACAATATAGTCATCTTACCAGCTGATAAAGGAGGGGCTGTGGTTGTCATGAATATGGGTTATTACCTGAATGAGGGCAAGGGAAAATTAAGTAACACTAGATGCTACATGTCAATGGCCATAGACCCCACTCCTGTATTTAAGAAGGAGATTGACACTTTTTTAAACCAAGCAGCAGAAAAAGGTATTATTAATAGCAGTACTTTCAATCACCTCACTGTTACTGATCCCCAAAAACAAATACTTTATTTACTTCCCAAAATTCATAAATCACTTTCTCAGCCTCCTGGCAGACCCATTGTGTTGGGTATAGGATCTTTGACTGAACCATTGTCAGCATTTCTAACCAGATATCTAAAACCTTTACTGACTTCGGTCAGAGCTAGGATAAAAGACACCACACAATTTCTTCAAATAATATCTAATACACAATTGGAACCAGGGTGGCTAATGTGCACCCTGGATGTGAAAGCATTATACATGAGCATTCCCCACTGGGCTGGTTAAAAGCCCTACATTACTGGCTGGAACATGCTGCCTTATACCCTCCTGGATTCAACACACTACTAGTATGTATGGCGGAGCATGTCTTGAATATAAATGTCTTTTACTTCCAGGGCGATTGTTACTGGCAATTGCAAGGTACTGCTATGGGAATTTCTTTTGCTCCCATTTATGCGGACCTCTTCATGGCCTATTTTGAGGAATGCATGATCTATGATCCTCTTCACAACCTTTATCAAGATGAGATGGACATCTGGAGTAGATATTTGGATGACTGTTGGATGGTGTGGCAGGCAGATGAGGCATATTTGCAGGAATTTCTGGAATATCTTAATGACAATTTGTGGGGTATCGAGTTTACTTTAACATCACACTATGACACCATTAGTTTTTTGGATGTCACAATTTATAGGAATGAGGATTATACTCTCAGCACTAAGACCTTTAGGAAATATCCGCAGTACAACACACTGCTCCATGCGTCCAGTATGCACCTAGCCACACCATCCGCAATATCCCCAAGTCACAATTCATGCATATTAAAAGAATCAGTTCCTCAGAACAGGATTTTGAACAAGCCAGATGGGACTTGTACAAAAGGTTTTTGGATAGGGGATATAGGGAATCAGATATCGCCAGAGCTAGTGAATGGAATATTGCTCAGGATAGAAGCACTTTATTGGAATATAAAGAACCTAGGTCCACACAAGAGAGTTCAACTCTTAGGTTTGTAATGACATATGGACGCAACCACAATGTTATTAGGGATATATTAGATACCCATTGGAATATACTTTTGGCCAATGATGAACTCAGCAAACATTTAGGTCCCAGATGTCAGTTCTCCTACAGATGTGGAAAAACATTGAGTGCTCTCTTTTCATATTTCAAACATAAGGAGAGTGGGGGTGCAGTATATCAACAAATGACAATGACTGGGGACAAATTATTGGGCATGTTCCCATGTGGACATTGTGGGTCATGCCAATTCGTAAGCAAACTAAAACAATTCACCTGTGCCAATACTAGTAGAGTATATGATTTATGGGTTTTTGGAAATTGTGGTAGTAGTTGGATTGTTTATTTAGCTACATGCAAATGCTCAGCTTTTTATGTTGACCAAACCTCCTGTTCACTTAGGATAAGTATGTCGGAACATAGGAGTTACATCCGTAATAACAGGGAAACCAATGCCCTATTCAGACACACTATTAAACATCCAAAATGAGTTCAGATTTATGGTTATTGATAAAATAATAGGTGACAGAAGTAATCAACAGGGTTGGCACACAATTCTTAACCACAAAGAAAGATATTGGATCATCAACCTTGGGGCATTATTCTCCCCTGGACTTAATGACCATCTTTGAAGGAACTTACGTATGTATATGATTATTTTTCTATTTTTTGAGTGTAGCATTTGTTACATACATCAAGAATATATAAAAATATATTAAAAATATATATACATATATGTATATATTTATACAATATATTCATATACTTATGTTTGGGCTCATGTTATTTATGTACACATTGATGTATATAAGTGTATGTTGTTTTGAGGCATATGCAGAATACCACAATTGGTTAATAATATGTGTATATACAAATATTTTAATGTGCACATTTTTGTATTGGATGCATGTTTATGTACTTAGATGAGTATTTATATATATATTATTTTGTATATAGGTTAATTAAAATTTATTATTTTTTATTATTTTGCTTAATAATGTTTTCACTTACATAGGTATCAATACTGATGTGTTATATATGTATACAGTTTCTGTTGTACTGTATACTTTTTCAGTTTTCTTTTGGATTGAACCATGTTTTCCATTGGTTGGGGGTGGGTATATATAGCTCAACTAGCAATTTGTATGTGATTTTGCTTCACTGAAGAAGGCTGGGTAGCCGAAACCGGTCTGAATAAAGGAAACTTTTAGTTCATTCAACCTACAAGTGTATTTTGTACTCTACATGCTGGCCTTTGCTAGTCTTCTATTAAGGCACACTTATCAGCAATCTGTGCTTGTCTGCATTCTCCTCCTCCTTTAGCGTCTCAATTTGAAGTTTAAAGGTGTCCTTAATGTTAGATCTCTCAGGAAGCTTTTTCCTTCTCCCTGGAATCCTTGTTTTGGAGAAGTTGACATGTTCCTTTTGAGCCTGCTGATTCAGCTTTCCTTGCAACATTGTTCTTGGAAGACTGATTTTGTGTTAGCTGTTACTTCTGCCAGATGAGTGTCTGAGTTGCAAGCCCCTATGGCTTGTCATCCTTTGTTAAACTTTCAAGAGGACAGGGTGTCCTTGCACACTAATCCTCCTTTGATGCTTAAGGTGGTTAATGAGCTATCACGTAATCAGTCTATTAATCTGTCTACTTTTTCCCCTTCTTCACAATCTGACAGTGAGAGGGTGCTACATACTTTGGACATGCATAAGCAACTCAGAGTTTATTTGGATAAGACTAAAGTTATTAGAAAACCTGATCAGTTGTTTATTTTCATTCTAGAACTTTGAGACTAGCTGTAGCCAAACAAACTATTTCTTCTAGGATTTCTAAGGCTATTTCCTTTTGTTACACTTTTCATGGCAAGAGCCTTTCTTCTTCAATTAAGGCTCATTCTACTACAGTATTTTATTCATGTTGAGTCCGGTCAGTCTGTTTACAATTTACTCATTCTACTAGAGCTGTGGCTTCTTCTGTGGTGCTTTTTTTAAGGGCTTAGATACTAATTCTATTCTTGAAGCAGCTCCCTGGACTTCTGTGCATACTTCTCCAAGCACAAGTTGGATGGTATCTCTAGAGCTAGGGCTGGTTCTGCTAATGCTGTTCTTCATGACTTTTTAGGGGACTCATCAACTTCTTCCTCTTCTAAAGTTTCTTGAGCTTTGGCACTCTCCCATCTGTGAAGAATACTGCAGCAGTGAATGTAAGGACACAGTACAGCTGTGTAAAATCTTGCCATAATGGTAGATGTCCTTGCCTTTAGTGCTGCAGTATTTGCTCCCTCCCTCCATCCCCCTAGACCTTTGCCTTTCTGGATGTACAGTCTACCTCTTGGGTTCCTTGCACTGGTGTTTCTACTGGGGCTATCAGTTCTGTAGATGGTACAGGCAAAAAGCAAAAAACAAAGACCGCTGACTAAGAGTGTGGAGTAATGCAGGGACAAAATTCTATAGACAAAGTACTTCAAACTTCCACAACAGAATAATATAAAATATATATTTATTGATGAAAAGATGAGCGCTTTTGCAGTAAAACAAAACCGCTTCTTCAGACCCAGGGTCTGAAGAAGCGGTTTTGTTCTACCGCAAAAGCATTAATCTTTTCATCAATAAATATATATTTTATATTATTCAGTCATGGCAGTTTGGAGTACTTTGTCTATAAAATTCTGTAGGTATGCCTGAATGTCACCTTTATTCCCTACGCTACACAAGAAGTGTTTGGGTGACATTCGGCATTCCTTAAGGCAACAGTAGGCTTTGGTAGACTGGCCAGATGCTGGGCTTCCATTGCAGGGAATCCATCTGTGATGACTACTGCAGCAGTGAAGGCAGGGACATCTACTGTTATGGTAAGATTTTACACAGCTATACTGTCTGTGGGGAACTCCTCAAGTACATCTGTTTGCCTCCAGTCAAAACAAGCAGTTAAAATAATTCTAGTCCAGGACTCGTTGCAGACTAGACTGAAATACAGATTACTTTTTATTCCCATGGATGGAAATGTTTCTGTATGCCTTTCCAGTGATAACCAGAATTATTCTCAAGACTCTGACGGACTCCAAAAATAATCGTGATGACCTTTTGGCCCTGGCAGTCATGGATCTCCCTGCCTTTGAAAATGACCAAAGACAATTACGACAAGCTTTCTCACAGAATGGATGTACTAACATGGGATATGGTGAGTTTGATACACCCCAATGTTCAGCATTTTTAGCTGACCACCTGGATGATAGCATTTTAATATCTTTTATGCACCCCCCACCTGAGCAAGTATAGCAGATATTAAAGGAGAGAAAGAAACCTGCTACTAGCAAATCATATATGGGTAAGTAGAAAAGATTTTCTAGTGGGTGCCAAGCTAAGAACATAGACCCTTTTAAGGCTCAGATTCCTGTGATTCTTCAGTGTGTGTGTGTGTGTGTGTGTGTGTGTGTGTGTGTGTGTGTGTGTGTGTGTGTGTGTGTGAGTGAGTTATCCTCTGGCCATTCTTATTCTATCAAGCTTCATTTCTTGACTATTTCTGATAGTCTGCCCATGCATCCCCCTTCTACCCTACCTCTTGTGAAACAGTTTTTCACACATCCACCCACCCAGTAGACTCCTGCTTGGGATCTTAATGTTATGTTAGAAGAAAACATGCACCGTTGTTTCCTTTTGAACCTGCTCATGAGACTGGTTTGAAGTTATTATTTTGGAAAACATGTTATTTGTTGCTCTGACTGCTGCAAGAAGAGTATCTGAGTTGCAAGATGGTATGGTGAATCATACCTATAATTTCTTTTTCTTAAAACAATTTTATTGATTTTAAAGAAGTAAATATAACAATTACATGTTCTTTTAACATAAGGATATTTACAATTCAAAAAGTGTTCACATAAGCATTCACATAATGTTTAACAAATAAAGTGAAATTACTAAAACTATATGCAAAGTCATCCATTGAATATCATTAAGTTGTCTAGTATTTGATTAGTTCATATATGTAACACGTAGAGAGGTTGAAATTTGATTTATATGATATCATTGTCAATCTCTTTTCAACAAATTCTGTAGATTAACCCATATTATTATTAGTTATAAGTTTTTCTAGATGTTCTAGATGTCATATTTGCAATCTGCAATTGACAAACTTCCATTAGAATTTTCTTAAAATCATTATAGAAAGGAGGGAATTCAGATATCCAGTTTCTTGTTATAGTTTTCCTGACTACAGCCATTACTGCCCAAAGTAAGAAATGTTTAACTTTTTTTACACAACCAGGTAAGGGTGCATTGAAGAGTACTAATGATTTGGTCAAAATAAAATTATCTATGAATATTGCTTGTAGGAGTTCTTTAATGTTTTCCCAAAATACACTTAAAGCAGGGCAGTCATAAAACATATGGTTCCAGTCAATGTTTGTGTTAGACTTACATCTGTTGCAAATATTTAGTTTACCATTAATTTTGTTCATTAGTTGAGGAGTGTAGAAAGATCTATATAAAAATTTCCAGGAATATATTTTCCATTTAAGTGAAAGTGTTTTCCCTGCAGATTCTAATATATTTGTTTTATCTAGATCCCTTGGAAGTGTGTTATTAACTGTATAAAAATGGTTCCAGAAATTAGCAGGACAACAATATGTTTCTTCTCTGATAAGTCTGTATATAAATGCCATGTTGTCTGAATAAGTTTGTTTATGATGAATAACTGAATTAAAGAAATCTAGCAGTATACTAGTGACCTTTTTATTAGCAGAAGTCATTGGGTTCATCTTATTTTGTAAGAATAGTCTGAGGGATTGTATGTTAGGCCATAGGGAGTTGTCTAACTGATATTCACTTATTATTTGATCTACATCTTTCACTCTATCATCTGTAATAAGTTGAAACCAATACAAAAGACCTTTTTGTTTAAGCAAGGTCATTTTATCTATATCTGAGGATTGTAAGGATTCTTAAGTAAAGGCTATCAGGAAAATTGTTAAAAAAAGTTCCTTGTACTTAGTGTGTTTAAATATAAAGTTTCTAAAATTTATTAGTATGTTGTGTAAGTAGCTAAATGAATGTTTGTGTATGCTGTGTAACATGAAGTAATATTTAAGTATCCATAATATTGGGTTATTTATAAATTCTAATTTGTATGCCTGTGGTTTCGATATTAATAGCATAGCTGAGGATTCCCAGAATATTTTCCATGTGGCCTGATATGGTGTATCCAAAAGTTGTGCTATGGACCTAATAATAGTTGCATTAGAATAAAGGTTCAAATCAGGAAAGACTATGCCCCCTTTTTTCCAACTATAAAGGTGATGTTTAAGTGCTATTCTAGGTTTCCTGGGAAACAAAAAAAACTTTAATAACATAGATTTGATCTTATTAATGAAAACTTTACTGGGAAGTATTAAAATAGATTGTATAATATAGAGAATTTTAGGAAGGATTATCATTTTAATGATAGTTAACCTTTCCTCAGTTGTAAATATAATTGTATTCCATTTTGCTAATAAAGTTTGAATATTTCCATAACATCTATTATAATTTAATTATGTGATTAACTTAATATCTTTAGCAAGAATGATGCCTAAATATGTAATTTGATCTGTGATGTATTTGTTAGTGTCTTTGTTAATGTTTCTCTTATTATTGTTGTTTAAATAGATAGGGAGGATCTTATTTTTATTATCATTGAATGTCAGTCCAGATATAAACTGAAATGTGTTAACAGCTTCAAATAAGGCTGTTATGGAAGAATTATCTCCTTTAGTAGTGATGAGCACATCATCAGCAAATAGCTGAATTTTAGAAGTTATTTTGTCACTAATTTCCAAACCTTCTATGTTTTTATTTCCTTGTATATCGTTAGCCCACGGTTCCATTATGAGAGTAAACAATAAGGGAGATAAGGGACAGCCTTGTTTTGTTCCTTTAGTGATGGGTATTTGAGTTGATGTGTATGATCCAATTTTGATATAAGCCAGAGTGTCTTTATAAAGATGTAATAGTAAATTAATAAAATTATCTGAAAAGTTTAAACACTGTAATAATGTGAATAGATAATCCCAATGATTTGAATCGAATGCTGAGTTAATGTCAAGACTAACCAGAGACATTTTTTTTCTTTCTGTGTGAATAATCAATTAAAATAAGAGACTGTTTGATGTTATCATATGTACTTCTATTAGTTACAAAACCTGTTTGGTCATCATTAACTGGGGTAAGAATTTTTTTAGTCTATCAGCATAGATGCTCATAAACATTTTGTAATCAATATTTAAAAGAGTTATGGGCCTATATGACATACATAATTTAGTGTTCTTACTAGATTTAAAAATGGGCAAAATAAAAGTATATTTCCAGGATATGGGCAAAATAATGTCATTCTGGGCTTTATGGAATATATTATGTAGTAAAGAAATAGCTGTTTTAGGCATGATTTTATACAATTCAGGTATGATACCATCATTGCCCGGTGCTTTGTTCTGTTTAAGTCTGTTAATTTGAGTTTATATGTCCGGTAAAGATATCTGTTTATCTATGATTTCTGACTGTTGTTTGTTGAGTGTGACATACAGGTTTTTTTAATGTATTGTTTTATCTTATCTAATGGTTGAATGATCTGAGATGTTTGATTTATCTTGTGAAAATGATGTCTAAATTCATCAATTATGGCATGTATATTATAAACCTTTTTCTTTTTTCTAGACAAATATATTTCTTTAATATGATTATGTTTGTTGATTCTTTTTGTTTTATTTGCAAGATTAGTTAAATGTTTCGGGTTTATTGAATAGGCTAGGAATTTAAATTTCTCTAAGGAAATCATAGTCTTATGATGTAAGATTGCACTATATTCTTCCTTAGTTTTATTTATTTCATCTCTAATAGTTTTAGATGCGGACTTGTCATTAATTTTAAGATCTCAAGGAACCAATACGACCAATGAAAAAACGAAAGTTTATTGTACAAGAACAAGACTCAAATCCAATAAATCACACAGTCCATTAAGCGCTTTCATCTCCTGCCACAGGAGACTTCATCAGAATAACGTTTTCCACATTAAAAGCTCTTTTATAAATTCTCCTTTTGAATCAACAAATAAAAATCCTTTGTACCAATTGCCTATTAACTTTTTAAAGTCACAGGTTAAAGGGTCGTTTTATACAACCACCCTGAATTACTACAACATTAAAAAGTATTATATATATATGTGGGTATGCATAAATAAAACTCACATATTTCATAATATTAAGAAAACACATATTTCATTGTTTTTTTTCAAAAAATGAAAAAATCAAACCACAATCTTCCTATTTAAAAAGTGCCAGTGCCTGTTTCCATCAAAGAGACCAGGTATATATATATATATATATATATATATATATATATATATATATATATATATATATATATTCGACCATTCATAATATTTAAAAATCCTATTAATGCAACACAAGTTTATATACTAATTAATGTTACTAGTGTAATTGTAATTTATAAAAGAGCTTTTAATGTGGAAAATGTTATTCTGATGAAGTCTCCCGTGGCAGGAGACGAAAGCGCTTAATGGACTGTGTGATTTATTGGATTTGAGTCTTGTTCTTGTACAATAAACTTTCGTTTTTTCATTGGTCGTATTGGTTCCTTGAGATATAGGACAACCTTTATGGTGCCGGATTATGTGTTTTTGAAGTCTTTCTTCGGTGTGCTGTTTGTTTACCATTAATTTTAAGATGTAATCTATCTAATTTGTCTTGTATTTCTTTAAGTCTTCATCCCAGGACTTCCTTTTGTTATAATATCATTTATTTATTTGTCTGTATAAGTAAGCTTTTAATGCATCCCATACATTAATGTTATGAGAGTTGGATGTTTGACTGAATTTTATAAAATTTTGTGTTTCTTCTTCAAAAAATGTTTGAAATTCTTTTAATTGAGTTATATATGCAGGTATTCTTCTTATATGAGACATGGGGGTGTCATTTAAATAAAGCTCAAATATAATTATATTATGATCTGAAATAGGGCAAGACACAATCTTGGTGTTTTTTTAAATCATTTATTATTTGTGTGGATATGATTACCCTATCTATTCTAGAGTATGATTTGAATATATTAGAATAGAATGTAAATTGAGGTGAGCTCAGGTCTTTGTAGTCATGAATATCTTTTAGATGATATGTATCCATGAATTGTATTAGTTGTTTAGCTTGTGAGGATATTTTCCTTTTTCCTGAAGTGCTAGAGTCCTTTTCATTTAAAACACAGTTAAAATCCCCTGCCATACTATTGCCCGCAGATTGAGATACAGTTTGGTTCAGTTGTTGTTTAATAGTACTGGTTCGATACCCGGTAACCAAAGTAAACATTTTTGTATTCATTTTAATTGTCACCAAGCACAACATCCCTTTATCATCTTGATAATTATAGGTAAAGGAAGAGTTTTATTCCAGAGAGTTGTTACCCCTCTTTTCTTTTTAGAATGTTCAGAACTGGCAATGACTATATACTTATTAATATTTAAAAAGTTGATATTTTCTTTTAAAAGATGTGTTTCTTGTAGAAATATTATGTTTGGTTTGTGTATATTTAAGTATTTAAGTAAATTTCCTCTTTTAATAGGGTTATTCAGACCATTTATGTTGATTGATAAACCCTTTAGTGAAGTCATAATATTTCTATAAATGAGTAAGAAATTCTTGTGATTTGTGTGTTATCTTAATTATGTTTTATATAATCCTCTCCAAAATATTTGTTATGTAAATTATAGTCTTTGTCTGTTACCACATGTTATACTGTATGTGTTATACAATTCTTGCAACTTATAATTATATGCATTTGAATTAAGATGGATGTCAGGAAGAACTTATTAAGAAAATTGAATGTAGTGTAAATGTAATAAAAAAATGGGGTAGCTACCCACCTGGAGTTATAAACTCCTTGTCCCAGTAACATCTGTCACTCGTATCAAACCCCTACCCAGCAGCAGCAAAAAAACAGTCTCCACTGTATATAAATGTGAGATAGGTAAAATAATAACTCTATATATATTTACATATTCATTAAAACAAGTTGAACAGATCTGTAATCAGTGTAACTCATCTGATATTACTTGTAACAAAATGTCATTTGGAATAAACCTCTATCTGTAGCAACTAAACATAACCTTCACTATATATGAATGTTCAACATTCAAAATATTAACTCTATATATGATTGCATATTCATTAACACAGGTAAGGCATAGTTATAATCAATGTAACTCATCAAGTATTGCTTAAACTATTTCATCATTCAGAAATGACATTTAAACAACAGCAACAGAACATATCTTCTTTGTATATAAAAATTAAACAGATTAAATAATAACTTCATATGTGATTATAAAAAACTGTCTTTCGGCTTTTCCCGGTTAGGGGTCGCCACAGCAGAAATCCGGTCCACTAATGATTGGCAGTAGAGTTTTACATGCTGGCTTGCCGGGCCTAACGCACAACCTTCAGCGAAGGAATGCCCATTCACGCATGTCGACACACAGAAGATGCTCTAACTGAGAATCGAACGTGCAACGTCTAACTGTGAGGCGACAACACTACCGCAGCACCACCACCGCAGTACAACTTCATATGTGATTATATATACCTTAAAATTGGTCTGAAATCTATGAAAGCAGCATTCTAATATAGAAGCCTGTCAACTGAAGTTACTACTAGCCATTTAACACATATGCTATATGTTGATGTAATATGTAAAACAAATCAATATGAGTATCATTAGAGTGAAAGGTCAGGTGACACCTTAAGCACTTGTGATAGAAAATGCCATCATGCATTAAGTGAGCTTATTTTAACCCATATTATTTTCTATCTAGCCATCAGCCTCTGAATGGAAAATCAATTGTAATTTGTAATAAGATTAGTTTATCCTGTTAAATAAGGCACAACAATATAAATAACATGGGATACATTAATTAAAAAGAAAAAAATGCACACTTACTTTTCCCTTTTTTCCTTCCCCTTCAGTTTACTATAAACATAAATAAAAATAAGATAACTGAAAATTTATTTCTTGAGTCTCAAACTGAGTCCAAATGGTGTAGTCAGCAAGTTTAAAATACATTTTTAAAATAAATACAACCTTTTCCAGCATTTCTGATGCTTTTTCAACTAAATTGCATGTACTGTCTTCCTGGTTGAGCAGGTTGACTAGCTCTGACGTCATCAAAATGCATTGCAAAGTTGTCGAGTTCATTCGAGAATGCAGAGAACATGTTTAGTGAAAATAAGGTAGTTCATGAAGAAATAAGCTCATGGACATCAAGCTCGAGCTTCACAAAGTCTCTGGAAGATGTTTTTTCATCATTTTGAGTGAAAAAAACCCACCAAAAATAACAAGTATGTAACTGTATTTAAAATGTATAGGGAAGGATCATATGAGTAACATCTGCATGCTGCTCACACATGCACAGCTAGTTTGAACTATTCTTTACAAATTAACAGCACCACAGAACTCCAAATGTAGCAGAAAGTATTTTAAGTAAATCACATAGCCTTATTAATCCATTTTATGTTCACATGACAGAAAAAAAGTGTATTTTAAAGTGTATGTAAACCTGTAAAGGAGTTCACTTATGAATCATATAAAAATGTTAAGAGACTGTCAAATCATATTATCCCCACATGAATTCAACATATATACAAGTTTTAAATTAACCCCCAGGGCATAAACTATAAAAAAACAGTGTTCAGTATGAATTACAGAGAATGATAATTGAATGTGTGGTGAGCTCTTATTTACTACTATGTAGGTTTAATTGATCTGACTGTAAATAGTTTAAAAAAAATTAGAGATTATAAAGAGAATCTAGAATGTTTATATATGGGAAGTACTTATTTTACTGGAAGTACTTATTTTACTGTCACAATGGCACCATTTGTTTACCCTTCACTCTTAAGATATCTTTATAACAATAGCCATAACTATATATTTACCATTAGTATACACTTTTATTTCAGTATAAGTAAAAATGAAATTATGAAATTATGTGTATACTTAAGGTCATGTGTGAATGGCATGAAAAAAGGAAAAAGCAGGCTTACCATGTAAATGAAAAAAAATCAACATATAATTAACACAGTGACAGTGTTTCCAAAAACATAACAAACAGCAAACATAGATATTTAAGTCACTTGTTTCTTAGTCTTTTTTGTTTCTCCGAAGTCTTCCAAGTGGGATTAGAAGCCATTCTCTTAAGCGTGGGATTAGCCCATTTCATCTCTTCTATTTTTTCCAAGATCTTATGGACTTTTACATAGTTCAGAGCTGATTCTAAGTCTTCAAACATTTTGGGACCTTCCGATGAGAATATCTTCAGCTTCGCAGGGAACAAAAGGTGTGTTTTCACCTGTGCTTTCTTCAATTCTTTTATCAAAGGTAAGAATATTTTTATTTTTGCTATAACAGCTGATGAATAATCATTGTTAAAACGTATCGTAGCTTCATTTAATTTAATTGGTGACTTGGACCAGGCAGTTTTTAACACTATTTCCTTGTCTGAGGATTAGAGGAATTTGACAATGATAGATCTAGGTTGCTTTTTGTTAGCAGTATTCACTGTGGCAAGGGAACGATGTGCCCTCTCAATACCAAAGGACATAGCTTCAGTAAGATCAAGAGTCTTAGGCAACCAAGTATTGAGAAAGTTAGTCATGTTGTTCTCTTCTGTGCCTTCTGGCAGTCCAAATATTCTTAGGTTGTTGTGTCTGGATCTGTTTTCTAGATCATCTAACTTATTTTGTACAGAAGTATTTTGTTTGAGTAAGAATTCCACATTGTTTTCATTTTCAATAATTCTCCCGTCCATATCAGTCAGAGCTTCTTCAATACCTGTTATCTGTGACTTTTGTTGTAACAAGTCTTGGTGAAGTAAGTCCATTTGTTTGGTATTTTTTTCCTTGATATAATCTATTTTCATATCCAGCTTATCAATTTTTGTAATAAGATCCTGTATATTTGTTATCAAAGTCTGAATCTCTCTTTTGAGGCTGGAATCTTGATTGCTGGATTTAGTGAAGCTCATGATGAATTCTTTCAGATGAGGAGAAATTATCCAGGAATAATTTGACAAAAAAATATGCCTTTTTTTGTTTTTAACTAGATACTATTGTAGATGAAGTTAAGTTTTTTCAAATCATATATAAAGGTATTTTCAGTTTTTAGTTTGAAGGTAGAATTCCTGTCAGAATAATATTTCTTTAGTGGAGCTGTTGAAATCTGCTGCTACTCAGAGCCCATCTTGGCCACACACACCCATCTTATTTCTTAAAGACAGGGTAACTAAGTGCAACTCCTTCCTTTAAGGCTAAGGTTGTGAATTTATGTAAGCCAGGCTATTAACCTCCCTGTTTTCTTTTCAGAGCCTAAAAAATCTGGTACATTATTGACATAACAAAAGCCTTCAAGACTTCTAATCAACTGTTTAGCTGTTATGATGGTAAGAAGAAAGGACAGCCAGTGTCTATACAGACAATTTGTAAATTGTTCCAGGCTATTTCTGATATTCTCACCATAACAAGTCACTTCCAGGCAAAATTCAGGGCCCGGTCGAGTCCTGGTGGCTTTTGTGGCTTTTTGGAAAGGGTGGATTCTAGAAACATATCAAAGACAGCAATTTGGTCTTTGTGCACACCATTACCAAGTACTATAAATGGGATTCCTTCTCTTTTTTTTTTTAAACAAGAAACATCTTTAATAAGTTATCATGTATATAACTGAAAATAAACCATACCAGCACAAACTCAGTTGCAAACATTGTACATTACAAACCATGCCAACACAACTGTAGCTGCAAACATTATACATCACTTATAATATATACAGTCATTGTCAGTCACCTATTACATAGCTCATTCAATTTCTGTCTTCTTTTAAAGCTCGGTCCTCTTCTGCATGTATCTAGCCTACACTTCACATTTTTTATTATGAAATTTGCTGCTACCCTTTTCTAAAGATCCCAATTCCAGTTATTTTATCTCTGTTACTATCTTTGCTACTTCTAGTAAAGTTGGTTTAGACCTTGATTTCCATTTTCTAGTAATTGCTTTTTTGTCAGACATCATAATTAGACTCAGCAAGGCCTTACTATGTCTAGGCAATTCCGATTCTGTATCACAGCTCAAAACAATCATTTCCATAGTTACACCAATTTGCTCACCCAGCATCTCTGACAGAGCAGCCTGCAGGAAATCTTTAAAGTCTGCCAACTCATTACACTGCCTGAAAGTATGTCCCCAGTTGCCTCTTTCTTCCCCATCATACCTCCAACATTTGCTGTCTACCTGAGAAAACATTCTTTGGAGTCTACTTGGGGTATAAAAATGCCTATGTAAGATTCTACTAAAAACTTTACCAGTGCTGATCTGTCATTTAAGACCCCCTATTTCTTTCTTTTTGCCTATACTCTGATATCAGTCCTTGATAGGGAAGGCAATATGTAACCTACAGTCCAAATAAGTTCTTGGCATCTTCCCATTCTATTATCTTTCCATCTCTAGTTATTTGCTCTCAATACCACAGTTCCTTTGCCAGCTTTCGCCAATAAATTCCAGACTGCTCTTGTCTATTGTCTGTATCCCTAATTGCAGTCATCCCTATTGGCAGAATCTCCTTTCTCCATTCCTGTGTTGGCTTAGTTCTTAGTATACTTTCTGCTACTTTATGAATGTAATATTCTGTATTATTATTGTTATTCTCCTTAAAGGTCTGCATCCAAAATCCCAGTATCTCCTTGTTTCTTGAGCTTCCCCCCTGTTTCATCATCATCTCTTTCCACTGTGAATTCTAGTTTTCTACTTGTGCTGTGTATTTGAGCCTTAGTTGTGTTTCTCTGAAATACCCTTTCAAATCAGTAATCCAAATGTGCCCTGTTCTGTTGGAAGAATAATCTTATCCCACTTAACTCTTGCTGTCTTCCCCTCCCAATTAAATCCTTCAGCTCTTTATTAATTGCGATCCAAAACTTCACCTCTGGTTGATAAAAATATGCCTGACCTGTTTATATGAATAAAGGGACTAAAACTTTTAACTGTTTGTATTTTACTATTGATATCTATATAACAGAGCTTCTGTTTTCTCAGTTTTTGTATTATCTTTTTAGTCTTTTCCTACATATCCTTATCTGTCACTCAGGAATCATTTTTAATTCATATTCATAAATACTTTATTTTATCATGTCCCCATAAGTGTGGCTACATAGTTTACCACTATTGCCTTTGTTTTAGCTTTATTAATTTTGTATCCCAAAAAGATTTGTAACTGTCTCAGTAGGTTCCACAGCATTATAATGTCCCTTTATGGTTTTGTCAGGTATTAAATAATGTCATCTGCAAATAGAGCCAGCTTTTCTTGACTACCATACCAATTATATACTTGAATCTCTGAGTCCCTTGTTTTCTTTGACAGTGGTCCTAAATATAATGCAGATGACAAAAGGGAGAGAGGACACCCCTGCCTGGTTCCCATGCTCAAGCAGAAATTATCAGAGAGGACCACACCCACTTTAATTTTTGCCTCCGATGCCTCAAATATCCTCCTAATCAACCTTATAATTTTATCAGGAAATGCAAATGCTTCCATTGCTCTGCTCATAAAGTCCCAGCTTACTTTGTCAGATGCTTTCTCTGTATCAGGACCAACCAACAACAGTGCTATTTTCTTATTTTCTGCTTCCCTCTGGATCATCAGTGTTCTATTAATGTTGTCAAATGTTTGCCTTGCCTGTACAAAACCACATTTACCCATATCTATCAATTTTGGCATCACTTTTGCCATTCTTTTAGCCATTATACACAAAAACACTTTATAATCATGGTTTCGTATTGAAATAGGCCTCTATGAAGCTTTATCTGATGGATCTTTAACCCTATTTAGGTACTGCAGCTACTGGATGCTGGTACGTCTCTTCCTCTTAAAATACTGTTAAACCAAACCTTCAAGATCTTTATCAGTTTTCTCCCTTCAGGCTTCCAAACTTCCACAGGAATACCATCTATTCCTGGGGATTTTCCTTTAGATTGGTTATACATCACCATTTTTATCTCATCTGCTCCTATCCTAGCTGCTAGTAATTGAGCCTCTTCTACCTCTAACCATGGCATATGTAATTCTTCAATAAACATTTCCTTTTGTACCTTTTCTTGATTTCTACATTTCTCTGCTTTATACAGACTTTCAGAGAATTTCAAAAATATTTCTAATACTTCTAGAGGATCCCTTATGATCTCCCTTGTTACCGGCTCCCTAAGCTTGGTAATAGCCCTTTCTTCTTCCTGTTGCCTGAGTCATTGTGCTAAAAGTTTTTGTTTTCTAGAGTTATCAAAAACAGTTGTTTGACAGCAGTCTTTCTAAACTTATGCATATTATTGAGGTAATCCCTTATTTTCTGTTTAGCATTCTGCAGTTGCTCCTGTTCTTGTTCTGTGAGATTTCCCCCTATTTTGCAATACTTTAACATTTTTCAGTCCTTCTAAATAATTATTACTTCTTAACCATGTTGCTCTTTTTTTCCATCTATTTTTAAACCCCACTTAAATTTAACCCACTCCCTAGCTATATTTTCAGAAGAAATTTCTATCTTCATAGCTCCTGAATAATTTTCACTACCCGTTCCTTAAATTCCTCTCTTTTCAACAGATAGGTGGGAGAGCGCTGGTGTCTCATTTTTATTTCATTACTCTGTGCTTTTATTTTAGTTATTATTGGCACATGATCTGAAATACTTCTTGGGTGCCTGTCAAGACCTTCAATTAAATGCACTTGTTCCTGTTAAATGTAAATTCTGTCTAGCCTAGCCCAGTTTTTGTGTCTTGGGGAATAATACGTAAATTCACTTCAAACTTCTAGTGGGCCCCCCACACACATATTCACTATTGCAAATCAAATTCTAGTCCCCAGCAAAAAGTAATAGTCCTTGCTGAAAGCTGATTATTTCTCTCAGAATTTTCTTAAGCTCCATTATAGCAGTTTTCATTTGAATATAAACACGTCAGTGTAATCCTCCTCCCTTGCCAGTAGCTCCTTAGTACTACAACTCTGCCATTATTGTCTTTTTTATTCTCTTCCATTACTGTTGGAGCTCCTGTTGCAATTAATATAAGTACTTCTCTCTTCCTTTGCCCCAGGTATTCCACTGAATAACCGTCTTGAAAACCTTTCTTTATCAAATTCACATGTTCAGTTCTTTTCAGTGTGTCTCCTGCAGTATAACTATTTGCACCCTACATTTTTAATATAGTTTGCTACTCTTTCTTTTTTGTATTCACCTATTATACCATTAATGTTTAAAGACATTATAGAAAGCATCATATTCTTGAGAGATTATTATTCCCACATTTTATGTATAACAGTTTTTGTTAAATGTCTAGTTTCAGCTTTTGTGTTACATGCATGTACTGACAGGTTAATCTTTTATATAGTTTCTTGTCATCTCCATTTGAGTCATGCTAAGATGTGTGGTATAGCCTGTGATTATATTATGTGCTGTCTGGTTTGTCTTATCTTTATAGATCTCTTAGCTGGGAAAACACTTGAATGCTTTCAGAAAACATTTTTCCAAGCCATTTCTCTTTATCAGATTGTCTGCTAGAGACATGAGAACCATACACAAAATTGTGTACTAGAAAAAAAGCCTTATGTTATTCAATGTTCTTTTTCATTTACTTGTTTTCTCATAAAACTTGTTACTGGATTAAGCTAATGGCCTTAACCCAGTCGTTCCCCTATGCAAGAATGAGAAAAAGCACACTAATTTTCCTTTTGTCATGCTGTTTTAACCAGCTTTTTTTACATTTCTGTACCTACATTTACTAAAACTGATTAAGGAGAAAGAGAGAGGAAGGGAGAAACAAAAAGGAAAAAAAAAACAGGAAAGGAGAAACAAAAAGGAAAAAAAAAACAGGATCAGCTGTTTACATTAGTATCCCTATCACACTTAAAAATAACTGAAAAAAACTTTACTTTTATAACATGCAAAGAAAGTCATGCACCATTTAAATAGTACTATTATGAAAAAAATGTTTTATTTACAGTTACCTTTCTCCCACCTCTTCCCCTCTCCTTTGTATTTTTCTGAACCTTAATGACATGAAGTAGGGCATATGCTTTAGATTCCTCTACAAGTTTAACAATATCCAAAAAAAGTCCAATATTTCCAAATTTTCTTGTTATGTCATGTTTCACAAATATAATTATTGCTTTGTAATCCTACATTTGTAAGTTGCCAAGTTACTGATTTTCTTCTCCAAGCATTAATGACATGAAGTAAGTAGGGAATATGCTTTAGAGTTCCCTACTTGTTTAACAGAGTCCAAGAAAGTCCAATATTTCCAGATTTTTCTTGTTCTATTCCTGTTCAAATCCTTCTCCCAGACCCAGCCTCTGATTCATTTACAACATACTCTTAATTCGTCTAGGCAACTCTTGTGCTTTCTTCCCCCTCTCAAGCATTTTCCATTGAAACACTCGAAAATGTTTCACTGGCACAGTCTCTCTATGGTCTTTATTACGAGAAGAACAAGAAGCAGGATCTTCTTTTGTTTCACAGCTCACATTTTGTTGGGCAAACTTTTACGTTTCTTCCTATGCATGTACTTCATGAGAAGCATTATTTTGTTCCTGCAGGGAAAATATTTTGAATATAGGTACAGCAGTTTGAATCTCATGCCTGCTTCTCAGCATTCCCTGAATAATGGGATACATTTACTCCTCTTCTGCCTGGACTACAATGAGTAGCAATTCTCCACAAACACTCTGCTGTCTCCCACTTTTAGTATTTTATCCTTCTGCCATAATTTTGCCAGAATCAACTACTGAGGGTTGTGGAAGGTGAAGGAAAATGGTAACTGTAAGTAAAACAATATCTGTTCTTAACAGTATTTCTATGAAACTTTTCACAATATAAATTGCATGTTTTATAGTAAAATATTTTAGTTGTATGTGATAAAGATAATAACGTAAACAGGTACCTTTTTTTCTCATTGTCTTCTTTTTTGGTATTAAGAAATGTAGGCATTACAGTGCAAAATCAGAAGAAAATATAAGTAAAAAGCTTGTTTAATGTAATAGGGTGTAATCTTGGATTATTGAGATATGGGTTGTGCAAAAGAACACAAATCATCCTATATAGAGAGCTGATATGTTTTCTAATATGTTTTCTTAGGTGAATGTCTGGATTAAGACACCTAGCTTAATCTAATAATAAGTTTTAAGTGGAAATAAGTAAATATGAGAACACTGAATAAATGGAAATGTTTTCCTTTAGCAATAAATGTTTCAGCTTGTCTTTCAGGTAGAAGCAGTGGGCTACATGTTTTCTCTTATGTTTCCTTGGACACAATGCGATAATAGGGTGATAAAAGCCAGAATGCTGGTTTCTTCAGTGCTAATTATGTTTTCTGGGGTTTATATTAGTTCACTGAATGCTTAAAAAAGTGAACAGTGATTGATTAAACTTATGTAAGCAAAAGCTTACAATCTCGAACTGTCAGAAGAGAGATTTTTTCCTAGGGAAAAAAATCGCTGTTCCAAAACACATACACACAACACAAGCACACCAAACAAACAGCAATCCACACACATACACCTAAAATCTGACACCTAACCGTACACTAAACTATACATACACCACTAACTATCCACTTACCTTAACCCAAACCCTAACCATAAGGTCCATCACTATAGCACACTCACCTCACCCGGTCCCTAACCCTAACTCACCTAACCCACCCTAACCCTCACATCCACACAATCGCACACATACCTAACCTGCACCCTAACCCTAACTCACCTAACCTGCCCTAACACTCACATCTACACAATCGCACACTTACCTAAACGCGACCCGTAACTTTCCACCACAGCACTGAAAATACCAAAGCAATAGAAACGGACAACCAAATTCTTTCCCTAGGAAAAAATTTGGGTTTCTGTTGCTTCGATATTTTAAGCTTTCACTTACATAAGTTCGATCAATCACCATTCGCTTATTTAATCTAATATAGACCCTGTTTTCTGAAAGCTTACAAATTTACTCATCTGGGAGGAAAATAAAGATAGAAATGACATGAGTTAGTGTAAGCAGAAACACAGGCAGTAACATGCATCTTCACATTGATAATCTCAATTTTGGGTTAATTAAGGTCTCTGTTAGCAGCTGTCTGGAAAAATGTTCCTATTATTTTCTTTATTCGAATATGTACATACTTATGTGTTTTGTATTAAGTTAGCAGGTTATGAGGGTGTTCTGTGGATATGTTAGTTTTTTTATTTGTGGGTTTTTATTAAAACAAAAAGTCTTGTAAAATGTAACATTTCCCCTCTGCCCCAACTGTAAGGTAGATACTGCCACCAGGACAATCCAAAGCCAGCTACTCTAAGGCTCTTACAAGGGTACCCAATTATACTGAGTAAAATTAATATTAATAAAAATAGTAGTGTTTGCGCAATGCTGTAAGGCTTCCAGAAGTGTCCACAGTGTCACCAAATAAATATAAGTACTCTCAAAGGCTAAAATATTCTCTAAAGGGCCAGCCACAATGAAATGTTTAAATATATTTGATAAGAAATAAAAGAACATAAAAATACTATCTGTTTACAGTAAACACCAGAGTTTCAGTCACAGGAAATATTAAAATAACACAGGTAAACAGATTCACACAGATTTAGAAAAAACAGTACTTAACTAATCTCACTATATTTTCCTGACTGATCTAAAGAATTACTGCGGTGGTGGTGCTGCGGTAGCATTGTCGCCTCACAGTAAGATGTCCTGTTTGATTCTCAGCTAGAGCGTCTTCTGTGTGGAGACATGTGTGAATGGGCGTACCTTCATTGAAAGTTGTGCATCAGGGCTGGCAACTCGGTATTTAAAAATCTATTGCCAATCATTAGCGGACCGGAGTTTCGCTGTGGCGACCCCTAACTGGGAAAAAGCCAAAAGACACACACACACACACACACACACACACACACACACACACACACACACACACACACACACACACACACACACACACACACACTATTCCCAGGTTACCTACTAAAACAAGACAATATGAAGTGGGTAAGTGATCTTTCTATGTCAGGTCTCAAAAACAGACTGCTTTGAGACTTCTATCTCATTTAATATTAAAATATCATTTCAATGCTCGATTATATAACATATATCTGGTCATCTGACTTCTGGTTCCCATACTACCCCCCTTTACTAGAAACGGAACCAGAATCTCACACATATATGTTACCATACACACAGATAGAGCTTTGCTAGGATATGTTAAAGCATCTGGAAGCCATAAAACCATTTCAACACTTCCACCCTTCCAGGCTAGGAATTAGTTCACTTCTAAGGACAATACAGCAGGATTCCTAGTCCTTGTTTTTACAGACATTTTGACTCTGGCTGCAATCAGAACTGTAAGATATAATCTTTATGACCTAAACCAGGTAATTTAATTTCAGGATATTTTTGTAAAAGTTAGCTGGGGCTGAGCTTTACCTCTTCTCTTCCACTATCCTCTGTTGCAATATATACATTTAATCAGTTACAATAGTACAGTCTGACATACATGTATATATTTTTTTCTATCCAGCAGAACACCCTGTTGGTACATTTTTAACACAAGCAGCTTTACAAATACATTCTTCAACACAAGCATCTGTACAAATTAGTTTAATATACAAATTACATATAATTGTTTACAAAACTCCAGCTAGCTCTGCTGCTATCTGTTACACATCCAGTGCCCTACTTCTCCTGGCATAGCTAGAAATACCTCACATTGTCACAGGGGATGTGTGCAGAAGTACACAGATCATAATATATAGAGTGCTGATATGTTTTCTATTACTTTTGTATATGTGAATGTCTGGATTAAGACACCTAGCTTAATCTGATAAGTTTTCAGTGGAAACAAGTAAATAAGAGCACACTGAATAAATGGAAAAGTTTACCTTTAGCAATAAATGTTTCAGCTTGTCTTTCAGGTAGCAACAGTAGGCTACATTGTTTCCCTTATGATTCCATGGACACAAGCTGATAATAGGGTTTTAAAAACCAGAATGCTATTTTTTCAGTGCTAAAAGTTAATGGTTTCAGAAAGCATACAAGTTAACTCATCTGGAAGGAGAATAAAGATAAAAAGGACACCAGCTGGTGTAAGCAGAAACACAGGCAATAACATTCACCTTCACATGGGTATCCTCAATTTCAGGTTAATTAAGGCTTGTGTTAGCAGCTCTCTATTTTGACAAATGTTCCTATTATCTTCTTTATTTGAAGATGTACATAGTTATGTTTGCATTAAGTTAGCAGTTTATGAGGGTGTTCTTGGAGATGTGTTAGATTTTTTTGAGGGTTTTTGTTAAAACAAAAAGTATTGTAAAATGTGACTTAGGTTCCAATGTTGATAAGAAAAAACTGTGTAAAGGATTAATCTGCCAAACATTAGTGAGTGTATGTATCACAAAAGCTGGAAATAGATGTTTTAAAAAAGCTGCCATATATAATAAATGGGAATAATGACTTCTTACCATAATGGCAACACTTTCCACATTATCTTATAATGTGAGTGGTCTCACAGGAATAGACAAAAAGAAAAGAATATTTAATTGTATTAGGAAATGCAGAGTGCAAATAGCAATGCTATAGGGGAGACATTTGGAAAAACTGAGCATGTGAATTTGATAAAGGATTTCAGGATGTATATTCAGCAGAACAGCAGGGACAAAGAAAAAGAGTACTTATAATAACTCATGGAGGAGCTCCAATACTTATATTAGAGGGAGAAAAAAAGATAATCATGGCAGATTTGTGGTAGTAAGGGGCTACTGGCAAGGAATGAGGATTATGCTGGCATGCATTTATATTCCACCTAAAATGTTATTATGGACCTTACAATTTTTTTGAAGAAGTAATCAGCAAATTACATATAATTGTTTACAAAACTCCAGCTAGCTCTGCTGCTATCTGTTACACATCCAGTGCCCTGCAGGGAATAGCATTTATTGGTAGGGATTAGAATTTGATTTGCAACAATGAGGATATATCTGGGTGTTTAGAAGGAAAATAAAATAGGGCAGAATTCCGAAGAAATTTATGAAAATATTTGATATGAAAGATGGGAAGTCATTAGTAGGAACTCAAAGAGAATTTACATATTATTCCCCAAAGTACAATAACTGGGCTAGACTGTACTAGACAGAAATTATATTTCACAGGAGCATGCACCTTTAATTGAGAAGGTTGACATACATCCAATAACTTTTTCAGATCATGCACCAATAATTACTAGGATAAAAATGCAGGGTAATGAAGTAAAGATGAGAAACTGAAGCTTCCCCACCTATCTGTTAAAAAGAGAGGAATTTAAGGAATGGGTAGTGGAAATTATTGTTAGAGAAGTTAGAAATTACTCCAGACGTTATAGCTAGTGAGTGGGATAAAACGAAAGTAAAGTTTACAAATAGGGTAGAAATAAAAGAAAAAGAGAGCTGGTTAAGAAGTAACTAGACATTTTTATAGGGACTGACAAAGGTTAAAGTATTACAGAATAGGAGGAATCTCACAGAACCAGAAAAGGTGCATTTGCAAAGTGCTAAAGAGAAAATAAGGGAGTAGCTGGATAATATGCAGGAGTTTAAAAAGATTGCCATTGAGCAGCTGTTTTTTGATAACTTCAGCACATAAAAACTTTTGGCATGAGAATTTATGCAACAGAAAATAGAAAGAGTTGTTTCCAAACTTAGAAAGTTGATAAGAAATATAACCAGATATCCTGTAGAGGTATTTTATGCACATTTGTATAAAGCAGAGCAGTGGGAAAATCAAGAAAAAGCACAAATGGAAATATTTATGGAAACTTAAATATGCCAAAGTTATAGGTAGAAGAGGCTCAACAACTAACAGTTCAGATAGGAAGGAGGAGATGAGGTAGAAATGGTGATGTATAACCAATCTTCAGGAAAGTCTCCAGAAATAGATGGTATTCCAGTGAAAGTTTGTAAGCTATGAAGAAAGTAAGTGATAAAGATCTGGAAGGTTTTATTTAACAGTATTTTAAGAGGAGGGGAGGTATTCGTATCATGGGAAAAAAAAGCTGTGGTGGCTGTAACAACTAAAGATGATAAAGGCCCATCAGATCCATCTTCATATATGCCAATTTCAATTTTAAACCAGGATTATAATGCATTTATGTCTATAATGGCTAAGAGAATGGCAAAGGTGATGCCAAAATGGATAGATATGGATCAATGTGGAGGGAAGGCAAACATTTGACAACATTAATAGAACAGTGATGATCCAGAGGGAGACAGAATGTAAGAAAATACTGCTGCTGTTGGTGAATCTTAATGTAGAGAAAGCATTTAACAGAGTAAGCTGGAATTTTGAATAGGGCAATGGAATAATTTGCATTTCCTGAAACAATAATAAGGTTAATTGATATATGAGGGATTGGAGACAAAAATCAAAGTGGGAAGGTGTCTCTCTGATAGATTGTATGTAAACAGAGTTACCAGGAAAGGGTGTCCTGTTTCCCCTTTGTTGTTTATGTTATGTTTATAACCATTGCCAAAAAAATACAGGACTCAGAAATTCAAGGATATAATTAGTATAGTCTTCAAGAAAAGTTGTCTTTATTTGCAGATGATATTATTTTGTACCTGTTGGAACCAGAAAGGGACATCCCAGTGGTGTAGAACATTCTGAAACAGTTCTGCTTTTTTTTGGGGGGGGGTATAAAATGAATGAAGACAAAACAAAAGCTATAGCTGTAAACTAGATAAAACAAAGGCTATAGCTGTAAACTATGTACCCACACATGAATTGGTTTAGCAATACCCATATTTATGGGGAGATGATAAAATGAAGTATTTAGGAGTATGGATTAAAAATGATTCTGTCGTGACAGCTAAGAATATGTCGGGAGAAGCTAAACGAAAGATAATACAAAACCTGAGAAACTGGAAGCTATTGCCTATGGATATGGATAGCAAGAAATAAGCAGTAAAAATGTTTTTAGTCCTTTAGTTTTATACACAGGCCGGGACTGTTTGCATCAACCAGAGGAGAAGTTGTGGGTAGTCATTATTAAAAATTTAAAGAATTTTAACTGGGAGGGAAAGAGGGTAAGAGTCAAGTGCGATAAACTGATCCTCTCAATAGAACAAGGAGATTTAGGATTACCTGATTTGAAGGGATATTTTACAGCTATGCAGTTAAGACTCTTCTACATAACACAAGAAGAAAACTACAATTCAAGGTGGAAAGGGATGATAACGAAGGAGGGGTAATTCAAGAAATAAGGAACGTGTGGGATTTTTGACAGAGATCCTTGAGAAGAATACCAAGAGTCTTACAGAATATGATATTCATAAAGCAGCAGAAGATATGCTAAGAACTAAGCCAACATTGGAATAGAAAAAGGCGGCTCTGTCAATAGGGATAACTGCAATTGGAAGTAAAGAGAAAGGCAAAAGGGGGCTGGAATTTCTTGAAGCTGGTAAAGCAACTAAGGTATTGTGAGAAATAATTACAGATGGAAAGGTAATAGAATGGGAAGAGGCCAAGAAGACATTTGAATTGCAGACTACAGATTGCCTTTCCTATCAGGGATTTGACATCAAAATACAGACAAAGAGAACGGGATGGGGAATCTGCACTGATTATTTTTTAGTTGAATTTTAGACAGAAGCTGCTTTTAAAAAGTATAATTAGTAGGACATATAAAACATTGCATGATAGCTATAGGAATCAATCAGAGGAGGTCAGAAAAGATTGGGAAGATTGATTAGATAAGCAATTCACAAACAATGGGAGGACATATGTATGGCTCCCAGATATGCAACAAAGTCTAGAAGAGTTAGGATTTTTACCTGGAAGTGTTTGCATAGATATTTTTTTACCACAAGCAGACTGCAAAAACATTTTCCTCTGGTAGCTAGCATGATGTAACTGGGAACATATGTTTCAGGAGTGTAATGAGTTGGTAAACTTTAAAAACTCTCTAAAGAGTACTGGGTGTGCAAATGAGTATAACTAAGGAAATCATTTTTTTTAGATGGGATACAGGATTTGAATTGCCTGAACATAGAAAGGTCTTGTTAAGTTTAATTCTGGTAGCTGACAAAAAAAAGCAATTACTAGAAAATGGAAACAAAAATCTAAACCAACTATACATGAAGTAGTGAATACTGTTAACAGAAATAAAAGATCAGGAAATGGGAACTTTAGAAAAGGGTAGGAGAAAATTAAGTAGAAAAAAATGAAATTCTGGGAATAATGCATGCTGAAAAATGTTTTGGAGGAACAATGGAGGTAAAGAGAATGTGAGACCTGAACATTCTGTTTTGATTATATGGTATAAAACAATGTATATGATGTAAATGTGGATTTGTTAATATGGTACAATTGCTTTTATATAAATTTGTTTGCCTATGTCACAAGTAATAATTCAGTAAAGGTGTTTAAGAAAAGAAAAAAATAAATATTGAGTAAGCAAATGGCTATTAACTACAAAACTGATACTTTTGAAATGAAACACGGAACCTGAATTGCATAGACATAGTAATTCTGTTGGCTGCCAAAAAAACAATTACTAGAAAATGAAAATCAATGACTAAACCAACTGCATTTGACAAATTGAATAGTATAAAGGAGATAAAAGATCTGGAAGAAGGATATTTAGGAAAGGAAGGAGCAAATTGCATAGAAGTAAATGAAAATTTCAGGGACAATACATGCAGAATAATGCTCTGGAAGAGGAGTGAGGTTTATGGGAAGGTCTGGATTCAACAATTTATGCAGTATTGGACTGATGATAATTATAACGAAGGAAAGAAAAGATATGTGTTGTATAGTGTATGGAAATGGAAAAATGTTAATATGGTTTGGTTTCTTGTCTGTCAATGTAGGTGTGCCTCTCTGTCTTGTCATAATTTAATAAAGGTATTTAAAAACATTAGATCAGGTTTACTTTGTGTAACAGCCTAGAAAAATGACCTTTATCCTTAGTTGAGGAGCCTTTGTGTCACTGCAGGACTTCAAGCTGAATGCCCCTGTTGGGAGTTTATAGGGACTTGAGTAAGGTTGTTAGGTTCTTGATGCATATTTGGACACCCAGAGGAACTAAGTTCCATGCCAGTACAGCCCCTTACATTTCTAAAATGCTAGGATTCCTTAACCCCGCAAACACCACAGTTTGTACTTGCACAGGGAAAAAAAGAAGTTTCTGGAAGATTTTTCCATCTTACTGCAACCACCTCGCAACAGAAATTCAGAATGAAGCCGACTGTATTCTAATTAGAACTAAGGTACTAGAACACCTTGGAGATCCTCTTGTCTCTTTGTGCTTCATGATAATAGGTAATATCCCAACTCTTCTCTTCGTCCTGCAAGTCTCTCATAACATTTTCTCTAAATCTTTTATTTAGAAGTTATGGTATCTATTTGAGTTTTGTGTGCTGTCCCAGTAAGGTTTGGAGGTAATACATTTAATAAAAACTGCTTATATCTACATAGTTAAATTATGTTCTGTTTTCTGTGATTAACTCGCAATTGTTTTTGTCTGAATTGCAATGATCATCTGTTGTTTAATATGCCTTCTTGAGCATACTGGTTGTCTGTGCTGAGTATTCCTTTTACTAAAGATACATTTTTTCCATTGTGAAGAAAGTTTGCTGTCTACTGCCAAGCACTCATCTGTACATTTAGAATTTTTTTTCTGTACTTATCTGGGATAAAACTTTACTGTAAAACTTTGTACATTCTGTTATGTAGTTACAAACATATACCAAAAGAATAGAGTCAAGTACCAGAATGTTGTCAAAAGTCGTAAGAAATCTCCTAAAAACTAAAGTTGTTAGAAGCCAGTCAAAACTCCTTGCAGTATGTTACCAATGATAATAACTAATTCAAGTCCTATGCTAACTATTGTGTTCACTCATGTAGAGAAATGATTCTGTAAAGTCATTAACTCACTGTATTTGTTGTATATATTCAGTGTATATTAATTTATTTCCTTTATATTCTTTGTCCGCTGAGAAAACTTTGTATTTAATGTCTACTTATAGCTGCCTTGTGGCCCAAACTGTAGCCATAGATGGTCCCTAGAGGTAAAAAAAATTCCACTGAAAAAAAATATTTGCTTTATAACATTTTCCAAGAATTTGTGTGTATTTATGGACTGTCACAAGATTGTGTTATACTTTTAAACGAGAGCACTCTTTTTTCCTGCCAATTTAAAAGTTGTTTAAAGTAATTGCAATCCATTTTTGTATGGAGAAATTGTGTTTATGTTACTTTTTGCAGCTGGAAAAATGATTCTGTAAAGTCATTAACTCACTGTATTTGTTGTATATATTCAGTGTATATTAATTTATTTCCTTTATATTCTTTGTCCGCTGAGAAAACTTTGTATTTAATGTCTACTTATAGCTGCCTTGTGGCCCAAACTGTAGCCATAGATGGTCCCTAGAGGTAAAAAAAATTCCACTGAAAAAAAATATTTGCTTTATAACATTTTCCAAGAATTTGTGTGTATTTATGGACTGTCACAAGATTGTGTTATACTTTTAAACGAGAGCACTCTTTTTTCCTGCCAATTTAAAAGTTGTTTAAAGTAATTGCAATCCATTTTTGTATGGAGAAATTGTGTTTATGTTACTTTTTGCAGCTGGAAAATGTTTTAAATTGATTTTTACTGTGTTATGTGGAAAAAGTAAGGTAAGGATTTTCAAGTTTTACTGACTTTTTCTGATTGTTTTCCCAGGGAAGAGCCACCATTTTTGGTTTGATCATGAAACAAACTGTTGGTCCTTCTTCTAGCCACAAAAAGAAAAATGTAAGTAAACAGTCTTTGCCACCACAAACAAGCTCACAATTTGCCTCAGCTGCAGGTGGATAACTCTGCTATGGCCATTAGCTGTACCTCTGACCACTCATATGTTATTTGCTGGAGTAGCCATGTTCTTTGTGGCTTTTGGGATTCTGGGCAAGGGAGAGACACTCTTGTCAGTCCTGATAGAGGGAACAGGGAAGGCTTCCCTTTTTTGTAAGAATGGGTTGCATGGCTAGGCTTATAAGGGCCATAGTGGTCATTCGTGTAGTATACACCTATGAATGTTGTGCCCATCTCTGGGGAGTTGCTGCCTCTGCCATTAAGAAACACCATTGGCTCCATTTTACCTGTTAAAACATGAAAACTAAGCATGTATCTATTCCTCTAATTTCCTTAGGCAAGAGTAGTTTAGTGGGTCTGGCTCAGGGTTTAATTCAGGCTATTGATTCTTATAAAATAGTTACTAGTAAAATAGAGAGGGGGACCTGTTTTCCAGAAGAGATTCAAGATTTTGAATCTGGAGAGGAGGATGAAAGGATGGATACAGGGTTTTCCCTCAGATTTCTGAATCAGACTCAAGTGAAGAGCTCAGTTTCTGAATCTCCTGTGTTTTCTTTCTCTGAGACTACTTTCAGAATGTGCCAGTGTTTTCAGTGGGTGAACAATGAAGATTCTCAGTCCCTCAGAAAATACATTGAGCTGTTGCAGAAGGAATTTCAAGAACCTTCACCAATTCCTCTAGTTCAACCAACTTTGGAGGATGTGTGTGTTACTGCCTGCAGTTTTCCTGATAGTCAACAAGCTGCCCATAAAAAGTCATATAAGATGTATAAGTTTCCTCAGTCTTTTACATTTTTAAGCACTCTTCCCAAATCTGACCCAGCAGCTATAGTTTTAGTTAATCCTACTGGTGCTAAAAATTTACTTAATTCCAATCCTACATTGCCTGATCAGGATGGGGAGATTATTGACAAGTATGGGTAAAGTGCATGCTTATGCAATTTTGATTTTCAGAATTTTTAATTGTCAGACTCATATCTTAAAGTTTGTCCTGGCTATTTGTGAATGTATGAGAAATGTTTTGTCTGCAGTTTCTTCTTGTGAGGAAAAATCAGATTTAAATAATTTAGTTACTTCTAGTACACAAGTCACTCATTACTGATTATTTATAGTGTGTGTATGTGACTCCGTTTCTTCCAGAACTATGGCCACTGGTACTGCTTTGTGGAGTTTCATTTGGCTGTGTTCTCAGAACTTCCAAGATTATGATAAACATAACATTTTAAATTCTTCTTTGGATAGAGATGTAGTTTTAGGCTGCTTTCCTACCAAGGTGATGAAAAAGTTTAATGAAAAGGGTAAGCTGATACAGGAAATTTCTACAATTTTTAAGCCTTCCTTTTCCAAAATTTCTAAGAGGTTATTTAACCACCTCATCCAGTTTTGGAAAAAAGCAAAATAAACAGTCTCAACAAAATGCAGGTAATAGATAGTCTGATATTGTCTTGGATCTGACTTTATATGCTTTTTCATACTTTGAGTCAATAGCTCAGGCTCCTACCCTTACCCATAATCCCTCCTATCCCTAACACAACCCCAGATCTTGTTTGCCACTCAGAGTTCAGACATGGTTTGTGATTCAGGCTAAGTGTTTTTTTTATATTTAAATACTTGGGCTTTTTTTTAAATACTTATTTTTCTTGGTATTCAGTCTCTTTGTATTTCTTCTTGGTCTTTAATATCTTCTTTTTTATAGTGCCTTCCCTTTCTCTTTTTCTATCACTTTGAACAAAAAAAATATTTTCTAGGCCTTTTGTGCCTTCTGTGCTTCTATTTTATTACTAGTTTTATCTAGCAATGTTGATTACCATTATTGATTATTGGTATTTTCTCTAACTTTACACCTATCTCTTTTTTTTTTACTTGGTGCATTACTTAGTTAACCTTTTCCATAGTGTTCTGTGCTTCTTCTTACTGGGACTATTTTAGAAAAGCCTACAGGGATTATGAAGTGTGTGACTTTTAGCCACATATGCCAAATTTTGACTCCCACTCTAAATATGTGTACTGGTTGGGGGCAGCTCACTTAGAAGATTGATCTAGTTTTAAGGCGTTTGGTCATTGGGCCATGATTGAACATTGAAACAAACCTGAGCTTAAGTCTTATTCCTTCTGTCTCATCCAAATTTGCATATGGAGCTTCCCCTTTGAGTAAGAAATTCTTAGATAAACATAAGGGAGACAAGAGTGACAGTCCCAAAGTCAAGGGCAAGGAGATAAGGAAGCAAGCCTCTGATCATTCTCCTTCATTTGTTTTGTCTTCTGCTGTGACAGCAAAAACTTCCAAACCTTTCGATCTGATTAGTCTCTTGGATCCGATTCCAGTTTGACCCCCCCTTCAAAGCCAAGATTTTCTCTAGATCCACTGTCTCCAAGGCTACAGTTACCTTTTCTGCAGAAGAGTTCCTTGCAAAGATCCTCAAGACCACCTTCCACATCATCATTGTTGAGGTTCAGCATGTCTACTAGAAGGTTGACAGAAGTCGATGTGGATAAACTGATAAGGAAGTTCCTCAGGACCCAAATTTAGTTGGGAGTTCTTCTAGCTCTGTCTCCCATTGGACCATCAAGATTTGGACCCTTTCTCTTACCTTTGTCTACTCTTACCTTTATCTGACCTCCAGGTTCAGGGATATTGGAGCCAAGCTCTTCCAGATTGTCTGTGTTGGATCAGAGGTTGCGGTCTTCCTCAACTTCAGCATTGCCTTTGACCCAACTGGCTCTGACTTCTTTAGAGATAGAAGGATCTCTGAGCTGAAACTTTTGCATCCAGTCAAGGGGCAAGGATTTGATACCAAAGCTGTTGGAACTGTCCCTTCCCCTCAGAGCCTCTGCATTAGCTTAGCTCCAGTTTCACTTTTGCTCCTACTGGTGTGGTCTTGAGTTCCCCCTCATCTTCTGCCTTTGAAGCAGTGGAATGAGATATCTCCAAGGCTGGAGAGCAGACATCTTTTCACCTCTCAGCACCACCTGCTCCACAACTGATAGCCCTAGGTCATGATCTTGCACAGTCTATCCCAGTGGAACAGCCAGTTCACACTAGCCTTTAGACAGTCCTCATTCAAGACTCCCCTCAGCAGAGGCATATTAGAAGTTTATGTATAAAAGGAGACACATTGACTCTCCCCAAGAGTTCTTGACAGAAGACATGGATTTTATTGAAGAAAGGGGGTCCCTCAGATCACCCCTTAAGGATGTCTCATTAAGGGAGATCCTCAAGCTACTGAGACAGAAAGGAGGTTGGTCTTATGAAGCCCCTTCCCAGGATGAATCAGTGTACTCTGAGGCTTTTGCTTTTAGCTCAGCTGCTCCATGGGGAGTTTCCCAAGCTGATGAGATGGTGGATTTAATCTCTTCCCAGGCAGGAAAGGAACTGGACATCACTGAACTGATCCCCAGGAAACCATACAAATACATTGTGGCCCCTAAAGACCATTCCCATTGGACCAAAAACCCAGTAGTGGATGCTACGGTAGTTGTGGCAGCCACTAAGGAGGAGCTTTCAGAAGAAAGCTCTTCTGTCCACCCCCCCCAGCAGAAACTCCAGGGCTTTGGACAGATTTGGGCAGCATTTTTATGTCCTTGAACTACTTGGCACACTTAACTAGGTTCCAAAGAGACTTGATAAATGAGCTTTTCAAGTTGTCTTCCAGGTCCATGTCAGCAAAGACAGAAAAAACAGTGGAATCTTAGCTGGCCACCCTTCATGCCCTGTCAAACACCTCTGTGCATCTCTTTTCAATGCAGTGGAAGCTGTTTTGAGAGCTGCAAGAGTAGGCATTACAGTAAGGAAGCATGCCTGGATGAACTTGTGTGATTTTGCAGAGCCTTTAAGACATCTTATATCAATACTCTATTTGATGGGTTGACCTTGTTTAACCCCAAGATCAAAGATAAACTCTCGAGGAGTGAACAGGATAGGAATTTTTTTCTGCCATAGGCATATGGTTCTGTACCACCAGGATTACATTTTCTAGAGGCCAGAAAGGGGGGGGGGGGTAAAAACTGTGGTTTAGGAAGTCTCAGGGGTTTTCCCAGGATTCTTCCAGAGATAGATTCCACCAAGGCAGAGGGGGATATTCTAAAGGTAGACATTGCCCTTGTGGCAGAGGAGGGCTGCAAAACTGAGACTTCAGGGGGTGCCTACTCTGAGAGGCCATTTCAGGGCTTCTGAATGGTTGCCCAACTCTTGCACTCCAGAAGCAGTCAGGAGGATCCTGTCTCTGTACCCAGAAGTGATGAACATCCATCACCAAAGATGTCTGGATATGAACAATAATTACCAGATGATATTTTATCTCCTTTCTATATCCATCCCCAATATGAAACTAATTTCCCAGCATACCACCCTCTCAAAGAAAAGTAGCAACATTATAAGTAAAAAAAAGCTGTCAGACAAGTGAGTCATCCAAGAGGTCCCACTAGACCAGCAAGAATTCATAACTTATCTCAGATTCTTTTTAGTGCCAAAAAAGAAAAGGGACCTAAGGCCAATTTTGGGCCTCAGTTACTTGAACCAGTTTGTCAAATACACAAAGTTCCAGATGGTCACAGTACAGTCTATCCTTCCTTTACTAAGGAAAGACAACTGGCTATCCTCACTAGACCTTCAGGATGCATACTACCATGCCAAGACACTTCAAAAGGTTACTTCACATCTAACAGGGAGCCAACCATTTCCGGTTCAGAGCCTTGGCCTTTGGTCTCACCACAGTCTGCCAGGTGTTCACTAAATTGCATGGCAGTGGTTGCAGCTCATCTCCAGCTCCAAGTTTTCTAGGAGTTCCCATATCTAAATGACTGGCTCATTACTGTTCCTACCAGGCCTCTGTTTATCCAGGCCAAAAACTACTTGCTTCTGTTTTGCTCCAACCTGGGAATTACAGTGAACCAGGACAAATCTCATTTTCCCCAGTACAAGTTCTGGAGCTCATAGCAGTTCATTTAGATACAACCACTTAAACTGCAAGGTTAATAGAGAACAGGTTACTAACCCTACGAAATTGGGCTCAGCAGCTCCTTTTCTATCTGATGCCACCTTCCAGACTAGTTCTTTAACTTCTAGGATTGATGGCAGCCACCATTACTTTGGTCCTCTTGGCAAGATATTGTGTGAGAGAGTTACAGTAGACACTAGCAGTCCGTTGGTCCGTCAACTCCATCCCATGACTTTTCCAATATGGTTAACAAGAATCTGCAGAAATCATGTAAACTGGTGAATTTAATCTCTAGAGGTATTTCAGAGCTGTCTTTTTGTTCCTTGCTCTCCCAAAGCCACAGTGACTACAGATGCTTCCCAACTACACTAGGGGGAGCATTACCTCAGAAAGTTGGACCAAGGTGCATGGGCTCCATCAGAGACCAATCTTCACATCACTGTCTTAGAGATGATGGCAGCCCTCCTAATGTTGCAGGTCTTTCAGGATGCCCTTCCTGTAGGGGTTATTTCCATCCAACTGATAACATGTGAGTAGTCTGGCACATCAGCAAACAAGTGGGAACGCGCTACTACCTGCTGTGTTAAGAAACAATGAGTGTGTGGCAGAGGGTGGTATCTTCCAACCGATTTCTGGTGGCAATACATATCCTGGGGAAGACCAGCATTCCAGCAGAAGGCTGTGCAGATCTATTCTGCGACCTCATGAGTTGCCTGTCAACCCAACAGTGGTAACACACATGTTTTGTCAGTGGGGCCAACTATGCTGTGAACTTTCACTTCCATCAATTCCAAATGCAGTAAGTGTTTTGATTTGATCCTCCCAAAAGGGGAGTTCCTGAGAGATGCTTTGATCCATGACTGGCCCTCTAGTCTCCTATATGCTTTTTCACCAATTCCCATAATCCTAAAATTTCTACAGAAAGGATTACAATGGAAGATGAAGGTTATCCTCATTGCCCCTTTTTGGCCTCAACAGGTGTGGTTTCCCTATCTCTGGCTTCATCTGGTACACCTTGGGGTGCTGGATCCAAATCCAGATGTACTGTTTCACCCATCCAGATTCCCTCATCCGAATATTTGAGCCATAAAGCTAACCACATTTTTTCCACTTCCAGTGATGGCTAGTCAGTCCAGGCTTTCATCCCAAGTGGTCCACATTCTTTCTTTCTTCTCAGCAACTGTCCACTAGGAAAGTTTACAAAAGTAGATGGAAGAGATTTTCCATCTGGGCTTTACAGAGAAATCTAGAACCTTCTTTCTGCTCCTATATCAGCAGTGTTAGAATTCTTTGCCTCCATTTTCCATAATATATATAGTTACTGTAAGGTTCAGTTAGCAGCCATCTCAAATTTCCATTTGGAAGAGAATCACATGTACTTAGCCTCACTCAATTTGTGCAAAGCCTTCCTCAGATGTACCTTTCTTCTTAGATCATCACTTAAGAATCCTACTCCTCCTTGGGACTTGACCTAAGCTCCTTTTGAACCTGCTGCCAAAGTAGACCTAAAATTTTGGGCTTAGAAAACCCTTTTCCTGGTAGTGATTACTTAACCAGAAAAGTGTCATACCTCCAAGCTCTATCTTGCCATCCTCCTTACATTATTTTCTACAAGGACAAGGTTACTTTACACATCAGTCCTTTTGGCCTAAGGTAGCTTCGTAGAATTCACTCAGACTATTAATCTTCCAGTCTTCTTTCTGCATTTTTTGAATAAAGGAAAATATGTACTTCATTTATTGGACGTATACAGACAATTATGCTTCTACCTGCATCAAACCACACCTTTTAGAGAATCATCAGTTATTTGTTTCATGTGCTAAGACCAAGATGGGTTAAGGCATTTCAAAAATTACTTTACCAAGATGGTTGGCTGGCTGTATCTCCTATGTTTATAAGCAGAGAGCTTTGTCTCCACCAAAAGCAGACTTGTCTCCATTTCTTCAGCCTTCTTTGCTAGATTGATAACATTTGTGCTGCTGCCACCTGGTCTAATGTTCATACCTGCATTTCCCACTACAAATTGGATTTGCTTTCCAGAGCATCCTCTGGAACATCCTTCAGTGAGACCATGTGTGGAACTACGTAGCTGGGGGGACTCTGTCTCATCAATTGAGAAAGGGACAGAGAAAACAGCAGATATGAAAATTATGTACTTACTATAATGACAGAGCTGTGTTGTCTTTTTCCGTCCTTCCTCAACTTTCCACCCTTCTTCCTATTTTGCATCTCCTGGAAAGATTTTCTTTCCTTAGCTTCTGGTTTGACAGTATGGGCTACCATTGATACAGCATTTCATACTATTGCAGCTTCAGTGCAGAATTTTCCTTTGGTCTGTCATGTAGTTTTCTAGTAATACATATTTATAATTTATGAACTTTTTTATAGGATACAGGGGCAAACTCAATCTGAGGTAATGTTGAGGATGAGGGGGTAATGAGTAGGGGGAGGAACCTGAGCTATGGATCCTAAGTCTGAAAAAGCATCCAAAGCCAGATCAAGTCTCATCAGTTGAGGAAGAATGCAAACAGACAATACAGATCTGTTTTTATGTTAAGTTCATAACTTTTGTTTTAAGAAGAAATTTCAAGTGGGTTCCAAAAAGAATTCTGGAACTTTCCAAAACCAAGGGCAGTGGACAAGTCACTATGACTACATAAGGAAAAATGACCCACCCAAGCCAGCAGCGCCATTTCCTTTTCGTAAAGTCTGAATCTCCACTTTTCTCTTTGTCAACAGATACTTTTAGATAAAAGGATTGCAAAGATCATTCATCGAGGTTACAAGCGGCAGTAAGAGGAAACTCTTCCTTTCCATGGGGTAATCCCTCATCAACCACACCAAACACTTTTATTTCCACCTGTCCTTTATCACATGCTGTTCCAGGGTGGGGAAGGGATTTTATTCAAGGGAGTTTTTAGTACCAAAAAAGAAAATTATTAGAAACCAGTTCTGGATCTTTCTTTCCTAACCCTGTTTGTGATAGTGCCCAAATTCAACATGATGTAATTTTGTACCTTGTTATCTTTTCTTCCTCATTCATGGTAACACTAGATTTAAAAGATGTTCATCACATCCTCATCCATCCAGACTTCAAACGTTTCTTAAGGTTTTGTGTGTCTAGATCACATTATCAATTCTCTGCCTTAACCTTTGGACCATCCACTGGAACCAAAAATGTTCACAAAGTCTCTAGCTCCAGTTATAGCTCATTGCAGGCTGCAGGGTATCCATATTTTGTCAATATTTAGGCAACTTACTTATCTTTGCAGAGTCTTTATCAAAGGGTCATGAATCTCTGTCTTGGATTAGAGATCTCTTACATAAGATGGGATTCCAAGAGTATATTCAAAAGTCTTTTTTTACTCCTTCACACAGGACTGTGTTCCTGGGTTGTCAGCTAGATACCTCAGTTCAAAGAGCTTTTCTTTCACAGGAAATAATAGATATTTATGTAAATCTGTTTCTAAGGTTTTTCACTCAAACTTCAGTCACTGGGGAAAATACCTCAGCATTTTGATTCTCATGGCATCAATGATTCTTATGATACCCTTGGCAAGCCATCACATGAGAAAGATACAATGGTATCTGAAGGGTTATTGGTCCCAACACCAACATCCTTTGTTTTCGTCAAATCTCATTGCTGGAGTTTGTCAGAAAAGAAATCACTTGGTGGAGACAACAAATATCCTTATATCTGGTCACTTCTCCCCACCCCATTCCAAAGTAGTCAATCACCACAGATGCTTCTGATATTGTTTGAGGAGCAGTTTCAGGAGGGATTAACGTGCAAGATGTGTGGAACACCAAGGACAAACACAAGCATGTAAATATAAAAGAGATGCTTGCCCTGATCAAGGCACTCAACTATCTGAATCATCTTTGATCTCTTGGACCTCTTCAAGTTGTTACAGGCAATACCAAAGTCATGTGCTACATCAACAAGCAGTCTAGCCATGTTAGCTTGGCATACAGTGTCACAGCACAATCTCACTGTATAGGCATCTTACATTCTATCAGAGCAAAACTATGCAGCAGGCTGGATGAACAGGTCAAGGGTGGACCCTTGTGAATGGAAACCAGATCAGCGGATCTTCAAAGATTTAATTCACCTGTGGGGAGTTCCTCAAGTTGACCTATTTGCCTACACTTTGAAGTATAGCTGTCCAAGTTCTGTTCCATGACTCCATGCAAGAAGGCCTGAAAGAGATGCCTTTTTTTCCTTGGACAGGAATGTCCCTATATGCTTTTCCACCCTTTCTATTTATATCCATGGTACTTCTGAAGTAGTGGTGCCCTTCTGGCCCAAGTATCCATGGATATTCTTCATAGTCATTGTCGAATTACTGATTCTTGGGTCTTTCTGCCATGCAGAAGCACAAGACTAGCCTGATTTCCAGAGTCTTTGCAAAATCCCTAGCTACCAACGTCTGGATGTCAGGGTATAAGAAGGGCATCCATTAGGGCCATCTTCAGTTCTTTCTAGCAGCACAGTTGATGCACTTCATGTGTGTTCAAATCACTCAAACTCCATCTGTCAAGTAATTTTTCCAGAGTGTCACCTTCTTCCAGTCAGATAAGTACCCTGTTGGGGATTTAGTTCTATTAATTCAATATTTACAAAAGTTCAACAATTGCTTAAAGTGTGGAAAGCAAATCATGCATATTTTCACTCTTTTTGTCTGTTCTGCTTGGAGGCCTATGTACAATGTCTCCAAATGTCCCTAATGTGCTAAATTCTGATCAAAAACCCTAAAACATAGGGCCAATGTATTAGCCGCCTATATGGAGTCTTCAATTTCAATTCCTCAGTGTTTTTGCAACCCACAGCTACCACTGGGTCTTCACAAATGCCAGCTTCTATGTCAGTCTAAAGAAATGGAAAGACCAAAAAAATCAAGGACTCTGATGTTTCTGATAATGCTCCAACTGTAGTACATAAGTCAACCAATGACTCAGGTGAGGTGCCTTTGCAGATCCCTGGTCCAGTGACTCTTAGGCCCAAACCCTCTGGTGAAACCCCTTGGGAGTCTGCAATGGTTTTTGGCCTACCTTCCACTATTCCTTGACACATATATTGGTCGAGTCTATGGTCACTGAGCAGGCCACAGCTTCTGACATTCAGGTTTTGGGTCTCAAAAGAGACACACTGTCTACCTTGACTACCAAAACCTTAACCAAAGTCGTGGTTGGATTACAGCAACCTACAGTCATTCCTTTTAAGGGGACACCTAAATCAAATTGAACCATGTCCATCTTTCTCTTTACATCTGCCATTAGCTGCCACTTCTCAGGCTGAAGCCCAAGACCTCCTAAAAATAGCACAGGAATTGATGGCCTTCATTAA
Source organism: Protopterus annectens (assembly GCF_019279795.1). Taxonomy (NCBI): domain Eukaryota; kingdom Metazoa; phylum Chordata; order Ceratodontiformes; family Protopteridae; genus Protopterus; species Protopterus annectens. The sequence continues at coordinate 627,710,137 of NC_056737.1, read as the reverse complement.
ATCCAGGGAGCCCTCCCATACCTCTGCTCCTGAAGTCTCTCCATTTAAAAGTTGCAGGGATGTGGCCTTTCAGGAAGATTCAGATTCCTCAAGCTCAGAAGATGAGGAGGAATTATTCTATTCTGGACACCTTTCATCACAAACTTACCCAGAGTCTGACTAGGATGCACCCCCCTTGAGGACCTGTCTTTTGGGGGTACCCTTCATAGAATGAAGGAGGTGTTCAACTGGGAATGCAGACAGTTTTCACAAGCTCGGACCCATTATAGGGAACTGCTAAGTACTGTCCCTCGTGTGCACATAGTACTGGATGATGTCTCTGAAGGCATTGCTTTATGTTCTGATTCTTTACCACCTTCTCCTAGGAAGCCAGGCAGGTTTTACAGAGTGCTGGAATCTTTCAAGCACCTTTATAAAAATCCCAAAGCTTATCCCTAAGTAGTCTCTACTGAATCCACAAAAGGTGTACCTAAGGGGCCAACTAGACATCTCCTAACTAATGACAGAAAAAATAGTCTCTTGGACAGATTTGTGAAAAAAAGTGTATCCTTCTACCTCCCTTTATAAAGGATGACCTGAAGTTGCAGTCACTCAACCATGACTTTGGTTAAGGTTTCAGTAGCTGAGGTAGACAGGGTGTCTCCTTCAAGACCCACATCCCGAATGTCAGAAGCTGTGGCCTGCTGGATGACCATAGACTGGACCGATATATGTGCTGTGTAAACAATGGAAGTTAGGCCAAAAACCACAGTGGCCTCCCAAGGAGTCACATGAGAAGGTTTGGGCCATGAGGGCATTGAATTGCCAGTTACATATACTAATGTACCTTGAATCTTTACAGGACAGGACAAAATTCTGTCTAAAGTAGACTCTATTGTGGATAGAACCCTAATAAAGGAAATACAGGAGACAGAAAAAGAAGCTTTACAAGTCTCCGGACACTTCCTAAAGTGTGTCTGTCACTTTGGATGCATCATGCAGAGCAGCTGCCACAGATTCTGTCACCTTCAGACATGCACAACTTAGGACCCAGCCCCTGTCAGATCAGGTCAAGGCTGAACTACTGGATGCCCAATTAGACAAATTCCTTTTTGGACCTGAAGCTGAACAGGTTTATAGAGAAGCTAGATGAGAAAGGAAAGCAAATAAAAGCTGAAGGAATTTTATCTGTCTCCAACACCAAGGTACAACAGGAATTACCCATCAAAACCGTGGCCTTTTCCCTTAGGAAAGACAAGGAGAGGTTTCCCCATGGCAAGAGACCCATACAGTCCTGGAGATGGCAACCAGAACAATCTCATAGAACAGGGCGCACAAAAGACCTCATTCAACACAGAGATGAACTGTGACTTTTTCAGCTGCAGTCACCAATACCCCTACCCACCAAACCTCTGTCTGGAAGTTTCTCCTTCCTCCTAAATCCAAGGCAAACAATCATCAGGGATCATTGGGTCCTCAACATCATATAAAGGGGGTACAACATCCAGTTCAGAGAAATCCTACCCTCCTTAGGCAGTCCCGGACCACCAAAAGAACAGGAGAGCTTCATTCACCCATCCTCTCTGGGAAATACTTCACCAAGGATCCATTCAGCCTGTTCTTCTTGGTCAGGAGGGAAAACATTTCTACTCAATGATCTTTCTAGTTAAAAGAAAAGAGGACATCTGGAGGCCCATCTTACCTTTCAGAACTAATCAAGTTTCTCAATATCCCAACATTCAAAATGCTTGCCTTACAGAAACTACTTTCCATGGTCTTCCAAGATGCCTTTATGGTCACTCTAGAACTAAAAGGCACTTAGCTTCATGTTCCCATAGCAGACAGACACAGAATATACCAATCATTTGTAGCAGCAGGCTCTTGCCTCCATAGGTTCATAGGTTCATAGGTTCATACTAGGCTATCTGCCCAAGGGCATTTATAAGCCTAGCCCATAGTTATGTGGCTTTCGCCACCCCTTTAGTTTGAATAAAAACTATGCCTATCATTTTTCTGTGCCTCTGTCAAGCAGTGACACTGAAGTAATCCCTGGGGTATATCTGCGATCTCCCATCCATTGGTCAAGATTCCTCTTGAACAAGGCCAGCGAGGTGCTCTGCCTCACATGTACCGGGATTTTGTTCCACAGCATAGGGAGTCTCTGGGTGATGAATCTGTCCCTCCAGCACGTTCTATTTATAACCGTGTCAAGGTTTAAGTCTCCGCCCTTGTGGTTCTGAGGGATCTAGATTTTTGAGGTGAAGCATATTCATCAAATCTGGGTTTGACATGGCCTTATATGTCAGGCACAGGTCACCTCTGAGCAAGCGGTATGAGACTGAATAAAGCTGGAGTTCTTTCAGTCGGGCAGCATAAGACATATTTTTGAGACCCTTTATCCTTTTGGTGAGGAACTTTTGGGGCCTTTCAAGCTGCATCAGGTGTCTGGTCAGATACATTCGAACGGGCATTGTACTCAATCATAGGTCTAATGAGTGATGAGTACAGGGGACGATGACCTCCCTTGATCTAGATGTGAATCCCTTCATGATCAGGTGGGCGATATAGAAGGTTTTCCTAACTACTTTAGCAACATGAGTGTCAAACGAAAGACTACTGTCAACTTGGGTCCCCAGATCCCTGATGACTTTTCTGTGCTCAGTGGATTGTCACCTATATGGTAGCTAGGGGTAACCTTGTTTTTCCCGAAGGGTATGACTATGCATTTTTGGCGTTTAACTTCAGGCCATGGCTCTGGCACCAGTTATCCGTTTCTGTGAGGCCCTTCTGGAGGATATCTGTGTCAGATGTGTTTTCGACTATGGCGCCCAGTTTGCAGTCATCTGCAAACTTTGTCAGCCATAACCCTCCTGTGTTTGCTTGTACTTCAGAAAAGTAGATGCCGAACAAGAGTGGACCCAGGACTGAGCCCTGTGGGACACCACTTGTGACAGGCTTTGAGTCTGACATGGCTCCAGCAACTCTGACCCTGTGGGTTCTGTCGCTTAGCCAGTTTGCAACCCATCTTGTGATGTATGGGTTTACATTCAAGCTGATGAGTTTTTCGATGATACCTGAGTGGGGTATTGTGTCAAGGCCTTTGCCAGGTCGAGGTAGGCTGTATGGACTGCCTTTCCCTCATCAATGGCCTTGGTGACTGTCTTGAAAAAGTCAACCAAGTTTAAGAGGCAGGATCTGCCTTTGACAAAGCCAAACTGGGTTGGATCCAAAGTCTGCAAGTTCCCTATGTCTTTATTTATGAGTTCCATTATGATCCTCTCCATGGCTTTGCAGATAAGGCTTGTCAAGCTAATGGGGCGGTAATTTCCAGGGTCTGTGGGGGCACCGCCCTTATGAAGTGGGACCACAGTCGCCGTGCGCCACTCCTTGGGTACGTATCCTGAGGTGAGGCTAAGATTAAACAGCTGTCCTAACTGTGGGTTTAATTCCTCGTTGAGTTCATGAAGCACACAGCCGGGGACACCATCCGGTCCCATGGATGCTGTGTTTTTTGCCTTAGTGAGGGCAGTTCTCACCTGGGCATTGGAGATGTTTGGGGGGCTACAATCCTCTGGAATAGATATCTCTCCTTTTGGGGGGAGGGGAGAAGTTTGCACTGAACCTGTCAGCCAGTATGTTAGCAATGTGTGTAGGTTCAGTAATTTTCACATCATTTTGAACTAATTCTGAGCATATCTGGGAGTTTCCTCCTAGGTTTCTAACATAGCTAAAGAAGGCCAATTCTTGTGCATTACCATTTGGGCTGTCCACCGTTCCCAGAGTGTTCACAAAATGCATAGCTCCTCTGATAGCTCATTGCAGAACTCTGGGAGTTCATATTTACCCCTACTTAGACAACTGCCTCATTCTGGGAAAATCCACAGAAGAGACACTACATGCCTTGCAGATCACCATAGACTGCTTTTAAAAGGTAGGTCTCATCTTTAATCTTCAAAAGTCACAAACCTTTCCTCAAACAAAAATCCTCTTTCTGGAAGACCTCATTGACTCGGCTCACAGAAAGCATTCCTACCCCAGGACAAGATATCATTCCTGACAAACTACCTGACTAATCTGTTACCAAAATACCACATCTCAGCAAGGGAATTTCTGAGGATTTTGGGCTACATGGTATCCTGCATTTTCTTGATTCCCCTTGCAAAGTTACATATGAGATAACTTCAATGGCTTCTAAAAATACTTGGGAACAGCATTCTCAATCCCTGGATATCCTACTGCCTGTCCTTCAATGCCTGAAGAAGAAGCTGCTATGGTGGAAGAATACCTTTCTGCAGAACCCAGAGGTGAGCTTCTCTTTACCAGAAGCAGACAAGACCATCACCACAGACTGTTCAAACATAGCTTGGGGCTCCGCTTAGGTTCCTTGAAAGTGCAGGGCATCTGGTCATCAAAGCAGAGAAAACTGTATATAAACCAGGAGGAGCTACTAGCAGTTTACCAGTCCATAAAGGCTTTTCAGCAGAACATAAGCACTTTGTGCAGCCTCACAAGGAAGATTTGGATGCTGGCTCAAGAACTAGAGCTGACTCATAGCATCTTATATTCTGGGTCAGATTCTTTAAGCACGGATCTTCTAGACCAAAATGAATGGATGCTGAAGAGAAAGGTGTTCCTGGACCTAACTCTACAATGTAGGGTCACTTTAATAGACCTGTTTGACTCTCACCAGAACAGACAACTACAAAAGTTCTGCTCCAAAACTCAACAGATAGGCACTTGGATAATAGATGCAATGGACAAACCTGTTTCTGTATGTATGCCCACCCTTGCTTCTGATTCCTAGGGTACTGATAAAAAGTAGGACAGACAGACCCAGCACAATTACTAGTGGGCTCCTGGCTGAGGTAACCTTGGTTCTCCCTTCACTCAGTGAGGGGAGATTCCATGCCCTACTGAAGATAATAGTTCTCAGTCAAGCCAAATAATCTATATTCCATCCTCCTGTAGCCACAATCAGGTTAATAGCTTGGAGGACTGGGTTTTGACATCAAGGAATGTTATGTATCCCAAGGATATGCTTTCCACTCCAAAGAAGGCAAGGAAACTAAATACCAGGAAATTACAACTGGCAAAAATGGAAGAGATTTTCCATCTGGTGCCACAGCAAACATACTAATTCTTCTCAGGCAGACATCAAATCATTCTTGTGGCACATTACAGGCCTGTTTAGACTGGGGCTTTCCTACTCCAGTATTAAAGTACATGCATCTGCCATCTCAGCTTGCCTGCACCTATATTCTTGTACCCTCACATGAAACATTTTCTAAAAGGAATAATTCACTTGAGACCACCCAGAAGGAACCCTGTTCCCGCCTGGGATCTAAATTAGGTGCTAGACAAACTCACCTTGCTCCCTCCCCTTTGAAACAGCTGCCAATGCCTCTCTAAAGATGCCCACTTGGAAGACCACTTACCTCAGTTGTCACATCAGCAAGAAAGGTCTCAGAACTACAAGCCCTCATCTATAAAGAGCCTTTCACAGGAATGGGGTAACTATTAGAATGAGCATATCTTTTACACCTAAGGTGGCATCAGAACTTACCCTAAATCAGGCTATCCACCTGACAATCTTCTTCCTGAATCCACAGAACAGGGCACAGCAAGTCCTTCATTCCCTGAATTTACACAAGCAAATCAAGGACTATCTAGACAGGACAAAAACCCATAACCGGGCAGTGCAATTACTGGTGGCTTTCGCAGAGGGTAAAGAGGGCATACCGGTCTCCAAAAAAAAAATAAAATAATTTCCAAATGGATGGCCAACTGCATTAAATAATGTTAATCCCGCCATGGAAACACTCTACCTGGTCATATTAAAGCCCACTCCACCTAGCATGGGGAAACTACCACTGCTTTCCTAAAAGGACTCCCTACCCAGGCCATCCTAGAGGTTGCCACATGGAACTCAGTGCACACCTTTACAAAACACTATAATCTAGGGAATGTCTCCAGAGCTACAGCAGGTTTTACTGCTGCAGTCCTGCAAAGCTTTATTTCCTAGGGTCATACCGATGACGTACCATAAACTGTTGTCTTTGGGTGTACTCCTAAAATCAGTACTGCAACATTTACTATGAAAAATATAGTACAGTTGCGTCCCACTTACCATAATTGGCGATGTTCTAGTAGATCAATGTTACAGTATATATTCTCAGCCTCTGACCTCTCTATCTGCTGACCACTTCTCTGCCCCTTGTTGGGTACAAGAGGTAGAGGAGTTCACTGCAAATAGTCCACTTACCTCCATCATTCCCTCCGTCTCCTATGATCTTCCTTTTTCTCACTCAAATTCAGGCAACTGGGGAGGTCATGCTGTCCTCAGGCATCAGACTGCTTGTTCACTGCTTAGAAAGACCTGAAGATGGCACCAGTGGATGCCCTTCTTATACCCTGATGTTTGGACATTGGTCATCAGACATCCCTCAGCTAGGGATGATGCAAAACCTCTGGAAAATGGACTGGATGTGGGCTTCTACATGGCAAAAAGATCCAAGAATCAGTACCGCAACATTGATCTACTTGAACATCTACAATAATGGTAAGTGGGCAGAACTGTACTGTCTCCCTTCTTTTGAACATAGCCAGTGGCAATTACCACAAGCTTTCTCACAGACTGGATCTACTCACACGAGAATGGGGTGTTCAATACACTCCAACCCCAAACAACTTCAAGTGACTGGATGATAGGGTCTTTATTGCTCTTAAGTACCTGTTTACTGAAGATGTGCAGCAAGTACTAATGGGGGCAATAATGTCTGCTAGTAATAAATCATATATTAGCAAATGGAAAAAGTTTTCTAGTTGGTGCCAACAATGTAACTCACCCTCATTCAGGGCTGCTGTTTCTCTAGTTTTACAATATTTGTGAGCATTTCTGTCCTTTGGCCATTCTTATTCCTCCATCAAGGCTCATTTATCAGTCATTTCAGCTTTTCTGCCCATGGGACCTCCTTTTTCAATGCAGTCTCATGTCAAAATGTTTTAGAAGAGTTTTGCATGAGAGACTTCCATGAAAACTAGTGGCTTCTCCTAGCAGCTTCCTCCTTCCACCCCCTTTTTGTTGTTTGATAATGCCAAGGTGTGTATATATGTATATAGTTTTACTCCCAGTTTAGTAGTCTATGGACTTAGCCTCCATCTCTTAGTTGGCATGAAAGCTCTGAAGTGCTTGCTACCCAAACCTGTGCTTTTAGGTGGTTCAGCTCTTGGATTCAGCGTGGACCCCCACAGTGTTCTCCCCTAATGGAGAAACATAGGAAGCACAAATGCAAGAGGAGGCATTTAGATTCCCCTCAGGAGTCCTTAACCTAAGATACTGACCTCATTGAAGAGGAAGGTTCTCCAGATCTCCCTTGGAATGTCTCATTTTGGAGAACTCCTAGAATTGCTCATACAAAAGGGAAGTTAGTCTACCTGTGCCCTTTTCCCAGAGGAGTTTGTGTTTCTCAAAGCTTTTGGTGCAGGCCAGTCTAGAACATGGGTGGTCCCCCCAGAAGATTGCTTAGTGGATATGGTTTCCCAATGGGCTTGGAAGGAACTGGACATAGTATAACCAGTCCCTTGTATGCCTGAGTAGATATTAGTGTACCTAAAGTATAGGGTGCATTGGAGTATGAGGCCTGCATTGGATGCCATTGTGGTGGAGCAACCACTTAAAAGGAACTCTCAGAGAAGAGTGCCAATGTTCACTCTGTAACAGAGAGTCCAGGGATCTTGACATGTTTGGGAAGAGTGTCTGTCCTTCAGCAACATCTGTTTTGTGAGCACTGAACTACATGTCCCATTTGACCAGATTACAGAGAGATTTATCAAAGGAGCCTTCAAAATCCATGATATGTCCCGTGACGTAATGTGGCACCAAAGCTCCACACACTGTGGGGGTCCACACTGAATCCAAGAGGATGTGTCTCACCCCTTCTCTTGAATGTCAGAGAATCTTCTCAAACTCTGAACCTGAGGCAGGTCATGAAGAAGGCCTCCCTGGATCTGAAGACCCTAAAAGAAGCTATCTGTGAAACTCCACCTGGCTAGGATCCAAGGCAGAAGCTGGTGCCAAGCTGCTGACAACCAAGGCTTGAATAGGTAAGGAAGGCTGTGAAAACCTAGGGGGGTCAACATGGATCATAGGGCCTTGATGTAACTGCCTCATCTCCAGAACCTATCCAGCTCCAAAGAGGTCAGAGTAGAGTGGGTCAGAGAAATCCTCAGTGTCGAAAACATCCAGCTTGTTGACTCTGACAGGGAGATCATGTGGGCAACACCAGAATACAAAGTCACCAGATCCAACAAGTGGTCCAGAGAAGGAGAGATTACACTGGGTGTAGAAGGGCAAGGTCTTAAGAACTCACAACTGTATCGGGGCCTATAAAAACATCCTCATCATCCAAATCTGCTCTGGACAAACTCATAAAAGACTGCACTGACATAAAGAAAGAAGCCACTGAGGGTAATCTGGATTATCAGTGCCCTAGCTTGTCATCAGCAAGGGTTGGTGACTGAATCCTGGGGGGAAACAGTTCCAGTGGAAAAAATGGATCCAGTATATTCTGGCAGCCAGAGATTATATATGAACATGATCCAACCCTTGATCTGTCAAATCCTAGGACCCTTCGGTGTAAGTCCTTGCATAGAAAGGTTCTGGAAAACTCTTCTGACTCACTTCTGACCTATCATTGAAGGGATACCTGTCTCTGACCATCTCCCTGGGTTTATCGTAATTTGCCTTATCAGAAGTGTTGTCTGATAGCTATCTTAATTTTTCTAGTATTATGCAGATACCCTTTGTCCTTTAATAATAATAATAATTATAATTATGGCTGTACCCTGGCATTCAGTAAAAACTCTCGGTGCAGTAGACAGACCACAGGCAAGGGAACCGAACTGGAAATGTGACCCCCCCCCCACACACACACACTGCAAACCAGAAGAAAGTAAAGTTGTGTAAGTAAACTTTCTGTAACAGCAGGTATTCAAATGATCACTGCTACAGTAGCCTTAGCTATATAGGTTATGCTCTGTCAAGGTTATAACAACTGGCCAGCATCCAAAGCTTCAGGGCACATTCCACATGCTCAAGTATAGGGTGCATTGGAGTAAGAGGCCTGCATTGGATGCCATTGTTGTGGAGCAACCACTTAAAAGGAACTCTCAGAGAAGAGTGCCAATGTTCACTCTGTAACAGAGAGTCCAGGGCTCTTGACAGGTTTGGGAAGAGTGTCTGTCCTTCAGCAACATCTGTTTTGTGAGCACTGAACTACATGTCCCATTTGACCAGATTACATAGAGATTTATCAAAGGAGCCTTCAAAATCCATGATATGTCCCGTGACTGTTGATTCCCATAGGGCATTGGAGTTCCAGCTGGCAACTGTGCAGTCTATCACCAACTTGTCTATGTGGTTTTGTTCAGTTCTGTGGATGGCATGGCAAGAGCAGCAGGCACTGTCTTTAGCATTTGCCACCATGTCTGGATGCAATTATGACTTCACGGAGAGCTTCAAGACATGCTCCTTGAATGCCCCATTCAATGTATTAGCCTTATTTTAACCTATGGTCAAGGACACCTTAACCAGGAGTGAGCAGGATGGCAAAAACCTTATCTGCCATTTGAAAGTGTTTTTACACACCTCAGAGGTACTTTCCATGTTACTAGAATGGTGTAAAACATTTTTGCTTCCAGATGTTCCATAGTTTTGCCCAGGAGTCCCCTCTCTGGGACAAAGGGAGAACTTTAATGGATGTCAGACTAGAGGCAGAAGCAGACTGCAGAACCATTAGTTTGAAGATCCTTTTCCAAACTTTTGTTTCAGAACAGTTGCCTGACTGCCCTTCTGTGCAATCAGAGGGTGTTTAACTCTCTACCCCAAGCATGGAAGGCCACACTCCTGATTCTTGAGTGTTGAGAGTGATAACTAGAGGCTATTCTATCCTCTTCACATCCCTCCCAAAAGTGACAAACAAAACCACTCTAGATGTTCCACCCCAGCAAAGAAGGGCAGCAGCACTAGAAATATTAAAACTACTAGAAAAGAGAGTAGTATAGGAGCTCCCACCAGACTACAGAGGACCTGGAGGCTACTCAAGATTCTTTTTAGTGTCAAAAAAGATTTGGGGACCTCAAGCCAGTCTAAAGCCTAAGTCAGTTGCATTGGTTTGTCAAACATACCATCATTCTGGTAGAGTCCATAGTGCCTGTTCTGGTTAAGGGTGACTGGCTGTGCTTAGTAGACCTACATGATGCCTACTGTCACATCATGATAGCCAGTAAGACCAGAAGGTTCATACACTTCTGGCTTGGAGCTAGTCCTTTCCAGTTCAGGGCACTTGCTATTGGTTTCACTACTGCCTTGGGTGTTCACCAACTGCATGGCAGTGTTTGCAGCCTGACTCAGATTTGTAGAGGTTCTGAGTGTTCCTTTACATGGATGACTGGCTCATCATGGCCCCCAAAAGGGACTTACTAGTTCAAGCAAGAGATACCTTACCCAGCTTGTGCTGTTCCTTAGGGATCCCAGTAAATTTCAAAACTGGAACTGTTCAAACCTAGGAGTTTATGCACTGCTGCCTGGCCACCACCATGCAAATAAACAGGCATCCTCTGTCCAGGCTGTCATCTATATGTCTTCAAGCTTCTCAAGTCCTTCACCATCAAATCCTACCGGAATATCTAATTCTCTGGCTGATAGAATCCATGGCCACTCTTATCACTATGGCAGGCTCTACATGAAAGTACTCCAGCAGGCTCTGCCATTCAGAGGTTTATGACATGTTTCCCATTGCAGCATGCCATCAGGCTCACTGGGATCTGCAGACAACATATCATATGGTAGCTGACTTTGTCTCTGATCACCTTGGGATGTCCCTTTGTGATTCCTTTGCCAAGGGCCATGGTAACCACATATGCCTCTTATCTGGGGTGGAAGAGCATTTCAAAGGGAGGATGGTCCAAGGTACTTGGTCCCAGGCCAAGGCCAATCTTTACATCAATGTCCAGGAGATGCAAACAGTCCTCCCTGTATTGCAGGTCTTTCAGGATTGCTGTTCCTTGGATGTGATAGCAGTACAGATAAACATTATCTCTGGTTTGGTACATCAGCAAACAAGGCAGAACTTGGTTTTACCCCTTCTGTTGAGAGGCCATAAAAGTGTGATATAGGGCAATGTCTGCCCACTGATTTCTTGTGACAATGCACATCCTGGGCATGTCTAATATCTTAGTGAACAAACTGAGCAGGTTGATTCTTCTACCACAAAAGTGGTCCCTTAATCAGTCAGTGGCATCCGAGATCTTCAGTAGCTGGGGTCAGCCCCTGTGTGATCTGTTTGCAACCCCAACTAGTACCAAGTGCAACAGCTTCTTCTCCCTGATCCCTTAGGGACGGATAGTCCCTGAGAGACACTCTAGTAAATATATGCCCCCCTCTTATCCTATGAATCTTCTCATAGTCAAGTTTCTTCAGAAAGTGGCTTGGTACAAGGCAAAAGTGATTCTCATTGTTCATTTAGCCTCAGCTGGTTTAGTTCCCATATTTTGGTCTCATCTAATGTACTCACTCTGGGTTCAGAATCTCCTTCCAGTTCAGATTTCTCATCCCTCTGGCAAGCCTCACCTTGACGTTAAATCCTTCAGTCTGACCACTTGGTTTCTCCACTTTCAGTGATAGCCAGAAATCCCAGGCTTTCATCCAGGATTGTACAGATTCTCATCCCTTTCCAGAAACCCTCCACTTTGAAGAACTAGAGAAATACATGGAAAAGGTTCAGTATTTGGGCTAATTCTAAAGGTTTGTCTCTGTTCTCAGCACTTTTGCTGTCTACATTGGATTTCCTGGCTAGTCCCTTCCACTTAGGGGTTAGTTCTTCTACAATTAAACTGTCATTTTTAATGTTCCTGTAGGAGAGCAGTATGCTTTTATTTCTTCCTTAAGTCTTCCAAAAGTGTTCTTAAGAAATGCCTTTCTGTTGCCATCCCCCATTGAGGGACCCTGTACCTCCTTCTGACATCACTGTCTTGTTTTGGTGTCTTACCAAGATGCCATTTGAACCTGCAGCTTTGGCAGATCTGACATTTTTATCTTGGAAAACATTGTTTCTTCTGGCTATTACATCAGCCAGAAGGATGTCAGAGTTACATGGCTTCATGCAAACACCATCGTCATCAACTCGCTTTTTCCAATTTTCTACATGGGGACAGGGGGGTTTTATCAACTGTCACCATTTCTGTCGATTCAGTGCCACTCTACTACCTTTAACAGTCGTGCTTCGACTGTCACAGGTCTTCTGTCACAAAATCCATCCATCACTTTGCTGGACACTCTCTTTTCCTCTTGCCTTCTTCCTTTCTGTCCCAAATCATCTTCACCAGATTGTCATCTGATTTTCTGCATCTGTGCCCAAACCACTGTAACCTGTTCTCTTTGACCTTCCCTGCAATTGGAACTATTTTGGCTTGTGACATGTCCTTATTTTTTCATCTATCCCACAGTGTGCATCCTACCATCCATCTCAGGCATTTCCTCTCCGTTGCCTTTAGCTTCCCCAGCTGCTCTGCCTTTACTGCCCAGGTTTCTGTATCAGACAGTAGTACTGGATGCACCACTGTTTTGCACCTTGTTTTCAACTTCTTTGGCATTTTTCTAGCATACACTTTTCCTGACACTCTGTGTCGACTGGCTGCAGCCCCACGGATTCTAGCTTTGACCTCCTCATTCAGACTTTCCTTCTCCTCAACCTCCCCTCTGAAATACTTGAATTTGTTAACCTGTTCCAATGTTTTCCCTTCTGTCTCAATTATCAGCTTCTTATAAGTTCTATTTGCTGCCATTATAACTGTATATGTCCTCAGTTTCATCCCATGTTCCTTCAATTTTGCATTCCATTTCCCTATCCTTTGCAAGTTTTTGTCCAGAGTCTGCTTGCAACTTTGCTGATCTGTCTCCTCCAACCATTTGCTGATGTAGTCTATCACCAGTATGAACAGCAGTGAGCTCAGGGCTGAACCATGATGCACACTACTCCCAGTGGGAACCCCTCTGTAAGACCGAAAGCTGTTCATACTTGAATCATTGGGTCCTAGTACACAGAGTGCCCTAATTCTACCAATGTTTCTGGGACTTCAAACTACCTAGGACAGAACAAATCAGCTTTCATGGGACCTTGTCATATGGTTTCTCCAAGTATAGGAATGCCCAGCTGGACTCTTTCCTCATCTCTAGCTCATCTCATCTATGTGTCTCACTGTGTCCTGATCTGAATCTTAACCGCGCATCGCCCATCTTACTTTTACTATGTTGCAAATTCATTTATCAATCACTGTCTCCAGAACTTTCATGCAGTGTGACAGGAGTTTTTTTTTTTAAAACTAGAAACATCTTTATTAAATTATCAAGTATGACATAGGCAATCTTACATTTATGTAAATGAAAACAAACCATATTGACATAATTTTAGTTGCAAACATTATATATCATTTATAATCTATCCAGTCATTGTCAGTCAAACATTACATAGCTCATTCAAATCTTGCATTCTTTTAAACCTCATTCCTCCTCTGCATGTATAGTTCCACAATTCCCATTTTTTTCTATATAATTTGCTCCTACCCTTTTCTAAAGATCCCAATTCTAGTTGTTTTGTATCGGTTACTATATTCACTACCTCTAGTACAGTTGGTTTAGACTTTGATTTACATTTTCTAGTAATTGCTTTTTTTGGTAGCTACCATAATTAGAATCAGAGAGACCTTACCATGTCCAGGCAATTCTGATTCTGTATCTTAGCTCACAAAAATTATTTCCTTAGTTGCACCAATTTGCTCACCCAGTATTCTGACAGAGTAGTCTGCAGGGAATCTTTAGTCTCCCAAATCATTACACTCACATAAATATGTTCCCAATTCATAGGTTCATAGGTAGGTGCTAGGCTATCAGCCCCAGCGCCTATATAAGTCTAGCCAAAAATGTTTCCTGGCTTTCACCACCCAAGAAAATTATTTTCCTGTGCCCCTGTTGAGTAGTGCCACAGAAGTGATCCCCGGGGTGAATTTTCTATTTCCCATCCAGTTGTCAAGATTTTTCTTAAAGAGGGACAATGAGAAACTTTGTTTGACATAAATGGGTAGTTTGTTCCACAGTATGGGAATTCTCTGGGACAGGAATATATCCCTCCAGCATGTTCTGTTTATTGTGGTGACAAGGTTTAGGTCCCTGGAGCATGTTTTTGGAAGGTAGGAGGAACCCCACAGAGACCCAGGAAGAACATGCAAACTGGAATTGGTGGAGGTCAGAACTGAACCCTTTGTCTTGTGCTTTGGAGGTGAAAACCTTAACCATAACTGGTTGACTTATCATGCAAACCTCCATATTTAATTTTTCATAAGACTAGAGTTTCCCTCAGGATTAATCAAGCCTTCATTTCCAAGGTGGCTTCAAAGTCTACTGTAAGCCAAACTATGCATCTACTGTTTTTTTTCCCAAAATTTTCAAATAAAGGTTAATATCTGTTTCATTCTTTGGATGTTTATAGGTTCATAGGTAGGTACTAGGCTATCGGCCCAAGGGCCTAAGTAAGCCTAGTCAACAAGGTTCCCTGGCTTACGCCACCCAAGAAAGTTATTTTCCTATGCCCCTTGAAACACGGAAGTGATCCCCGGGGTGTATTTCCTATTTCCCATCCACTAATCAAGATTTTTCTTGAAGAGTGCTAATGAGGAACTTTGCTTCACATAGATGGCTAGCTTCTTCCAGAGTATGGGAAGTCTCTGAGACAGGAATCTATCCCTCCAGCATGTCCTGTTTGTTGTGGTGGCAAGGTTTAGGTCCCTAGAGCATTTAGCTCAGAGGGATTGGGATTTCTTTAGGTGTAGCATGTCCAACAGCTCTGGGTTTCGACCATCAACTCAGATGTTATTTACACAGTACAAAGAACTTTAATAAAACTGATTATTTGTTTCTTTTTTAAGGCAAAATTGGTTTCCAGCATGTCTACGTTTACTCTGTCCAGATATATATCTGATTGTATTACCTCTGTTTATGAGGCTGTGAGAATCATCACTGTCCTCCAAACAGAAGGCAAATTCTACCAAAGTGTCTGCAGCCACTGCAGTCTTTTTTAACCAGGTTCCCATTAATGATATTTGTGCAGCTACTGCATGGTCCACAGTTCATATGTTTCTCTCTCATTACAAGCTTGAATGGTAATCCAGGTCCAGAACTGCTTTTGGTTTTACCATTCTCTGGAATATCCTTCTACAGTGTTGTCCACGGATGTTCTATCGGAGGACTTTTCCCATGTGTAGAGGTGAATGGAGAAGATGACATTGGTTGTGAAAGTTATGTACTTACCATAATGAAGATTCATTCTGTCTCGTTCTGTCCATCTCAACATCTCATCCAAATTGTCACTCTTTTATGGCTCATACTGGACCACACTAGACCTTTCTGGAGCCTTTTTTGATGTTCTGTCTGGTAACAGCACTCCATCTAGCAGGCAGTATTTCCTCATTTAGAGTTTGATAATGATGCACTTGGGGGCGAACTCAATCCAAGGGCAAGGCAAGGTGATGCACTATAGGAGTGGGGAGGAGCTTGAGCCTTGGAGCTGAAGCTTACTTGCCAGCCTATGATGTAATATATCCATGTGTTGAGATTGACAGAAGAAGGCAACATGGATCTATCATTATAATGCATACGTAACTTTCATTTTTGGAAAGTGCAATTTGCACAGCCGTACTTTATTCCTACTCCTGCAAGAAGTACATTTCTTGGGAGTCTTTAGTCTAGCAGGTACTGTCACTATCTCAGCTGCCAATGGGTGACTCTGCTGGGGCCAGCCTGTGTCGTTGGGCCACTCATCTTTGTCTCTGTTTCCCACTGGTGTAGCACCTACAGTTGTTAAGGACTGAGAGTTAGTCATGTCTTCTTACAAGGCAAGGCAGAATGATTCTTGTCAGTCTCATGATAAGCAATGGATAAAGATTTACTGCTTTGCTGAATTAGGTACTTGTTTCCTGAGGTTTTTACCCCGATGTGGGGGGTTGCTCTTCCAGTGAGCTTCTCAGGAAAACACCAACACCAGTGAGGTACATGACTTTTGTTCACTCTCTCTCTCTCTGTTTTGAATGGATTCCTGCATATATTTATTTTCTAAAACTATAACAAAGTGAAAAATTGATTTGAGTGGGAAGAGATTGAAATCCCTGTCTCTTAGCAGATGTTTTTTGAGTTGTTACAATTGGATTTTCCTCACCTTGAAGCTTTCCCTCCTGTTTTAGCAGCTGTAGAGGATGTTTTCTTAAAAGCTTGTTGAATGCCCCTAAAAAGTCTGGTAGGTTATACATAGCACCTCAGACATTTGAACAGTATTTTCCTTATCCTACATTTGAGACTGCAATTGTTTCATTATCAAAGCCATGTACTGCTGATTATTTTGGTAAATAATACTACATTTCCCCTTTCTAGATGGGAAAGCATTTGATAGATAAGGGACTAAAGTTTTTTTCTGTTGTTTTTATCCATCAGAAGATGTAATTACCAGGCTCATATGTTTAAAAAAATACATTTTATTGGTTTCTTTTGAGAACTTGAGAACATTAAGTGCTAACCTTCCTTCTTTAAGTGATTAAAATTTCACTGAACACCTTATTCTGTTTCTCATGTAACCAAACACTCTGTAAAGTGCTCTTATGATTCTACCAATACTGTATCCAGAGCTACTGATTCAGTTTTAGTTATGGAAAATATTGATCAGTTACATTCTTAGACCTTTCCATAAGATGTTAAAGTTGCTCTGCTTGGCCCTTCTGCTGCTGTGGTTCTAAACATTTGTTGCTAGGAGGATAGTGATTGAACCCCCTCCCCCCATTATCTTTCAACTCTTTGTCCTTAAATTAAGAAAAAAATGATCTTTCCCTTTCAAGACCTTTTTTCAAGAATATATATCCAAGTCCTAGCAAGGATAAAAAAAGACAATGTCACAGTGGCTGTAAGCATAAAGAGGGGAGCTTACTGTGTCAAGGACAGTCCAAAACTTTTGTATGATTACTTGCCCTTTCTAGTTCCCCCTCCCACCCCAGCAATCCATTTAACCTATTTGCAGTCTACGCCTTCATTTTCCTCAGTGGCATCATGTTTTTCTTCAGAACCAAAAAAACTAGCTTCAGAATGGTTGTGGTGCAGACAGTTCTTTCCTGCAGACAAACAATTACATGTGTTTAATAATTCCAGAACAAGATTGTTCATAGGTTTATAGGTGTGTACTAGGTTAAAGGCTCTGGAGCCTATATAAGCCTAGCCCAAGAAGATTCCCTGGCATCATGTCACCCAAAGTTAGTTCCCAGTGCCCCTGTCAAGCAAGGCCACTGAAGTGATCTCAGGGGTGAACTTCCTATTGTCCACCCACTCATCAAGATTTCTCTTAAAGAGGGCCAGTGAAGTGCTCTGCTTGATGTGAATGGGAAGTTTGTTCCAGAATATGGGAGGTGTCTAGGTTAGGAACCTGTACCTCCAGCATGCTCTGTTTATTGTGGTAATGAGGTTAAGGTCACTGGAGCGTGTGGCATGGAGGGATTGGGATTTCTTTCAGTGTAGCATATCTTGCAGCTCTGGGTCAGACATGGCTTTGTAGGTCAAGCAGAGATCTCCTCTAAGTAGGCGATGAGACAGAGTATAGCTGGAGTTTTTTGAGTCT
Organism: Protopterus annectens; assembly: GCF_019279795.1. Lineage (NCBI taxonomy): Eukaryota > Metazoa > Chordata > Ceratodontiformes > Protopteridae > Protopterus > Protopterus annectens. The sequence goes on along the minus strand of NC_056737.1, from coordinate 627,692,453 downwards.
GTCCATATAGGGCATGTGTCTAAAGCCTAAGATCCACTTAGTGAGGTATTTTTGTGGCTTTTCCAGTTGTTGTAGATGTCTAGTGAGGTACATACCAAATGGGGTGTTGTATTCTATAATAGGTCTAATGAGGGACAAGTAGAGAGGGATGATGATCTCTTTCTTCCTGGATGAGAAACCTTTGTAATGAGATGTGCCACATAGAAGGACTTTCTAACCACAGTGGCAATGCGGTTATCAAAGGGAGAGGTTGCTGTCAACCTGTGTCCCCAGGTCTCTTATCACACCTTCAGTGTTTAGTGGACTACCACCTATGTGGTAGTTCATGGGTACTGAATTTTTCCAAAAGGGAATGACAATGCACCATTTGGCATTGAGCTTAAGGCCATGGTTCTGGCACCAGTCATTGGTGTCAGTGAGGCCTTTTTGTAGAATGTCTACATCAGTTGGAGAATCAATAATAGCTCCCAGTTTGCAATCATCTGTGAACTTGGTCAGCCAGAGTCCCTTTGTGTTGGCTTGAACTGCAGAGAAGTAGATGCCAAACAGGAGAGGACCTAGGAACGATCCCTGTGGGACACCACCTGTAACTGGTTGGTAGTCAAATTTGGAGTCTGCTACTTTCACAGTGTGGGTTCTATCAGTGAGCCAGTTGGCAACCCATCTTATTACATAGGGGTTTATGCCTAGTTTTGTGAGTCTATCTATGATTCCTGAGTGAGGGATGGTGTTGAAGGCCTTAGCAAGATCTAGGTAGGCTGTGTGAACTACCTTGCCCTCATCCACAGCTCTGGTGACAGACTCGAAGAAGTATATCAGGCTGAACAGGCATGATCTACCCTTCACAAACCCATACTGCATGGGGTCCAGAGTTTGGAGATTCCCTATATCCTTATTTATAAGGTCCATGATGATGTGCTCCATAACCTTACATATCAGACTCGTCAGGCTAATGGGGCAGTAGTACCCAGGGTCTGTAGTCGCTCCTCCTTTGTGAAGTAAGATGACCATAGCAGTGCACCATTCTGTAGGAACAAAGCTTCAAATGAGACTGTGATTGAACAGGGTACTCAGGTGTGGTGCCACTTCACTTTGTAACTCCAAGATTTAATATGTCTGTGGAGGTGTTCCTCAGACTTCTGCTTCTTCTCTGAACAATCAACTGGCAAAATTCTGTTCCAGGTCTCTAGGCCTTCTCTTTTCCTTGGACAGGAATGTTCTTGTGTGCTCTTCCACCCTTTCCAGTAATATGACGATTCCGAAAGAATCCTCCATGATCATTATGATAACTCCCTTCTGGTCCAGGAAACTGTAGTTCTTTCTTTTCGAAATGGCCAGGGGCAATTATCACAAGCTTCATTGCAGACTGGATCTACTCATACAAGAGCTGGAGGTTTTGATGCACCATGACAATAGTCAAGTTCAATTGACTGCCTGTATGATAGAGTATTAATTCCTTTTAAGCATTTGTTTACTGAGGACATGCAGCATGTACTAATGGAGGCAAGAAGCTTGCTACAAGAAAATCATGTATTAGCAAATGTTTTTTAGTTGGTTCCAACACCTTATCCTACACCAATTCAGGACTAGTTATCTGGTTTTACAGTATTTGTGTGAGTTACCATCCTATAGCCTTTCTTATTCCTCTATAAAGGTTCATTTACCAGCTGTTTCAGCATGTCTACTCATAGATCCTCCTCTTTCAATGCAATCTCATGTCAAAATATTTTTGAAAGGGGTTTTGCATAAGAGGTTTACAAGAAAACCAGTGGCCCCTCCTTGGGATCATAATTTTGTGTTACAGAAACTAACACTTGCTCCATTTGAACCAGCTATCCTGGCTGACTTGAGGTTCTTAACATGAGAAACAGTTTTACTGATTGCTCTGACCTCTGCAAGAAGGGTACCTGAGTTGTAAGGTCTTATGGTAAGTCAACCCTATTTTCTTTTTCACAGGGACAGGGTTCCTTTGAGAACTAATTCTTATTTCATGCCTTAAGTGGTATTCACGTTTACATTAACCCTAACTATCCATCTCTCTGTTTTCTTTCTTGAACCTAAAAATGAGGGAGAAATGATACCCCATACCTTGGATATCCACAGACAACTCAGTATCCTATCTTGACAGAAATAAATCATTCAGATCAATTGTTCATGGGACAATCTGTTTCAGAACAGACTATTTTTTAATGGTTGTCTAAGGCTATTACCTTTTGCTGTAATTACCATAACAGAACTATTCCAGGCAGGGTCAAGGGCCACTCTACCAGGGCCATGGCTTTGTTTATGGCTTTTTGGAAAGGGTTGGATTCTAGAAGTACCATGAAGCTTTGGGAGCTGGGCAGCTGTTATATCTTTGGCAGGATATAACCCATATAGCTAAGACTACTGCAAATGTGATCACTGGAATATCTACTGTTATGGTAAGTTTACCTACACAGCTGTACTTGTATTCATTTATTTTTATGTCCCAAAAAGAGCATTATTATTATTATTATTATTATTATTATTATTATTATTATTATTATTATAGCTTTTCTCCCCAGGTTTCGACTGAAAATGTACTATGCCTAGTAGAATTTTCTTCGTCAGCAACTACAATTGACCAACTAAATAAAGAAGTAATTTCTAAAAATTCTTGAAGTTAAGTCATTTTCATTTTATTGAAGGGAATGCCACTACCTGTTGGTGAACTATTAATCTGCTGACATTATTGTTTCATTCAATATTTTTATTATTGTAGTGCATGGAGTGCTGTGATTATACTCTGATATCAGGGAAAAGGCTAGCTTAATAGCACCACTAATCTTGCAGTAGGGATTAACGGCTGGCAGTACTGTGTAGCAAAGAACATTAGCAGAAGGTAAAACAGCTTCAAAAGCCATTAGATACTTCACTCTGCCACATTTACATACAAAAAAGTGTAGCAGGATGAAGTATCTAATGGGTTTAAAAGCCACTGGTTCTTCAGAAGGACACTTCATTTCTTTATGCTGTCTGATTGACAGTGTGGTGTTTTACCAGCATTCAAAGGCTTTGAAAGCTGGTAAAACACTGCACTCATACACTTTTTTTCCATAACTTGTACTATAAGTAGAAAATAAAACTGCATGCACTACAAAGAATTATGATTAGGTCTCGCCTGTCATAATCCTTATTGTGTGTTACTGATACAGTTGCCAAGACATTCACTACTTGATCTTTGTTGAATTTCTTGACAGGTGTGTGATCAGTGACCTGATCATTAGCCTCTGTATTAACATTATAATTATAATTGTTATTATGATTATGATTGTTATTATTATTAAAGTAAATCCCAGTGATAAATTATGTTGATATTCTGCTATTATAATGGTAATGGGTGATGTGTTTTAATACCATACTATATGATCTACTTGCAATGTTGTGTGATTAGTAGCTACGTTAATATCGTACTGTTATAATGGGTAACTTTTGTTAATAGCACACTATAATTTTCCTTCAGGGTTGTATGATAAATAGTTGCATAAATATCTACTGTTATAATGGGTAACTTTTGTTGAATATCATACTATAATTTGGTTTTATTGTTGTATGATGAGTAACTATATAAATCTGAAATATCTCGTTTCTTATCTGGAACTTCAGAACTTCAGCTTTTTTGTCCTACTTTCGTTATGACACTAACTGCACACAGGCAACTCACTGTAAAAACATTGTCTGAGATTTGCAAAAATGGACTAACAGAACTGGTAGTATGAAGGAAAACCACAGAGATACACCCCAGGACATAGCACTAATAGAGCAAGGTTGAAGGGAAGTGCTCAGATGCAGTGCACTTGCTTACTAGAAAATAGGATACACAAAAGATGCCTTTATTTTTGTTTCACTAAACTGGCAGTGGTGAACTGGCCATCAGCACTCTTCCATGTAGTGGGTAGGCTTAGTTGCCTATCAATGCCTTGCTGCCAAGAGGTCTTTATTAGTTAAAGAATATGAACTCACTGCCAAGTACTTCATCACTAAGCTTGCCTCCATCAGCTCTAGTTTTTATACTGGTTTGCTTGCAGGACTTTGTGCCCAGATCAGTGTTTGCCATCTTGTTTTTGGACTGAATTTGATATTCATGAACATGATTATTTCATCAATCTGGTTTCTAGGATGTGTTCAACCACTTGTGGATAGGATTCCTGTCTAATCAATTTGGTAACATCTTACATGGAGGTTTAGGCCCAGTTCTTTTCTAGATTACTAAACTGTCCCTTATGGAGTTGTCCACCTTTAGAGGAAGCCTGGTATACTTCTATTCTTAAGAAGACGGGTTTTGATGCTGATAATCTGGACAATTGCAGACCTATCTCAGATGTTTCCGTTGTTGACCAGGTTCTTATGAAAGCTGGGTATGTGCAACTGTATTCCTGTTCGAGAGCTGATCGCATTTATAGCTCATTCCAATTTAGTCTTTGGTCTAGGCATACTATGGAACTGCTTTTCTGTTTAACGATCTCCTAATAGAAAAAGATGATCATCTGTTCCATCCTGGACATTTTAGATCTTGCTTCAGCATCTGATGAAATGGACTGTGAGATCTTGTTGAATCAAATGAATATGGTGGTGTTATATGCAGTCATTTTCCTCTACGTTTATGGCCATACTCTATGACTTTTGTCAGGAATTAACACTTCCACGCTCTTCTCCCTGACATTCATGCTGCCACAGGGTTCAGTTTTAGGTCCATTTTTTTATTTATTGTGTATATGCTTATACTTAAATATATTATTCAGAGAAGATGGTTAAGCTGTCATCACAATGACATCATGAAGCTGTACATGTCCTTCTTTCAAGATTCTCTATATGTCTTAAACAAACTTACTGAAGACTTGACTGCATCAGTAAACGGATAAGTGATAATCGGTTGTTTGTACACCAAGACAATTGCTATGGCCATTCTTGCCACCATTCACAGTTCATCTGTTCCAGTTCTGTTCCCATATATCATCTATAGTGGTGCAAACTGGAATTTATGTCAAAGGTGTGGAATTTAGGGTCACTGTTTCACAGCCATCTCACTTTTAGGGGCAAGGTGTCCCTTGTTGTCAAGCCTACATTTTATCATCCAAAGACAATCTTCCCAACTAAGTGCCTTAGTCTGATTTACCTCTGTTTGTGTATGCTCTGATCTCTACAAGACTAAGCTTCCTGTAATGCCTTATATACTGGGGTGTCTGTACATCTATCTTGCCCAACAACTGGTGCAGAATACTTCAGCCTGGCTGCTATGTTATCTTTATATTGCAATGTTACACTGGTACTATGGAATTTGCATTGGTTGCTAGTTCAGTTCTGCATTGTATATAATGATCTAATGTTGTATTTTTTTTCTGTCTGACTCAAAGTGTGGTTTGTTGGATCTGGCCGAATCCAACCTCAGCACCTTATACCAAAGGTTTGGATCTGAGAACTCTGACTCCTCCCTAACCCACAATTCCCATCTTCTGCCTGAACTTTCTTAGATCTTATTTGCCACCTGTGTAAACCAGATCTGTGGACTGAGAACTCCATAATTAATCAGAAAAAGTGAATCATTTTCTTACTTCTCCTTTTAAACATTTTTGAGGGTTCAACTATTAGATAGTCAGAACTTCACAGATCTGTTATACATATATATATATATATATATATATATATATATATATATATTAGTGTGTTCTTTATAGCTATTTCTGATAGTTTTTCTTCTGTGTGTATTTTTATATAGATAATATTAGCATACTAGTTTATTAGTAAATCTTTTTCTTAGATAAGTAAAGTTTATATATAGTTGAAGTACAAAACACTAATGCCAACAGGTTTTAAAAATTGCTGTTCTTGTGGGCATAAAATACCACCCCAAGACCCACACTCACAGTGTTTTTACTGCTTGGGGCTTTCTTATTTACAGGTTTCATTATTAATAATAAATCTAGACTTACTGATGATAATTGCACTTGTGCAACTGGCACAGCTCGGAGCAGGGCCGGCCTTAGCTGAAAGTACTGCTCTGGCGCCCCTCAAGCCCCACCCACACCATATTCAAGCCCCACCCCTATTTGAGCCACACCCATACATTGGCCACTCCCACAACCCCCACTCCAGTTCTTTCAATGTTTAAATGCATGAAAAACCAGTCATACTGTCACACCTTAAGACTGCAATTGAAGGCTGAATGCTCCTTAATAAACTCCCCAGGCAACTGAAAATTGGTCTCATTCCAAGTCAGACCATGTGTAAACAAAGGTTTAAAAACAAAATCACCTCTATATACACCTCTGGTGCCCAACAAGCAGTGTAGAAAATGCTGAAAAGGATTAACCATTGACGAAAGGAAATGGGGATGAAGTGAAAGCAAACTGCAGTACCTATACATCCATCTATATCTATACATCCATCCATATGATGGACTGCTTTGCATTCTGTGTTACAGCATGGGAAAATTCAGTAAGTCCATACTCTGGAATCAAAATCATAGTGTACAGAAATTAAACACACTTTTCATTAAGTCTCACTTCATTTAGCAAGTACAAGTATCAATTTCAAGTGTGATACAAGACTGTATGGCTAACTCAGTCAAAAACTACTAAAAGATCCATCCAACTGCATGCAACTTTTGCAGACCAGCAAAGCATTCTAACACTGAGAATAAAAGTTACCAACTACTTTGGCAGTGACTTGAGGTATCAGGTAAAAGGCATAAGTTTTGTATTAAAGCACATAAAACTAAATCAAACATTGCAGTGCCCTTAGTTTGGTCATACATTCAGCATACAATTACCACTGATTAAAACAGACAGGAAACGTGGGCAGGAAGACTGGGGTCAACATGCATTTTAATTCCAAATTGTAGATTTTGCCTAGAACTGTTATATTATGCACTCATATGTATAATGGAAAAAAAAACACAGATACACATCAGTTTAACATTTTCAGTTACTAGTCAAAATAAATAAACTGTTAACAAAATAGTACCTGCTACATGAAACGTGGAAACTTTTTAAACAGTCTGCTTTACAGCAAAATTCACTGTTATAACTTTAAATACCGCCACTTGAAATTCTTCCACAGTCCTTCCTGACTCAAAGATAGAACTACCGTACCAGATAAATATTTGAACCACACTTTTTGCATACACATTCTACATAACAAATATATAAAATGATATACCAGTGACAGCAGAATCCAAGCTAAGTCTCATGTAACCCATTAACTCATGACTGTACTAGCTAAACTTATTATCCATAGCATGTAACAGAAATGAATCACTATATTACAAGATTCCTTCTCTAGAAAACTGTAAGGAAGAGGAAGGAAATGTATTCATACTTTTAGTACTCTCTTTTTTTTCATAACACTGTTATGCCCCCTAGAAAATATATCACTTTGGCCCACTTATTTCACATGCCTTAGGTTCCCCAGCCCAGCTCAGCAGTCCAAAGAATTCACTCTCTCCACTAAACCCCAACTTCCCTGTCGTAGACCAGTCAAAAGTGTGATCTTGGCCACTTAGCCTTTTTTATACTACTTGCTATACAACCATAATGCACATCCAAGTTAAAAATATAAATGCTAACATTTAAAACATTTTTAAAAAACATCTGTGTGAAATGTTAAAACTTCTATCTACCTCATGCTTAAAACAGTGGTTTAACACTAAATTGAATGTGAATGAATAATTATTAAATGCTACAGAACAAACTACTGGTGTGATCCATTAACTCTGATGCACTGCATTCCCTAAACATCTGGGCAGGAAACAAGTTGCCAGCCAGGAACGCTACACACAGTTTCTTCACAATTAACTCTTCCCAGCACTGAAGAAAAAGCTGTAAATAAATCGCTATCCAAACATTTCCCTTTCATAACAAATATTCTTCTCCTGGTCGGTGGTTTGGTTACAACAAGTAAATAACCTGCACACGGATGTCCCCCTCACCAGGTTGGATAAGGACAAGGTTACAGTTAGCTGCTTATCAGGTGCCAGGATCAGTCAAGTCACTCAAGCACTTACCACAAGTACCAGTATAACTCTGTCATAGTCCATGTGGGTGTGCATGACCTGAGACATACCTCACTGAACTACATGCATACAGATATGCCTGAGCTCTTAGATTGTGTGTCTCAGGTAGGTATGAGCCTAGCTTTGAGCAGCATTTTGCCATCACCAAAGAGGATGCCACAATACCAACAAAAAATGATTGATTTTAATAACTGGCTTAACTTCTGGTGTCAGTGCAAGGGGATCCAATATCTGTCAGCCTGGGAGGACACGGCTGACGGACCACACTGCTATGCCACAGATGGTCTTGCACCTGTCTCCTCTATGACTCTCTCAAGCTACTCCAAGTCCAATTAACAATCGGCAAAATCCCCTACCACATCTTCACTAGCTACAGGTCCCCACAATGAACCAGGAAAAGGATTATGCATACCTGGACCTACTGGCATCACTTACCATGTAGCCCAACACCATACTCACTGGCAATTTTAATTATCCTACCATCAACTGGAGAAAATACATGACCACAAATCTGCTTGCTCCATGGTTCTTGGACCTTGTCAGTGCAAATGCCCTGGAACAGCTAGTCAGCACACCAAAGAGGGGCTCAAATATTCTGGACATAATGCTCACTAACATGGGGATCACGTATTATATTGGTATTATAGACAAACTCAGTCAATTGGGAATAAACCCTTGCGTCACTGATGGGTAGCCAAATGGCTCACCAACAGGACACATACTGTCAAAGTGGGTAAATTCACATCTAGCAAAAGTGTCGTACCACAGGGTTCCATGCTGGGCCTTTTACTGTTCAGAATTTATCTCTCAGAAGTCTAGGCAAACATGGATGGCCTGTAGCTGACCAAGTTCACCGATGACTGCAAATTGGGTGCAATCACAGAGTCCCCCAGTGGTACTACAGAAAGGATTAACGCAGACTAATGATTGGTGCCAAAGCCACGGACTGAAGCTAAATGCAAAAAAATGTGTAATTATTCCCTTTGAGAAAGCTAACATCCCTGCTATTTACAATACAGACAGCACCCCCCCCCCCAAGAGTAAAGTACGAGACCCGGGTACTCAGGCTGATAATCTGAACTTCGACCACCATGTTACCTACAGTGGTGAGGATGTCCTATGTGACACATTTCATAAGTAAAAGCTCGGCATCTAGATGCAAGGACATTATAATTCCATTATACTCATCCCTCATCAGACCATTTCAGTACAATGCAGCCTTTTGCATGTACCTCACTAGACAGATGCAAAACCACGTCGTAAGTGGAAAGACTGAAAGCCCTATCACTGGATTCGGTCTCCTACAGGCTACTAAAGGGTGATCTGTGTCTTGCTTACAAGGTAGTCTCTGACCCGAGCCTGATGGAAATTTTACACATTCACAAATCAAGCCACATGAGGGTCACTTGCTCCGGGAATCTTAACCTAGCCATGGATATGAACATATCATGCTGGAGAGACAGATACCTCCCCCTGAAACTACCCATTCTCTGGAACAAGCTTTACATTCATGTGAAACAAAGCCCCTCTCTGACCCTCTACAAGCACAACTTAGATCAATGGATGGGTAATCGCAAGTTCACTCTTGGGGTCATGTCCATTTTCTCATGGACATAGGCAGGCATTAGGCTCATACCTCCATGAACTTCACTCACCTATGTATTTCTAATTGGGTTAACTTGGGATAAATATGCCTACGCTTGTAAAGGTTCTTGGGTCATTAGCCTAGTAACCACCTATGAAACTATGACACAAAAATAGCACGGTTAATGGCTTACCATAAATGAGAAGGCTGTTCCCATATGATAAATTACAGCAGTATACCAGCATTAATTCAGGACAGAAGAAAAGCAAACATTAGTGCTTTTGTGAATGTCTTTCTCTTCTACCATTAGGTAGCCTTTTAGGTACCATTGTTGGTACTGTCTTCTACCTTTTCTTTCCTTACCTTTACAGTAATTCTAATTACCATTGCTGGCAATTTTTACCCCTTTTCCTCTCTCTCTCTCTATATATATATATATATATATATATGGGAAGAGACCCTCTTTTTTATCTCACCCTCTCCTTTTCTCAGTGTGTGTGTGTCTGCTTTCTTCTGTGCTAGGCCTCTTATTCTAGCATGGCGGATAAGACATCTAAGGGCACCTCTGACTTCAAGAGGTTTCAAAAGTGTGAAAGAAAGATGCCCAGCTCTGATGGGCATGTGTTTTGTGTTTATTGCCTAGGTGCTGTCCACCTCCAGGAGGATTGTGCAATTTGTCATGGTTTCTCTGTCAGAACTTTGAGCGGAAAAACAAACTGATCTTAAAAGGACTCTTAAAAGGTGATTTTGAAGAGGCCATATCTGGTCCAAGAACTGAAACCAGCTCATCATCCTCTTCATCTTCCAAGCCAAAGAAGTGACCATATTCAGTTCCAGAAAGTTCCCAAAACTGCCTTCAAAATTGACTAAGCAACCTATGGTGTTGTCAGGTTCCATGTCACCGACAGGCATGGATGATTCAACATCTGGCCAAATTTCAGAACAGACATTTGGAACTTTGGTACCAGTGGTTTTATCGGTACTGGCAGACTACCATTATATCTATACCAAGGACCGCATATTCTCCCTCAGTGGATTCTTTTGTTGATAGGCCACCCAGTCCATTTGTGGAACCAAGACCACCTAGGTCTCCCACTGCCTTGTCCATTCAGTCCACTAAGGGTGTTTCAGAATCGGACATCATGAGACTGGTCGACCAGCTCCTGACAGTGAGGGGATTACATCCACCTTTGGTTCCCAGCCAACTTGGTTCCAGAACCGGTCCTTCATCAACACCATTACAGATTCCTCCTCCAACTCGTTCTGAGCCTTTGGAGTCCCTGGCACCAACCTGCCGCTGCAACTGCTTCGGTGCTGGCTAGAATTTCTTCTCTGGATCCAAGCATCTCCCAGAGTTCTTCCAGTTTGTCAGAACTGGAGACCTCCTGGGGGTTGGGGCTTCATTGCTGGTTCCAGGGGTGGGCAGGGTTAATCTCCGATTCTTTTGGAGCCATCCATGCCCCCCAGTGCCTCGGCATTTAAGCTCGACCCAGGCTACAGCTTCAGAGGCGGCTTCCTCGGTGCAGGGTGGGACCACCGTTTCGGAGTCTATTTCTGATCCAGGCTCCCATCCCTCCATACCTCTTAACTGTACAGATTTTCGCAGAATGTCCACATTTTTGCTTCAAATCTTTGGTCTTTTTTTCCAAAAATTGTGTTTTTCTGGGAAATTAATGACATACATTTGAGTTTCAGAATTCCTACCCTTTAGAAAATTCATGCTAATGCAAGACCTGTTATTCTTTCAACTTTCTAAGCTTGTGAGAGCAATATTTAAAAATTGTCCCTATTTTTGGGCCTTTATCCCATTTTTATTGATGGCTTTGTCCAGATTTCTTGCTCCAAGAGGTTGAGAGGTATACATCCCCCTATGGAGGGAAACCTGCCTTTTGGATCATGGAAAAGGCCTTGTTCATTGTGGACACACAGTCCTTGCCATCCCTGTCAGGCCAGGTATCATCTCTATCCCTTCAAATGGATCTTCCTCCAGCCTCATCCCTGGGACAGGGGGTGCAAAAACCACAGGAGCAATCCACCTTGGTGGCTTCCTCTTCGGATACTTCCCCGCACCATCCCACCAAGGACATACCTACAAAGAAAAAGAGCAAGAGGAAGCACTTCAACTCTCCTGAAGTCTCTTTCAATGAGGATAACAATTTCAATGAAGGGGAAGGTTCCCGTAAGTCACCCCCTGATGTTTCCTTCAGGGAAATCCTAGAAATTATGAAACAGAGGGGTGGCTGGACTTCGCTTCAGCCTTCCTCAGAGGAATCGGTATACCTGGAGGCTTTTTGTGCCTAGCCCTCTATGTCTTGGATCTCTCTGCCCACGAATGAGCTTATTAAATGTTTCGCTCAGCATGCCTGGAAGATTCCTGACTCCACTAAGCTGTTCCTCAAGAGACCCGATCAGATTCTGTCTGCCCCTAAAGACAAACTACATTGGGCTAAGGGTATCCCAGAAGATGCCATGGTGAGAGTGGCAGCCACTAAAAAGGAATTTGCAGAAGAAAGTCCTACTAACCATCCTCCTAAGAAGGAGTCTGGGACTATGGATAGGTTTGAGAAGCACATTTATGCTTCATCAACCTTTGCTCTCAGGTCTTTGAATTACATGGCACACTTCACCAAGCTGCACAGACATATGATTAAAGAGCTTTCAGATACTCTTACAGGAGCAGTAGCTGAAGGGGTCCGAGACAAAGTTACTGCTCAACTTGCCACCCTTGAATTGATTTCCAACTCGTTCATAAGGCTTATTGCTCATGACGCTGAAGGGATGACAAGAGCAATGAGTTCAGGCGTAGCCATCAGGAGAGACACTGGATGAGCTTGTGTGACTGTGGAGCCATTTAAATCTTCGTTCCTCAACACTCTGTTTTGACGGATCATCCCTGTTTGGACCCAAGGTGAAAGACACACTAGCCAGATGTGAGAAAGATGGGAAGGCTCTTTCTGCTGTGGACATATGCTTCTCCACTCTTCAAGGGGTCCTACTCTAGGAACCAGAGAAGTGGGAGACTATAGTTCAAAAAGTCCCAAGGCCCATTCCAGAACTCGCATGACAAGGACTTCTCCTTGGGCAAAGGGGGAGGTAACAATGAAAGATGCCATTCTGCAGGCAGAAGGGGCCCGCAAAACCAGGGGTCCAGAGATACCTTCTCTGTTACCTCTTACCAATGCTCCTGAACGTAGGCCTGATTGCCTTCCTCTGGTCGTAGTCTGGAGACGATTGCCCCTGCATCAATCTGCCTAGCTACGAATAACAATGGACAAATGGGTGCAGCGGATCATTTCCAGAGGTTACATCATCCCCCTTTTAATGAATCTGAAAACACAGAAATGACTCCCAGATGTTCCACCCAGTCACAGAGAAGCAGCAGTTGTAGAAATTCAAAAACTGCTCGACAAAAGAGTCATCCAAGAAGTTCCATCAGACCACACAGGATCCGGATAGTACTCAAAATTCTTTTTAGTGCCCAAAAAAACAGGGGACTGGATACCCATTTTGCATCTCAGCCAGTTCAACAAGTCAAGTTCCGGATGGTCTCAGTACAGTTGATATTTCCTTTCTTGGAGAAAGATGACTGGATATGCTCTATAGATATTCAGGATAGGTGTTACCACATAAAATTTGACAAATGCTCCAGAAGATTCCTGCGCTTCTGGCTGGGAGCCAGTCACTATCAGTTCAGAGCACTGCCCTTTGGTCTCACCACAGCCCCCAGGGTATTTACCAAATGCATGGCAGTAGTAACTACTCATCTCAGACTGCTAGGTTTTCGAGTCTTTCCTTAGCTTGATGACTGGTTCCTTACCGTTACCACCAGGCATCAACTTGTAAGGGCAAGAGATTACACCCTTCATCTTTGAACTACATTAGGCATCACAGTAAATTATGAAAAATCACACCTGGAACTCGCACAACAGCTGGAATTTATCAGAACTCAGTTAAACATGGTCACAGGAACAGCATCACTTCCATTAGAAAGATTACTAAAGATCAGATCACAAGTAAACCACATTATTTAGAACAGAAGTGTTTCAGTGAGACTCATCCTGCAGGCATTCGGGTCAATGGCAGCCTCCATTACCCCAGTTTTCATGGCCAGATATCACATGTGGATTCTCTAATGGCTTCTGGTTTCCCAATGGTCATTACTAAATCAGCCGATGTCCCCTCACATCTTAATAACCGCTCATTGCAAACATGACCTCTCTTGGTGGCTCCTCTCCAAGAACATCCTTTGAGGCCATCCATTCTTTCTTCCACAGCCCCAAGCCATAGTGACCATGGATTCTTCCCAGATAGGGTGAGGGCATTTGGGGAGAACAGTCCAAGGTACTTGGTCCCAAACCAAGGCCAATTTGCACATCAATGTTCAAGTGATGATGATGGAGCTCTTAGTTTTGCAAGCATTTCAAAATGCTCTTCCCTTAGTAACAGTAGCAATTCAGATGGACAATATGTCAGTAGTCTGGTACATCAACAAACAAGGGGGAAATCAAATCTTATCTTTGTCCAGAAGCCCTCAGAGTTTGGCAATGGGTGATTTCTTCCAGCTGCTTTCTAACAGCAACACACATTGCGCAGAGCTCCAATTTAATAGAGGGCAAGTTGAGCAGAACTATCCTGATACCTCATGAGTGGTCTCTCAATCCGGCAGTGGCGGAAAAGATTTTGCAGCACTGGGACCAACCTTGCTGTGACCTGTTTGCATCCCCTCTGAACAAGTGCAGCAGTTACTTTTGCCCTAATCCCCCCTCTGGGGGAGTCACCCAGAGACTCTCTTCTCCATGACTGGCCCCCCGGTCTTCTGTATGCCTTTCCCCTGACTCCTCTGATGTGTCAGTTTCCAAAGAAAGCCAAAAGATTGAATAACACAATCCTCATTGCCCCATTCTGGCCTTAACAAGTTTGGTTTCCTTTCATTTGGCCTCATCTACTTCAGAAACCTTGGATTCCAGACCCAGCTCCAGATCTGCTATCTCACCCAGAAGGAATGGTTCATCTGAATCTCCAGCATCTCAAGCTCAGTGTGTGGCTTCTCAAGTGTGCATGATTGCCAGACTTTCTTTCCTTACCTCACCGGTCCAACAAATCATTTTAGCTCATCACAAGCCTTCAGCTAGAAAGCTGTACCATAATAAATGGGAAAAATTTGCTAGATGGGCACTTGACATTAATACTGATCCTTATGCATCTCCTTTGGATAAAGTTTTAGAATTTCTGGCTTTTCTTTATCAGTCTGGCTCTTCAGCTTTAACCATTCGTGTGCATCTGGCTGCGATATATAACTTCCACATTGGTTTTGATGGCTCTTCACTTATGTCTCATAAACTGTGTAAGGCCTTTTTGAAAGGAATCCTAATGTTAAGGCCTCCATTTAAAGAACCCAGCACTCCATGGGATTTACCCTTGGTTCTACAGTCTCTCACCTTATCCCCTTTTGAACCTTTGGCTACTTGTGACTTAAAATTTTTGACCTTTGTTTTTGATTGCTATCACTTCAGCCAAAAGAGTATCAGAAATTCAAGCTTTATCCTACAAGCCCCCCTATTTAATATTTCACAAAGACAGGGTTTCTCTCATGACTAATTCTTCCTTTTTGCCAAAGGTTGTTTCAGAATCTATTAATCAAACCTTACACCTACCAGTCTTTTTTCCCTAATTTCTCCAATAAGGGAGTGCTGTCTTCACTTTTTAGATGTTCACAGTCAATCACATTTTTATCTTCACAGAACAAAGGATATCAGAAAATCTGACCAATTGTTTGCTGCCTTTTCTTCTCTTTCTTTAGGTAACCCAGTTTCAAAAAATTACCTTAGCTAAATGGCTTAGGGATTGTATCACATTTATCATTCAAAGGGACTTCAACCACCACATCTTGTGAAAGCTTATTCAACTAGAGCTGTAGTGGCTTCTGTAGTTTTTCATACTAGAGCTTCTTTAGATGATATTTGTGCAGAAGCTACATGGGCATCTCCTCATACCTTTATTACTAATTACAAACTGGACCAGGTCTCTAGGGGGCATACATCATTCAGTTTGATTGCACTCTGGAATATTCTACTGTGAGACCTCCCATGATTTAGGTAGCTAGGGACTCTGCCCCACAGCCAAGGATAATGTGAAAAGTGACATCAGATAAAGAAGTTATGTCTTACCATAATGTTCCATCTGCGTTGTTGATCTTCACTAATCCTTGACAGATGTTTTGATAGGGAATGATTCTGATAATGCAGTACCTTGTGTGCATGCAGTTACATGCAGTATGGCTTGGAGAAAGGCATGTGGGGCTGGTAGCTTGGGGGAGTCCCAGACAGACCCCACACCTGAAGCCATGGCTGGTAAGGTGGCTATTTCTGGGAGGGAGCTACCCTGTAGCAGTGAGTCTGAAAATGAGCCACAGCTGCTGGTAGGTACTGATGTTCCTTTGACAGTGCGACTGCAAGGGCAGAGGTGAGTGGTAATACCCAGGCTGACAGTGAGGCACCAATGTCAGAAGATACCAGACTTTTTGTGGAAGGGGAGCTGGGAAGGGTCATAAAGATAGAGTTGAGACAGGCTCAGCTCTCGGACCCTGCATTACAAGGTTTGAGGGAGGTAGTTAGGGAGGCACCTTATTCTTAGGAAAAAGAGGGAGTCTGTATACTGGAATAAAGGGTTACTGTATAGAGAGTGGGCCCCCAGAGGGAGGGCTAGAGGGGGAGGTAATACAGCAGTTGGTAATGCCTAGAGCCTACCATCTGGCACTTCTAGCCGTAGCCCATGATGCTCCTTTTATAGGTCATATGGACATAAAGTGTACCAAGTGATGTATTATGCAGAACTTTTAACGGCCTGGGATTGCAAAGGATATAACAGGGTACTGCAGGACCTTTGATCAGTGCCAAAAGGTAGGCAAGGCAGGAGACAAGTTCAAAGCTCCTTTGATGCTTTTGCCTGTGATCAAGGAGCCAATTTCAGAGGGTAGCTATGGATATTGTGGGGCCTCTGAGTACTCCAAATTCCACAGGGGAGAACTATATCCTGGTGGTAGTAAATTATGCTACTAGATACCCTGAGGCGGTGGCTTTTTCCTCCATCGAGTCAGAGAAGGTGGAAAATGCTTAGTTAGAGATTTTCACCAGGGTAGGTTTCCCCGAGATAAATACTGACTGACAGAGGTGCCAATTTGATCTCAGACCTGCTGGCTTGTCTGTGGGAGCGCTGTGGGGTGAAGCACCTAAAGATCACCCCAGACTAACAGTCTTGTGGAGAGAAACTCTACACTAAAGAACATGCTACAGGCATTTGTAGAGCAGTTTAAGAGAGAGATGGACAAATACTTGCCCCATCTGCTCTTTGCATACAGAGAGGTTCCCCCAGGAATCCACATTTTTTTCACCCTTTGAGTTGCTGTCTAGGCACAGGGTGAGAGGGCCTTTAGATGTGATTCATGAGTGGAAGGGTGAGTGTGAATCCCACAAGGAGTCTGTTGTGACATATGTCCTGAACCTCAGGACAAGGCTTAGGGAGCTCATGGGATTGGCCAAGGAGAACCTGGAAGGAGGTCCAACAACAGAAATAGGTCTGGTATGACTACAATGCTCAAGGCTGAGAGTATGCTGAAGGACAGCAGGTTATGGTGCTCATTTCTGTCAGACACAATAAGCTGCAGGCTGCTTGGGAGGGACCCTTCAAAGTGATAAGAAGGTCAGTGGTGTTAAGTACATGGTACAACTGCTAGGCAAGAGGCTGAGCCACAAACTGTTTTATGTTAACATGATGAAGTCTTACCATAATAGGGATGCCATTATGTTGAGTATTTGCAGTGGGTGGCAGGAGGAGTCTGGGGGATTTGGTAACCGATCTCCTTAGTGAGGCTTGGACTGATACCTCAGTGGAAGGTGTATCAATGTCCCAGTGACTATCCCCTACCCTGACTCGAGAAATCCAAGCAGTGTTACAGGAATCTGGGGTCATGTTCACTGGGAAACCTAGATGCACCCATCTAGTGCAGCACTGTAGTGCGATCAGCAATGCCAACACAGATGGGATCTCAAGACAGAGTATGGGTTAATATGTTCCCAGATAGGGTCATGTCCCTCAAACCACATTTCTCCAGGGTCACTGGAAAAACTAGCTTGAGTCTTCAAAGGGGGGAGAGATGTGATGATGTGAGGTATTGCTAGCTATGCCAGGAGAAGTAGGGCAGTGGATGTGTAACATATACCAACACAGCTAGTTGAAGTTCTGTAAATAATTATAATTCACTTGTATTTTCAACTGATTTGTACAGGTGCTTGTATTGAAAATGTATTTGTAAAGCTGCTTGTGTTAAAAATGTACCAACGGTGGGTCCTGCTGGACAGAAAAGAAATACATCTGTATGTCAGAGTGTATTGTAACTGTTGAAATGAATATATTGTAACAGGATACTGGAAGAGAAGATGTTAATCTTAGTCTAGCTAACTTTGAAAAACTAGTCTGAAATTAAATTACCTGGTTTAGGCCATAAAGAGTTTATCTTACAGTTCTGATTGCAGCCAGACACAAATTGTTGGTGAAAACCAGGTCTAGGAATCCTACTGCATTGCCCTTAGGGGTGAACTAATTACTAACCTGGAAGAGTGGAAGTTTTTGAGATGGTTTTATAGCTTCCAGATACTATAAATCTTCTTAGCAAAACTGTGTGTGTGTGTGTGTGTGTGTGTGTGTGTGGTAACAAGTATGTGCAAGCTTTTGGCTCAGTTTCTAGTAAAGAACCAGTGTGAACCAGAAGTCAGATGATCAGATGAATGTGATGTCATTCTGTAATCCAGGACTGAAATGATGTTTTAATACTAGATGAGACAGAAGTCTCAAGGCAGTCTGTTTTTGAAACTTGACAAAGAATCATCATTCACCTACTTCATCTTGCCTTGCTATAGTAAGTGAACTAGGGGACAGTAATTCTTTAGATCAATCAGGAAAGTATCGGGAGATTAGTTAAGTACTGTTTTTCTGTATCTGTGTGAATCTATCCATCCGTTGTTGTTAATATTTCCTGTGATTGAAACGGTGTTTATTGGAAATAGATATTTAGTATTTTCATTTTTTTATTTATATGGCGGCTGCGGTCGTGCAGCAGTTAGTGTTGCCGCCTCACAGCAAGAGGTTCTCCTGTTTGATTCTCGGCTGGGGTGCCTTCTGTGCGGAGTCTGCATGTCCTCGCTGTGGTCGCATGGGTTTCCTCCGGGTGCTCCAGTTTCCTCCCACATCCCAAAGAGATGCAGTAGGTGGATTGGACACTCTAAAATTGGCCCTAGGTGTGAGTGTGTGCATGTGTGTGTGGGCCTTCTGTGGAAGGTTGGGCGCCGGGCTGGCAACTCGACACCGTAAAACTCTACTGCCAATCATGAGCGGACAGATGATCCGCTGTGGCGACCCCTAACCGGGAAAAGCCGAAAGAAGAAGAAGAAGATTATTTAATATATTTAAACTTTTTACTGTAGCTGGTCTTTTGGAGAATAGTTTAACCTTTGAGAGTACTTACATTTATTTGGTGATGCTGTGGCTGACCAATGCAGCAAGGCTTTCAGAACAAACACTACCATTTGCATTAGTATTAATTTCACTCAGTATAATTGAGTATCCTTGTAAGACCCTTAGAGTATCTGACTTTGGAGTGTTTTTTTGGCAGTATCTACCTTATAGTCTGGGCAGTGGGTGCATAGCTGGTAAATCTGTGCCAGCTTTTCCCAGGTGTGTATGTGAAAATCAAATCTCAGATTGTGTGTGTGTTAGTTACTTGGAGCAAGGATACAGAGCACTGGTTACACAGACAGGGTGGTGGAGGACTTGGCTTGGAACACTCAGCTGAGGACTCAACTCTACAGCTGTGATTAGTGTGGAGTCTTATTTGAGGCCTGGTGAGACAGAGAGAAACCCTGCCCCAGGATGGGTGTGTGTTCCCTGTGTGCTCTTAAGGGAAATTGTGCTTGGTGCAAACAGCTGCATCTGGAAATACTGTGTGTATTTTTGTTCCAAGTGAACATCCCTCACTGGTGTCAGTGGTGAGGATTGAGGCTCCTGGATTACGGGCCCAGAAAAGAGGCATCAGATGAACATATATGTGTATATGCATAAATTCATCTTAAATTAATATTTTTTTCCTCAAAAGTTCTTACTAGATTTGATGTTGCCCTTTTCATTCTTCTTCAATGTATGGGCTCAGATGTGATCCTCGGATCCGACTCAGCTGCTTATTTCAGACTTAAGAGCCAGCTCTCAAGCTCCTTCCTGTACCCACAATGCTGTAGTGTATTCCCAAAGCCCCAGATCTTCTTTTCTGCCTTTGCAAACAGATGTAGGTTTCCATAGCTCTCAAGAAGTTTTTGAATCTCTTGTGAGCAGTATCAAAACTTTTAATTTACGCTTTCTTCTCCCAAACTTAATTTCCTTCCTTTTTTTCAAGTTTCTCTCTGGTGTTAGTTATTCTGCAATCCTTCTTACTATTTAATAGTACTCTAATACCATTGTTGGTATTCCTTTTTTACCCTTCTTATAAGGGTATTTTCTTCTTATCATTGTTGGCAACTTGACCTTTCTTCTGTCAAAAAAAAATATTGGTTTTCCTTGCTGTCGCTATATAACTTTGTTGTTATATTGCTCTGGGTATTTTTTTCTGCCACCATATCGGAGAAACCCACAGGGTTTAAAATGTGCACTTCTTGTGGACATAAAATTCTGAATGCGGATGCCCACAAGGAGTGTAAATATTGGTTAGGGGCTTAACATCCTAACACTAACTTTACATTTTTTGTACCTTCAGTCCCAGGGCCTTAGTGGATTGGTGCAATAACCTCACTTTTAAAGGACTTCTGCCATCTACTTCTACTTCAGGGACTAAACCCCCCCCCAAAACATAGTAAATCAGCTTCCCTGCGGCACAGGAAGTGCGCTTCCTTCTGAAGTCCCCTGGGTCTTCTTCGTAGACTCCTACAAAATCTAGGAAAACACGGGATCCTATGCTTTCAGATCCTTAATCCCTACCATCTGATCTGAAGCCTTCGGATCCTAAACCATCTCACAGTAAGTTCGACTATTGTACCTTCAGATCCTAAAGTCTTGGATTCTAAACAGGGTTCTGTGTATAGGAGTACTACTTCTGAATATTCAATTAAACCTATTTCTCCCACCTCGCCTTTGAGGTTGCTTCAGATACCCAAGAAGTACTCTAGGCCTGTTTACACTTCTTCCTCTAGGTCATCCAGGAGCTTGTTGGAAGCGGATGTGGATAGGATGATGGGAAAGTTTCTCAGAACGCAGATTCGGATGGAGGTTTTACCACCTCCATCTCTTACAAGATCCGTAAGTCAGTCTACAACTTCTGCAGCTATATTTTATTATTCTCCGATCCATTCTGTAATTTCAGAGTCCCAGGATCTATTGAGTGGTCCAGTGTCAGATATGAGGAAAGCTTATTCCTCTACTCTGATATTTTTCTTGACAAGGGTCCTTTCCAAGATCCACGTGGTGAGAATTCCTCCAGAGGCAGAGGGAGACATTTCAATGGCAGACGTAGCCTAAGAGGCAGAGGAGGTCTGCAAAATCATGGCTAACAGAACTCTTTCTTGAACAAGCCTTTCCAGTGCTCCTGAAGCACTGCCTGACTTTCCAACTCTGGAGGCAGTCAGGGGTTGATTGTCCTTGTACCCAGACACCTGGGAAAATATAATACAAGATTCCTGGGTGCTAAGCATACTATCCAGATGTTATTACATACCATTTTTCCTTCTTCCTCCTTTCAAAAGGAAGAAACTTCCCAATGTTCTACCCACTCAGAGGAAGGCAGCAGCATAAGAGAATTTGAGGCTGCTAGACAAGAGAGTCATCCAAAAGGTCCCTCCAGACCAGACAGGATTCAGAACTTGTTCATGCTTCTTTTTAGTGACAATGAAAACAGTGGACCTGACAGCTATTTTGGATCTAAGCAATTTAAATCAGTTTGTAAAGAAAGCAAAGTTCCAAATGGTCATGATCCAGTCCATTCTGTCCTTTCTTCACAAGGATGATTGGATGTGCTCTCTAGATCTTCAGGATGCAGACTATCACATCAAAATAGACAAGTGATCCAGAAGACTTTGCTTTTGGCTGGGAGACAGTTACTATCAGAGCCCTGCCATTTGGATTCACTACAGCTCCCAGGGTGTTTACCAAGAGCATGGCAGTGATGGCAGCTCACTTGAGACTCAAAGGATTCCAGGTATTTCCATATCTAGATGATTGATTCCTTACCACCTCACCCAAGCTTTTACTTCTACATGCCAAGGACTATTTGCTCCAGATTTGCAACTCTTTCGGCATAACTATAAATCATGCCAAGTCAAATTTAAACCCAGTACAGAGCCTGGAGTTTATTGGTGCTCTTCTAGACACAACAAAACAAATAGTATATTTACCTAAGCATCATATCTCTATGATAAGGACTCAAGTTCACTTTCTTCTTACTCGTTCATCTCCTCCGGCAAGATCAGTACTGCAAGCATTAGGTTCCATGGCAGCGGCCATTGTATTACTTCCTTTAGTATGCTTTATTATGTAGGTTCTACAATGGACACTAGCTATGAAATGTCCATTCTATACAACCCCCTATCCTATTCAGTCAGGCTCACACCAGTTTGCAGATGACACTTCACTTGGTGGGTGCAATCCAACCCCTATCCTATCCAGTCAGCCTCACACCAGTTTGCAGAAGACACATCAGTTGGTGGGTAGAATCCAATGATCTACATCTAGGCAGGCCTTTTCAGCCCCTATGGCCACAGTGACAATGGATGCTTCTCAGTTGTGGTGTGGGGGGCATTTCTTGGGAAGAATGGTCCAAGACATATGATGCCCCAAGAGACCAAGTTGCTTATCAAAGTCCTGGAGATGACAGCAGTCCTATTAGCATTGCAGGCCTTTCCTTTTGGAACTATTGCAGTTCAGACCAACAATGTCTATATTCTGGTACATCAACAAACAAGGAGGAACTCTATATTACCCCTTTGCAGAGAGGCTATGAGAGTATGGGAATGGTTGATCTCTTCAGACCATTTTGTAGTTGTGATGCACATTCCCAGGAAAACCAAAGTGGTGACAAGCTAAGCAGATCCATTCTGATACCCCACGAGTGGTCTCTCAATCTTTGGCAGAGATGATCTTCTGGCACTGGGGCCGACCTTGCTCAACAAGTGCAGCATGTACCTCGCTGATCCTTCCTTAGGGAGTCACCAAGAGATGCTCTGATTCATGCTTAGCCCACGGGTCTCCTTTATGCTTACCACCCTCTTCCCCTAATTTCCAATTTCTTACAGAAAGTAGACTGAAGAGCTCAGTGATCCTCATTGCCCCTTTCTGGCCTCGGCAGGTATGGTTTCTCCTTCCTAAAGTCTAATCTTTCCTATCCTTCACAGATACTGGAGCCAATTTTGGATCTCCTGTCATACCCATTAGGAATTCAACATCTCAAAATTTGAGCCCTTAAAACTAACAGCATGGTTTCTGCACTTCCAGTAATAGTTAGACAGCCCAGGTTTTCTTCCTCTGTTTGGCTTCTCAAAAAGAGTCAACCAAAAAGGTATACAAAAGCAAATGGAAAGGATTCTCTCTTTGGGCTTTGAATAAAGACATTGATCCCTTTTCTCAGTTTCTAAGATTCTGCAATTCTTGACAATGCTGTCTGAAGAAGGAGCTAGCTTTTTACAGTTAAACTTCAACTGACAGCTATTTCCAATTTTCATATGGGCAACGGACATGTTTTTCTGGCTTCTTCTAAACTATACAAAGCTTTCATTTTTTTAAGACCTCCAATTAAAGATCCTTCTCCATCATGGAATCTGACAATTGTGCTACAAAGCCTAACTCAGAAACCCTTTGAGCCTTAAGCTAAATCTTATCTGAAGTTTCTATAAGGAAAACAGCTTTTTTTGGTAGCTGGCAATTCTGCAAAGAAAATATCTGAACTCCAGGCTCTCTCTTCCAATCTCCACACATTATTTTTCATAAGGACAGGGTCTCCTTATGGACTAATCCTTCCTTTTTACCTAAAGTGGCTTCTAAGAATACCATTTACCAGTCTTCTTTCCAATTTTACCAATAAAGAAAAATATATGCTACACATCCTGGATGTGCACAGACAATTACGTTTCTATCTTCATAGGACAAAACAAGTCCAAAATTCAGACCAACGTTTTGTTTCCTTTTCCTCAAAAATACTTGGGTTATCCAGTATCCAAACTCACTCTAGCTAAATGAATAATAGATTGTATTTCCTGGATTTACTCTGAAAAAGGCATGACATTACCCAAGCATTCTTTTTGGTCCAGAACATCTACTGATGACATCTGTGGTCTAACGCTTATACTTTTGTTTCTCATTATTACTTCTAGAAATAGCACTTCCTTTGGTTCAATGGTGCTCCAGAATATCCTTCCATGAGGGCCACCCAAGAGCAACATAGCTGGGGACTCTAATACATTGTGAAGAATGAAAAGGACATCAGATTTAAAAGTTGTTTTACCATAACTAGCCATCTAGGTTGTCTACTTTCATTCTTCCTCAACTTCTCTGCCATCCACCCCCCCATCCAAAGCTACTGCAGAGACCTACTGGACTGTACTGGAACCTACAGTTCCAGGTTTAAGCCCCGTCTTTCTTTTTTCATCTCCTGTCTCTGTCTGTAATATGGGGATTGGGCAGCAGACTCAATCTGAGGTCTTGGGGATACAGCAGGGCATTATGGGTACAGAGAAGTGCTCGAGAGCTAAGATCCTATATCTGGAATAAGCGGCAGAGTTGAATCTAAGGATTGGATCCAAACCCATACATTGAGGAAGAATGAAAAGGGACAATACAGATGCTTAGTTATAAGTGTATAACTTTTAATTTTGCATTCTGCAAGTAGTCATTTGCATACAATATAATCAAGGAAATAAACTCTGTAATGTATTTTTCCTTTGCTGTATATATGCACATGAATTAAATTTAATGTAGTATTAATATTTCTGGGAACTGCTGAGCAGGCACACTCAGTTTGAAAAAGATTAGCATAATAGGGGTGGTTCAAGTCTGCTGTAACAGAGTATTTTGTTAGAGTTAACGTCTTAGGCAGTGTCCTTTCCACTTTAGCATTCTGGGTCTAACTGTAACCCAAAGCTCTTCAATCACTACCCTGTTTTTGTATGGCCTTCTCCATCAATACAGCATCTTTACTTTGTATACTATAGTGCATCTAATGATGTGTTGCAAACGTATGCCTCCTTAACTGTTTATGTTAGATACTCTGGTGTTTCATAAGCTCAGTCTTTATTTAATGTAAGAAATCTTACAACTGACTTTATTCTTGGTTATTGTCTTATAACTGGTCAAACCATACCAAATGTCCTACTTATCCATCTGAATAAATCAGTGCAATAACAACAAAATATATTAGCCCTGTAAATAGCTTGTGTCAAGACTGAGTAGCCATACATTTTAAATATGTATATATGGATTATAATTAATCAAACACCAAAAATGAATGTGTAAGACCAGAGGAAGTGTTGAGTTTGTTTAATTTTCACTGTCCAGTTATAAAGTGCGTATAATCTGACAATACTTTCTAAGATTTTCTACTTTTCTCATAAAGTCATTTATTAAAGCTTTTTGGCACTGCATTTTCCTTTGTTCAGAACTGTAGGCAGGCCTAATATTTGTAGACCCATTCTCCTGGGATGAGATTTTAAAATAAGTGTATGCTGCTGGTTAAAATTTGACAGCCAAAATATGTGAGATAACCAGTGAGTAAGAAAATTGAAAAAAAATTAATCAGTATGTTATGTAAAATCTTGTCTAACATGCAGCACCAATAACATGTTCAGTGCTATATTTTGAACATAAGGACTTCATAGGTGTATTGTACCAGAATGTTTGATTTTTTTCATAAAATTGCCTTGGCGATTGTAAATAATCGGCAGATAAAAGACATGAAGATCTTAAAACTGTAGATTTCAAAATGTGGCTTGGCTTAGTATTACCATAATCAACTTTACTACAACACTTTTAGGTGTTAAATTTGTGACTGAATGAAATGTTGTCTTCAAATAATCATTTAAAGCTGTCAGCACAAAGCACTATCATGTAACTGTTGCATTATCACGTAAAATACAATAGAAAGTTTTTTTTTTTTAAGTAAAACGGAAGACAGCAACTGTTTAACAACCTTTTTG
The DNA here is from genome assembly GCF_019279795.1 of Protopterus annectens. Classification (NCBI taxonomy): domain Eukaryota; kingdom Metazoa; phylum Chordata; order Ceratodontiformes; family Protopteridae; genus Protopterus; species Protopterus annectens. The sequence goes on along the minus strand of NC_056737.1, from coordinate 627,666,619 downwards.
AGGTACATACAAAGCATTTGTCAATTATTTTCAGTATTAAAATATCAACTGCAAGTGCCTTCAGCAAAACCACTGAGATTCTGTACATATTAACATACCAGAACAATCATGCATACATCTGTTTACTAAAATAAAAACAAGCACATTATTCACAGTGTTTTACAAGTGGTTCATTCTTTATTCCCCATGTGGAGAACAGCATATTTGCTATACATGTATACAACACTGAGAAAACTGGCCAAGAACGATGAATGTAAACCTTCATTCATGCACTTATGCAGCTGAAAAAATGAAGGGTCACATTTGCTTTTTTTCTGTATCTTCCTTTTTATTGGACTGTTGTGCAGGAAAGGCATGGTGGTACAGGTAACTGTGGTTTGCTGCAGCACTATAAAGCCTGTACAATGCCTCAAAAGACATTAAAAAAAGAAAGAAAATAAATACACAAAAATGAAAAAAGTAAAACAGCAAATTATTTGCTAAGATATCTGTTTTGCTTGAGGCATGTCACTAAGTATTTCAGAGGTACCAAACACAACACACTACAGAAAATGATGGGTAACATGACTGGTCTGAGAATGGAACCGCAAGTCAAATACAGCAACTATTAGTTGTTACCTCCTAGTACGTCTCTATTCTTAAGAATATATATTCAGAAAAAAGTATACCCTATGATGCAGTTATATTTTTGGGTGAAAGATGATATACTTTTATTGCAAGGATTAACAGACATCGAAGGAATATGGCATTCATTAGAAGTCACTCAAATATTTTATCAGTTTTGACTAAGCTTAATAATTAATCTGTCCTCTAGTGATACCACTGGTTTGAATAAAGGCTACTTAAATAATGATTTCTGTTTAATATGTTGTGTTTATTACCATCTTTGCTTCACCTTTCTGTTCCATTGCGAGGTAAAATCAGTGAACCTTTAAAAACAAGAAGTTATGTACTCACCATAACGTTCGATGTATGTAGTCCATCTCAACTCACATTCTTACCCGTGGGTTTGGAGCCAAATATAGGCTCCGACTCGACCGATTTTACTAGCTTGAAGTCTCTCATTGGCTGGGCTAAGTGGGTATCCCATGGTGCACTGCTCCATATCTCCAGATCTAGTTTGCTGCGAAAATCATTTGTACTCCATACACACATCACAGTCATATAAAGAATAAGGAATAAAGAATAAACTAATCAAGGGGATTCTGTAGATGACAACCTAACCTCCAAATCCTCCAGGAAGGGGGAAGGTGGGAGGGTAAGTAAGAATGTGCGGCGAGATGGACTAAATACATCGAACATTATGGTGAGTACATAACTTCTTGATGTTATGTAGTCCTATCTCGCCTACATTCTTACCTGTGGGACAGCGTCCCTAGCACCTACATCCTGGGTGGCTCACTGGAAAATACTCCTGAGAACTGTGGAGCCAAAGGAAGACCTGCCCCTGGATACCACATCCAATTTGTAATGAGAAACAAGAGTGTGAGGAGAAGCCCAAGTAGCTGCAGCACATATATCATCCATTGACAATCTAGCTTGATAGGCTGTGGATGTAGAAACAGCCCAAATAGAATGTGCTTTGACTGGAAATGGCAGACATTTACCTCCTGCTTGATAGATGAAAGAGATACAACTATCTATCCATCTAGACAGCGTGACCTTGGATACCGGAGAACCCATTTGGTTTTCCGAAAAGGAGACAAATAGTTGGTCAGATTTCTGGATATCTTTTGTCTGGCATAGATAGAATCATAACTGTCTATGTACATCCAATAGGTGAAATCTAAATTCTGCCTTGTTAGAAAAGTGGGGGAAGAAAACAGGCAACTCAATGGACTGATTCATGTTAGACACGGAAGCCACTTTGGGGAGCAACGAGGGGTTTGGTCTAAGAGAGACCCTATCTTTATGGAAGATAAATATGGGGGTTTGATGGAGAGGGCTTGCATTTCTGAAACCCGCCTCTCTGACGTGACTGCTGTTAAGTGCTGTTTTCCATGTCAAGAATTTTAACTCACAGGTAGCTGCAGGCTCAAATGGTGGTAAAGTAAGGGCTTGTAGGACAAAACTGAGATCCCAGGGCATGATAGGTTCAAACACTGGGGGACGAAGCAACAGAGTACCTTTAAGAAATGCTTTGCATAGTCTGTGTGCCATGAGACTAGGTTCATTAGCTACGTGGAAATTAGATATCGCCTCCAGCTGAATTTTGATGGTGGCTGACGCGGACCCCTGATAAAAAAGCATAGACAAGAACTCCAGAACTGAATCTATTGGAGCTGTATAAGGGTCAATGCCTCTAGTATATGCCCAGATAGAGAACCTTTTCCATTTTCTAGAATAAATCTGTCTAGTGGATGGCTTATGAGAAGACGATAATATATGGGCCACTTCTGGTGAAAATTTATGGTGTCTGACTAACGATGGAAGTGGAGTAGCCAGGCTGTCAACCGTAGGGTCATCAGAGAGGGGTGGAACTGTCCCGACATGTGCATCAGTAAATCTGGTTGAGAGTCCAGAATCCAAGGAGTGTCCACAATGTATGGTTGAAGAAAGGGGAACCAGACCTGACGAGGCCAGTGTGGAGCAATCAGAATCATTCTGCTTCCCAAGGATTGCGCCTTCTGAATCACTCTCGACAGCAGGGGAAACGGAGGGAAGGCATAAAGCAGACCGGAGGGCCAATTGTGAACCAGAGCGTCCCTGGGTGATTCCCCCTGTGGGGGAATCAGCGTGAGGTAGTTGCTGCATTTCGCATTCAGGGGGCTGGCGAAAAGGTCACAGCAAGGCTGACCCCATCTGCTGAAGATTTGCTCTGCAGCCAGGCAATTCAGGGACCACTCGTAAGGCATGAGGATAGCTCTGCTTAGCCTGTCTGCTATCACGTTGGACATCCCCGGAATGTGCGTTGCCCCCAGAAACCATTGGGAAGCTATTGCCCAATGCCACACTCGCATAGCCTCTCTGCACAGAGGGTAAGACCGGGTTCCCCCTTGCTTGTTGAGATACCACACTACCGACATATTGTCTGAGTGTATCGCAATTGTCCCTAGAGGAAGAACATTCTGAAGTGCCTGCAATGCAAGAAGCACTGCTCTCATCTCCAGGACGTTTATATGCAAGTGTATCTCATGTTCCTGCCACATGCCTTGGACTGTCCTGCCAAGATAATGCCCCCCACCCCATCTGGGAGGCATCCGTGGTCACCGTGGCAATAGGGACGGGTGGAACGAAGGGCTTTCCCCCGTTCAAATTGTTGGTGCACAGCCACCAACGGAGGTCCTGCTTACACCTGTCCGTGAGTAAGATGGGATGAGATAGTGGGAGTCTTTGGAGGGACCTTTGAGCAAAGAGGAGCCACTGAAGAAGTCTCATGTGTAATCTGGCTAGAGGGACCAACATGATGGTTGCTGCCATGGTCCCTAGGAGTTGGACAACCACTCTTGCCTTCGCTTGTCTCAGGGGCATCAGCATGTGTATTTGTTGTTGTAATGCTGTGATCCTTTCTTGTGGTAAAAATGCTTGCATTCGAATGGTATCTAAGTCTGCTCCTATAAAGGTGACATGCTGTGAGGGCAATAAGGCAGATTTTTCCCAATTTATTGTTATGCCCAATTGGTGACATAGATTGATGGTAGCGTCCCTGGTCTGAACTAGTTGATGCCTGGTGGGGGCGGTAAAGGGCCAGTCATCCAGGTACGGAAACACCTGGAATCCCTGACGTCTCAAGTGAGCAGTCACCACCGCCATACATTTGGTGAACACCCTGGGGGCTGTAGTGAGACCAAAGGGCAGGGCTCGAAACTGGAAGTGACTGGATCCCAGCCGGAAGCGTAGGTGACTCCTGGATGCTCTGTCCATTTTGACATGGTAGTAAGCATCCTTGAGGTCTATGGAGCACATCCATACCTCCTCTCCCAGCAATGGGAGAATTGATTGCAGTGTGACCATACGGAACTTGGACTTGTGTACGTGCTTGTTGAGTTTGCTGAGATCTAGTATGGGTCTCAGGTCCCCTGTTCTTTTCGGCACCAAAAAGAATCTTGAGTAAGTCCCTAATCCGATTTGGTCTGAGGGGACATGTTGGATAGCTCCTTTTTCTAGCAGCTGCGAGACCTCTGAGGCTGCTTGATCCCTTTGACTGGGTGGTACCGTCCGGGATTTTTCTGATTGGCGGGGGTACTGAAGAGAATGGGATGAGGTAACCTCCGGAAATTATCTGTAATACCCATCGGTCCTGGGTAATTCTTTTCCAGGCTACCAGGTATAAGGAAATTCACCCCCCGACTGGCTCTGGATAAGCGCAGTCAGGCAAACGCTCAGGAATGAGAGTATGGAGAGCCACGAAGGAATCGCGGTCTCCCGAATTGCGGGGGCCCCCTCTGCCTCTAGGGCGACGTCTCCCTGAATAACCCCCCCCTCCCCTGCCTCTGGAGGGGGGTTCACCTTGTGCGGCAGGAAAAAACCTCTGTGATTTCTTGAACCACATCCCCCCCCCCACTGGGCCTTGGGATAAGGCCTAGAAGGAAGGGAAAAATGGACCCCTACGGCAGACAGAGTCTTTCCCTCTTGCTCGCATCTGGTGAGTGTGTCTTTCACTTTGGTCCCAAACAAGGAGGAACCATCAAAGGGGGCGTCAGTGAAGGAAGACTTGAAGGCCTCCGCAAAGTGACACAGGTGCAGCCAGGCTTGCCTTCTAAGGGCGACCCCTGAGCTTGCTGCCCTACTCGCTCCTTCGGCTGCATACAAAATGAGCCACATGGATGAGTTGACAATGGAGTTGAGGGTAGAGACCTGGGCGTTAACCGACTGAGCCACCGCCTCAGGAACGTTACCCACAAGAGTATCTCCTAACTCTTTGAGGAGATCTCTCTGGAGCCGAGTGAAATGAGACAAGTAATTCAGCGACTGCAATGTAAAGGTCGCTGATGAGAGGGTACGTTCCTGTACTGGTCCATGGTCGTACACTCCTTGTTAGGAGGATGGACGGATGAAGAAGACTCTGCTACTTCCTTCTGGGTGGCTGCCGCCACCACCATGGCATCTACAGGAACTCCTTTACTCAGAAACTCTTTGCCCTGGGGAGCGGAAAGAAATTTGTTGGGACGCCTGGGCACGGGCTCCACAGAATCAGGATTCTCCCACATTCTTCGAAAAATCAGGTCAAGGAGTTCGTCGAAGGGTGGGGGGACAGCCAGGAGGCAGAGGGTTGAGCACCGAAAGCTTTAAGGAATACTGACTCCTCCTCAGAAGGGGCTTTGGAAGGCCAGTCACTTCTTTGTTTCAGTATCTATAGGATATCGGAGAAGGAAACATCATCAGAGGATGACTTGGGGGACCCCTCCGATTCCTCGAGGTCAGTATCAGAGGTGAGGGACTCATCTTGGGAGTCTATGTGCTTCCTCTTGCATGTTTTCTTTCTGGGGGGCTCCTCAGGCAACAACTCTGAGGGATCCTCAGAAAGTTGAGGACCACTCGTGGGAGTATCCCTAGGCTCTGGTGCTCTACTGTCCATGGATGGATGGTGAACAGAAGCTCTCACCAGAGTGGTGGGGGACAGAGTGACCGACCCGCCTGATGTAGCTGACGACCTGGCCAGCACTGTCCGCATAGCCTCGAAGGCCGGCTCCCCGAGTCCGAGGAGCGACCAGTCTCAGAGGCCATGACAGGAATGGGATCGAGCTGAAGCACCGATAGGGAGGCTCGGAACCGAAATAAGTGCCGAGATGTCCCCCTCGGGCCCGACCAAAGAGTCCCGAGTCCCAAACCCAGATGAAGGAGCCAACGGGGTCAGTACCGATGGAGCCGAATGGGGCATCGGAGCCGGCATAGAAACATCACGCGGCGTGGAACACTCCGGCTCCGAAAACAGAGATGCGCTCGGAGGAGGAATGATCAAAGAAGGTGTCGGGACGGGCTCCAGAGCCGACTGGGTCAGAGCCGAAAACAATTTCACCAAGACCGGTGACTGGAGAAGATTCTGAACCACCCTATCCACATCCACATCTGAAAGGGTCCTGGAGGATTTGGAGGACAGGGATGGAGAATGCGATCTCCTCTCAGGAGAAGTAGGTTTAATACTAGGCGATCGGCTCCTAGGAGGCTCCAATACAATTGGAGCCGACGCCGGTTCCATAGATATCGATCCTTCCTGCGGCCCCGAGGACAGTGGAGCCGAGGAGGTCGATGCAGTCCTAGACATTTTCTACGGAGGCTCCGATGAAGCTGACTGAGCTGGAGAGCTCTTTTTTGACTTGCCAGATTTAGGCTTGTTACTGGAAGCCGAATCCATAGCCTCTTCAAAAGAGAGTTTCAAAAGTCCCTTTAAGATTAGTTTATTTTTTCTCTCTTGGAGAACTCTAGGGCTGAAAGCATGACAAAAGCTGCAGGATTCCTGTAGATGGATGGCCCCTAAACAGTAGACACAGATGGAATGTCCATCTGTTATGGATATTTTGTACCCACATTTTGAACACTTTTTAAATCCCGAAGGTTTATGCTCCTTCGTATCCTTAGACATTTTGACCCCACAACACAAAAAAACAAGTCAATATAAGGAAAGGCGTTCACTCTATAAAGGCGGGAATGACACTGAGGTAATCAACAGCAAAGCTGCGATCAAACTGCACACAACTCTATCACAAATTTAACAAAGGAACAAAAGGAGAGGGTAGCCCAAACCTCTAATTTAAACGGTTTGGTAAACACAGAAGGAAACAGAGGAGAACTAGGCCCTCTAACTGAAACGGGCCTAGCCCGGCGAACAGTAAGAGGGATTCCACACAAAACTCGCAAAAATTCACAGTAATCAAGTCAAACACACCAGACAAATTTAGACAACTTTACACAATAGCTATGAAAATAGCTTTTGATTGAATCAAACTTCTCTTAAAAGAGGAAAAGAAGGTACTTAGCCACAGCCAAGCGAGACCACGTCCTAGCTACACGAGCGGCAAACAAGATCTGGGGATATGGAGCAGTGCACCATGGGGTACCCACTTAGCCCAGCCAATGAGAGACTTCGAACTAGTAAAATCGGCCGAGTCGGAGCCGAACCCACGGGTAAGAATGTAGGCGAGATAGGACTACATAACATCTGGTATTATCTGTATACTAATGTGTACTGAACTGATTGCATTTAGTCCAGAAAACAGTATCTTACAGGTGATGGAGAATTTACAGGAATATGCAAGAAAAAAGGGAATTCATTTGCACTTTTGTTCACTAAACTAGTTTCAAAGGCATCTCTTTTATTAAACAATGACTTTAGAGAAAACTGGATCAGCATTAAATGCATAAAACAGTGGTACATGTAACTAGCATACATGCAATTAGCATCCATATTCCTCTTATGATATTTTTCAATAATCGGTTCTTGCTGCCTTTTCTGAAAATCATACCTGTTGCTGTAGTATACCAGTCATACACTTTACAAACCAGATATTAAGTGATAAAAACGGACCATCCTAAACTTTCTTTTTTAAAAGAAGAAACAGCTTTATTAAATTAAAATGATCACTTATGACAATAGGTTAATGTACATTATAAATGAAAACAAACCATATTGACAATCTTAGTTGCAAGCATTTTACATCACAAACCACAGTGACATAATTTTGACTGCAAACATTATACATCATTTACAATCTACCTGATCATGGTCAGTCAAACATTACATAGGTCATTCAAATCCTACCTTTTTTTAACCTTCATTCCTTCCTTGTATGTATTGTTCCCCCAATTCACATTAATTTTATGTAATTTGCTCCTAACCTTTTCTAAAGACCGCAGTTTCAGTTGTTTTATCTCTGTTACTATATGGGCATGACGAGGGTAGACAGGATTAGGAATAAGTATATTTGAGGGTCAGCCCAGGTTGGACAGTTTGGAGTCAAAGCCAGAGAGGCGAGATTGCTTTGGTTTGGACATGTGCTGAGGAGGGATGATGGGTATATTGAGAAAAGGATGCTAAGGATGAAGCTGCCGGGTAAGAGGAAAAGAGGAAGGCCTAAGATAAGGTTTATGAATGTGGTAAGGGAGGACATGCAGGTGGTTGGTGTGCCAGAGCAAGATGCAGAGGACAGGAAGAAATGGAAACAGGTGATGCGCTGTGGCGATGCTTAACCGGGAAAAGCCGAAAGAAGAAGAAGTACAGTTGGTTTAGACTGATTTCCAATTTGGCAGCCACCATAATTAAACTCAGCAAGGCCTTACTATGTCTAAGCAATTCCAATTCTGCATCATAGCTCAGAAATATAATTTCCTAGTTACACCAATTTCACACTAACCTTTCTTGTGGCATTTTTAAGCTAAAATATAATCCAACACGAAAAACAGCATTCAGTTAATTTGCTTTTCTCAGTCACATTTTTCCCGTGCCAGAGCAGAGGGCACTTAAGTGTAGTGTACTGTTTATATGTTGTTTAAGTGCTTTTTTAATAAATATAATGCATTTTTGTCTCTGTAGTTCTGACACATAAACAAGTTAAAATGACACTTTGGAGAAGTTAAAAACAGAGAAACTAAGAGAGTAAATGCAGAGCGGTCATTTTAACCCCAAAGTTAAACCTTTACTTTAAAACAAAAACAGCTTATTTGGAGCTGACATCAGTGTTCTACATTTGTTTCTTTGCATCCCTGCAGGTTACAAAGGAAGGCTTTTGCTGGAGAATTTCAAAGGTATGCCATCTTCAGATGAATCCCAGTAGCTGGTTTCTGCTGAGTAAATCTGCTGGGAAGCATGTTGGTTTACTGGTTTGGGCAGTACTATCTCTTTTGCAAAACTACAGGGTCTGGGTTTCAGTTTTTGACCCCCGTCCTTATCTGTGTGGATTCTATGTTCTCCCCATGTCTGTATGGGTTTTCTATAGATTATCTGGTTTCTTCCCACCTCCCCAAAACATGCAATTTGATTAGATACTCTAAACTGTCCAAAGGATCCATGATGGCAGGTTCACTCACCCAGATGCATTAATGAGTAAATAGATAATTCCCTTGACAGCCTTACTTGTCTCATTAGCAGAGTTATTTGAAAGCACACAGCACTGGAGACAGATGCATCCAACCTGGTGACTACACCCTTTTCCTCTTTGGTGTCCCTAAGTGGCAAAGAACTCAATGAGAATTTGGACTGCAATCTGAGGGACTGTTGATGCTCAAAGGTTCATATCTCTCTTGGTAGATGCTTATAATCTGTTTGTCCTTGTGCAGTCTTGGTCCATTCTGAGGGGAAAAATCTCAGCCTTTCTTGGCATTCATCTCAGGCTGGATTGTTTACTAATTTCTCCTCTGTGTCATATGGGACTCTCTCCCTGATTTCTTAAAAAAAAAATGTTGCTTTTGCTGGACTTCTCTTCACTACCTAATATTTATTCTATGTCAGAACTTCCTGGTTTCTTGACGTGATCCAGGAATTCCACACAGTTGCAACCAGCTTGTCCTCTCTGTACTTTAGGCCTAGTGGAAATGTAAACTTTCAATGCTGTTCTGATCCATTTCAACCCATCTGGTAATGATGGAGACTTTTCTCAGTAATCATCCACTGATTGGACTTACTCTCAATGATTCCTTTAAAACACACAAATGCACACAAAATCTATATTTTATTCTCAACAATTCATATCAGTGATCATTGAAGAGCTCCATGTAGAACCCTGAAGAAGAAGAACAGCTCTTGCAAGTACGACATTATCTTTTTTTGACAATTTTCTCACAATGCTGTTATGCTGCCTTCTTAGCCCCAGCATTTCTCAAGGCAATTATGTACTTTCTGGCAGTTAATATAGGCCATCTCCACTAGTGCAGTGGACAGTAAATTCATGTCTAAGACCAAGAACACTGTATCAATGGGCCCAGACAATATCCCATGATGCCTTCTAAATAGCATGAAAAATGACCTATCAGGGCCACTGGAATTACTATTTAACTGTACCCTCCAAACAGGCTTCATGCCTCATGAATGAGAAAGGCAACAGTCATCCCTCTACACAAAGGTGGGCCATCTACAGACCTTGGAAACTATAGACCCATAAGTCTCACTAGTCTTATATGTAAACCCATGGAAAGAATTATGGAGATGATCAACAGAGATATAGTATACCTCCAGACACTGGACCCAACCCAGTTTGGTTTTATCAAGGGCATGCCTACTCAACCTGGGGGACTTCTTTGTGAAGGTCATCAAAGCAATGGATGAGGGCAAAATCATTCACACTGCCTACCTTGACCTGGCCAAGGCATTTAACACAATACCCCCACTCGGTCATTGTTGACCAACTCAAGAGGTTAGGACAAACTCATATGTTACCCAGTAGATAGCCAACTGGCTCAAAGACAGGACCCAGGAAGTTAGAATTAGGGAGTCCACCTCTACAAAGAGGCCAGTCACAAGTGGAGTCCCTCAGGGATCAGTCTTTGAACCACTCCTTTTTGAGATTTTCTTCTTAGAAGTCAAGGCCAATGTCAGTGGTCTCTGGCTACTAAATTTGCAGATGATTGCAAATTAGGAGCGGTCATTGAATCTCACACTGACACAAATGTTCTCCAGGAGGGTCTGACACAGACAAACTGGTGCCAGAGTAATGGACTAAAACTAAATGGCACAAAATGCATAATTGTATCCTTTGGGAAGTCATCCATCCCTGGTGACTATCATATTGATAACACACCCCTTACAGTTGACCCAGTAGTCAGGAACTTAGGGACAACCATAGATAGTAATCTAACCTTTGATCATCACATGTCTACAGTGGTGACAAAATCATTTTATGTTGCGCAACTTATAAACAAAGGTATGGCATCCAAGTCCAAGGAAGTCATTATTCCACTGTATTCAGCATTCATCAGACCTATCGAGTACAATGCCTCCTTTGGTATATATCTAACCAGGCATATCTAACAACTGGAATGTCCACAGAGGTTCCTCACTAAAAGAATACAGGGCATAAGTAATATGTCCTATGCAGACTGCCACAAGGCCCTATCCCTGTATTCTGTCTCCTACAGGCTTTTGAGGGGAGATCTATGCCTGGCATACTGGGCATTGTCAGACCCCACTCTGATGAATGTCCTGCATATCCACAAAACAAACAGTACCAGAATTACCCATTCTAAAGACTTAAACCTTATCTGTGATACAAATAGGACCTGCTGGAGATGGGTATGTACCCCATCTATGGAACAGGCTCCCCATCCATGTTTAGCAGAGTTCCTCCCTAATCCAATTCAAATGCAACTTGGACAACTGGATGGGAAACCAGAAATTCATCCCTAGTCTGGCACCTATTTCTCTGATGCAAACAGGTAGCCTGTAAATAGTTAATTTCCCAGGCCCATGCTTACACTTATCAAGGGTATCAGAACTTGTCAGAGATTTGGGATGCATGGCTAGGCTTAAAAAGGCCCTTGTGGTCATTAGCCAAGTAAACACATATGAACTACTACATCTTCCTCCATTTTTTTTTTCATTTCTCATGTTTTAGCTAGCTTTTGCTATTGATGTTTTGAAAGCTTCACATGTAATGTAGCCTCTAAAATATCAATAGTGATCCAGACTCAAAACAGCTACATCATCTAAGTTAAAGATCATCTCCTAGGACTGGCCTTTGCATACTACTTTCTCATATGCAGCTAATATTTTGGGAGAGTTGGGTGTGGGTTGCTATGGCCAAGGCTCTAGAGAACTAGTTGAACTATTACTAAAACAGCAAGAAGGCTGAAGGGTTTAATACATCAAAAAAGTAATGGCCAGTGCTAATTTGGTTGCCTTTGTGTTGATAGTAGCACTGCCACCAATCTGGTATTTGTCTGGACTACCTGGAAATCGCAAAGCTGGTCCGGTAATTTGGAAAGCACTGTACAAACTGCAGTATTCTGTTTATCTGCACAAACAGAATGCTGGAGTTTGTAATAAAGCAGCTATGGAATAATTTTTCAATTGAAAAGCATCACTAACACAATGTGTTTAAAAATGGGACTTGTTAAAATAAAAGCAAAGGAAAGCATTCCACCTCATGATGACATGCACATTTACATGATAAAATGGGCAGAAGAGTGGGTGGGATTGGTGGGGAAATGGGTGGAGAGAGTCAGGGTTGTAGGAAGTGCAACGGGTGTGGCTTTGGTTCAGTTTTTGCCATGTAGAAAGATAGCAACCCTAGTTGATAGGAACACCTTCAAAAAAAGGCCAAAATAAAAGTGAAACTCTGAAGTCAGTAGACATCATAGATACAAAATGTAGACTTAAAACTGGGGAAATACAAACCTCAGACTAGTACACCATAAAGTATCAGGCTAAATCTAGTTGGGACCTATAGTCTGACTTAATATACTTGCTTAGCTAACTTTAAAGACTATTTTGTTTAATTGCTGTCCATTGTGGGTGCTCAATTTTTGCTCAGAATGCAACCATCTCACCTACCTCCCAGAGCTTCTCTCACTCATGTTTCACTTGTGTGTTGACAAACTGTGTTCTTGGACTCTCTGTCAAGAGTAAAGGCATTGGTTATGCATGTACTCCAAATGTACATTCAGAGAAAATGTTAGTATGCACATGCAGTTTGAAGCTGGTATGCAGTTCTCTTTACTCAGACTTCTATCTTAGTACCTTACACATAGGATGCCCAGATTACCTCCAATTAAGTAATGCTGAGAATGCTTTATTGGAAGGATGGAATGTTGTTGTTGGGTAGGTTGCAGACTAAGTGCTATGGTAGAATCAGAGAGGAGGAAGAAGGTAAGCTTTATGTTTTTCCTACTTTTTATTTATTTATTTTATTGCTTGTTCTTTCCCTCTATTTATTTATTTATCTATCATTTGTTGACTGGGTGAGTCACTAAGCTAGTAGCCTCCTTTCAGGAGAGACCTGAGGTGGTATTTACACTACTAGGGAAATTTGGCCAGGGCCATGGCGAACTTCTCATAGGATCATAGGAGGTTACTAGGCTATTAGCCATGAGGCCCTTATAAGCCTAGCCAAGAGTTTACCCCATGTTTAGACAAGTCAGCACCCGATGCCCCTGTCCAGCAGGGACATGGGTGGAATCCCAGGAGTATATTTTCTGTTTCCCATCCAGTTATCCAGATTGCGCTTAAAAAGGGGTAAAGATGTACTCTGCTTGACGTGGAGAGGGAGCCTATTCCATAGATGGGGGAGTCTCTGGGACATAAATCTGTCCTGCCAACAAGTCCTGTTGATGTAACAGACCAGGCTGAGGCCGCATGTGCAAGTTACTCGAGTGCAGCTTGACTTGTGGATATGCAGCAGTCTCATCAAGGTGGGGTCTGTGATTGCCTTGTATGCCGGACAGAGGTCACCTCTGAGGAGTCTGTATGAAACTGAGTAGAGGGAGAGGGCTTATAGCCTATCTGTGTATGGTAGATGTTTGAGCCCTAGATTCTCCTAGTGAGGAACCTCTGTGGTCTCTCCAACTGCTGCATGTGTTTTATGAAGTACATGCCGAAAGGAGCATTGTACTTAATAATGGGCCTTATAAGGGTACAGGGATGTTATGACCTCCTTGTCCCGGGATGAGATACCTTTACTTATGAGGTGGGCCACGTAGAAGGCTTTCCCTAGAACGGAAGCATCATGGTGGTCAAAAGTCAGGTTGCTATCTACTTGGGTGCCCAAATCCCTCATGACTGACTGCGTGCTTAGGACATTGTTATTAATATGATAATTTGTGGGGATGTCACTCTCCCCAAACGGGATGAGATGCATTTTTTTGGTATTCAGCTTGAGGCCATGTTTCTGACACTAGTCATTTGTCTGAGTGAGACCCTTTTGGAGGATGTCCACATCACTAGGGGAATTGGTGACAGCACCCAACTTGCAGCCATTTGCACACATGGTCAGCCATAGCCCACTGGTTTTGGCCTGCACCTCAGAAAAGTATATCCCAAATAACAGAGGCCCCAAGACCGAACGCTGGGGTACACCGCTTGTTATGGGTCTACTGCTTAAGGTGGCTTCCCCTGTTTTGACTAGGAGGGTTCTATCAATGAGCCAGTTTGCTACCCATCTGGTAACATACAGATTGATGCCTGGCTGAGAGAGTTTATCTATTATGCCCGAATAGGGAATAGTGTCAAAGGTTTTGGTCAGGTCAAGGTAGGCGGTGTGCACCATCTTCCCCTCATCCATGGCTTTGGTGACTGTCTCAAAGAAGTCAACCAAATTTAGCAGACATGACCTCCCCTTGACAAAGCCAAACTGTGTGGGACTGACTCTTTGGAGGTTGCCAATGTCCTTGTTAATGAGGTCCATGATAATCTGTTCCATGGCCTTGCAGATCAGGATAGCTAGGCTGATGGGTCTATAATTTCCCAGATCGGTGGACGCTCCACCTTTGTTTAAAGGGATGACAGTGTCTGGCTTCCACTCAGCTGGGACAAAGCCAGTACTCAGGCTTTGGTTGAACAGGGTGCCTAATGGTGCTGCAAGTTCCTGCCTGAGTTCGCATAGGATGCAGCCTGGTATGTTATCAGATCCCATGGAGGCTGCATTTTTTGCCTTTGAGAGAGCAGTGATGACCTGTTCCCTAGATATAAGGGGAAGGGGGCAGGTACTGGGGATGTCCTGACTTACTGATGGGGGGACAGAGGGGTGAAGTTTTCGCTGAATCTGTCAGCCAGCAATTTTGCTATATCTACAGCATTTGTATATGTGGTGTCCTTGACCACCGGTTCTGAACAGATCTGGGTGCTTCCTTTGAGATTGCGGACATATGTGAAGAAGGCCTTATGATTATCTCTAGTAGATGTGGCGAATTTGGACTTGAAGTTTGCTTTGGAGGATTACCTAGTGCTCTTATTTGCTTGTTCAGACTAAGGAGACATTGCTTGCAATTGGGCACCTGATCCTTCTTGGTCTTGGACAGCAATTTTTTTCCTTTTATTATACAGTTTATTTATTGCAGATGTCCACCAGACAGGTTTACTCTTCCTTGCAGAGGATGATTTAGTCCTGTCAGGTATTCCTGATTCCATGCATCTATATAAATGCTTGTATAGTGCTTTGGTGTAGTTCTCTTACTCTTTTTGAGGACAGTAAGTGAAGCACTGTTTGGATCTTTTAGGTGGTGCCATAGGGCTGCTACTGCAGTCCAGGAATTCCAAGATGGAGGGAGAAGCTGGAGAAAATTAATGAAGGAAAGAGAAGGAGATGAAATCGTGTTACATAAATGGAAATTGAAGCATTTGGGACACTAGTATTGGTAAATATGATGAATCAGGAGAAGAAGTGTGATGGAGTGACATGGTGAACTGAGTATTACAGAAGGAAGAAACTGCAGCTGATGAAGAGACAACACTGGAGTACATCTCAGCTGGGGAATAGTCAGTTTTAAGAGTTTACTTCTGCAACATGCTTTTTTAAAGAAAGAACTTATGCAGATGTAGCAAGGCAAGGAAGAAGGGACTGAGAGAGGACTAAGATTTACAGTTTCTCAACAGCCACTGAAAAGATGTCCAGTGATAAGAATAAAATGTGTGACAGTGTGAACAAGTATGATATTATGGATACTGTTACTATGCCAGTAGAGACTTCCAAGATGGCTGCCCATTAAGTAACAGGTTAAATCTAGCTCTCCCAGTGTGAAAACAGAAACTCAACAGAGAAAGCCAGTGACATATATTTCTGGGTGAATTTCAGTAACTGGCTAGTAAGTGCACTGCCTGGATGCCAGGAAAAAAAGAAATACAGAGGACCTGAAAGAAAATCAGCTACAAAAGATGAAAATACACTGACTAGGAAGAGTACTGCAGCTGTTCAGCAAAAAGAGGTGCAAGCTCCAGACATGATGTCCAGTAACCTAGAAGAAAGTGTAAAACAACTGCATACCTGATTAAAATAAACAAAACACTGATGGAGTATATTAACTCAAATAACAAAACACTGGAAAAATGTTAGAAACTTTAAACAGATATTCGGATGAGGTGGTAAAACTGCAAAAATCAGAAGTCAAAATGATGAAAGGCTGGCTGAATAGGAGACTGCTCAAGAAGAGATGTTTCAAAAAATAATAGAGTTAGCATTTAGGGAAAACTTGAGACTTTCTGCTGTACCAAAGAAGCTGAAAGGAACAGACTGAATCAATTTTATAAAAAAGAACAAATAAGCAACTGGACTGGTATTCTACAGCAGGAGTTGTTAATTGAAAGGGCACATCATGTGTATGCTCCAAACCTGGCTATGAGAAAGCAACCTAGACCTTTAATAGTAAAGCTGCAATCCTACCAACAGAAGGAGTTGATTGGCAAATCTGTGGCAGAAGGAGAAGGTACTAAGCAAGACAGCAGTGTGTTTGTGGAGAATGATTACTTACTGTACACCAGGCAGCAAAGGAGTAAATGTATTCCCCTATTAAGGGAATGTCAAGAAGCACGTATCCGATTCAAACTGCTGTACCCAGCTATCTTCAAAATATTCTTTCCTGGAGGGACAAAATCATTTTTTGATACAGTGCAGGAGGAAATATAAATGTCTGTCCAACAAAGAGTGAGCTGTAAAACAGGAGGAGATTTTGCTTCTTTTTCTTCTGGTAATAAAAACCAGAGAGAGACTGTGCCAGTGAAACCTTTTCCACTGTTTCAACAGAAAATGCTTGAGACAAGGAAAACAACACAATAGTTGACTAGAAGGGGTCTGTATTAGAACATTGAAGTTTCAAAACTTCGAATGTTCTAACATCGAACCCTATTACGTGAAAGTTGAAAATATTGAAGCAACAGGAAACCAAATTTTTTCCTAGGGAAAGAATTTGGTTGCCCGTTTCTGTTGCTTCGGTATTTTCAGCTCTGTGGTGGAAAGTTACGGGTCGGGTTCAGGTAAGTGTGCGATTGAGTGCGGGTTAGGGTGCGGGTTAGGTATGTGTGCAATTGTGTGGACGTGAGGGTTAGTGCATGGGTTAGATGAGTTAGGGCGCAGGTTAGGTATGTGTGTGTGTGACGTGAGGGTTAGGGCGGGTTAGGGCGTGGGTCAGGTAAGTGTGCGATTGTGCGGACGTGAGGGTTAGGGCGGGGAAGGTGAATTAGGGTTAGGACGCGGGTCAGGTAAGTGTGCGATAGTGACTGACTTTAGGGTTAGGGTTTGGGTTAAGGTAAGTGGATAGTTAGTGTTGTGTGTATAATTTAGTCTAGCATTAGGTGTAAGATTTTAGGTTTATGTGTGTGGATTGCTATTCGTTTGGTGTGCTTGTGTTATGTGTATGTGTTTTGGAACAACAATTTTTTTTCCCTAGCAAAAAATTTGCTGTTCTGTATGTTTGATGTTTTTAGCTTTCGTGTAATAGGGTTCGCTATTAGAACATTCGAAGTTTTGAAACTTCGATGTTCTAATATAGACCCGACTAGAAGAATTGAGAGTATATTGGAAATGAAGATGATACAGGATTTGGGATAAATAGATGAACAGGAATAAAATCCGTAACTTGGAAATTGACAAATGTGCGATTACAAAGCAATAATTATGTTTCTGAAATATTATAGAACAAGAACATCTGAAAACATTGGACTTTTCTGACTTTGCTAAACTTATAGGGGACTCTAAAGAATATACCCTATGTCATGTCATTAATGTTTGGAAAAACACTTAGGAGAGGAGAAGAAGAGGGAGAAAGTTAATTGTAAGTAAAACAATTTTTTCTTAATAGTACTGTTTATAGTGCATTATTTTTTTAGCATGCTATAAGGTTTTTCATTTTTTTTTTTTTTTTTTTTAAGTGTAATGGGGATACTAATGTAAATAGATGCTCCCATTTTCTTCCCATTTTCTCTATTTCTTCTTATTCAATTTTAAGAAATGTAGGCACTGCAATGTATAAAGGGAAGAAACACAGCATCAAAAGAGCATGAAAAAAAGAAAAGAAAAATTGACGTACTTTTTCTCATTCTTGCATAAGGAAATGACTGGATTAGGGCCATTAGCTTGATCTGGTAACAAGTTTTAAGAGAAAGCAAGTAATGAAAAAGAACACTATAAAAAGTGTATTTCAAGCAAATAAATGTATGCTTTTGGTAACAACTTTGTATCTAGTCCATGTCTTCATTAATTCAATAAAGAGAAATGGCTAGGAGATAATGTTTTCCTGAAAGCACTGAGTGTCTTTCCATTTGGGGGAGCTATAAGGATAAGAAAAAAACAGACAGCACTTATAGCACAAGTTGTATCATCCATCTTAGCATTGATGACCTTTCTTTTAGGTTATCCCAAGTCTATGAGTGTAGCTGTCAGTTTGGGACACTTGTTCCATTAGAAGGGTAAAAGTCCAACATTTAAAGATGTATATAGTTTTGTCTGCTAGCTGTGGTGGTGGTGCTGCGGTAGCGTTGTCACCTCACAGTAAGACATTGTCCTGTTCGATTCTCAGCTAGAGCGTCTTCTGTGTGGAGGCATGCGAGAATGGGTGTACCTTCGTTGAAGGTTGTGCGTCAGGGCCGGCAACTCGGCACGTAAAAATCTACTGCCAATCATTAGCGGACCAGAGTTCCGCTGTGGCGACCCCTAACCGGGAAAAGTCGAAAGACACAACAACAACAATAGTTTTGTCTGTTAGTATTATGTTAATAGGTTTCAGGGGGGTATTGTGGGTGTGTTTGTTTTTTTTAGGGCTTTCAATAACACAAAATGTTTTGTAAGATGTGATACAGGAGTGCTTCTGTTGTAGTCTGAATAAATGATGAGGCTGCAATGAAAAAAAAAACAGACGTGACATAGGCTCAAATGAGTATGACAAGAAACAAATGTATAAAAGATCAACCTGCCAAACAGTGTATGCATGTAATACAAAAGCTGGAACTAGACACTTAAAATACTGTGTGGGAATAATGACTTTTTAACAAAATGATGCTTTCCTGTAATGTCCTTAAATGTCTGTGGTCTCAGATAAATACAAAAAAGAATGAGTAGTGAACTGTATTAAAAAAATGTAGAGTGCAAATAGCTACGGTACAGGAGACACACTTGGACAAAACTGAACATATGAATTTGATAAAGACAGGTTTTCAGGACGGTTATTCAGTGGAATACCTGGGACCAAGGAAAATAGGAGTACTTATATTAATTGCAAGAGGATCTCCAACAATGATAGAAGAGGCTACAAAAGATAATAATGGTAAATGTGTAGTACTAAGGGATTACTGACAAGGAAGGAGGATTACACTGACATATATTTATATTCCACCTAAAACTGCTATAATGGAGCTTATGAAAATTATGTAAGAAATAATCAGCTTTCACCAAGGAATATTACTTATAGGTGGGGACTGGAATTTGATTTACAGCAGTGAAATGTGTCGGGGGAAGGGAAAATACAACAAAGGAAGGCAGACTTTTGACAAAATTTATGAAAATATTTGGCATGGAAGATATGAATTCAGTACTAGGAGTTTGGAGTGAATTTACATATTCCACAGGATACAAAAACTGGGCTAGGTTAAACAGAATTTATACTTCACAGGAACATGTGCATTTAATTAAATTCTTGTGACACTGGCACTTTCCCACCTATCTCTTGAAAAAAGAGGAATTTAAGGAATGGGTAGTCAAAATTATTCAGGAGCTATTAGAGAAGATAGAAATTTCTTCTGAAAATATACCTAGGGGGTGGTATAAAATTAAAGGAGTTTAAAAATAGGGTGGAAATAAAAGAAAGGGAGATATAGTTAAGAAGTAAAAAGAATTACTTAGAGGGAATGACACATGTTAAAGTATTGCAGAATAGGGGGACTCTCACAAAACAAGACAGGGAGCAACTGCAGAATGCTGAACAGGAAATAAGGGATTACCTCAATAATGTGCATGAGTTTAGAAAGACTGCTGTTAAGCAACTTTTTTGGATGATAACTCTAGAGCACAAAAACTTTTAGCACAATGACTCAGGCAAAAGAAAATAAAAGGACCGTCGCCAAGCTTAAGGAGCCCATAGCAAGGAAGATAACAAGAGATCCTGCTGCAGTACTAGAAATATTTAAGAAATTCTATGAAAGTCTGTATAAAGCATAGAAATGTAGAAATCAAGAAAAGGTACAAATATAAAGTTTATGGAAGAATTAAATTTGCCAAGGTTAGAGGTACATATGGCTCAATTACTAACAGTCAAGATAGGAGGAGATGAGATAAAAATTGTGATGTATAACAAATCCACAGAAAAGTACCCAGGAATAGATGTTATTCCTATGGAAGGTTGGAAGCTAGGAGGGAAAAAAACTGATAAAGATCTAGAAGGTTTTGTTTAACATTATTTTAAGAGGAGAAGTACCAACATTCTGGAAAAAAGTGGTGGTGGCTGTAATAATTAGAGAGGTTAAAGACCCATTAGATCCAGCTTCATACTAGCCATTATAATCCTAATCCATGATTATAATGCGTTTATGTTCATAATGGCTAAAACAAAAGCAAAAGTGTGGATGCCAAAACTGATAGATATGGATCAGTGTGGTTTTGTGGAGGAGAGGCAAACATTTGACAACATTAACAGAACACTGACAATCCAGAAGGAAGCAGAATGCAAGAAAATACCACTGTTATTGGTGGGTCTTGATGCAGAGAAAGCATTCATCTGACAGAGTAAGCTGGGACTTTATGAGCAGGGCAATGGAAACATTTGTATTCCCTGATACAATTATAAGGTTGATTATGAGGATATATGAGGGATTGGAGGTGAAAATTAAAGTGGGTGGGTTCTTCTCTGATAATTTCTGCTTGAGCAGAGGAACCAGGCAGGGGTATCCTCTTTCCCCTTTATTATTTGCATTATATTTAGAACCATCAGAGAAAATAAGGGGCTCAGAAATTCAAGGATATAATTGGTATGGTAGTCAAGAAAAGCTGGCTCTATTTATATATGATATTTTACACCTGATAAAACCATAAAAGGACATTTCAATGTTGTGGAACATTTTGAGACACTTTCAGGTCTTTTCAGGATACAAAATTAATGATGCTAAAACAAAGACAATAGCTGTAAATTATGTACTCACACACAAATTGGTTCAGCAATATTCATATTTATGAGGACATGATAAAATTAAGTACTTAGGAGCATGGATTAAAAATGATTCCAGTGTGGCAGCTAAGGATAAAACTAAACAAAAGAGAATACAAAAACTGAGAAACTGGAAGCTCTCTTATATGGATATGGATAGTAAGATACACGCAGTTAAATATTTTTAGTCCCTTTAGTCATGTACACAGGTTAGGCATACTTATATTAACCAGAGGAGAAGTTGTGGGTAGCAATTAATAAAGAGCTGAAGGAATTTATCTGGGAGGGGAAGATGGCAAGTGTCAAGTGGGATAAGTGAATTCTCCCAATAAAACAAGGCGGACTGGGATTACCCGATTTGAAGGGGTATTTCAGAGCTAATCAGTTTAAGGCTTCTATACATAGCACAAGTAAAAACCTACAATTCAAAGTGGAGAGCGATGATGATGGTGAAACAGGGGAAGCTCAAGAAACAAGGAGAGACTGGGATTTTGGATGCAGATCTTTAATAATAATAATAATAATAATAATAATAATAATAATAATGTGTACAGAATACTATATTCATAAAGTAGCAGAATGTATTCCAAGAACTAAGCCAACACTGGAATGCAGAAAGGAGATTCTGCTGGTAGGGATAACTGCAATTAGGGATACAGACAATAGGCAAGTGGGGGCTATTGGAGAAAACTGACAAAGGAACCAAAGTATTGTGAGCAAATAACAAGAGAGAGAGAAAGGTAATAGAATGTGAAGACGCCAAGAATTTATTTGGACTGCAGGTTAGAGATTTCCTTCCTTATCAAGGACTGATATCAGAGCATAGGCAAAGAAAAAGAAATAGGGAGGAGTCCTAAATGAAAGACCAGCACTGGTAGAGTTTTTAGTAAAAGGTGTTGTTAAAAATGAATAATTAGTTGAGAATATAAAATATTCCATGATAACTATAAGAAGTAATAAGAGGTAGTTAGAAATGATTGGGAAGAGAGGACTGAGTAAGCAATTCACAAAGAAACAATGTGGGGTGGGCGATATATATATATAAGTTTCCCAAATATACAACAAAATCTAGAAGATTTAGGATTTTTGCTTGGAAATGTTGGCATAGGTATTTTTATACTCCAGGTAGACTCCAGAGAATTTTTCTTCAGGGAGACAGCAAATGTTGGAGGTGCGATGGGGAAGAAGGAGGTAATTGGGAATATATTTTTTTCTGGGAGTGTAATGAGTTGGCAGACTTTAAGGATTCCCAGCAGACTACTCTGTCAGATGTACTGGGTGAGCAAATTGGTGTATCTAGGGAAATTATTTTTCCGAGCTATGATACAAAATCACAATTGTCTAGACATACTAAGGCCTTGCTGAATCTAATTATGGGTGGCTGCAAAAAAAGCAGTTATTAGAAAATGGAAATCACAGTCTAAACCAACTGTACTAGAAGTAGTGAATATAGTCACAGAGATAAAACAACTGGAACTGGGATCTTTAGAAAAGGTTAGGACCAAATTACATAGAATAAAATGGGAACTGTGGGAACAATACATACAGGGGAAGAATGAAGTTTAAATGAAGGTAGGATTTAAATGAGCTATGTAATATTTGACTGACAGTGATTGGGTAGATTATACGTGCTGCATAATGCTTGCAACTAAGATTATGTCAATATGGTTTTTCATTTATATAAATGTATGATTGCCTATGTCATAAGTGATAATTTAATAAAGATTAATTCATTTAGGAGCTGAACATTTTTGTGAAGTCACATTTGAAAACTTTAACTGGAAAAATGTATGACACTGACTGAAAAAAGAAAGTACAACAGCACCGTGCAAAGACTAATTCAGAGCTTGGGAATATAACTAAAAAGGAAAATAAATGCGCAGTTTAGGACTTAAGATATTTGTGATCACAAGTTAAAAACATTTATTTCTTTCACTATGTAGTAAAGCACATGAAGTTAAAATATGTGATGAAAGGAATGTATGGAATGGAGGAGGGAAGTGAGGGTAACAATGAATGTTAAGGATGGGAAAATTTAACACACTTTGAATACAGTAATTGTGAATGGTAAAGACTATTTGGTACTGTGGTCAATCTAAAGCATGTTATGTCTTTGGGGATGAAAATCATTTAGGACAAGACTGTGTGGGGATGAGGACATACAGGAAAAAATTCTAAGCTGATTTGTAGAAAATGTACAGAATTTGGGCATTTCTGTTTTAACTGTCCCATATTAGAAAATGAAAGAGTAGACAAAGAGGAAAACTCAGAAGACAGGCAGCAGAAAATATTGCTACAGCGAGAGAAGGTGGTATGGGGAAAGGTGAACTGAAAAAATGTTAAGAGATGGAAGAAGTAGTTAGAGAAGAATTAATAGTTCAAATGAGGCTATTAATATACAGGAAAAAACAGATTGCACTTTTAGAAAGTGAAGGAGGAGGAGGACGAGAAATGGAATCAGGAAAAGAACAAGATAACGGAAATCAATTGATAGGAGATTTAGGAGAAGGGAAGCAAAATAAGATCTGGAAGTGAAACACATACAAAAAAAGGGGAGCAAAATAAGATATGAAAGTGAAACACTTACAAAAAAAGGGAAGCAAAATAAGATCTGAAAGTGAAACACAAAAAAAGGAAAGGAAAATATAGGAATCTAAATTAAAATAGTGTGTGGTCTTTTTCCCCCTGATTTTGTACAACTGTGGAGTAAGTATATAAATCTAAAGGTGAGGGAGTGAAGTCCCTTATGG
Source organism: Protopterus annectens (assembly GCF_019279795.1). Lineage (NCBI taxonomy): Eukaryota > Metazoa > Chordata > Ceratodontiformes > Protopteridae > Protopterus > Protopterus annectens. The sequence goes on along the minus strand of NC_056737.1, from coordinate 627,642,881 downwards.
GGTGGTGCAAGGGAGCTTGCCTTCACAGAAAAAAATGCTTTAGTGATTTTCCTCAGATGTTCAGTAGGTGTACATTAAGGGAATTTGCCTTTGGCAGTATGTTTGTTGCAAGTCTAATGTCCAAGCATCATATGGCACCAAGATGTACACTATATCCAGCCAAAGCTGGCATTATCATCTCTAAAGTGCTTTCCTAAACCTCTGAAATCATAATACTTTTCTGAATGGTGATGTACTGTGCATATATCCCACTAAGTAGTGCTTAATATTATCATCTAGGTTAAGTTTTGATATTCATTTCAATAACAGTTTGTGATTAGTTTAATTTTACACATACTCCCCATTCACAAATGTTGCTTCTTGGAGAGGGGGGGGGTCCTCTAAGGTGTTTAGTACAGCAAGGTAGGAGCCTCACTAGGCTCTCTAGCAACAATAATTCAGTAGGGCCCTTCAGGGTGTGCATTATTAGGGATGCTGGATGCCACAGCATCAGCATTCTGGTTGTTTGATGGTACTAAATGAATTTCATCATCTGTCCTGCACTGGGCAAAGGTCTGGTCTGTCATCCCTCTTAGGGTATGTCATCCCTCTTAGGGTATGAAGCTAGTCTGTCATTTCCCCTTCTAGGAATGCAACTGATCATTCTCTTTCAGTGGTTAACAAGTTAATTAGACATCCATTTAGGGCTATGCTTATGGTCATCAATTATTCTTAGTAGAGGGTGGATATCTCCTGTCTTCCTAAAGCATGGGTGGTGGGCCGCCACCACTTTCCTGGTACTGTTCTGCTCATTAGGAGGTTCTTCTAAACTCATTTGTCTATTAGTTACTTCTAGAGACCCAGTGTGGATACTGAACACGTCTTAAGATGATTCACATACATAATTCATGTGTCATTTTCTATATTCAGAGTACAAATTAGAAGTCCATTCATCAAAATATTTTGGCCCAGTTTCCATCTGTCAGTTCTGTAGTTTACAGGGCTTGTGGCTACATGTTTAAAATTGTAACCACAGACAATTATCTGCCCCATGGTGTAGCAGCCAGCTAGCCATCGGTGCTCACATTTAATGCCCTTCTTGAACATTTGAACAATTCTTTGTTTTATAAAGATTTTAAATAACTCTGGCAGAACTGTGGACCACATCACTAACAATTTGTTAAAGCAAAGCATTTCTTGTAGATAATGTTCTTTATACTTATATTTTCCTTTCAGAAGTTGCTGATTCTATAACACTTTCTTTAGGCCCCACTGAGTGTCCATTCATGGCCGTTATGAACAATTCTATAAATGGCTCCACAGTGTCAGTACAGACATACTGCCATGGTACTGTTGACTTTTCCCAAGATGGAACAGTGGTAATTATACTGCATTTTATTCCTCATGTGCTATAAGTATACATCACTGCGACTTTTAACAAAGTCTTCAACTTCCTTTTAATGCCCTGCTACCACAGAAAATTTTAAACATAGGGCTTCATCTTCAGTGTCTTTTGCATAAAACATCCAGCACTCTGGAACATTGCTTGGCTAGAATTTCCACTCCAGAGCTATAAATAATAAGTTCCTTCTTATAGAAACAGTTGCTGTTTCCTAGGAACAAAGAATGAGTACAATAAGCTGTTACTTCTAGGCCATCCCTTTCTGACAATCCATACACTTGTGGTAGTACAGAACTATTCCTACTACTCTCTGTATAGCAGTATTACTCTCGGGTTACTGGACAGCAGCTTAGGTGTAGCATGTATGCATGATGGTTCACCGACATCACCATGTAACTTTGCTCACTTGTATACATTATCATATGAGATGTATACTGCTCATTTTCCTAGAACTCAGCAAAGCTTGGAGTACTCAGCTATGTTCCAGAAGTGTTTTACTTGTACCAGTGCCATCCTGGCAAAGCTAAGCATCTTTGATTGATAAATTGCACTTGCTTAAGTTATTTGGAGTGATCGCTACTATTACTGGTGTAAGACTGTCTTGAAATCTGCTTTACCAAGGGATTTCCAGTCAGCTGCTTGAATGGTTTGTGGTAGCACTGCATTTATAGGTCCCCTCTACTGTCTATTTACATTAGGAGGACTGTGCTTACTCATCATTTGGCAGGAAGTGTTTGCCTGGTCTGACTGAGTTGGGAAAAGTATAAAAAGACTCCTAGTGCTGTCATTTCATTGGTCAGAGGGCTCGTAGTTAGATTTCTGTTCTTTTTGTTTTGTGCTGCTATAAATTTTATGATTTGAATGGGTTAGCAGTGCCCTGCACAGTAGCAAGCACCTAGAAAGCAATTTTCTGCTGTATAAAGTTCCATAAAACTTTACCCTGTAAAGCAACAATATAGAGCAAATGTGCACCAACATGCTAGTTGGGTGTCAAGTGGCAATACCTACAGATTTAGCTGGTCAGTATTGTGTTAACATTAAAGTTAATAGAATTTAGAAATGTTTAGCATAATCTGCCCTAGTAAAGCACCCTTATTCGTCTGCACCCTTAATAGCCTTCTTACCCCGATGCACCACCCTTTGTAGCTCACCAATCAAAGAACTGGTTACTAAGAATATACAATTTCCTAACTTCTCTGTAGCCATCTTAGTGGATATGGGCATCTTGAGACAATGACGAAATTGTCTCATGTTTACCGACAGCCCCTTAATCCTTAAAGAAGCAGACATAGTATGTGAGAGGTGTACTTGCACAATGGCATTGGAGGCCAAACTCTCACATACAAGTGCACATCAGGTTGTCAAAACCACGCACGCAACTCCCACTTTGCACAGCATAGGTTCATAGGTTGGTACTAGGCTATCAGCCCTAGGGCCTATACAAGCCTAGCCATAACAATTCCCTGGCTATTTCTTCCCACACTATTTACTTCCCTGGACCCCTGTCTAGCAGGGCGACTGACGTGATCCCCGGGGTGAATTTCCTTTCTCCCATCCAATCGTCAAGGTTCCTTTTGAAGAGGACCAAAGAGGCACTCTACTTGACATGTATGGGCAATCTATTCCAGAGTCTGGGGAGTCTCTGGGTCAGGAACCTATCCCTCCAGCATGTTTTGTTTATTGTGATGACAAGGTTTAGCTCCCTGGAGCGTGTGGCTCTGAGGGTTTGGGATTTCTTTAAGTGTAACATGTCCAACAGCTCTGGGTTTGACATGGCCTTGTATGTTAAGCAAAGATCGCCTCTGAGTAGACGATATGCGACAGAGTATAGCTGGAGTTTTTTAAGGCGGTCAGCGTAGGGCATCTGCTTTAGGCCTGTGATTCTTTTAGTGAGGTATTTCTGTGGCCTTTCCAGTTGTTGCAGATGTCTTGAGAGGTACATATCAAACGGGGCATTATATTCTATAATGGGTCTAATGAGGGATGAGTACAGTGGGACAACAACCTCCTTTTTTCTGGATGAAAAGTCCTTAGTGATGAGGTGTGCCACATAGAAGGATTTCCTGACTGTTGTGGCGATGTGGTTATCGAAGGTGAGACCGCTGTCTACCTGTGTCCCTAAGTCTCTTATCACACTTTCGGTGTTTAGTGTACTGCCACCTATATGGTAATTAACGGATACATGTTTTTCCCAAAGGGGATAACTATACATTTCTTGGCATTGAGCTTGAGCCCATGGCTCTGGCACCAAGCATCTGTTTCTGTAAGGCCCTTTTGTAGAGTATCCACATCATTTGGGGATTCAGTAATGGTTCCCAGTTTGCAGTCATCTGCGAACTTTGTTATCCAGAGTCCCTTAGGGTTGGCCTGTACTTCAGAGAAGTAGATGCCAAACAAGAGCGGTCCCAGGACTGAACCCTGAGGTACTTCACTTGTCACTTGTCTAGAGCTGGATTTACTGATGCCCTTCTAACCAGGATGATCAAGGAGAAGCTGTTAGTTGCTTATCTGGAGCCAGGTACCTCCACCAGGTACATGTAGGTGTAAATGACTTGAGATGTACCTCCCCAGACTATATGAATCGAGACATTATGGAGATTTCAGACTATTTCTCAGGCTGGTCTGTACCTAGCATTGAGCAGCATATTATCATCACTGATGATGATGCCATAATATGAGCAAAAAATGATTGATTTCAAAAACTTTCTCTGGTGTCATTCTAATGGGATCCAGAATTTGTCAGCTTGAGAGGACATAGTTAACAGACCATGGTGTTTTGTTAAGGTTGGTCTGCACCTTTCCCCTCTAGGCTTTTGAATACTGGCTAAAATTTTATCCACCCCTATAGTGCCTTTTTTAGGCAATGCCAAATTGACAAACCTACTGGCAAAATCAACTAAAATGAACATTAAAGTGTTACTGCTCAATGCCAGGAGCCAAAATAAAAAACTGTACTGCCTCCAAGCCCTCCTCATACATGAAAATATAGACATCTGTGCAGTTACCGAGACATGGTTTTAAGTGACAGACAGTACCCCGGCAGTGCAAGGTTTCATTGGTTTCCACACTTTTAGACACCTACCTGCACAGATAAGGACTAAAGGTGGAGGAGTCTCAATATATATTAATAGCCAGCATACATCCATGGTGGTCAAACAAGATGAAGTGCTTGACTTCCTCCACATTCAGATCACCATATACAAAATCCTATACCATATCCTAACCAGATATAGTTCACTATCCATGCCCCAAGAAGCTCACATTGTATACTTAGCCTACAGGAGGCACATACCATCCAGCCTAACACCCTACTCATGGTAGAATTTAATTACCCCTCTATACATTGGAAATCCTACATGGTCTGAAATCTACAGGCAGAGACATTCCTGGACTTCGTAAATACAAACACCCTTGAGCAAACTATGAATTTGCCCACTAGAGACTCCAACATGCTGGACCTAATGCTCACAAATATGAGAGAATGTTACACCCCACCAATGTCTTGTCCTCCCTGGTAAGGTCTGACCACAAAGCTGTCTCCTCCAAAATAAAAATAACTCTGTAATCTCATTAAAATCAGAACAGTTAAGCGCTATTCATGACAAATTACCTTTTATTAAGTGATGGTCTGACATTCAGTGACCCTTCAAACCCCCATAACATGGCAGCCTATGCTGATTTGCTCTCAGAAACTCTATACAACCATGTCAGTGGTTGCACAGGGACTGCTGAACCTACCCGAAGTAAGCCCAGGACTAGCCACAAAAACAAACTGTCCTGGTAGTGTCCCAAATTAAACAGGATATACAACAAAAGGGAAAAATTATGGCAAAAATCAGGAAGGGTAATTCCCATAAAGATATCTCTCATCAAACTAAACAGGCAACTGAGAAGGCTAATTAGGTCACGCAAAGCCACCTCTGAGGTTAAAATAGCCTCCCAAGTGAAAGAAAACCATAAAGACTTCTTCAGCTATGTCAGAAACCTCAAAGGCTGCACACAGCAATGTGCTGAACTGGTGATTAATGGTACCACATTCAACAAGCCTGGTGATATAGCAAACCTGTTAGCAGACAAATTCAGTTCCAAGTTTACCCCCTTCACCATCCCTTCAAAAATACACTCAAACATGAACCCTTCCAACTATAACTAGGGAGCATGTATTGGCTGAGCTTGCTAAAATTAAGAACACTGCTTCAATGGGCCCTAATAACATCACAGGATGCATCCTGAACAGTCTAAAGAATGACTTAGGACACCTGCGGTCATTTAACTATAGTGTTAAAACAGGCTTTGTGAAAAGTACATGGAAAACTGCAACGATCATCCCCCTTCATAAGAGAGGACCTTCAACAGATTCTGGAAACTGGAAACTGAAGACCTATTAGTCTATGAAGTCTTATTTGTAAAGCCACTGAAAGAATTATCATGGGAATTTTCAACAAGAACATAGGAGACCTCCAGACACTGGATCCACCCCAGTCTGTCTTTGTCAAAGAAAGGTCATGCTTACTGAACCTGGTAGACTTCTTTGAAGTAGTCACTAAGGCAATGGATGAAGGGAAAGTGATGTATACTACCTACCTTGATCTGGTTAAAGCATTTGATATAATACCACACTCAGGCATCGTCAACAAACTTATGGAACTAGGTATATACCCCTTTATAACATGCTGGACTTCAGCATCTACTTCTTGGATGTTAAAGCCTCTGGCCCATCAAGTTTTCAGATGATTGCATACTGGGAGCAATCACTGAATCCCCCCAAAGTGAACAAACCCTTCAGGAAGGTCTAACACAGACAAATGCTTGGTGCCAAAGCTTAATACTCAATACCAAAAAATGCATTATAATGCCTTTTGAGAGGTCTGCCACCCCAAGTAACTACATCATGAATAAAACAGCCTTAAAAGCTGATTCACTAGTCAGGGATCTGGGAATTCTTATAGATAGTAATCTAGCCTTCGACCAACATGTGACCATGGTAGTAGGTAAATCCTTCTATGTTGATCAACTTTAACAAAGGGCTTCACATCTAGGTCCAGAAACATCATCATACCACTATACTTGGCCCTCATCTGACCTATCATAGAGTACAATGCCCCCTTTGGAATGTTCCTGACCAGACACATGCAACAACTGGAATGTCCACCAAGGAAAGAATACAGGAAGTAAACACAATGTCCTGCACTGATCGTCTCAAAGCCCTGTCTCTTTACTCAGTATCATACACTTCTGAGAGGTGATCTTTGTCTGGTATACAAGGCACCCCTGGACCCTGTTTTAAAGAACATTTTGCACATCTGCAAAACAAAGTGCATCAAACCTATTAGACTGAAAAACCTAGATTTTGCTTGTGACATAAATAGGACATGTTGGGGAGACAGATGTGTTTCTCACAGAATTCCCATTCTCTGGAACAGGCTATCTATGCATTTGAAGCAAATTTCCTCCCTATCCTTGTTTAAGTGCAATTTGGACCAATGGATGGGTAATCGGAAATTCACGCCGGTCTGCTACCTACATCTCTGATGGACAGAGGCAGTCAATAAATCACCCCCTGTATAAATCAAATTTGTGGGTCACATTTGCATTGCATGGCTTGGCTTATAATGGCCCTAGTGGTCATTAGCCTAGTATAAACCTATGAACCTATGAGATCCCTATGAAAAAGGGCCAGTGTTGCAATATATTTGCAGTCATCATAGACACCTCCTTCTTCAGCTGAATATGGATATCTGTGGCTTGCAATCAATAATAAACACCAAGGTTTATCTGTAAAGGTACTAATTAAATTTCTTTAGCTTCCTGTGAAAACCAAGGGCTTCTCTATCCATCTGGATGTAGCTACATTTATCTTTGGTCAATGACCATGAATGCAGTGAAGTGCATCTCTGTGTACTGTTCCGGATCTTGTACAATAGAACACTAGTAGTTCATTACAGTGAAGCACTAAAATTCAGAGTAATGGGCAAAGCTACATCAAAGTGAGTTAGCACGATATATGACATTATCATGGTTTTATTTGTATTCTTGAAGGAGAATTGCAGTCCTCCATCCACTTTTATAGAAGCCCCTAATTTGTAGAAGTGCAGTGAATGTATGTGGTTCCATGGAGACAGATATGATGAACACCTGTGGTAATAATTTAATTCTCTTAAGTATGATCACAGCAGTGACACTTTCTGAGGCATGGATACCTTTAGCAAACCCTCCATCTTATCTTACAACTTGAACATTCCATTCTTATCAATCATATGTCTACAATATAAAATTTCTCTGAAATTCACACTTCCTATTGCTTACCTGAAATGTGTAGTTTTATTCTGTCCAGAAGTTTTAGTTATTTATTCAGAAGATCTTTGTCATCTTTAAATGTCACCATAATATCAGCTAGGTAGCAGTGTGTCTTAAGTATTCATTACACTGTGACCCATTGCCTGTTGTCAAACAGAAGGCAAAGACACTACTCTGAAATCTAGCTGGCAGTACAGGAACAGACCTTGAAGCATATTAAATATTAGCAATTTTTGAGGATGTTTCCTTTTTCAGTTTTAAAAAATACCCATGAAACACAAATTTTATGAACTGCTACGCCTACCCTGTCAGGAATGTGATGTCTTTCTTTCATTCCTATAAGGGATCTTGCACTTCCCTTAGCATTTGGTTACTAGTGACTGTGATATCTCCACAGATATGAACATTCCTTGCTTTATCTATGCAGGTTAAAGACACACCAGCTAATAATCCACAGAAAAAAGAAGAACCGAGGTCCAGATCCACTCAAAAATACTGTTTATTGAGGGCTTTCTTCTCCCTAATGGAAACTTCCTCAGAATGAAGTACACATTACCCAACATCCCTTTTATATAAAACATATAACAATCACCTGAACAAATAATGAAATTTCTTAAAGCAACAATGCCATAAAATGTAAAGGCATAATATAAAAACATAAAAGCATAACAAAATATCTATTCTAAAACACATACATTGCATAAGAACGAACAAAGGAATGCATAATAACTTCACATGCACATGTGAACACTCTTAAAAACAGTTTGACATATTAAAACCTTCTTTATAGAAAAACTGTGCTTTCAATCTTAAACCAGAACTGATGGACACAGCACTGTTTAGTCCTGGGCTCACTGTTGCATTTGTTTTAATTTGCCATTTCATTTCTACTAATTCCAGGAAGTCATGTGTCCATCAGTTCTGTTTTAAGATTGAAAGCATAATTTTTATATAAAGAAGGTTTTAATATGTCAAACTGTTTTTAAGAGTGTTCACATGTACATGTGAAGTTACTGCGGTGGTGGTGCTGCGGTAGCGTTGTCGCCTCACAGTTAGACGTTGCCCGTTCGATTCTCAGTTAGAGCGTCTTCTGTGTGGCGACATGCGTGAATGGGCGTTCCTTCGTTGAAGGTTGTGCATTAGGCCCGGCAAGCCAGTACGTAAAAATCTACTGCCAATCATTGGCGGACGGGAGTTCCGCTGTAGCAACCCCTAACCAGGAAAAGCCGAAAGACACAAACAAACAAACATGTGCATGTGAAGTTATGTATTCCTTTGTTCATTCTTATGCAATGTATGTGTTTTAGAACAGATATTTTGTTATGCTTTTGTATTATGCCTTTACATTTTATGGCATTGTTGCTTAAAGAAATTTCATTATTTGTTCAGGTGATTGTTATATGTTTTATATAAAAGGGATGTTGGGTAATGTGTACTTCATTCTGAGGAAGTTTCCATTAGAGAGACGAAAGTGCTTAATAAACAATATTTTTGAGTGGATCTGGACCTCGGTTCTTCTTTTTTCCTTGCTTTACCTATCTTAAGCGGCATTAATATGAAGGTTAGCCCATTCACTTCCCTTAATTTTAGACAACACCAAACACTTTCTAGCTTAATGTAATTCCATTTCTATCTCAGGTCTAAACAGCATAAGGCACCACCCTGAACTCATCAAATTATGGACTAATATTTGTTTCTAGTTTAGTCGTTGCCTTTATAATCTTCAATATTCCCATCGCTGTAGTAAAGATTAGCTGGAGACTTGACTGATGAGTTGTCTATACAAAATGACGAGGGGGGAGGGGCTTGTCTATTAAAAGTAATTATACAATTCTTTTTTGCATTTAGTTTGAGCCCATTTGTATTACACCAAGAGTTTACTAGTTCATTCTGGAGGGTTTGGGCGTTATAGGGTGTCTTAACATCCCCCAGTTTGCAGTAATCTGCAACCTTTGTTAGACAGGACTTGCAACTCATACTGGGATTGGTTCTGTCTTTCAGACATTTTGCTCCATTTTACCACATCTGAGTCAATTTTTATGACATGAGCATTGGGAATGGTTGCAAAAGTACTGGCTAGATTATTCTGGGTCAGAATAAGAAGTATCATTATGAATAAGTCCAGGGCAATGTCGCTTAGTTTTCTAATATTAATGAAGGAGGAATGATAATTATTTTTTGGCTTCAGAGGCCAGCCTACATTTATGGGCTTCTATAGTGGATTGGATAGCATTCTTCAGTTTTTTTGTAATGTTTTTAATTTCATCATTGAGAAAAGGGGTTTTGGATCTGCAAAATAGTTCAGAGAGTTTCCTTTTTTGTTGCATTATTTATTTATTTTGGTGGAACACCATTGTGATTTGTTTTTAAATTTTTTGTGATACTTGGTTCTGGTAGGGACTGCTAGCTTATACATTTTTTGTAAATGAATATAGAGTTCCTTATTGAAGCTTGTTGCTGTATCAACGTCAGAGGAGGTGTTGTCATAAGTGAATTTTGATATTGTGCCATAAAGTATGTTGCAGTTGACAGATTTGTAGCCCTTAAATTCAATGAGGTTTGCTGAAGGAGTATTTGGGACTTCAAAAGAGAAGGGCACAAATGTGTGATCAGATTTCACCAGGGAAGGAGATACCAGATGGGTAAGTTCAAGAGGTGGCCATAATGTGTAAGAATTAGGTCAAGAATGCTGTGTCCTCTAGTAAGTTTATTTACCAACTGCTCAAGAGAAGATTTATTACATCTAGGAATTTCTGAGCATAGCCTAAATCAGAGGTATAGATGTCCCAGTTTATTGAAAGCTAGTTAAACAATCCAAAGTACTGGTATTTTTGCTAATAGGATGATCACTTAGAACAGTGAGGAATCTTGTATGGTCATAAAGGGCACAGAAGGTATTCTGTAACAAGCTATTGGTTGATAACTAATTCTGTCTAGAATGATCTGTAATTTAATTTATGAGCCCCTGAGGGTAACATGTTTCCTGATAAAATATGGAGACTCCACCACAGTTGCCATTTTGTCTGAAGCAGTGAAAAGTACAAAAACCCAGTACTGAGGGAGTTCACTCTTCACATTTAAACTAAATCACAGTAACTATGCAGACATGGATGTTTTCCAAGTGCCTCAAGATCAAGCAATTTATTGTTTCAACCTCTGTCATTGAGAACAGCTAACTTAACCTGATCTGATTTCAGTATTGGTGTGATAATGACACTGGCATGCCCGTCAACAGGACTCTCCCTAAAAATAAATACATTTTATATATATATATATATATATATATATATATATATATATCTTTACACACACACATTGTACCATTAGGTACGTTGAGATGCACATGATCAAAAATTGTACTTTCTGAATTACATTAAAGTTTATTATACTGATATATGCAGTCTAATGATCCTAAGCAGTCATACCTCTCAACCTCTTAGTGCAAGAAATCTGGACAAAGCCTGGGAAAATGGGGGTACAAAGGCCCAAAAATAGTAACATATTTTAAATATAGGTCTTATAAACTTAGAAAGTTCCTAGAGTACCAGGGTTTGTTTTGACATACATTTTCTGTAGGATTTGAAGACTGAAACTCAAATGCATGTCATTATTTAGTGACTTTCTACCCTCGGATCATCCCAGTGATTTGCCAAAAAAAAACACAGATTTTATGAGGAACAGACCAAAAATATGAGCCAAAAATCTGGGCATTCCTGTAAAAAATTTGGACAGTTGAGAAATATGCTATGCAGCTCATCTATTTTTAGCAGTATAAACAAACCTTACTGTTAGATTCGTTTACACTGTGGTGCTGTGCTTATTTAGTGTGAGATCACATACAGTAGGGTAGGAGAATTTGCCTTTTTTCACTACAGTTGTACAGTCTTGAAGTTGGAATGAGGTTTGCTATATTGGCCACTTAAGTTAGTGGAAATCTACTATTCAGTATAGACACACACATGCATGTATGTGAGTGTGTGCGTGTGTATATATATATATATATATGTGTGTGTGTGTGTGTGTGTGTGTGTATCTATATCTATTAATATATATGGTAACACATTGCTTAGAATATCTGTAATTTGCTTTTAAAAATGTGTAAAGTGCATATAAATGTACTGCAGAATGAAACATGGGAATATTATTTCAAGCAATTAGCTAGGCAATGAGGTTTTAATTGGAATTCATGGCTGTATATAACATGTCGGCCTAAAAAATGCAAACCAGGAAGTTAATTCATCACTGGAAGATCATCTGAAGAAAAAACATGGAAGTGTGGCAATGGACAGCACATTCAGGACCATCCTGTGGAAGTATGCCTTTTGCTTGTGAAACATGGCCTAGGAGAGGGCTGCAGCAGCCCTGAACTTTTGTTTAAAGACAGCCTGTATCCTTGGGGTGTTGTCTGGACTGTGAATCTTGGATAAATGTACTGTGTATTTTGTTTGATTTTCCAAATTTAAGTTGGCAATATTTTTTTTTTGAATTCCAAAAATCTACCTCTATCCTTTTATAAAGATTTGTGCAACCGGCATCTCCTATATGTATAAATATAGCATTAGCTTACATCATGCCCAAGCTTTCCTATGGAGTTGCATACATAGTGATAGCTGTCAAGACTTTCGGCAGCTCTTTGCCTCAGGAATAAAACAGGAGTAATTGAGTTTGAAATGTATCCCTTTGTAAAGTGCTTTACCAAGCCACTACAATAAAATCTGACAAAAGACTACAATTCTGTTACAGACCACCACTTCTATGTTTGACTCCAGGTTTTTCAATTTCATAGTCTAGGTTGATACTTCATTGAAGATCTCTAGTGCCTTTAATTTTTAGTCATAATCTAATGTTCTAATATGGATCTTGGGCTGAAGAAATAAGGGGCAGACTGACAACTGCTACTGTTACATCACTCTGCACAACTATACTCTCAGGATGCAACTGTTACCCTTGTTCAGGCCGGGACACGTCACACTTCTGTCCTCAAACACATATCTATTTATAAATGAGAACATGTATAAAATAATCAACTACCCTGCCATTAACTGGGAAAACTACTCGTGTACCAACACCTTTGTCCAACGGTTCTTGGAATTCATAAATTCCAACGCCATGAATCAACTAATCCATAGTCCCACCAGTGGCTCCAATATCCTAGACCTGGTCATTACCAACATGGGAAATCGATGCTCCACACCTATGGTCACCCCCCTCATTGGTCAGGTCTGACCATAAGCTAATCACCCTTAAAATCCACATCCCACCCCCCAGTAAGGAAACCTCCATAAAAACGTCTCCAAGGCCAACTTCATGCTACTCAAGTCGGAAGTGACAAACTTCATGACACCCATGCAGATGGGAACTGAAAGTTCGACTGCTGAATCCTACACTAAGGCACTGTACAAGCACATCCACTCATGCATGAATCGTGCCATCCCAAATAAAACCAAGATGCTCTCCTCCAAAAAAAAGAAGCCAATCTGGTAGTCCCCTGCCATAAACAAACTTTACAACAAAAGGAAGAAACTGTGGCAGAAAAGAGGAATATCCCAGGGTGCAAAAAACTCCCTTACCAGCCTCAGTAAGAAGCTGAGATTCCTCATAAAATTCTCCAAAGCTAGTTATGAAAATAAAATTGCCAAAGATTCCAAAGACAGCCACAAGGCATTCTATAACTATGTCAAGAATCTAAATGGCAATGCTCAGATCTGCTCTGAGCTACAACAGAATGGCATTAAATATACTGATCCCAAGGATATTGCCAATATATTGGCAGATCAATTCAGTGCCAACTTCACCCACTCTCACCCCCTAAGTGGCATATCTCAATAGATTGCCAAATTCCAGTAATAATGGCCATACAGGTAAAAAATGCACTCTCCAAAGCTAAGAATAAAGCATCCATGGGACCAGATGACATCCTGGGCTGTGTATTACATGAATTACAAAATGAACTGGCACCTCATCTAAGTGTCATGTTTAATCATAGCCTCACCTCAGGCTTTGTGCCCACTGAGTGGCACACATCTACAGTTATCCCACTCCACAAGGGGGGATCCAACTTGGATACCGGGAACTACTGCCCCATCAGTCTGACTAGTCTGATCTGCAAGGCCATGGAACGTATTATCATGGAACTTATAAAGACATTGGCAACCTTCAAACACTGGACCCCACCCAGTTTGGGTTTGTGAAGGGCCGATCTTGTCTCTTGAACTTGATTGATTTCTTCAAATTAGTCTCCAGAGCCGTGAATGAGGGTAAGGCGGTCCACACAGCCTATCTGGACCTTGCCAAGGCCTTTGACACCATCCCCCACTCTGGAATCATAGACAGACTTACTAAGCTGGGCATTAATCCCTACGTCACTCGATGGGTTGCCAACTGGCTTTACTGACAGAACCCACACTATAAAAGTAGCTGACTCCAATTCCAGCTCCAGACAAGTGTTGTACACCTCATGTTCCAGTCCTGGGACCACTCTTGTTTGGCATCTACTTCTCCCAAGTACAGGCCAACACTAAGGGACTCTGGCTAACAAAGTTCACAGATGACTGCAAACTGGGAGCCATTATTGAATCCCCAAATGATGTAGACACTCTACAAAAGGGCCTTACAGAAACAGATGCTTGGTGCCAGAGCCATGGGCTCAAGCTCAATGCCAAGAAATGTATAGTTATCCCCTTTGGGAAAAAACATGTACCCATAAATTATCACATAGGTGGCAGTACACTAAACACTGAAAGTGTGATAAGAGACTTAGGGACACAGGTGGACAGTGGTCTCACCTTCGATAGCCACATTGCCATGACAGTCAGGAAATCCTTCTATGTGGCACACCTCATCACTAAGGGCTTTTCATCCAGGAAAAAGGAGTCATTGTCCCACTGTACTCATCTGTCATTAGACCCATTATAGAATACAAAGCCCAGTTTGGTATGTACCTCTCAAGACATCTGCAACAACTGGAAAGGCCGCAGAAATACCTCACTAAAAGAATCACAGGCCTAAAGCAGATGTCCTATACTGACCACCTTAAAAACTCCAGCTATACTCTGTCACATATCGTCTACTCAGTGGCGATCTCTGCTTAACATACAAGGCCATGTCAAATCCAGAGCTGTTGGACATGCTATATTTCAAGAAATCCCATCCCTCAGAGCCACACGCTCCAGGGATCTAAACCTTGTCATCACAATAAACAAACATGCTGGAGGGATAGGTTCTTGACCCAGAGACTCCCCAGACTCTGGAACAGACTGCCCATACATGTCAAGCAGAGCACCTCTTTGGCCCTCTTCAAAAGGAACCTTGACGATTGGATGGGAGAAAAGAAATTCACCCCGGGGATCACGTCAGTCACCCTGCTAGACAGGGAGTCCAGGAAAATAAATAGTGTGGGAAGAAATAGCCAGGGAATTGTTATGGCTAGGCTTGTATAGGCCCTAGGGCCGATAGCCTAGTACCAACCTATGAACCTATGCATATGTACATCACCTCAGATAGGTGAACTTCATTTCTCAATGTGAAAGTAAAAAATATAAAGCACATACCTTCCCATACAATAATCAAATCTTAACTGGGTAGTTAGTAACATAAAAATATAGTTTGTTGTCTCATATGTAACATGTTTTATGCAATAAAGGTGCATACAATACTGTCATGCTGCATACTACAGAAAAAAAAGTCATGGGCCCAGCAAAATGCAGTTGTTGGAAATTAATCTGTATGTCCTGGCTTACTTGTTGGATTTCTTGCCTACTCTTGCTTTAGCATAAAAATTATTAAAAGTAAGCGCTGTGGTTTGTAAATCATTTGTATGTTTGTTCATATAGGTTAGTAATTTCATGTTTACAAAATAGATATGCTCTTAAAAGATTTTTTGGACCAGGCAGACACTGAATATAAACTATACAAGTTCATAAAAGTTGATTATCCTTTGGTGCCTGCAATATTTGGTATTCCTAAAATACATAAGAGCATGGATGATTCCCCCCATGTCCAATAGTTACTACTGCTGGGGCTAAAATCCACCCATTAGCTATGTACATAGAAGGCATCTTAAAGTATTTCCTTAACGATTATCCCTACATTTTGCAGGACTCATGGGACTTTCTAAGTAATATTAAACATGAATCCTTCAATGAAGATTGGCTTTTAGTCACAAATGATGTAGTGGATTTCTCTTCATGTATACCACACACTACAATAATTAATTGGTTTGGAGAAGCTTGTGGAAGATGTGAGGCTTTACACTCCAGAGAAATTAATATTTTAGTTGATCTTATTGATATGATTCTTCACAATTTCCCTTAGCTTGAGCAGGAATATTATAAACAGATGACAGGTGCTGCCACTGGAACAGCATGTGCTCCATTATATGCTATTATTGTTCTGTGGTACTGGGAACGGAAGTTTGTATTTAATTTGGACCATATGTGTTTTGTGGTCATGTTTATCCAGTTTCTTAATGACATATTTGTTATTTGGAAAGGTAGTGTTCCACAACTTACTATTTTGTAGTATTCTTGAATTATACTACTGATTTCTTGAGGTTGACATTTTCTTATTCTAAAGAAGCTATTAACTATTTTGATATATTTTTGAAAGATTTTCATTGACAAAAGTTTAAATTTAGATTATATAGGAAACCTACATTTTCTAATAACATTTTACATTTTACCAGTAATCATCCATTTTTTCAGAAAAAGGTTTAATGAAGGGCTAAATGGTGCAAATTTCTAGGGCAGTGTCCGAGGACGATCAATTTATAACTGAAACAGACAAGCTAATAGATGTGTTTGTTAATGGGGCTATCCTATTAAATTATTAAATCAAATTAAAGATGAACATGAACAAAAAGAAAAGAAAATTTATTTTCAATATTAGGCAAAGGTACACAGAGTGGAAGAATATTAAATACTGAAGATCAATTATTAAACAATTAGGAACAGACGATTATTAAATATGGTAGTGACAGCAATAAAATTAAGCAGATTATTAGAAATAATTAGAAGCTTACTCAGAATGACAATGTCAACAAATTTTTGGGTAGTTGCCCCCAATTTGTATACAACAGACATTCAAATTTAAAGGAGAGGTTGGAGGTTATGATGCTATTAGGGCCAACAGAACAGCTAATGTCATGATGAAGTGCAGCTCATGTCAACAGTGCAAGTATAATTTTGAAGGACAGAGCCTGAAAAATAGTTATAACTATGAATTTAAGTTACAATATGCCTGTGATTGTAACTCAACTGGTGTGGTATATATTGCATTCTGTGATTTTTGCCACTGTTATATTGACAAGACTTTACAAGCCTTAAGAAGGTAGATATACAAAAATTATTACAAATTACTGTCAATAACACCCTTTAAAAACACAGGTTAACTTGCACTGAAAATAATTTTTTTTTTTTGAGCAAGTAATACCTAATCCAAAAGGAGGGGCATGGGAATACAGGTGCGAGAGAACTAGTGTGGCAAATAAGGTTAGATGCTAGCTCATACCCAGGGTTTAATGCTATGCTATCTATAAGCAGGGTGTTAAAATGCAGGCAGCTAAGCTTTGAGTGATTTTTTTTATACAATTCCTAATTTAATTTTTATCATTTTTAACTAAATGTTTAAGTTTATATTGGTTATTCATGGATGAAATTGCTGACTGTTTCTATTTTATTGTGATTTTTCAAATGTTTATTATTTTTATCCACCTTGGCATATTTTAAACACAAGACTGGAGATTCAGTTTTATTTGTTCATAATGTCACATGACTTGAATTAATAATTTTATAAATTTGGTTAATATGTAGCTAAGTAACAATTCTGATGAAGCCCCAGCTTGACAGCACTTAATTATTTTTTTAATAAATATTTGGAATATTACTTTCATGTGTGCTGCTCCTTGACCCAGTTGGTGCAAGTCTTCCTCCTGCTTGTGGCTTTGGGAGGAACCACTGTTACGTTTGGTTCTTGATTTGGTGATTCCAATAATTCCATTCTCTTGTGTGTGGAGGTTACTTTTAGTTTAGCTCTCTCATATAATGTTTGGGAATTTATAATGTAAACAACAGATCCTATTCATTTACTCTGTCTGATCTGACTTGTGGGTCCTCAAGCCGCTTGTTGGATCCCACTCAGCAGAGTTAGTGTTCCAGCCTCGAGCCCCTTTAAGAAGTCTTCCTTACCATACTGCACCTGTCCCACTGCCTAACGGTGCAATCACAGTTAGATAAGTGCTCCACCTCATCTAGATACTTATTTGGTGTTATTGAAATCAGCAAAATTGAACAGTATTCTGTTTTATGGTGGGTTAGACCACAAATTTCTTCTCTGGCCCCCCTTATCACCTCTTGTTCTCTACTTGCTTTCTTTTGCCTTGGCCTCCATTTTCTTTCTTGCATAAGACTTATAATTACATTTGAAGTGATAAGCTTTAAAATCAGTAAACTAGTAGTTGTGATTAGGATGAGTAATAGTATGTATTACATTTTCCAGTACTTAGTTGTATTTTGAGTGTGCTATGTTGTTTTATTGACTTTATAGGTGTGTGTGTGTGTAGATATATATATATATATATATATATATATATATATATAGAGAGAGAGAGAGAGGGGAGGGATATTAATACATACATTGATATCTGTCTATCTATATATAGATTCCTAGATTATTATTAGGCTAATGACCCATGGGGCCTTTCTAAGCCTAGCCAAGTTTTTCCTGAAAAAAAGAACGATGTCCTGCATCCAAATAGAGCATTGAGGACCAAACCTTTATAAGCTACCTCTGTCCATATGGGACATGGGTGCCATACTCGGTGTAAACTTCCTATTCTCCGTCCACTGGTCTAGGTTGCACTTAAACTGGGTAATAGATGAACTCAGCTTCACATGGATGGGGAACCTGTTCCATAAGAAGAGCAGTCTCTGGGACACATCTGTTTCTCCAGCAAGTTCTGTTTAAGTGACAGACAAAATTCAGGGCCCTAGACCTTGTATTTCTGGTACTCTTTGAATTACAAACATGCAGCACATTTATAAGTGTGGGGTTTGCAGATGCCTTGTAAGCCAGGAATAGAGCACCCCTCAGCAATCTAGAGGACACTGAGTAAAGGGGAAGAATTTTCAGGTGTTCTGCATAAGGGAGATCTGTTACACCTTACATTCTTTTTGTAAGGAACATCTGAGGTTGCTCTAGCTGCTGCATATGCCTGGTCAGGTACATACCAAAGGGAGCACTATACTTTATGATTGGTTTGAATAGGGCACAGTACAGTGGGATAATGACCTCTATGGACCTAGATACCATACCCTTTACTTACAATTTGTGCAACATAAAAAGATTTTCTCACCACTGTGTACATGTGGTGGTCGAAGGTAAAGCTACTGTCTGTGTGTGTATCTAGATCCTTGACCATTGGGTCGACTCTTAGTGGCACATTACCAACATGGTAATTAGCCGGGATGGTTGACTTCCCAAAGGGTGCAATTATGCATTTCTTAACATTGAATTTAAGACCATGGCTTTGTTCCCATTTATTAGTCAGAAATAGACCTTCTTGAAGAATGCTAGTGTCTGCTGGGGAGTCGATGATAACCCCCAGCTTGCAATCATCTGCAAACTTAAGTCAGCCATAAATGTTTAGCATTTGCTTCCATTTCAGAGAAATATATGCCACAACGGAGCAGGCCCAGTACAGAACCCTGGGGGACTGCACTAGTGACTGTCCCTTGATGGAGGCAGCCTCACCTATTTTGACTTCTTGGGTCCTATCAGTGAGCCAAACTGGCTATCCAGTGGGTGATAAAAGGATTTATGCCTGAATTAGTCAGCTTGTTTATAATGCCTGAGTGGGTACTGTATCAAAAGCCTTGGCCAGGTTGAGGTAAGCTGTGTGCACAATTTTGCCTTTATCCAATGCTTTGGTGATCTCAGAAAAGTCCACCAGATTTAATAGGTATGATCTTTCTTTAAAAAAGGTGAACTATCTGAATTTTGATGGTTTAGCATTTGCAGGTTACCTATGTCCTCATTTATCATGTCCATGGTGATTCTTTCCATTGCCTTACATATGAGGCTGGTCAGACTTATGGGCCTGTAGTTACTAGGATCAGTGGTTGGACCTCCTTTGTGCAGGAGAATGACTTTAGCCATCTTCCAATGCTTAAGCACAAAACCTGACTGTAGGCTCCAGTTGAAAAGTGATTCAAGTAGATCAGAGAAGTCCTGTTTCTTGCTATTTATTAAGCATCCCAGAATATTATCGGGGCCCATCAATTGTGTTTTGGCCTTGGAAAGTGCACTGATGACCCGTTCCCTAGTAATGACTAGGGGATTGTGGTATTTATTTTCCTTTATATATATATATATATATATATATATATATATATATATATACCCCACACACACACTTTGAAAATAGTGTTCACATTTATAGCAGTGAGTGCCATTCACAGTGTTTACTATGAACTGTTCCTTATTTGTCATAAGAAGTGCACCTTGTGTGGGCACAAGATCCCACCTCAGGATCTACATGATTTGTGTGGGGTTTGTTTAGTGGTCCCTCACCTGTTTGTGTCATGTGAAATTTGTGCTTATTTTGAACTCAGGGCATTGGCAGACAAGAGGAACACGTTATTTGGTCTAATTGTCAAAGACCTCCTTCTACCAGATCTAGACCCAGATAAAAGCAAAAGAAAAAGAAAAAATTTGGATAACCCTAGTAAACAAAGAATCATATCCAAAGAAAAGGCTGAGTGAGACTTCTTGGCTCTGAAGATTCCTATATTTGAGGAGCATAGGGCCAGAACTCCAAGCTACAATCCTCCTCCAGATCCATAACTTAAAGAGCCGATCACAGGTCATGACTCTTCTAAGAAGCTACCTTCAGAGAAACTGGGTCTTCCCTCCTCAAGATCTTCCTCTGTGCATCTTTCTGGTTTCACAGAAGTGTGTCCGAGGGTGATTTGGATTCCTTGATGCAGAAACTCCTTAAGACTTGGATTGGGATGGGAGTCATCCCACCCCATCCCCTTCAGCTCTGAAGGTTGCTGGATCTGTGCAAAGTCCCCCTATCCTAGCTACCTCACCAATTATCTTGGTTCCAGTTTCACTGAAACTGTTATTCCTTCTGGATTCTATAGCCCAGAGATTGATATTCCATGCTTCTTCACCTCATGGAATTACTGCTCTGACTTACTCGACTCTGGCTTCGTTGAATCCACTTGAGTGTCTGACCTGAGGTTTGTGTTTCCCTTAGCTCTATTTCTGGCGTTGGAGATGTCTGCTTTTGAGTCTTTGGCCTCAACTCCCTTATTGGGACTAACAATCTTCTTGGTTTCAGGAGTCCCCTCTGGCAATGGCATCTCTTTCTCTGAAGGGAAGATTGGCTCTGTCAGCAGAAATGGTCTCCTTGGATGTGCTGGTGGTAGGTATTCCCTTCAGGGTGTTGAGAAAAGATAATTTCTTCACCTAAGAGAAATGGACTTGAGTTTCCATAGCAGTCTTTTCAAATGTATCTTTCGGTTTTGGTAATAAATTACATGTCTGTGGGTTTTAGAGGACAGTCTTGTCTTCTAGTAACCTCCACTGAAAAAGAAAAAAAAAACTTACGAAAGAAGGAAACGACACTTCAGTTTAGAAAGGTAATGCCGCTTTGCTTAATACAACAAATGCATACCACTGTAATTTATTTTTCTGCTCAGCAACTTCCGTAAAAGTAAATGTGCTGTTTACTTGCTGAAATGTAAGAATTTGGTTACTTTTTTTTTTTTTACAGCAATGACAAGGTGCAAAGCACATCTCCCTGCCGGGTGCATTAATTCCATACTTCTGCAGAATGTCTCTGATTTTGCTTCATATTTTTCTATCCCTTGTAAAATTTCGAATTTTTCTTTTTTTTGTAAATCACTGAGGATTTCTGACATTCATCTTATAGCAGTCAGTGTTTCATTCTTCTTCTTCTTCAGAAAATGCATGTTGAAGAAAAACATGTTGTTCTGTTCACTTCAAGTGAACTAGAGTTATATTTTAACATATGCCCAACTTTCAACCTTTGCCTCATCATTACTTTTAGCTTATTCAAGAATTTTTGATATAAGAAATTGTGAAGTATGAAATCAATGACATGCCCTCATGGGTCCACTTTCAAATCTTGAAATACTAAAATATCGAATTTCAGTATCTGGAGACAAAAGTGTCGAAACTACACTACAACAAAAACTTTAAAAAAAAAATGAATGTCAAGTTTATATGGAGGTTACCTGTACTGGTAAGATATTTAAGCATGCAAAGCCCAAGATATGGTTACCACCTGTCCTTTACACAAGACAGTCCTTATTTGGGCAGTTGTGTCCTATGGAAAAAAAACGAAACTTGGCAAATGTATTGAGATTTTTAGTATGCAAAATATCCCCCAAGTTTCCCTTAGTAAAAACAATTATCTTGCATATGAAACCAATTATTGGAAATGGCATAAATGACTCAAATTCTAAAAAAACTCAGCATTTATTCTGAAAAAAAGTGAAGACCAGTCTTGTTCAGGGTACAGAAGCTCAGATTTTCATAAAGATGTCCCACTTTGGGCATATGAAAAGGTGGCAACCCTACACAGTTGGGAGGGATAACTCAGGTGCATTGCGTGTCATCCTGAGGCAATAAACCAGACAAGTCTTTGCATTCTGGACTTCAGGGATGTGCTTATGTTAACTGAAACTATTTTTGTCCGACATTTCCTTACATTTTATGTTGATTTAAATATACAGTTATTACAGCAGTTATGCTAACAAGATAACATTTGTTAAATTCGTTTGCATGAGAAAATTAGTTCACACCTTATATTTGGCAAAATAGTGTACAATACAGTAGCACAGAGATTGTAAAACTTACTTTCTCGTAATAATAGCTTGACCATCTCTGTTCAATCTAAACAAAGAAAATTTTGCATGTTGGGTACCAAAATTGCACATATTTTTCTTTCACTTACATTTCCAGAGTTATTGACATGAAAAGTTGGCAACCTTATCTGTACCATGCATCTTAGCATGGATAACCTTCCTTTTAGACAACTGTTCCTATTAAGGGAGTAAAATGTCAAAATTAGAAGATCAACATAGTTTTCAGTTAGTATTAAGTTAATAGGTTTCAGGGGTATATCTGTTTTTTTTTTTTTTTTTTTTGCTTGAGGGTTTTCAATAAAAGAAAAAGTTTTGTACTATGTGACTGTGAAGAAATTGCACACTGTCATCTGTGCTAGTATGGCAGGCTGAAGTTTTGTAATTAATTTATAATTTCAGACTAACTTGTTTATTATATGCCAGAATGACTAGCTATGATATAGTAAATAAGTTCTTGTATGTTGATTAATGCTCAGTACAGGATGTTTTTAAAAGCTCAACAGTGTTCTGTTACTTGTCTAAATGCGCATGTTTGCGAAGCTGATTCTAAATACAGACTGTCTCAGAGTCAGATGATTTGCAGATGATGTCACTAGAATTTCCAGTTGCCATGCATTTACTGTCAGAGACATACCTTTCTCAACTGTCCTGAATTAGTCAGAAAACCACGAATTCTAACTCATAATCCAAGAGTGCAATTTTAACTGTGATCTCTCATGCCTTGACATCACTAGAGCTGTAACATGTGACAGTGCAGAATATGCACTTTGGTTTTGAAGACTGGAAGCAAGTAACATTCCTCTCCTTGAGGTACTTTTGAGAGGTATGTAAGCTTGGTGCTTAAATGAAATGATCCAAGTAACAGGAATATGGATGGTTCATATTTTATGTGCAGTCCACGTGAATAATTAAAACATTACTAACAAATATTGAGCTTTTATTTATTTAGTGTCTTAAATGCAGTTTAAAAGTTTTATTTTTCCTGCCTATGTTGTGTAATCTACTTAGCAATTTCCTGTCCGAAAAACTTTCTAACCAAGAAACACAGGAACAGGTTATCGTTCTGCTGCTGCCTTGCTAAGACCTTCATGCCTGCTGCCCATCAAGCCCCTTCTAGCTTAATGCCCTTTTATTCCCCAATAGGCTCCACAAGCTGGTAGCAAGGGCCAACTGCGCATTCATTCATTTATTCTCCTCTACAGTTTAGGTGCTGCAGTGACAACAAACAGCAGGGCTGGTTTTACCCTGCCTTGATTAAACAATTTAACTGCTACAAACTAGGGAAGGCATGCATAACACAACTCAGTCCCACTGGCTGCTCATCTTCAACCTCCAGCGAGAAATCAGGTTTTTAGCATGGTATTCTGATTTTTCATCTCGCTGCTATGCAGATTTTCATTGTATCTACTGTGTTGAGCTATCATTTTAAGACTGAAAATTGGCATGGGAATTAGATTGAAAATCAGCATTCACCATAGTGAAAAACCAAGTGGAGTTAAGGAAACCATAGAATACAGCCAATTTTCAAAAGGAGAAGCGCTCGACCCTGCTCCAAGGCCTAAATCTGCCTTCAAAAAAAATTATGTCCGTTTCACAGAAAGCCAGGCAGGTGAAATTAGTGACTCCATTATTGTATTAAAAAGCTCTTCAATATTAAAGGAAGCTAGAGAATTGCCTGCTAGCAATAATCCAAGCGTTAACTAAGTGGTAACAGGAGATACTACATTGCACTCAGTTACCCAAGTTGCAAGTTAAAATCTCGAAGTGAACTTTACTGAAATGATTTTGAAAACAAGTGTATCTGCAATAATCTGCAGAAAGCAGTGAGTGAATCAATTTTCTCACATTGGAACTTAAATTCCTGAATGAGTGCGCAAGACAGCCACGGAATAAAATGTCAACTTATCATGTTACTCAGTAGTAGTTTATTTTCTAGATTTTAAGGACAGGGAATTTATCTTATGAAAATATAGAAAGCAAGGACATTAACTGAGAGTAGCCGGTAAGCCTGTAAAACTTGCATACGACTATCGCATTTTTTTTTTTTTTAAATAAAGTCACGGTGTTTGCCATAAGATGGCTCATGAACATTTGATTAAGCTGCAACATATATTTTTTTCTGTTGCATTGACTGTATATCAGGACAACAGCCATATTTTCATAACTTAGAAGAATTCCATGTCTTTACTGACATTTCTTTGCACATCTGCCACAAAGGTAATCGCTTACTAATAAAAATGCATTGGCTGCATCCATTTTCCTTTACATCAATAAAATTATGAATTAGAAGTTAAAAATAAAACTTGCTGTTTTGTAATGGTCTGGTCTCCTACTGGCCTTTCAGCCATTCTTTGACTTCAGCATATGTTTAAAATGGATTTATAGCTTGCCATACTTTTTGTCTTCAGTATGAACAGTGAAAAGTCCTGGTTGCAAATGTGACATTTAATTGATTTCATTTTTAATGACAAACCTTGGTTGCAGGTATGTCATTTAATGCACTTTATTACTGATGACCTATGCATGGTATTTATTTTATCCATTTTGGTAACGATGCAAACTCTTGATGAGCTAAACAAAGTTGTTTCATTACCTATTTTGAGCCATTATGCATCTCAGCTTATCTCTATAGATTCTGTAGCATGTTTTTAAGAATACTGTTTCCTAGTTAATACTGTCCTGCATAGGATAACTGCGGTGGTGGTGCTGCGGTAGCGTTGTCGCCTCACAGCAAGATGTTGTGCCATTTGATTCTCAGCTAGAGCATCGTCTGTGTGGAAACAGGCATGAATGGGCGTACCTTTGTTGAAGGTTGTGCATCAGGGCTGGCAAACTCGGTACGTAAAAAATCTACTGCCAATCATTAGCAGACCGGAGTTCCGTTGTGGCGACCCCTAACCGGGAAAAGCCAAAAGACACAAACAAACTGTCCTGCATAGGATATGACTTCAGATATAGCAATGTGTATTTTCCCCTGCTACACATTTCAAAGCTGGTTGGCACTGTTTCTGTACTTAACTTTTGCACTACAACTTATGGTACCTTCACTCTCATAATGCATTTCCTCCTCTTTATTCATTTTGTGTCCCATATGTTCATTTTATTATTTGTTAAAACTGTATTTTCCCTACCCTGACATCAGTTTACCGTTATGACCCATGACTAAGATAAGCTTAGCATAAAGTGGTAGCCATGAACTTTAATTGGATTCACCTTTGCACATGACAGAGACAATTGCGTTAAAGACTATAGATGCATACCTCTCAATCTCTCAGAGCAAGAAATATGGACAAAGCCAACAATGCTGGGATAAGGGCCTAAAAATAAGGACAGATTTTAAATATTGCTCCTGTAAACTCAGTTGCTAGAATAACAGGCTTTGCATTATTATGTATTTTCTGAAGGATATGAAGTCTGAAATTCAAATGTCTGCCATTATTTATTATTGTATAGTGACTTCAATCTTCATGTTGGTATCCCACAAGTCCACTGAAGTGGACAGGGTTACATGATTATGTTTGAAAATGCTATGTTAATCAGCGTCCAAATTTATGTCCATTTGTACCTACTTTTCATGGGCCTTTGTCCAGATTTTTGATGTTTCCAGGTTGAGAGGTATGGTCAGAGAATGAAAGACAGGAAGGAACTTTAATAAACAGCTGTTTGTTAATTTTTAAAAAGTGAAATGAAAAAAGAACTAGAACAGTAGCAGTTGAGGTCACAGTAATTGTTCAGTTCACAGTTGTACTGAGCAGTGGATTGCCAAGGGATTCAACAAGAACTGTAAGCCTGCCTTTGCTCTGTTGTAATATTTAGTTTAGATCACAGACAGTGTTCTTCAGTTAGCTAGATTACTCAGAATTTTTCTAAATGTTGGATTTTTATCCTTCAGTATTAATTTAATTTTCCTGGAGATTGAATTGTGTTTGTTTACTGAAATTACTGTTTTATGAATTGTGTTTGTTTACTGAAATTACTGTTTTACATTTTTAATCATTTTGCTTATTATTAAATATTTTTGTTATCTTACATTGTGGCGGGTCAATCAGTGAACTCTTTAGTGATATGAGAGTGCTTATACCTGCTTTGATAATTCCTGGGCCACTCTGAAGGCCTGGCTGCTTTAGATCATATGCTACACCATTTGTTTAGATATCTAATTTTAATAATTGAGCACCCCTTTGCAAGGGAATGTAGATCTGATTGGTGGCAGCATTTTACCATATCATTTGGGGAAAGGGACACCATTGGAAATCTATGTCAGGCTTTCCCAGAAGTGTTTGGATGTATGAGACTGAAATTTATTTAAGTGTGAGTGTATCAGAGGTTTTAAACTGGGACAAGTTGCTCTGTAGTGTGTAATAAGGAGCTACATCGGAGCGGACAGAAGTATACAGTCCAGTCTCAGGTTATACAGCGTGTTCCGGTTGTGCTCTTAAGAAAAAATTGTGAAATATTTCTCCTATTTAAGTGACGGTCTCACACTGGAGTCAGTAATGAGGACTGAAGTTCCTTACTTACTGACCCAGTATAGTAGGGGATGTCACATACCGGTGGCAGTTCGGTGGGATATTAACTGGACATCACATTTTTGGTAGCAGTTTGGTGCAATATTAGCCAGATGTCACAGGAACATAGGCTCACATGGATACAACAAGAAACAACTGTATAAAAGTTCAACCTGAGAGTGTGTGCATGCAACACAAAAGCTGGAACTAGATACTTAACAAAAAAAGTTGTTACAAATAAAAGGTGGGAATAATAACTTTTTAACATAATGACATTTTCTATATTATCTTTAAATGTTAATGGTCTGACAGATAAACTGAACATGTGAAGTTGATAAAGTTTTTTCAGGAAGGTCATTCAGCAGAATACCTAGGACAAAGGAAAAGAGGAGTACTTATATTAATTGCAAAAGGAGCTCCAATAGTGATAGAAGATGATACAAAAATAATGGTAGATTTGTAGTACTAAGGAGCTACTGGCAAGGGAGGAGGAGGAGGATTACACTGGCATGTCTTTATATTCCACCTAAAACTGCTATGATGGAGCTTAAGACATTTCTGGGAGAAATAATCCTTTTTCAGATGATTACTTATATGTGAGGACTAGAAATTTATTTGCATTAGTGAAGATGTGTCTGGGGGGCCCAGAAGGAAAAATATAAAAAAGGAAGGTAAATTTTTTGAAAAAACTTTAAAAAATACACTTGGCATGGAAGATGAGAATTCAATAACAGGAGTTTGGGGTGAGTTTACATATTATTCCCCAAGCTACAAAAACTGGGCAAGGCTAGACAGAACTTACATTTACAGGAGCATGTGCATTTAATTGAAAGTTTTGATATGCATCCAATAACTATTTCAGATCACGTGCAAATAACTATAATAAAAACGCAGGGTAATGAAATAAAAATGAGCCACTGGCACTTTCCCACCTATATGTTCAAAACAAATGAATTTAAGGAATAGGTAGTGGAAATTATTTGGGAGTTATTAGAGAAAATAGAAATTTATTCTGAAAATATATCTAGGGAGTGGGATAAAATTAAAATGGAGTTTAAAAATAGGGTGAAAATAAAAGAGAGAAATATGGTTAAAAAGTAACAAGAATTATTTACAGGGACTGACAAACAGTTAAAGTATTGCAGAATAGGGGGAATCTCACAGAACAAGAGGAGGAGCAGCTGTAGAATGCTAATCAGAAAATAAAGGATTATCTCAATAATATGCCCGAGTTTAGAAAGACTGCTTTTAGGCAACTGTTTTTTTGACAGTAATGCCAGAGCACAAAAACCTTTAGAGCAACAACTCAGGCAATAGAAAATAGAAAGGGTCATTGCCAAGCCTGGGGAGCCTATAACAAGGAAGATAACAAGAGATCCATAGAGGTACTAGAAACAGTTCAGAAATTTTATGAAAGTGTATATAAAGCAGAGATATATGGAAATCAAGAAAAGGTACAAATGGAAATGTTTATGGAAGAATTAAATATGCCAAGGTTAGAGGTAGATGAGGCCCAATTACTAACAGGAGATGAGATATAAATAGTGATGCATAACCAATCCACAGGAAAGTCCCCAGGAATAGATGGTATTCCTTTGGAAGTTTAGAAGCTAGGAAGGAAAAACTGATACAGATATGGAAGTTTTTGTTTAACAGTATTTTAAGAGAAGGAGAAGCACCAAAATCCTGGAAGAAAGTGTTGGTGGCTGTAATAACAAAGTGGGTAAAGACTCATCAGATACAGTGTCATACAGGCCCATTTCAATCCTAAACCATGATTATAAAGTATTTATGTCTATAATGACTAAAAGAATGGCAAAAGTGATGCCAAAATTGATAGGTATAGTGTAGTTTTGTGTTGGGGAGGCAAACATTAACACAACACTGATGATCCAGAGGGAAGCTGAATGTATGGAAATACTACTGTTGTTTGTGGGTCTTGATGCAGAGAAAGTAAGCTTGGAGTTTATGGGCAGCAAATGTTAGGATTTGCATTCCCTGATAAAATTATAAGGTTGATTAGGAGGATATATGAAGGATCAGAGGCAAAAATTAAAGTGGGTGGGTTCTTCCCTTATAATTTCTGTTCGAGCAAAGGAACTAGGTAGGGGTGTCTTCTTTTCCCTTTGTTATTTACACTATATTTAAAACCACTGGCAAAGATAATAAGAGACTTAGAATTTCAAGGATATAACTGGTATGGTCAAGAAAAGCTGGCTCTGTTTTCAGATGATATTATTTTTTAGCCGATAAAACCAGAAGAGGACATTTCAGTGTAACATTCTGATGCAGTTTCATATCTTTTCAGGATACAAAATTAATGCAGCTAAAACAAAGGCAATAGCTGTAAATTATGAACTCACACACAATCTGGTTCAGCAATATCAATATTTTTGGGGACATGATAAAATGAAGTACTTAGGAATATGGATTAAAAAAGATTCTGGTATGGCAGCTAAGGATATGTGGGAGGAGACTAATCCAAAGATAATAGAAAAACTGAGAAATTGGAAGCTCTGTTATATGGATATGGATAGAAGATTTAGGATATTTGATTGGAAGTACTTACATGAATATTTTCATACCCCAAGTTGACTCCAAAGAATTTTTCCTCAAGTAGACAGCAAATATTGGAGATGTGATATGGATTAAAGAGGTAACAGGGGAACACATTTTCTGGTAGTGTAATGATTTGGCAGACTTTAAAGATTCCCTGTAGACTGCTCTGTCAGATAAAATGGGTGAGTAAATTAGTGTAACTAAGGCAATGAATTTTTCTGAGCTATGATACAGAATCGGAAATGCTTAAATATAGTAAGGCCTTGCTGAGTCTAATTATGGTTGTGTTAAAAAAATGGAACTCAAACTTTAAACCAACTTTACTAGAATTAGTGAATATACTAACAGACAAACAACTAGAACTGGGATCTTTAGAAAAGGGTAGAAACAAATTACAAAGAAAAATGTGAATTGTGGGAACAATACATGCAGAGAAGGAACAAGGTTTAAGAGAAGGTAGGATTTGAATGAGCTGTATAATGTTTGACAATGACTAGGGAAATTATAAGGAATTTATAATGTCTGCAACTAAATTTATGTCAATATGGTTTGTGATGCATACTGCTTACAACAAAAATTATGTCATTATGGTTTGTTTTCATTTCTATAAATGTAGGGGTCATTTAATAAAAGATGTTTCTTGTTTAAAAAAAAACATGTTCAGTGATGATTACAAGCCTCAGTTGCTTGTTCTGGATAAACATTTCAAACCTCAAGCATGATAACAACAGTGTCCAGGGATGCACCCTTGCTTGAGTAAGTGAAGCGTTTTGAAGGGGGAATGGTCCAAGTTTTTTAGACAGATAAGGCCAACCTTCAAATAAATATTCTGGAGTTGAGGGCTGTCATCCAAAGTTGAAGGGACTCCAGGACAGACAGCCTTCCACAGCATATTTATCCAAACAGATAATATGACAGCGGTCTGGTATATCAACAAACAAGTGGGACCAGATCCTATCCCTTATGTTAGGAACCTGTGAGGGTCTTGATGGACTCCCACTGCCTTATGATAGCAACACACATCCTGGGAGTACTTAATTGTCTTGTGGACAGACTCACAGGGATCTCCTAACATCTTATGAATAGTCCCTCCATCCAATGACAGCCAAGAGGATATTCAGTCACTGGGACACTCCCTGCTGTGCCCTACTGCCACCCCAACACAACACCAAATGCAGCAGCTATTTTGCAATGATCCTCTATGGGGCAGCCACCAAAGGACACTTTGTTTCAATAGTTGCTCCAGGGCTCCTGTATGCATACCCAGCCCTTCCCCTGATGTCAAGATTTCTGCAGAAAGCACTGAGATGAAAGGAAACAGTCATCATCGTAGCCCCTATTTGGCACAGACAAATTTGGGTTCTCCTTCTTCCAAGGCCTCACTTGAGGGAGCCTCCATGGCTCTTAGATGAAATCCCTTTTCTGATAACTCACCCCTCCAGGCAGCTTCACCCTACACAGCCTGAAAGTTACCATCTGGTTTCTCCAACTCCGATGACAGCTAAGGATGTTTCTCTCTCTGAGGAAGTTGTCAGAATTCTGACAGCCTCTCAAAGTCCCCTAACTGCAAGATTAACAAAAGCAAATAGAAAAGATTTCTGTCCTGGGAAAACCCACAAAACACTGACCCTTTCTCATCTATTATAGCAAATATGTTATAATATGAAGTTGTTCTGATCCTAGAGCTTTAGTATATGACCAAGTCAGATCAGATTCTCAGATCTGAACCCACAGGTTGAAAATGAATGAAGTCAACAAACTCAGATGGAAAGTTATGATGAGTGCATAGCTTCTTTTTTCCCCATCTCTCTCGCTCTCTGATTCAGGATCTAGTTTCTCCACTATCAAGGTACACTTAGCAGCTATTTCAAGGTTCAACATTGTGTTTCAGGAATGCTCTCTAGCCTCTCTCAAACAAAGCAAGACCTTTCCAAAGGCACTTTTCTATTATGGCCACCTATTAAAGATCCGGCACCACCGTGGGACTTGAACTTTGTACTAGAGGCTCTCACCAAACCTGCTTTTGCACCAGATTTCTCAACAGACCTTAAATACCTTTCCTGGATGACTATTTTTCAAGTAGCCATCACCTCATCAAGAAGGATCTCCAAGATGATTGCTCATTCTTCCTCTCCTGTTATCTGATTTTTCATAAAGACAGGGTAACACTAAGGAAAATCCTTCCTTTCTTCCCAAAGAAGCTTCTGAAGTAAATATTTCTGAGCCGATTCATCTACCAGTCTTCTTTCTCAATTATGGAAACAAAGGAGAGTACTTACTATATACGGTGGACGTACACAGACAACTGCATTTTTACCTCCACAGAACAGATTCAGTTGGAAAGAATAAACGACTTTTTGTTTCATTAGCTCAAAAAAAAAACTGGAACAAAAGGTGTTCAATGTATCACTTTCAAAATGGTTAACTAACTGCATGTCATTCATCTACTCATCTCATAGGTTCATAGGCTCATAGGTGTGTACTAGGCTAATGGCCCCGGAGCCTTTACAAACTTAGCCCATAGGATTACCCTGGCATCATGTCACCCGACTTTAGTTCCCAGTCCCGCTATCGAGTAGAGCCACTGGAGTGATCCCCGGGGTGAATTTTCTATTTCCCATCCACTCATCAAGATTTCTCTTGAAGAGGACAGTTAGGGGCTTTGTTTAACATGTATGGGAAGTCTATTCCATAGCATGGGCAGACTCTGGGTTATGAACCTGTCCCTCCAGCTTGTTCTGT
The DNA here is from genome assembly GCF_019279795.1 of Protopterus annectens. Taxonomy (NCBI): domain Eukaryota; kingdom Metazoa; phylum Chordata; order Ceratodontiformes; family Protopteridae; genus Protopterus; species Protopterus annectens. Next base: position 627,610,500 of record NC_056737.1, on the reverse strand, counting down.
TGATTGTGGTAATGAGGTTGAGGTCTTTGGAGCATGTGGTGTGAAGGGATTGGGATTTCTTTAGATGTAGCATTTCTAACAAAGCTGGGCCAGACATGGACTTGTAAGTAAAGCAGAGATCACCTCTAAGTAGGTGATATGAGACAGAGAATACTTGGAGCTTTTAGAGTCTGTCCATATAGAACAATTATTTAAGACTTAGGATCCTCTTTGTGGCCTCTCCAGTTGTTGCAGGTGTCTAAGTAAGGTACATGCCAAATGGGGCATTATACTTGATTGGCCTAATGAGGGAAGAGTAGAGGGACACAATGACTTCTTTCTTCCTGGATGCAAAACCCTTAGTAATGAGATGTGCCACATAGAAGGACTTTCTGACCACAGTGGCAATGTGGTGGTCAAAAGAGAGGTTGCTGTCAACCTGTGTTCCCAGATCTCTTATAACTCCTTCTGTGTTCAATGGACTACCATCCATCTGGTAATTCTTGGGAACCAGGTTTTTTCCCAAAGGAGATGACAGCGCATTTTTTGGTATTGAGCTTAAGGCCATGGTTCTGACACCAGTCATTGGTCTCAGTGAGGCCTTTCTGTAGGATGTCAACATTACTTGGGGAGTTAATAATAGCTTCCAACTTGCAATCATCTGCGAACTTTGTCAGCCAGTGTCCCTTTGTGTTGGCCTGGACTTCAGAGAGGTAGATACTAAACAGAAGAGGTCCCAGGACCAAACTCTGTGGGACTCTACTTGTGACAGGTTGGCAGTCTGACTTGGAGTCAGCTACTTTCACACTGTGGGTTCTGTGAGCCAGTTTGCAACCCACCTAGTGATATAGGGGTTGATGCCTAGTTGGTGAGCTTTTCTATGATTCCTGAGTGGGGAATGGTATCAAAGGCCTTGGCCAGATGAAGGTAGGCTGTATGAACCACCTTGCCTTCATTCACAGCTCTGGTGACTGACTCAAAGAAGTCGATCAGGTTGAGCAGGCATGATCTAGCCTTCACAAAATCAAACTGTGTGAGATCCAGAGTTTGGAGATTCCCTGTATCCTTGTTTATTAAGTTCATGATGATGCGTTCCATAGCTTTGCATATCAGACTCGTCAGGCTAATGGGGTGATAGTTCCCAGGGTCTGTAGTCACTCCTTCTTTGTGGAGAGGAATGACTGTAGCAGTGCGCCATTCGGTAGGGACAATGCCTGAGGTGAGGCTATGATTGAACAGGGCACACAGGTGTGGTGCCAGTTCACTCTGTAGTTCATGTAGAATACTGCCAGGGATATTGTCAGGTCCCATAGAAGCTGTATTCTTGACTTTGGACAGTGCTGTTTTAACCTGTGCAGCACTAATACTGGGTGCCTGCAATCTACTGGTATTATGATTGGTCCTTTGGTGGGGGAGAGAGGGGTAAAGTTGGCACTGAATCTGTCGGACAGTATATTGGCTCGGTATAGGAGGTACCATTGTGCAGTAGCTCAGAGCAAATCTGGGTATTGCCGTGGAGATTCTTTACATAACTACAGAAGGCCTTGTGGTTGTGTTTACTATCTGCTGCAATTCTGTTTTCATAGCTAGCTTTAGAGGATTTGATGAGGGATTTCAACTTTATGTAGAGGCTGATAAGGGAGTTTTTCCAGTCTTGGGACTTAACCTTATTCTGCAGAGCAGTTTCCTCCTTCTGTTGCAGAGTTTGTTTATTGGCCATTTGGGCAGTTTTTCCATCTCTTTCAACTTTCAGGTTTAAAAGCCTGTGTTTGTGCTTGTCTCCCCGCACACTTGAGTGTGTAGCAATATTAAAGCAAATACAGTTTAAATAAATGAATTTATTCAAACTATATTCTGAACTGAATTCAATTATTATTAAAGTGCCAAGAAGCATACTCAGTCAGAACACACAAGGAGATTCTAGCAAAGTTTTTTTTTTTGTTAGCAAAGTGGAAAGAGAGAATTTTTTAGTAAAGTGGAAAGAGAGAAAGGAGGAACAGAAGATAATTCAAATTTCACAACAAACTTCTATCTTTTAAACCAACAGCTCACTATACTAGAGCTATGGCTGTCTCTGTAGCCTTTTTCAGAGCCCATTCACTACATGATATCTGTGAGGCTGCTTCCTTGTCTTCTGTGTATACTTTTACTTAACACTGCAAACTGAACTGTACCTCCAGAGCTACAGCATCCTTCAGAGCTACCATCCTGAGGGAACTTCTGTGGTGACAGTACCCAGGGTCTCTGTAGCTTGGGATTCTGACCCACTTGTTGAACCTGACAGACTGAATGAATAGGATACAGAAATTATATACTTACCAGAATGATAGATCCTTTCATTCTGGTCTGTCCAATACAACAACCCTCCCACGTTGTAATTCCTGAAGGATCATTAGGGTTCAGCTTACTGGATCCAAGGCAGCAGAGATTAGTACTGTCTGCATTTTTAGAGCATCAAATTAGATCTGCGGTAATTGTTGGACAGCTGCATTATATCTGCTGGGTTGGATTCAACAAGTGGCTCAAGGACCCATATGTCATATTAGACTGACTGGAATGGCAGGATGTATTGTTATGGTAAGTATATACAAAGAAGGGTACTTTTCCGTTATACCCCTACCATGCATTTTAGGAGCTGTATTGCCTGATTCCGGCTTATTTCTTGATCAGCTTCCTACTCCGTCGTACTCAATTGATGAATACTCCCTTTTCCTGTGTGTTGCCTGCCTTCTTGGGTCGTACCTACATTTGCCTTCTCAGTAATAGCCACCACACACCTGCAGTGGGGTGTCTGACTAGGGAGCGGGAGAAAGGTCCGGAGACATGTTAATTATGACTCCAAAGTCCAGGGGGAACACACAGCAGTGGCCATTCATCTGTCATAATCAGTATTGAATGGTCATAGCAGAACACGTGTCAGTTGAGGTGATTAGCTGTTGAATCTGACCTGAGTTACTGGTCATCGGGACGATGCAGTGGGACTGTGGCTCGGGAAAAGAAATATGGCAGGAAATGTCGACTTGGCACCTGCACAAAGGTGTAGGCTGTCATTGCAAAGGTTCAGTACTATTTAATACGTGACTTGAAAGCCGTGTCATCTTTCTGATTTGCAGATGACTTACACTTTATGCCGAAAGCAGCTGCGATCGTAACCATCATATCCATGGGGACTGGGTGACAGCCTCTCAATAACTATAAGCGGGAGGCATCACCAACAGAGACTTACGGCAAGGGGAACAACACTTTAGAGAAGATAACAGTAAACAGTTTGGGAAACAGAACATGTGATATCGGGGAAGAAATAAGCCAAAAGCCGCCAATACAGCTCCTAAAATGTGTGATAGGTGTTTAACGGAAAAGTACCCACTGAAGTTATAAACTCAACATAATTTTCCATCCGTGTTGTCCATTTTTTTCTTCCTTAACTGGGTCAGACTTGGCCGTTACTTTAGCTCATCATGGCTACCAAAAAACTCTCAAGCTCCTCCCTTTCCCATAATGCACCAATCCCTAAACACCTCAGATCTTGTTTGTTGTTTGACATAAAGTAGGAAGTACCACTATAAAACTCCTAACAGAAGAAGCCATATCTGGAGCTCAACATGGACAGTCATGTCCTTACAAAGTCTCATTCTTCAGAAATCAGTTATGAAAAAGGTTGGGGGTTGGTGGGTGGGGAATTGAGAAAGAATGAATATGGACTACACAGATGGAATGTTATGGTGAGTAAATGTCCACATTCTGAGGGCTTCTTGACACAAGGGGTAAGACCTGGCCCATTTGTTTATGTACCAGACTGCTGACATGTCTGTCTATCGTAAATGTCCCAAAAGGGAGAGAATCTTGAAAGGCCTGCAATGCTAAGAGCACCACTCACATTTCCAAGACACTGATATATGTATTGGCCTCTCTGGGGGAACCGAGTGCCTTGGATAGTCTTCCCCAGGAAGTGCCCCTCCACCCAATCTGGGAAGCACCTGTGGTCACTACTGCCTTGGGCAGAGGGAAAATGGAAGGGCAGCTTTGTAGAACTTGATCTGATTGAATCCACCACCAAAAGTATCTCCAGCACCCCTGAGTGATTCTTATTTGGACTGACATGCATTGATAAAGAATCATTGTGTTGTTAACGTCCATTGAAGAATTGGGTATTCTTTTCAACCTCAGCCTAAGCACTGGTTTTGTCTCTGCTGAACAGAAAACAGCTACTGTCATCCCCTTGCACAAGGAGGTGGGGGGTGCATCCACCAACCCTAGGAATTATAGATCCATTAGCCTAACCAGACTTATCTACAAGGCCATGGAGAAAATCATCATGGACCTTATCAACAAGGATATACAAGACCTTCAATAACTTGACCCAACCCAGTTTGGTTTTGTTATGGAGATCCTGCCTGTTGAACCTGGTGGTCTTCTTTGAGACCATCACCAAAGCCCTGGACGAAGGCAAATCTGTGCATACAGCCTACCTAGACTTGGACAAGGCCTTTGACACAATCCTCCCACTCAGGCATCATTGGAAAACTTATCAAGCTGGGGGTCAAGTCATATACTGTCAGGTGGGTTGCAAACTGGCTCACCAACAGAACACATACAGTCAAAATAGGGGACTCCACCTCCACCAGCAGACCCGTTACCAGTGGTGTTCCACAGGGATTGGTGCTGGGGGCCCTATTGTTTGGAATCTACTTCTCAGAAGTACAGGCAAAAACAAAAGGTCTGTGGCTGACAAAGTTTGTTGATGACTGCAAACTGGGAGCAGTCACTGAGTCCCCAAATGATGTCAACATTCTACAAGAAGGACTTCTGCAAATCAGTGATTGCTGCCAAAGTCATGGTCTTAAACTCAATGCAAAAAAATGCATCATCATCCCCTATGGCAAAGATAATGTCCCTGCAGATTGTCATATTAATAATACCACCCTAAGCTCTAAATCAGTGGTGACAGACTTGAGCACGCAGGTTGTCAGCAACCTTACATTTGATCACCATGTCTCCATAGTGGTGAGGAAGGCCTTGTACATTGCTAACCTCATAAGCAAGGGCATAGCTTCCAGAGCAAAAGAGGTGAGGTTATAACCGCCCTGTACTCTTCCCTCATCAGGCCAATAATAGATGACAAAGCTCTTTCTAGTATGTACCTAAACAGGCACCTGGAATAACTGGAGAAGCCTCAGAGGTTTGTTACACAAAAAATTCAGGATCTTCAACACGTTTTACGTGGTCAGAATGAAATCACTGTCACTATACTTTGTATCTTATAGACTACTCCGAAATAATCTGTGCCTTGCATACAGAGCAACTTCTGATCCTGCCTTAATGGAAATGCTGCGCATTTGTATGTCAAATGGTACATGATTCACTCGCTCTCGGGACCTTAACCAACAGGACTTGCCAGAGAGGTAGATATGTCTCTCCCAGAGGTTGCCTCTCCATTGGAGTAAACTTTCAATACAGATTAAACAGAACCGCTTCATTAACTCCTTTTAAGCGTATCCTGGACAGTTGGATGGGAAACCGCAAATTCACCTCAGGGGTTTCACCTGTGTCCCTGTTGGATAGGGGCAGTTGGTGCGGATTTAGATCTGATTATAACATAGACCATATCTTTAGACCCTTAAGGGAACAAGGGTTTAACTTGACTAGGCTTGTAGGGGCCCTAGGGCCATTAGCCTAGTAACCTCATATGAACCTATATGAAATCCTACTAGAGGAACTAAAATTATGGCCACTGATACTGACCTCAAAGCTTGAGCAATCAAATGGGCTGAAATTGTGGTACCGTGAATTATTTTTCTGACCTGGAATGTAATAGTCTGCACTCTTGAGACAGGAAGAGAAGTTGTCAATGAGACCGTGTTGAAAACTGCTCCTATGAATTCCAATGTTTGAGACCGTTGTAATTCAGACTTGTTGTAATTTATGGTTACTCCAAGAAGGGAGCAGGTTTGGAGTACCTGCACATGCCTGGGTAGGTTGGTAATGAGCCAGTCATCTAAGTATGGAAACACTCAGAATCTCTGCAGTCTTAATTGAGCTGCTACCACTGCTATGCACTTGTTGAATGCCCTGGGGGCTGTGGTGAGGCCAAAGGGCAGTGCTCTGAACTGGTAGCGATGGGCTCACAGTCAGAAGTGTATATACCTTTTGGATTGTCTGCTCATTTGTATGTAATAGTATGCATCCTGAAGGTCTGTCAAGCACATCCAGTTGTCCTTGCCTAGAAAAGGCAGAATGGACTGAACCGTGACCATCTAAAACTTTGTGTTGAACTGCTTTGTTCAATTCATTGAGATCCAGAATTAATCTCCAGTCTTCTGTTTTCTTTGGCACTAAAAATAATCTTGAGTAAATTCCTGATTCTATCTGGTCTGATGGGACATTTTGGATGACTCTTTTTTTTCTAGCAACTTTTGTATTTCTAGTGCTGCTGCTTTCTTCTGACTGGGTGGAACATCAGGAATTATGCATACTGGTGAAAGTGGTAGGGAAAAGGGAGTTATATAACCTCTGGAAATAATCCTCTGCACCCATGTATCTTTTTTTATATCTTGCTAGGCTCACTGATGCAGGGATCAATGGCCCTCGACTGCCTCGAGAGGTGGACAATTGGGTCTATTTCAGGAATGCTACTATGGTCTATTGGAGAAAGAATCTCTGGACCCCTGGATCTGCAGGCCTCCTCTGCAGCATGGGAGTCGTCATACATTTGAGTTCCCCCCTCTGCCCTTGGGGGAACTATCTCCACGTGGATCTTGGAAAGGACTCCGGGACTTCTTAAACCACATGTTTTGACCTCCTCATTGATTCCTAGAGAAGGATCATTGAGAAGTTGAAAACTGTACGCCCACTGCAGACAGGATCTTTCCATCCTTTTCACACTTGGAGTGTGTTTTTAACTTTAGGGCCAAACAATGAACTGCCATCAAAGGGTGCACTGATGAATGAGGTATTGAAGGGCTCTGCAAAATCACACAAGTGTATCAAGGCATGCCTCCTAATGGAAATTCCTGAAACCCCTGCTCTTGAGGCACCTTCAGCTGTGTGCAAGATAAGCCTCATGGACAAATTAATAATAGCCCATAGGGTAGCCAATTGAGAGGCCACAGAAGTCAGAGTGTCAGTGGAATCCATCCCAAAAAGTGATTTTGACAGTTATTTTATCAAATCCCTTTGTAGTCTTGTAAAGTGTGCCATGTAGTTCAGCGAACTAAGGGCAAAAGTCGCTGAAGCATAAACATGCTTCCCAAATATATTCAACCATTGCTCAGCAAGTTCCTTCTTTGTGGCCACTACCATGACCATAGCATCTACAGGCACTCCCTTGTTTCAGTATTCCCTACTTACAGGTGGAGCCAGAATCCAATCTGGTGTTTTGGGGATTGGCTCAACTGAGTCAGGCTTCTTCTGCGCCCACCTTGAGATCAAGTCAATCATCTCATCGGTAGGTGGAATGACCCAAGAGGTACACGGGTGAGCTCCAAAGGCTTCCTGGAATACTGATTCCTCTAGGAAAGTGTTATTGGACGACCAACCACCACTCTGCTTAAGGATATTAGGAATGTCTCCAAATGGGACATCTTCAGGTGGTGATCTTGGGGACCCTTCTCCTTTATCGAAATCAGTATCTTCTGTGGCTGACTCCTGGGGGGTTTCAAGCACCTCCTCTTACACTTCCTCTTCTTAGGGACTTCGTCAGTGGGATGCTCTGGAGAAGTATTGAAAGAGATTGTAAAACCATGCTGGGTAGCCTGGAGACTTTGAGCTGGCTGTCCCTGTGATGTAGAAGGATGTGGCTCAAGGTGCAGAGATATCTTGGATCCAGAAGGAAGATCCAAGGAAGAATGATCTGTCCATTCTGCCAGAGTACAGAACATCCTCTTCACTACCTCAAAGGCAGATCGGTCTGGGAGAAGGAAAACAATGGAGCCCAGAAGCCAGACTTCTGGCCCATCGAATCCCTCTGCCCTGAAGGCAATCTACTTGAGGTGGAAGTTGGAGCCAAGCTATCCAATGCCGAGGCTTTGAGGGGCACAGATGGCTCCAAAAACCTTGGAGTGGACTCTAATACCTCAAAACCAATAGGGGCACTTTGAGTGTGACAGTCATCTGGCTCTAAGGACACCTGAGCCAGTGCACTCAGAGACAGCTTCAGATCTGAAGACTAGGATATGTTAGGATCCAAACTACATGAATCCAGGGGCTCCAAAAATGATTGGTCAGATCAGAGAAGGAGTTGACATTGACAGAATGGTAGAAGGATGGGCTTCCTGACCTGAAGAGTTAAGAACCGGGAGACCTCCCATCTGCATTTGCATTGAGAGGACTCTGTTCATCATTCTGTCCACATCAGCTTCGGTCAAACACCTGGAAGAATGACAGGAAGCTAGTCAAGGAGGCTTAAGGGTGTCTTTGTTCCAAAGAGGAAGAAGGTACTCTTGAAGGCACCGGACCCAAACGTGCTGAGTATCTGGTTCTGGGTAATAGTCTTGGATCCAAGGAAGGTTTTGTTGGATTACAGCAGCCTTAGGATCCAATTTGTGCTTCTTTTTACGTGGCTCCAAGGACGACGGAATCGATGATTCAGAAGGTTTAAGACAGTTCATGGAAGGCTCCTTTGATTATGGTTTGGGGGACTGAACCCCAGCAATAGCTTCTGAGAAGGAAGTAGGAAGTAAACTCTTCAATATAAGGTTATTTTTTTCTGTCCGCAATAGCAGATGGATTAAAATTTTTACAAATGGTACAATCAACCTGAAGGTGGTCTGGGCCCAAACAATACACACAAAGTGTGGATGTCAGACAAGGGCAATTTGTGTCGGCACATTTGACATTTCTTTAATCCTTTCAGACATCATTCACACAATAGCAAAAAATTAAATAGAAGGAAGGAAAGAGTTTTACTTATAGACAGATAGATATACTATAGATATAGCTATATACAGAGAAAAAGAGAGAGAAAGATAACAATGGTATGGAGAATTACGCAAAAAGGTTTAAAAGAAAGAAAAGACAGACACAAACAATGCCAAGTATGACAATAAAGAAGTACACTAAGTGTAATGAGAAGGGAGGATAACTATTAATAAGTTTGTAAAAGATAAAGATTAAAACACTTATCGTAAATCAAAATATTGCTCAAGAGCTCAAGATGACCACATCTAATTGTGAAAGTGGCATCTGAGGTTTGTTAGGGTTGGTGCATTATGGGTAAGGGAGGAGCTTGAGAATTTTTTGGTGGCCACGAGCTAAAGTAACGGCCAAGTCGGATCTGAGGAAGATCCGAACCCATCAGTTGAGGCAGAATGAAAATTGGCATCATCAGACCATTTGTCTTTTTTTTTTTTTTTTTTTTAAACTATTTCCTCACTGTATAGAGTTTGTATGATACAATAGAGTGTTATGGTGGTAATGTTTCCATATCACTCTAGTTGGTTATTTTATAATTTGTTGTATTCCTAAACTGCCATGACTGCATTTGCCATGCTGATATGCTCTTGTTTTACTGTCCAATGTTTCTGCTTCCCTGATATAATTTTAATGTTTCTGTAGTTCTGTTTTCTCTGATTAACAATGAAAGTTCTGAGATTTTTATGCTTTCTATACAAGGCTTAATGTATATCTAAGTGATAGGTTTGCAAAAGAATGTTATGCAGTGTGTCTATAGTTCAAAGCCATGCTTTCTAAATATGTTTTATACTCTTCAACAACAAAAAAAAAACAATTGCGCCTATTCTCTTCTGCTGGCAGTGTGCACAATCAAGTTTCTAAAAGATATTGCAGCACTCCAGTGTATCAAACATACTATGTACAGTGAGGCAATAGTTAAACAAGTTATTGTTTATGTTACGAAGTTCCAAACAGACAATACTGGTTTGTAAAAGTTAACTGTATTGTTGCTATTACCATAGGTTCATATATGTTTTACTACGCTAACAACCACAAGGGCCTTTTTATGCCTAGGAGAGCAGGCCCATGCACGTACAGAAGCTGCACGGCTCCAAAAACCAATTGCATTCCAAAAAACTTGTAGAGCCAGCAAACAGTGACAGGCAAAAGTCATTTATTAGTTGGAAGACATAAAACTAAAAATAAAGCAAACCGGTTTTGGCTGTCAAGCCTTCTTCAGTGCATTAAATTAATTAAGCATACATGCAAATATATATAGTGTAGCACCACCTGAAGTCCATAGGTGTAAATTGCATCCTTCATTAAAGATATTCATTCAAACCTGGGGGAACAGGGCCCCCAATTTAATAATCCATTTTTTCTCCATATTGTTTAATAACTGATGCCATCCTGATTTGTTATTACTGTTTCGCTGTATCCTATCAATTACTGTAAATCTAAATGTGGCTTTGGGTGTTTTTGTGTATGTTTATAAAGCGCACTTGTTAATTTACCAGTTCTGATATCACGGAAGTGTTCTGATATACTGAATTTGACACACCTGGATGTTTGTCCCACATAGAAGACTGAACAGTTGCAAGAAGCCACGTAAATCACCCATTCAGACTGGCAATTGGCAAAAAACTTTATAGAAAATATCTGTCCAATATTTTTACTAGTAAATTCTTTCGTCTTAGACATGTTCTTACAATGGCTACAGTGTCCGCATGGGAAGCATCCCTGCAAGGGCCCACCTTCCAAAGTTATTTGTTTAGGGCTGTTGTCAGATCTGTTCACTTGTTTATAGTGGTTCAAAAATGAGCCAATGTTCTTCCCTCTTCTATAGGAAAAGTGACATGGATCGTCTAACAAGGTGCTAAGCGTGATGTCAGCCAGTAGGATGTTCCAATGTCTGCGGACACTGTTAATGAGGGCATCCGTGTTTCTCCCATAGGTGGTCACCAATCTGATTTGGGATTTATGACTTTGTTTTTTGTCCCTATACTGGAGTAGGGTATCCTTATCTTGATTTGCAGCACAACGTCTGCCTTGAGCGATGTCCCCTTTCTTGTATCCTCACTCACTGAACCTATTAACCAAATCAGACTCATATGTATGATAGGTCTCAGCATCAGAACAAATCCTCTTCAGGCATAAGAATTGTGACTTTGGGATGTTTCTGCATATATGGGGGGAATGAAAGTTGGAGGCATGGAGCAAGAAGTTGTATTCTGGGTATTTCCGATAGAACTCAATGTATGGTCTGCATTCCTAGTTACTAATACATCCAAAAAAGTGATTTGGTCAATGTCAAATGTAATCGTAAACTGAATGCCCCATTTGTTCCTCATTCAAATATGTGACAAACTCTTTGAGGTATATAATGTCAGACTTCCATACCAACCAGCAGTCATCCAGATATCTCCTGCATATGTCAATCTCATCCATGTATTTATTATGGGCTCTATCATAAATGATCTGTTCCTCGATGTAAGCCACGAAGAAATCGGCATAGATCAGAGCAAACGAGGCCCCCATTGCAGTGTCTTTAGTCTGTAAATAACAATTGTTCCCATAGTATATAACATTTTTGGTTAATACATGCTCAGCCAAACAGAGCAATAATGTATTGAAACCTGGTGGATATACTTCAGACTTGATTAACCAATATTCTAAGGCATCTAAACCTGCCCAATGGGGGATGTTGTTAGATAATGCAGAAACATCCAAAGTACACAAATACCACCCTGTTTCTAACTGCCTGTCTGATATAATCCAAAGAAACTCCACAGTGTCCTGAATTCTAGCTCTATCACATTTAAGCAAAGGTTTACGATGTAATGTTAGGAACTGGGATAGTGGTTCTGTGATTGAGCCTCTGCCTGAGACAATAGGTCGACCAGGTGGGTTTTGTAGATTTTTGTGGATTTTGGGTAAAAAACTATATATATATATATATATATATATATATATATATATATATTGACTGCAAGGGTCAGAATATCATCTGTTATGATTCCCTCCTCCCTGGCTGATTGCAAAAACGCATCTATTTGCCTCTTAAAACTGGGTGTAGGGTCTATTACCATATGTGTATAATACCTATCGTCTGACAATTGTCTCATGACTTCAGAGTTGTATAGAGACCAATCTTGAACCACAATAGCTCCACCTTTGTCTGGTGACAATATTACCAATTCTTTGTTATCTGCCAATTCTCGAATCATGTCCATCTTATTATGGGACACATTATTGTGTTTAGCCCGAATATCCCTAAAGTTAAAGTGTAGATCTTTGAGAATAGAGTTGTAAAACATAGACACATTGGGATGCATGGGTGGGATGAAGTTTGATTTGTGATACCTGAATCTGGAGTAAGGTTCTGAGTCAGCTGTTGTCTGAAAAAATAATTTCAAATTCAGTAATCTACAAAAATCAGAGACATCTTTAGCAAATGTGTCTTCAGGAACAAAGAAACCAGGTATAAAGTTGAGACCTTTATTCAGTATTTTTATGTGTGTAGGAGACAATTCAGTCGATGATATATTCAATACATTATTGATTTCCTGTACAATCAGCCTCAACATATCTACCATGCTGTCCACCCCTGTGTCCCCCCCCCCCCGTTTACACTTCACCCTAAAGGGGTGGAAGAATTCCTCCTTTTGGAAACTGGTGAGTCGGAGGTGTGTTGTGTATTGGACTCCAAAGTCATAGAGGATTCTTCCCCTGATTCATCACAACTAGATGTATTGAATTTTTTAAGGATGGACCGGGGTATTTTCCTTTTTGTTACCTTCCTGTTAGAAGAATCAAATCTGACATGTTTATTGGTTGAGAACGGATGCCCACCCTCATAGTCAGTGAGATCTCGGTGGAACTTACTCATTTTTTTATCTTTCAATGTTTGTTCTAGGGTTAGGAGATCCTGCCCTAGTTTCTTTAGGTTGTTTTGGTAACCATCCTGCCCTTCAAATTTGACAATATTGTTACACATACCAGTGATCTCTAAAATGTGCTTGTCAATGATCCTATCGTGATATGAAGTCAGAATCTTAACAAATTCCACTGATGTATTTTGCTGTGCCGTGGCCCATTGTTCTAGTAAGATGGGGTCCGCCTCTGAAACTAATGGTTGTGTATGGACTCTAAGCCCTCTAGGTGGTATATCCTTTGCTATATAAGCCTTAAAAAGTTTGGCATGCCACACATTGGCCCTTAAGTCCTCATACTTTTGTTCAATTTATGAAAAGCGACTTCATATCTATTTGTTGTCAAAGGGGCTTCATTGCTATTACGTTCACCCAGACTGTTGAGGCCAAAAGCCGCTAGGCCATCTCTATCAGATGAGAGGCCTTTCAATAAATCCGTAAGTTCCGTATTGGATTGAATCAACAAACAATATTCGTCAAAAACTATAAAAAGTGAATTGACTCCTATATGATAAAGAATGGCAACCATGATCAAAGTATATATAATGTTCAATTGAATTGTGAACAGTCAGTGACAGGCCCTCATAAATTATTCAAATATTCAACACTGCTACAGTGCATAAATCATGAGGACAAAAAGGCCCCTGCTGTTAGAATCCAAAAGCGTGAGGATGGGCCGATGAGCTTGAAATAAGTAAGCGTATGTTGAAAAAAATGCTTCTTTGCCTCATCCCTTATTTAGAATGACAAAGAATGTCCTGGTTATTCCCCTCTGTAGAAAAAGTATAAATATATTGAAAGAAGCAATAAAGATGTTCTCCGGTTGGTATAACCTTTTTAAGCCTAGCCATGCATCCCAAATATCTGACACGTTCTGGTAGCCTTGATAAGTGTAAGCGGTTGCTTGGGAGATGAAGCATTTACAAGCTACGGCCTGGGAGATGAAGCATTTATAGGTTACCTCTGTCCATTACAGACATGGATGCCAAACCAGGGATGAATTTCCTGTTGCCCATCCAGTTGTCCAAGTTGTACTTGAATTGGGTTATGGAGGAACTCCGTTTCACATGGATGGGGAGCCTGTTCCAGAGATGGGGTAGTCTCTGGGTTACATACCTGTATCTCCAGCAGGTCCTATTTATATCACAAGCAAGATTTAAGTCTTTAGAATAGGTAATTCTAGTGGTGATTGTTTTGTGGATATGCAGGAGGTCTATCAGAGTGGGGTCTGACAATGTCCTGTATGCCAGGCATAGATCTCTCCTCAAAAGGCTGTAGGAGACAGGATACCAGAATAGGGCCTTGAGGAGGTCTGCATAGGACATTTTACTTACTCCCGGTATTCTTTTACTGAGGAACCTCTGTGGATGTTCCAGTTGTTACATATGCCTGGTTAGGTACATACCAAAGGGGGCACTGTACTCAATGATAGGTCTGATGAATGCAGAAAACAGTGGAACAATGACTTCCTTTGACTTGGATACCATACCTTTGTTTATATGTTGTGCAACATAGAACGATTTCCTAACTACTGTAGACACGTGATGGTCTGAGGCTAGATTACTGTCTGTGTGTGTCCCTAAGTCCTTGACTAATGGGTCAACTCTTAAGGGGTGGTTTGTCAATAGAATAGGTACCAGGGGTGGATGACATCCCGAAGGATACTATTATGCATTCCTTGGCATTTAGTTTTAATCCATCACTCTGACACCCACTGTCTGTCTGTGTGAGCCCTTCCTGGAAAACATTTGTGTCTGTGTGGGATTCAGTAACAGCTCCTAATTTGCAATCATCTGCAAATTTAGTCAGCCAAAGACAACTGACATTGGCCTTGACTTCAGAGAAGTAAATGCCAAAAAGGAATAGTCCAAGGACCCATCTCTGAGGGACTCCACTTGTGACTGGCCTCTTTGTAGAGGTGGACTCCCCAGTTCTACCTTCCTGGGTTCTGTGAGCCAGTTTGCTGTCCACTGGGTGTCATACGGATTTGTACCTAACCTCTTGAGTTTGTCAACAATGCCCGAGTGGGGTATTGTGTAAAATGCCTTGGCCAGGTTAAGGTAGGCAGTGTAAACCATTTTGCCCTCATCCATTGCTTTGGTGACCTTCTCAAAGAAGTTCACCAAGTTGAGTAGGCATGACCTGTCCTTGACGAACCAAACTGGGTTGGGTCAGGTGTCTGGAGGTTTACTATATCATTATTGATCATTTCCATGATAATTCTTTCCATAGCTTTGCATAGAAGACTAGTGAGACTTATTGGTCTGTAGATTCCAAGGTCTGTAGAGGGATGACTGTTGCTATTCTCCATTAATGAGGCATGAAGCTTGTTTAGAGGCTATAGTTAAATAGCAATTTCAGAGGGCCTGATGGGTCATGTTTCATGGTATTTAGAAGGCATTCTGGGATATTGTCTGGGCCCATTGATGCAGTGTTCTTGGCATTAGAGAGAGCATTAGGGACCTGTTCATATTTCATGCTATTTGGAAGGCATCTTGGGATACTGTCTTGGGCCCATTGATGCAGTGTTTTTGGCCTTAGATAGAGCATTAAGGACCTGTTCCCTAGTGATAGGAGGGGTAGTTATATTTGATGGTATTTCCTGAGAGAAGGTTGAGGGGGAGGGCTAAATCTAGAGCTGAATTTATTGGCTGGTAGGTTTGCTATATCTTCTGGCTCAGTACAGTTGGCTGTATTTACAATGAGTTCTGCACACAATTGTGTATTGCCTTTGAGGTTGAGCACATAGCTAAAGAATGCCTTGTGGTTGTCTTTGGCCTAGGAGGCCAAATTTACCTCCGATTTGGCTTTGCTAGACTTTATTTGTCCTTTGAGTTCTTTCTTTAGTTTGACGAGAGTGATTTTATCCTGCTGAGTGCTGCACTGCCTAATTTTTGCCATGCTTTGCTTCCTTCTGTTATACAGCCTACTGAGTTTGTGATTCCACCAGGATGGTTTGTTTTTTGAGTTAGTTCTGTACTTTTTCCTGATGGGTACAGCTGCCTCTATGTAGCTATTAACATGCTTGTATAGGATTTCTGTGAACAGTTCTGCATAAGCAGCAGTGTTCACATGGTTTATGGGGGCTTGAAATGTTGCCAAATTATCAGTTAATAGCAGGAATTTAGCCATAGAGTAGTTCCTAAATATTCCAGGTTTAGCTGGGGGATCCAGATTTTATTTTTACTTTAAAGGAGACCATTCTGTGGTCTGACCTTACCAGGGAAGAAATTACATTAGAGAGTGTGCAGTACTCGCCCATATTATTGAGAACCAGATCCGGTGTGGTTGCACATCTGGCTGGTGTATTGACAATCTGTTCCTGGGAATTTGTGTTTACAAAATCCAGGAATCTCTTTGCCTGTACGCTTGGTGTCATACAGGATTCCCAGTTAATAGTGCAGTAATTAAAGTCGACCATAAATATGGCATTAGGTTGGATGGTGAGTGCTTCCAATAAGTTTAAATACATGGTATGGGTTTCCTGGGTCATACAGCGGGACCTATAGCCTGCAAGGAAGTGGTACTGGATTTTGCCTAAGGTGATGTGAACACAGAGCAGCTCAAGTGCATTGTCCTGTTTGACCAGCTTTGAGGCATATATACTTCTGATGTAAATCGAGACACCTCAAGCTTTAGACCCTGTCTGTGTAGTAGCTGGTCTAAATGTGAAGAAGGCATTATAATCTTGCACCGCCTGTGTGTTCTCTGTGGCTTTAAACCATGTCTCTGTGACCGCATAGACATCAGCATTCTCTAGGGTGAAGAGAACTTCTAGGGAGTGGAATTTTTTGTTTAGACTCCTAGCATTGAGCAGTAATACCTTTAGATTTTCTTGGTTTTGATTTGCTATGTCGGAAGTACTTTCAGTTTGGCATTGCCTAAAAAAGGCACTATGGTGGAAGACAGTGTTTTAGCTAATATTCAAAATCCTAGACGGGAGTGGTGGAGACCATCCCTGGCAAAGCAGCATGGTCTGTTGACCATCTCCTTCCATGCTGACAAATACTACACCCCCTTAGAATGACACCAGAAACTGAATCAATTATTAAAGTCAATCATCTTTTGTTTATATTGTGGCATCATCCTTGGAGAAAGTAAAATGCTGTGGAATGCTAGACTGGGACATGGAGAGCTCCATGATGTCTCTCTTCATATAGTCTAGTACATCTCAGGTCATTTACACCCACATGGACTATGACTGAGTCATACTGGTACTTGTGGTCCAATGATGAGTGTGTAAGCAATGTGGTGGATCCCACTCCTGATAAGTAACTGACCGTGACTTTCTCCTTACTCCAGCCTGGTGAGAGGGACATCAGTGTGTCTCATGATGGATTCTCCAATGACCAGAATGTTGGATTGTGTGGTGGCTTGCCTTATGGGCTTAAAAGTGGAGGCTCCATGATATGTAGTTGTATGTGTTGATGTGGGTGTTGTTTTGAAAGAGTGCATTTGGGGACACTGGGGATATTTATGTGTACTTTGTCTAGCCTTTTTTTGGGGTTTAGGAAGGTTACATTTAAGTGCCTCAGCATATGTGGGTTTATATGTCTGCTTTGAACTGTGTGTGATGGGTGCAGTGTATCTACTACTGACAACCTTATTGACATTAGGAGTAATTTTATGTGACAGCTTTGCCTGCAGTGACGTTGTGTAAATACATCTCTCACATATCATATCAGATTGTTTGAGAATTAACTGGTTGTAAGTAAACATGAGGCAGTTTCTACACTGCCTTAGGATGCCCATATCCACCAAGCTGGTAATGGAGATAGTGGGAAAGTTCATATCCATGGCAGCAAACTCTTTTTTATACTGATTAGACAGTTGAAGTGAGACTATAAAACAATGTCAAGAGTATGCAGTTTGCAACTCTGGGGGCAGTGCTTGTAACTGCAAACTAGTTGTCCTCTGTGCAGCTAGGTATTAGTGAAATTTCAATCATGCTTTTAAAGGAAAAACGTCACTCAAGGTGTCTGTGTCTATATAGGGCATTGCCAAATACTTGAGGGGAAACTAATAAGTAGGCCCTGAAAAATTTAAGGATAAGGTATTTAGGCAGATATTCTGAAGTTAGAAACAAATCAGAACCCAGTGGTGTAGTGGTAGCATTGTCGCCTCACAGCAAGTGGTTCTCCTGTTCGATTCTCAGCTGGAGTGCCTACTGTATGGAGTCTGCATGTCCTCCCTGCATTTGTGTTGGTTTCCTCTGGGTGCTCCAGTTTCCTCCCATGTTCACAGACATGCATTTGGAGCATTTCTCCCTGGCTTTGTTCCAAGTCGGACTTTCCGGGTTAACAAATGTTAAATAAATAAAATAAAATCAAACAGTAATTACTGAAAACAAAGAGTCAGCTTGTCAAGAATGATGAAAAGAGGGGAGTTGCGTGAATGACTACTGCCTGGCTACTACTAGAGCTGGTCTCACCATAGCTTCACTTTGCTTGGATACAGTGCTCCTTTGCTTCTTCTCTCACCAGAAGCAAAACATTAGCACCAATCCCAACATCAGAAACAGGCCACAGCCTGTTTGGTGATCCACAGTCTTATACCAGATGATGCAAGGGTCTGTAGGCTTGTTGTAGCCTTTTCCTGGTAGATGCCTTGAATAGCAACAAGAGCAGTCAGGAATATCAGGCAGAGACACTCACTACCCAACCAGAAACAGTTAGGAATCAATGCACTCTGCTTCTTCTCTCACCGGGAGCAGAATATAAGCACAAATTCCAAGCTATGATCTATGAAGCAGTTATTAGGCTTTCCTGAGATCAGCAGTCTCCAGGAAATGTCCCTGTGCTCCTTCTCTCACTACGGGAAAACAGAAGCACTAATCCCAAGATGACTACGGAGAGGTAGAATGTGGGATCTCCAAAACTGGTTTTGAAATAGCTGCTGCAGATTTTAAAGGCAAGTTGAAAAAGTGGGTTAATATCCTCAGCACTGCAGTGTGCACTAAGCAGTTTAGATGAAACTTAATCTTTAGCTGTCTAAGTGGAGAGCCACTAATTTTAAAAGAGCAAGCTTGACTGAAAGGGAGTGAACAGTTTGTATTCTGGTTCCATGGAATACAGTGGGATGGCCAGTAAATTTAAATAGTTGAAGGCGAGTGATTTCAGAAAATGATAATTTTGTGTTTACACTCAACAGCCAATGAAAGGGGACAGGGAAGGAGATATGTGGTCAAGTTAATGTAAGGGGGCAGGCAACTAGAAAGACAGATGTGTTTAAGAACACAACAGCACCAGACAGGGAGGGTGGGAAAAAATTTGTGTGACTCACAAGAGAGACGGCTGTCGTATCTTTCACACTTTTAATATGCAATTAAAAGCAGAATGCAAGTAAAACACAGTGTAAAGAAAACAAATTATAGTATAACAATAAAAGAAACTAATACAGTCATACAAAATATAAGAAAGCAAAAGCAAACTAACCTTTCTTTCAGAGCAAGTTGTGGCAGTCTGGGTTAGCAAAGTTTATTTTTAATGAATTAGGCTGAAGTAAGGATGTAAGCATGCATATATTAAACTAAACTAAAAAAAACACATTAATTTCCAAGAGCAGCATTTTGCTCAACACATGATGGGCTGAGCAGTTAGTCATCTACAAGTGATAACACACATACAGATATAAAATTATGAACTCTGTAGTCAGTACCAATGTTTAATATTTGTTATTGACCCTATATAGCTAGAATCATGAACTTGCGTATTTACTTTATTTTGCTAAGTTCATAAAAGTTTGAGACATAGCTGCCCTTCATGTATTCAAACTGCTGGTTTAAATCACCAAGTCTTTTGGGATTTTATTATCATGAGGGGAATGGATCATATTGCTAAATCAAAGTATGATTAAAATTTGTGAAATAAAAAGATGTTATGTTCTTACCATAAAATTCCATCGGTGTTGTTGATCTTCATTCATTCATTACTGATGGGTCTCGGTTCCGTCCTCAGAACTGACTTGGCCAATACAAGCTCGTGCCAGCCAAAAAACTCTCGAGCTAAGTCTTACTCAAAGTACCCCTCTCCTCATCTCCTCAGATCAAGTTTGCCTGCAAGGACAGAAACAGTGGAGGCTTGATCTGAGCAACTGCCCTATCAGGTAACCAGGACCAAATCCAAACCTCCAGGAGTCTTTCAAAGGGGGGTAGGAGGTTGGGACATAATGAATGAAGATCAACAACACAGATGGAACGTTATGGTAAGAACATAACTTCTTTCTCTGATGTTGTTAATCTTCATTCATTCCTTACTGATGGGACAGAGTCCCTAGCTACTTTATGTCCTGGGAGGCCCTATGGAAGGATATTCCTGAGT
Organism: Protopterus annectens; assembly: GCF_019279795.1. Classification (NCBI taxonomy): domain Eukaryota; kingdom Metazoa; phylum Chordata; order Ceratodontiformes; family Protopteridae; genus Protopterus; species Protopterus annectens. The sequence goes on along the minus strand of NC_056737.1, from coordinate 627,590,381 downwards.
ACCATTGAGCCAAAGCATGCTCTTCCCCTGGAGACCATATCCAATTTGTAACAGGTAATAAAGGTATGAGGTGTTGCCCAGGTAGCTGCTGCGCAATTGTCCATAGAGGCTCTACAATGAAAGGCCACCAAACTGGACACTGATCTGGTGGAGTGAGCTTTGACTTAGTTGGTAGAGTTATTTTGTTCTGTTGATAGAAAAAGGTAATGCAATCTCTTAACCATTTTGATAAAGGAACAGCTGGTCCGATTACCTGAATTCTTTAGTTCTGTTTAAGTAAAACTGTAATTGTCTATGCACATCTAGCAAGTGTAAACGGTATTCACCTTTGTTAGAAAATTTTGGGAAGAAAATGGCAAATCAATGGACTGGTTGCGATTTGAATCTGAAATAACCTTGAGCAGAAACGAGTGATTAGTCCAAAGTGAGACACTCTCTCTCTGTGGAAAATCATGTATGGGCTATTTACACACAAAGCTTGTAACTCTGATATTCTCCTGGCTGAGTTGATGGCTACCAAGAATAAGGTTTTCCAGGACAAAAACTTTATATCACAGGTGGCTGAAGGCTCAAATGGTGGACAAGTTAAGGTTTGTAAGACTAGCATCAAATTCCAAGGTTCAGTAGGGTCTTTAAGAGGTGGTCTCAAATGTAGGACTCCCTTTAGGAAGGTTTTGCAGAGATGGTGGGACATTAATGAAGAATCATTAAAGTCATTATGAAAACTGGAGATAGCTGCTAAGTGAACTGTGCTGGAGTACAGTTGACAAGTATTCCAAGACCTTATGGACCAGGGCAAAGAAGGAGTCTAGTTCTTGTTCTTTAGCCCAGATCAGAAACCCATCCCATTTATTATGATACAGTTTCCTGGTGGATGGCTTATGAGAGGCCAGAAGTATCCTTCATACTGGGGAAGATAGATTATTCTGCCTGGCAATCAGTGGAAGTGGAGAAACCAAGCGGTCAGCTTGAAACTTGGAAGGTTGGGATGGACCAGCCCCTGTGAGTGAGACAAGAGTCCTAGGGATGGATCCAGAGTCCACAGGTGGTGAACCATGTGAGGCCATAGGAAGGGGAACCAGACCTGATGAGGCCAATAGGGTAAAACGAGGATTACTTTGCTTCTCAACCGTTGTGCCTTCTTTAAGAACTGTGGAATGAGGGGAAGGGGAGGAAAAGCATACAGTAGACCTGGGGGCCAATCGTGTATCAGAGCATCTCTTGGTGACTTCCCCTGAGGGCAGATCAGGGCAAAGTAGCTGCTGCATTTGTGGTTCGAGGTGGAGGCAAAGAGATCACAGCAGGGCTGGCCCCAGCAACGAAATATGTGTGTCACTACTACGGGATTGAGAGACCACTTGTGAGGCATCAGAATGTTTCTGCTCAGTTGGTCTGCAATCATATTAGAGTTCCCGGGAATGTGTGTTGCTAAGAGAAAGTGGTTGGAATCTATTGCTCATTGCCACAATCTCAAGGCTTCCCAACATAATGGGTAGGATCTGGTTCCTCCTTGATTGTTGTTACCAGACTACTGACACATTGTCTGATTGGATAGCAATTGTCCCTGATGGGAGGGTTGCTTGGAATGCTTGTAGTGGTAGGAGCACCGCCCTCAGTTCTAGGACACTAATATGCAGATTGGCCTCCAAGGGGGACCAAGTGCCTTGGATAGTTCTTCCCTGAAAATGCCCCCCCTCACCCAATCAGGAAGGCATCCATGGTCACTGTGGCTTTGGGTAGAGGGGGTGAAAAGTGATGACACCATAACTCCTCTTCTGGCTTCATTCACCATTTCAGATCCTATTTGCATCAGTTTGTTATGCGGACTGGGTAAGACACTGAGTATGTCATTATAGGCCACTGAGGTGCAAGGAGCCACTGAAGCAGCCTCATATGGAATCTTGCTAGTGGGACCAGAGTGATTGATGCCGCCATGGAACCCAGAAGTTGTAAGACCAATCGAGCTGTGACTAGGTCTTGAGAGAGTATCGTTTGGAGATGAGACCTCAACCTCTGTAACCTGTGATGAGGTAAAGCGACTAGGCAGGATCTTGTGTCGAACACTGCTGCAATGAACTCTAAGCTTTGAATCGGTACCAGCCTTGACTTTCTCTTGTTTATTGAGATTCCTAGCATGTCTGCCAGTTTCAGAGTATACAGTATGGCTTGAAGCAGTAGACTCTTGTTTGGAGCAGTAAGGAGCCAATCGTCCAGATATGGAAACACGCGGAATCCTTGCAGTCTCAAGTTAGCTGCTACTACTGTCATGCATTTGGTGAACACCCCGGGAGCTGTGGAGAGACCAAAGATTGGTAGTGACTATCTCCCAGCTGGAAGCAGTGATATCTTCTGGATTGTTTGTCCATTTTTATATGGTAATACGCATCCTGAAGATCTGTGGAGCACATTCAATCTTCTTTTTCCAGAAATGGAAGGATAGACTGAACTGTGACCTTCCGGAATTTTGTCTTCTGAACTTTTTCAGAATGCTGAGGTGCAAAACTGGCCTCCAGTCCCCTGTCTTTTTTGGAACTAAAAAGAATCTTGAGTACAATCCAGATCCTATTTGGCCTGGCGGGACTGATTGGATGACTCTTTTTCCAGCAGCTTTAGAACTTCTTGTGCTGCTGCATCCCTCTGACTGGGTGGAACGTGGCTTAGTGGCCTGGGGTAAAGGTCAAAGGGGATGTGGTAACCTCTGTTCGGTATCATCTGCACCCAGGAATCTGATGTTATCGAGTGTCAGGCCAAGTGGTGCAGAGAAAAATGTCCCCCGACTGCTTCCAGAGGTAAGCAATCGGGTCACTCTTCAAGAGTGCAGAGAGGGCTGTCCGGAGAAGGAATCCCTGAAGCCCTGGTTTTGTGGGCCCCCTCTGCCATTGGAGGGGCATCTTCCTGATGAGTTCCCCCCTCTGCCATGGGGAGAGAGCTCACCACGTGTGTCATGGAAAAAGGCCTTGGGATTTTTTGAACCACATCTTCCTGCCTCTCTGATTCCTAGTATAAGATTATTGAGGGGCAGAGAAGCATATACTCATGGCAGACGGGGTCTTCCCATCCTTCTCACACCTGGCTAGTGTCTTTAACTTTTGGGCCAAACAAGGAAGATTCATCAACAGAAGCGTTGATGAAGGAAGACTTGAAGGGGTCCGCAAAGTCACACAAGTGCATCCAGGCGTGATGTCTCATGACAACACCTGTACCTGTTGCTCTGGCTGTTCCCTCAGATGTATGAGCAATCAACCACATGGAGGATTTAGAAATGGACTCGAGTGGCAAGCTGAGAGACAATTTTCTCACGTACCTCATCAGGCAATACCCCTGGCAAGGTTCCTGAATGGTCTGTAATCAGGTCCCTCTGAAGATGGGTAAAATGTGCCAGATAGTTCAGCAACCTTATGGTGAAGTTCGCCGAAGCGGAAGTCCACTTCCTTAGTCTGTCTATCATCCGGGACTCCCTGTTCGGAGGATGGACAGTTGAACTTTTTTCAGCAAATTCTTTTCTAGTGGCCACCACCACCACCAGAGAATCTACTGCCAAGCCTCTGGACCAGTGAGGCTGATCTTGTGGAAGCGAGAGAATTTTATCAGGTCTTTGGGGAATTGGCTCAGTGGTGTCAAGGGCCTTCCAAGCACACTGCACGATGAGCTTGACCAGCTCATCTGCAGGTAAGGTCTCCCAGGAAGTAGAGGTTCAAGCACGGATGCAAGAATACAGATTCCACAGTAGAGGTGTTGATGGACTTCGTCACCCCTCTGTTTCTGGTTCTCCAGTATGTCTCTGACTGGGACATCTTCAGGGAGTGACCATGGAGACTCTTCTCCATCATCGAAATCTGTATCTTCGGTGAAGGTTCCTCAGAGGAATCGACGTGCTTCCTCTTGCATGTTCTCTTGCGAGGCTGCTCTTCAGGGGGAACCTCTGAAGAGGATTCCAAAGAGTGGGTGTTTTGTAACATGGTGTCTTGCTGCTCCCATGCCAGATGTCCCCGTGTAGTGGGCCGAGTCAGCTGCATACCAGAGGAGATATAAAAGTCTGGTTCTGATGCTGAAGGGGTCAACTGCATGCTTGCAGAAGCGAGAGCCCTCTCCAACACCTGGAAGGCAGGTCCACCTGAAGAGGAATGTGAGCACAGAACTGAAAAGGACAACCTCAGAACTGGGGGCACACCCCACTCCGATGAGCCCAACTCCAGGGTTGGAGCCCCGAGAGGACTTGGAGCTGTCAAAACAGCTGGAACTGTTGATGGCACTGTAGAAAAAAATAGGTCTGAACTAGGGGTCACGGTGTCGACAGTCCAGTCATGGCCTCGAGGGTGGATCGGCTCCGACTGAACTGCGGTCCACAGGGTAGGCTCCACAACTGTGGAAGGGTGCAACGCAGGAACCAAAGGAGTTGGCACCAGGATATGTGTCAGTACTGAGGGCTCCAAAGCCTGAGAGGAGGTTGAAGGAGGATCATATGTTGGAGTCTGTGGAGAAAATCCCTCTGCTCTGGATGACAGGGAGGTCTTGGATGGGGTTGGGATGCCTCTGGCTGCTAGAATCTGATCAACAAGTCTCACTACATCCAGTTCCAAAAGACTGGTTGAACGGGTGGATAACCCCAAAGAAGAGTCAGGCCTTTCAAGAAAAGGACTAAATTGTTGTCCAAAAAAAGGGTCAATAGACGGGGAGTATCTTGTCCCAGCTAAAATTTCACCTTTCAGCACTGAGGTCGAAGGATCCACGTGTTGTGATGGGGAGGGAGTGACCAGATTAAAGGGAGATACTAATGTTGGTGCTGAAAGGGTGTCTGGTACCAAGGAAATTATCGGCACTGTAGCAGAAGTTACGGCTGTCGGTTCTGTAGAAAAGGTTGTTATTGACACTGTTAAGGCAGCTTTAGGCACTGGTGTTGAGTGTAAGTGTTGTCAGTTTAAGAAGTTTTTGTCTTTGGTTCAGTATGAGTCTTAGAAGACTTCGGTTCCATAGAACTAGGAGATATTGGAACCGGATGGCTTCTCTTTTTAGTGTCTTTTTTATGTGGTCCTGAAACCTCCACCTCAGATAGTGCCTTCGAATAGGGAGTTTTTAACAGTCCTTTTAAGATTAATTTATTTCCACACTCTGCTAAAGTATGAGAGCTGAATCCTTTACAAAGTTCACAAGGAGGTGGAACCTGGACGTGGGGAACTCCGAGACAATAGAAACAAGGCAGATGCCCATCAGAGATGGGCATCTTTCTTCCACATTTATCACATTGCTTAAATTCGGTTGTCCCTTTTTTATCAGACATTATGACTATCCAAAAAAACAAGTCACTAAAGCAACAAGACGACAAACATCCTGTCAAAAGCTGTAAACCAAGCAGTGAAAGATACACACACAGAAAGGATAAAGAAGGGGGAGAAAGGGAGGAATACCAATGATGGTATGACAATTACCACAGCGGTATGGGAGCGGCCTGTACCAACAATTATTTATTTATCCTCTCCACAAAGGTGGCAAAAATAATAATATCTCAAACTTCTGCTCTACAGCCATCCTCTCCCCAATTTCAAAAATATTGGAAAATGCATTCACAAACAACTCATGCCTTTCCTAGCCAAAAGCCACCTTATCTCTCAAACCCAACATGGTTTCCGTCCTGCCTATAGCATTATAACCGCTCTTCTCTCATTCCTAGGTATAGACAACCATGACCGTGACTCTGGACAAATAGTATCTACAGTTCTATTAGATCTCGCTAAGGCTTTTGATACAGTCTCCCATACTCATCTCCTAAGCCACCTTGCTAACCTTAACCTCTCCCACAATACCCTACCCTGATTCTCAAGTTACCTATCTGACAGATCTCAATCTGTAAAGTGGAGAAAAGGCACCTCAAACTTCCTTCCCACCCCCACTGGGGTTCCCCAAGGACCCATTCTTGGCCCAATGCTGTTTAACATCTTTATCAATGATTTCCACTCTACCATCCCAACTACCAAAATCCTACAATACGCAGATGACTACTTTAATCTGCTGTGCCACTAACCTCCCTGAGCTTCAAACAAAGACTCAAACTGCATTCTCTACCACCGAAAACTGGATACTTCAAACCACCTATCTCTAAATGCTAACAAATCCAAATTATTACTATTCACTCCCTCTAAATCCTCCCCTCTTGATAAAAACTCTTTCCAAATTAGAAGCCATAACAATTCTATCATAGAAATTGTTCCCTTCGCCAAACTACTTGGGGTAACTATAGATGAATGCCTAAAATTTGATACCTAGTCACCTAAACATAAAGAAAACACATCCAAAACTTGGCTTGCTATACAGAAACATCCACTACCTCTCTCTTTCTATAAGACAAACTCTCGCCACTACCTATCTACTTCCCTCACTAATGTATGGCACTATTCTACTAAACAACTTATCTGCCTCCATCTCTTCCAAAATGGAAAGCTGTTATAATAAAATTTCAAAATTCGCCATCAAAGCCAAATATTCCTCCCACCATTGCTCTGCCTTCAACTTGCTAAACTGGCTAGAACTTCCCAACTATCTAGACTATCTCCAACTTACTACTGCCCACAGGCTATTAAAATCTGCTCACTTAAACCTAATCACTGTCTACAAACCAAACCGCCCTGAAGGACAGCTTCTCCTGTCTTTCCTTAGCCAAAAAATGGAATTCTCTCCCTCCTTCATTAAGAACCACAGAAAACTTTGATAACTTCAAATCTCAACTCCATTCCTACCCCTCCTCCAACTGGAAGTGCAATTGCACTCTCCCCACCTAGCCTGCTATTCTCTCTACTCTAACTTGTATTTCTAAACTCCTTCTCTAAGCATCTTAGCTCACCCTGGACACTATTTCATCCAACAATGTTATCATGTATGCATAAATGTAAAGTCTATTTTCCTTTCCTCCCCTCCCTAAAATTGTACCTATACTGCCACCACAAGACTCAGATACTATGTAACCACTGAAATACTCATGTCATCACATGATCCAGATGCTATGTAACCAATGTAATGCATCATGTCTCTGATTTATAATGTAATTGTATTTTTAAATCTTTTATTTTAATTTGTTGTATCTTAATGTTTACTATGTAATGTGGAGCTTTTCTCCTCAGGCCTCCACTGAAAACGGGCTCCTGAGCCTAGTGAACCTCCCCGGTTATCAAACTGAAATAAAATAAAATAATATTCTGCGTGCAGTACAATGCACCTTTAATTGAGAATACTGCAACAGTGAAACTTGGAAGAGGTGACTGTAATGATACAAAACCAGTAATGTAACTGGCTCAGGGTATCAAGCACTTACTGAAAGTTTGTAAGACTTTGAAGTGAAGCGTTCTATATCTCCAGGCGGCTATTAGTGAAAAGTAAGTTTCCTTCAAAAGGTACACAATACACTGTGATTTTCAACAGTTCTGAGGATAATTAAATATTCTTCATCTGAAAGAAGTAATGGTAGCTTACAGTTTAGTGTGCTCTTTTGTTAGAAACTCAAAAACTTAAAAACATAAAATGTAAACACATGCAAGATGGCAGTTCTTATGACTTACCTCATTTGTACTTCCCTATGAGATAGCAGATAGAAAAAAATAAATACGGTATCAACAATGTTGAAAAAGAGGGAAACATTTTCTGCAATACAGTTTATAAAAACATTTTTAAAAAATAAACCTTTTTTTCCTGAAGCAGACAAAATACTGTTTCCTTCCTGTTCTTGGAACATCATGATCTGCTTTCTAAATAAATGCTTTGAAAATGTACACAATGAAACAAAATACATCATTAGAAGTTTCCTACGCAAAGGTAACAGATGTTGCTGGCAAACAGCTAAATTTGGCTACCTAGGAAGCATGTGACTTCATATCAGATTTGCCTGCAAATGTCAGATATTTATAAAAAAATCCAAAACACATTATTTGGGCAACTTTTTTATCGTTCAGTATTTCCACTGCATACACTGTGTCATGCCAGAAGGGGTACAGCCAGGAATTTTGTATTAGCATTAATGGCCTCTTTTTCTGTAGTACATACTCTGAAGAGAAAAATAAAGCTGCAGCTCATAAACTAAAATTTATTACACGAGAAGTTTTTAATTGATAGATACTAATATAAAATACATGCATTATACTGGGAATTAATTTTTGCTGACTTACCTGCATCCTTTTCGTTTTATTATGCATTTGAAGTTTGGACATTTCTTTTACTGGGTAAAAAGTTGTCTATTTAATATTAATTTGTGCATCATGTTTACCTGGCTACATCAGTGATGCCAGAATATGTTCCTTTTAGTCAACACATTTACTGAAATAAAGTCACTGTAATTCATTTGTGAACTGGCTGAACCTACTCAACGATAAGCCTGCATTCCTTTAGAGTAATCTCAGGCTACCAACACAACAGAAATAATTAACTGTCTAACGTGTACAAGTGATGTCACATATATATAGCCTATTTCAGCTCAATGTAAGGGAACTGCAGAAACAAAATGTTGTTAGTAGTAAAAAACTAACAGCTTGTTTTACCTTTCTCTGCCTGTATTGGCACCATAGACTGTTTTTCCCATATCTCTCATAATTATCTACTTACTTTACCATTTATAGATAGTTAACTGTCATTTCTGTGAAAAAGTGCATCCTGACAGAGCTGGATCAGTGTCAAATTGCAACAGGTAAGGCAATGGCCCATCTGACATACCAATATCCTTTGACTTGTTTGTCTCTCCTCAATTACCATAACACATTATTCACACCCATTGGTGTGCATACTATGTTCTTCTTTCTTTTACAATTATCATAGAGATTTGGATTTAATTTAAAACATTTATTTCAAATTTTACAGCAAAAAACACAGACGACCATTTGCTAAACAAAACAAAACAAAACCCTCTCACATAGAAAACAGACTTAAAATGAGCATCAATAAACCCGTTACCACGTATTGAAAATTCTTCTTGCCAGCCATTAAACTGCAAGAGATGTGCTGGTATTCGCAGTCAAACAGTATATAATGAAACACTAATTAGCAACTATGTGAAAGGTCCGGGAATTAAAAAGACAAATGTGTAACACATTTGCTAGCAGCCTGGGATGTCCCACTGGATGCAAGTGTCCCTTTTCAGAAGCAGTCCAGAAGCATTGTCTAATGAAGTGACTTGGGTCACAGAAGACAGACAAAGGCTGAGGGAATCAAATCTTGCAACTACACAAAGCAGATCATTAAAATGTCATAGCGTCACTCATCTGCACTAAGTGTCAGACAAACTGTTGTAACCAACAGTTTATTTCACACCTGCATGCCCGCAAAAACAGGCTAAATTAAAATGTATTCATTAACACATAATTTGTGGAATTCATGCTGTCCAGTTTATTTGCAGCCGAATAATAACATAACTGTGAACATTCAATAAAACAAGGAATCTAGAGCCCATAACTGAAGAACAGGGCTCATATGATAATGCTCCTGTTTATTATGATATATTCCTTACTTTACACTATAACTACTCTGGTATTAAAGAACACACAGATGTGACCATCAGATCCAATGTTGTCTTTTCCATCCGCCACAATTGCTAGGTATACTGGATCCAATGCCATCAAAATTTAGACTCTTGGATCTAGGCTCTGTCTGCTCCCCTGTACCCATAATTCCCTACTCTCCTGACAGTTCCACAGATCTTGTTTGCTGCTCATTTGACTCTGACTTGATCTCTGAGCTTCACGCAATGTTTGATCACTTTTCCAAGATAAGTCTAGTTTCTCTTCCCTTAGTGGGTTGTAGTAAATTTAGTGGTAATTTTTTCTCTTAGAACTCATTATAACTTTTTGTTTTGTTTGAGGGGTTTTTGTGGGTTCATAGGTAAGTACTAGGCTAGCTACCCTTGTGGGGGATTTTAAGCATATCAAGTTTCCCTTTTTGTACTCAAAATAACATCCCATTTGTTTACAGATTGGCCTTACCCATCTCATGGTCAAAAATTATATATTACCCATAATAAGAATAAGTGAGGTCCTACCACAGATAATTTGAGGGGACGAATGCATGGGATAAAGCATTTAGGACCTGCATCTGGTCATGAGTGGTACAGGGGGGCAGTCCTGCAGTAGATTTTCTGTTTCCCATCCCTAGATCTAAGTTGCCAGCAGTATCTCTGCAAAATATATCATCCCTTTCAAACAATTTTGTTGATGTTGCAGAAGTTTGTGTCCCTAGATCGAGTATTTCTGATGCAATTTCATTGCTGATGTGCAGTAAATCCATCAGTAATGAGTTGGAGAATGCTTTGTACACCAGACATATGTCACTTCTTAGCAGTGACAGGGCTTTGAGTCAATCTGTGTAGGACATGTTGTTTAGGCCTTGTATCCTTTCAATAAGGCATCTCTGTGGGCATTCAGTTGTTGCAAGTTTTTGCTGCCTTCCCTCTACTCTGGGGGGAAAAAAAGAGTTTGATATATATATATATATATATATATATATATATATATGTGTATATATATATATATATATATATATATATATATATATATATATATATATGTGTGTGTGTGTGTGTGTGTGTGGGTTCCATACACTAGACTGAATTTCCACTAATTCAAAATAGGGCAATGAATGCTCACTGCAGCAAAAGTGCACTTAATCGAAAGTGACTTACGCGAAGTTCAGTACAACGAACGGGTGTTGTACTAAACTTCCATGCAGTACTCATGGATCTTAGGGTTAGAGCATGGATCATAGTAAGGGGATGACCCGTGCCCGAACCATAAGGTCCGTGACAACTGCAGCGCAGTGAAGGACATAGCAATGTCCTCCACTATGGTGGGAAAGTCACGAACCTTAGGGTTAGGGCATGGGTTAGGGGATAGCTTTACTAACTATCCCCTTACCCTAACCCGTGCCCTAACCCTAAGTCCGTGGCTATTGCACCACAGTGGTGGACATAGCTTGTTTTTTATTTCCTCCACTGTGCTGCGGTGTTTTCGGTGAAGTGCACTTACGCAAAAGTTCACTTTCGTTAAAGTAAACTTTCACAGAAGTGAGGCTTCCTATTACAAGTTCGAAGCAGTGAACTTTCGTTCTTGTAATAGGAATTCATATATATATATATATATATATATATATATATATATATATATATATACATATATATATATATATATATATATATGAATCTATATAGTTTCACATATTTTGCTATTAAAATATTATCAACAATCATTAGGGCCAGTTTAGTTTGCTGTAGGATTACTAAGCCATCAAGTGGGTCTAGTGTGTGTGTGTGTGTGTGTGCATGTGTGTTTGTGTCTGCTGTTGAACTAGTTCCTTTGTGCACAATATTTAAAGTATCCTGGAATGTCTGTCAAGGATTTGGGGGTTTAAAAAAGTGCACCACGTGTGGGTACAAGGTCCAGCTCCACCCCAGGATCCTCATTCACAATGCGTTTACTGACTGAGGGCAGCCCATCTTCATGATAATTGCCCTTCTTGGTCTTCTTCTGGGCTTACCTCTCTCTTATTGTCCCAATTTACTTTTATTAAAGGGCATTATCTCTGCCACAATGGTAGAATTAGCCCCATCTTCTTCGGTTTCCCCAGAAACAGCTGTAGATGCCATCGTGGTTGAAGCGGCCACTAAGAAGGAGCTATCTAAAAACAGCTCAACTGTCCATCTCCCTAACAGGGAGTCTAGAAGCTTCCTAGAGGTTTGAAAAGCAGACATGCTTCAGTGATATTTGCATTACAAACCAAAGAGTAAAAAAAAGGTCACACAATCCAATCAGTAAAAACTACAAGAAAAACCTAGCCAAGCTAGAGTTTTCACTGTGTGATACCTTAAAATATCCTGTAATAGAGGCCCATGGAATATACGCAAATGACTCCTTAAGGACATCAAGTGTTTCAGCTATATGACTTCTGAATGTCTGTCACTTTTTACTTTTTAAGTCTTTTTATATACATTTAGGCCAATTGGGGTTTGGTTTTATTGGCCTGAATATATCCATTCCAACTTAGCATATTACTATTTTACAAATGGGCCCTAACCAAGTCCCCTTTTTAACCTGCAGCTTCAGTGAAACTCAAATTTCTTTCATGGAAAATGCTTTTCCTAGTGGCAGTTATCTCAAGTAAGTGGATTCCAGAATTGCAGGCTCAGTCGTGTAAGCTACCATTTTTGGTTTTCCAAAAGGACAGTTTTGCTTCAAACCAACCCTAACGTTCTTCCTAAGGTGACTTCAGAATCTGCCCTAAATCAGGCCATGACTGCCAGTTTTCATTCATAATTTTTCAAACAAAGGGGAATATGCCTTATGTTTGTTGGATGTTCATCACCAGTTATGGTTTTATTTACATCGCACTTACAATTTCAGGAAAAACGATCAACTCTTTAGCTTTCCTTTTCCAAGGCTAAATTTGGAGATAGTGTTTCCAAGGTTATACTACTGAGGTGGCTGTTGAATTGTATTTCCTTTGTTTACAAAAGCCAAGGGATTTTCTTTGCCTCACAAATCAAAAGCTCAGTCTACTTGAACAGTTGCAGCCTAGGCAGCAGTCTTGTACAGAGTGTCAATTGATGACATTTTTGCTGCAGCAACTTAGTTTACTGGTTCATACATTTTTTTCCATTAGAAGCTGGACGTGCAGCCTAGGTCTGGGGCTTTGTTTGGCTTCACTAAACCTTCCATGAGACCTCTTGGGGTTTTTAGTAGTTGAGGACTCTGTCCCAATAGTTACAGCAGATAGAAAAGACAACATTGGATATGATTACATACTCACCATAATGTGAGATCTGGGTAATCTTCTGTCTATCTCAACCTTCTGTCCCTCTTTCAAACTGTCACATATGTGGCTCCCAAATGACCATATGTGCTCTGTCTGGAGCCTTGTCTTACATATAGTTTGCCACTTTGTTATTGTTTACCTCACGTATCCTTTTCTCCTTTATAATATAGGCATGCCTCCTTGGTACAGATAAGCAAACTCAGAGGAACTGTGAAGATGGTTGTGAATTATGGTTAGAAGGGAGGAGCATGAGCCATGGATCCAAGAGTGTAAAAACTGCTGGCTTCAGATCCAGTCAGATCTGATGCACCCAAAAGTTTGGGTAGATGGAAGAAAACAACATGGAATTAGCATTATGGTGAGTACATATCTTTCATTTACAATCCCTTGTATGTACACATCAGAAGTTGAATTAACAACTACATACATAATGACCTAGGACTGTATTTCAGCTTGCTGCTGTGAAAGCCTTAGAATGCAATCCATTCATAGGTTCATAGGTAGGTACTAGGTTATCGGCCCTAGGGCCTATGTAAGCCTAGCTAACAAGGTTCCCTGGCTTTCTCCACCCATGGATGCCATTTACCTGTGCCGCTGTCTAGCAGGGCCACCAAAGTGATTCCTGGGGTGAATTTCCTATTACACATCCACTCATCAAGATTTTTCTTGAAGAGTGCTAGTGACAAACTCTGCTTGACATAGATAGGTAGTACCAACAGTATGCATTTCCTTTCATTCTGCCACATACTTGTTTTCCCACCTCCCACCCACTTTACAGAATTTCTTTACCTTTTTTTTTTTTTTTGTCAGAAGTCATCAAGCACCCAAAAACTGACAAGGAAGGTTGCAGGATGTGCTGTCAGTTGCTGATTTTGTCGAGTGGGACCACTGTAGGATTCAGCTGACACTCTAGCACCCCTTCCATTGACAGTAATGCCTGACTACAGGTTAACATCATTATCTGTTAGTTCAAAGCACCCAGATGACTTCCACTGGTTTGGTTATCTTGTTTTCATCTAGGCCTTCTGACCTCTTTTAGTATTTTACATCAAGAAAAAACAATATGCCAATTCCCCCAGCGTGGTTCTTATTGTTACGTGTTACTCCTACAAGCCAACACTGTAAAGACCTATCTGCAGATTCATTAGTTTCTTATTTCTCATCATGTGTGCATTGATCCTGCTTTGTCCTGAATTCTAATACTATATTTTACCCTGCTTTCAACCCCATACTTAAGGAAGCTCTTGCCCTTCTTACATCATCCTGTCTCATTCACTTTCACCTAAGCTGACAAAATTTGCTTTTCTCTCTATAGTCACATGTATTTCTGTTTAATAATTTACTTCCTAAAATGAAAGAAAGACAAAAATGTAATAAAATGCAGCAAAAAATGTAAAATATCAGTGTATGGAGGGAGAAACATATTTCATTCCATGCTGATTGAATTGTGAAGGACTGGCACCATCCTGTGCATGCTTACATAAATATCTTCCTTCTGTAATTGCTTGTCATGGAGAGGAGAATGTGAGCTTCAGACTGGTGTGTGATGTCAGTCTACACTGTATTTTTTTTATAGCTTCCTTAGCCTGATCTCCTGCATTTCAAAATGATTTTGGCTGATCACTTTAGCTGCATCAACCTCACCCTTCTTTTTTAAGAAAGATATGTGCCTCTTCTCCTAAGTTGCTGTGTTTTGTTAAACCATCACTCTGCTGAATTAATTATTCTTTTTGTCCTAATCAGCCCCAAAACATAGTTGAATAAAGTCCTGACTATGGTCCAGGTGATAAGGGTTCGATTAGTGGCCTTGACAACAGAGGTGCTGGCAAGGAAGGATGAGCATTCCTATCCTGGGAGGGAGGAGGGTGTGCACACAACTGAATCTCTGGTTGATCTCCACAGGAGGCTGGGTATATGTAGAGAGGCACTGTGTGCAAGGGAGACAGGGCATTAGCTGAACATGGGACAATATGCCAGCATGCCCACTGTATGTCCATGCAGCAAGTGTGTGCGCATGAAAGGGGGACAGAATCTTCCTATGGTAAGAATAAAAAATCCTCCATGGCAGCATATATGACACTGATTCAAGGTACCGCATACAACTCACTAGTCCTGAACACAGGTGGGAAAAAGTCTAGAGATTTGTTGGGTTTGGTACTTAATGAACAAGGAGGGGGCACTTGGTGTCAACTGTTGGTCAGTTATGAGGGGGGAATTGTAAAAACATTCTTTTTGCCCTCTTCTTTCACTGAGTGTCCATACTCATTATCTTTTGGTTTGTTTGCAAAACAAGTCTTTTCCCAAAGCATTATCCCTTACAAAACATGGGAGCCTACTCAGCTTTCCCTCAACCAATGCCTAACCACAACATACGTTATTTATAAACACCAAAATGACTAATGTCTGTGATAGCTGTTGCGTTACTCTTAGCTTTGAGTACCAGGCATTGCCATATTTAGGTATGTATGCATGTATTTATTTGTCTTTGCATTTTGATAAATTGGAAGTCCCACTAAACATTTATGATTTCCTTCCATATCACTGTTCCATTATTCATTTTCTTTGGGATCTCCTGCTAAGGATAGCCCAACAGCATTCCTGTATACAAAAGCCTTCATTACCTAGGAACATCGTAAGTCAGACATGTTTTCCCCATGTAAGCAGGCATACAGGTGATGTATGTATATTCCCAATGCAGAACTTTGTTGCCACCAGTCTGAACGCCATTATCAAATTTGGTCCGAACACTCTTCGTTGTGCTGGTTATATCTAGCCTGTGCTTTCAGATAAGTACTCCATTGGGGTTCCTTTTTCTTTTTATTCTATATTATAGTGTGCTACATGTCTTCCAAGAAAGGGAAATGTCAGTGTGAGAGGCAAATTCTCCATAAAGACAATCACTATAACTGCCTATTTTGTTTAAGTTCATCTCATGACCACACTCAGTGTTCCATCTGTCAGTTTTTTTGTACCAAAGACATTGCGTCGCTGTCTATCTTTCCTTTCAATATATCTTGGGAACCCAATATCTCAAGTTGTTGGCCCAAGGTACCATGGCAAAATATGATCGTCACTAAGTACAGCCAGCGCTTAAGAAGGTGGCCAAGAAATCTAGGCCTGAGTCTGCTACTGTACAGTCTCCACTGGACATTTCTCTTGAGGATGAGAACCCACAGGACTGTTCAGTATTGACATCAGTTTCCTCTGCCAGGACCTTCTCGGAGGCTGGCACAGAACCATCTTCTTGCACATCCATAGCAGATGTTGTGGGGAAAACCATGGATAATAATCTCTGATGGGCCTAAATGAATTCCTCAGATCCTTGTTAAGGAAGAGGTGCCAGGTACCTTGATCGAATCCAGGCAGAGGTCCAAACCATCATGCTTTATCAAAGCGGATATTCCTTAAAAGGAAAGGGAGAAGACTAAGCATGTGGTGTAACTTTCAGAGATCCACAAACAGAATGGCAGAACTTCATACAAGGCTTGTTCAATGCCTTAAATGCCTTGATGGCTTTAAAGCCTCCTCAGGGGGTGTCTGCATGGAGTAGGGATCTAATGACCAATTGTATGCCAGGTGACTGGGCTTTGACTAGCCACACTGGCAATGAAGGAGCCAAACAAGAAGGGGAATGAGTCAAGGGGACATGGCCTTCTCACCTCTCCGAGGGGAAAGAGAGGAATTGGGCAGACTGGGTGGTGCCAACTTCCTGGTAGAGACCATGAAGCTGACCACTCATGCCTTGCAGGGATGAGGTATGGATGCTTGGAGGGAATGCCCCTAGCAGATGCGGGGCAAGGTTAGATGGAACAAAAATGGAAGGAAACTGACTTACTGAAGAAAGGTCAAGAATTAGGCAGGAAAGACTTTTTAAGATGGCCGCATACTAATCAACGGTTTAGTTTTGGCTCTCCCAGTGTGAAAAAAGAAAATGAAAGACAAGGGCCAGGAACTCTGACACTTTCAGTACATTCAGTTACTGGCTAGTAAGTACACTGGCTGGATGCCAGCAAGAAGAAACTAGCCTGTAAGAATATCAACTAAAAATAGTGAAGAGAAAATATTGACTGGGAAGAATTTTCTAGCTGTTCAGCAAAAAGCAGTTCAAGTTTCGGTTTTGGTGCAAAACAAGGCTTCCAGTAATCTAGAGGAAAAATAAGTCAAATGTGCTTAGAACTAATTAAAATAAACAAAACACTGAATTAGTATTTAAACTCAGATGGCAAAAGGCTGAAAAATGGAAGAAATTTTAAACAGACCTTTAGATGAGCTGATAAATCTGCAAAATTCAGAAGCTGAAACGGAGACAAGGCTGACTGTGTATGACATGGCTCAAGAAGAGATGTTTCACAAATAGTAGAATTAGAGAACAGAGCATGTAGGGAAAATCTGACATTTTCTGCTGTACCAGAGAAACTAGAAGGAACAGCCTATTCATTTTATGAAAGGCACAAATTAGCAATTGGACTGGTACTCCACAGCAGGATCTGTTAATTAAAAGGGCACACCATGTGACTTGTGCTCCAAACCTGGCTATGAGAAATCAGCCAAACCCCTGTTTATGCAAATTTGATTTTGTTGCACTGGGAAAGATTCTATGTTTTTTTGTATAAAGTTTATGCAAAACATCTTGATGTACAGTAGGTTCCTTGACGATATTCTTATTCTGCGAAAAGGCAACGAGGAAGAGGTTAAAACATTTGTAGAGTACTTAAACCATACTACTACCTCCCTTAAATTTACCTACACGTGGCATCAGACAGAAATAGACTATCTTGATATTCACCTTAAGAACACTGATAAGGGGCTTCAAAGTAACATACATAGGAAAAAAACGCATTCTAACTCCCTACTTCACTATAATAGTTGTCATCCTCACCATCAGAGAAAAAATATTATAAAAGGTCAAATGGTGAGGTTATCAAGACTGGTTAGTGATGAAAAGATTTTTTTGAATGAAATGTATACCTTAGTAGGGATGTTCTTAGACAGAGGTTACCCATTAAAGTTGGTTATTAACACAAAATGTGAAGTGGTTTCTAAAAGGTCTACGTCCTTTCCCCCTATTTTAACATCAGGTATTAACACTGTGGACATTACTACAAAGGAGAATTCTGATGCACTTGTTTTAAAAAATAATCCTTTGTTCACCCCCTTATTGAAACAACTAATAAATTATGGCAGGTTTGTTTCAATGAATATACCAAAACAAAGTTGGGGGCCCGACCCAAGGTGGTATTTAGTAGGGGGAAAAATATCAAAAATATCCTTGAGGATAAAAAACACAGATGGTATAGGTCTTCGATGGTCAAATGTGGGTCTTGCAAATTTTGTCGCTACATTAATGATGGGCCATATGTGGCGATACTTGGGCACGATTATACTTTATCATGCCCAGGGAGATGTAGTTGCAACACTACGATGTTGATTTATGTTGCCACGTGTGTCATCTGCCACACTTTCTATATAGGAAAAACTGTCCAAAAGCTAAAGGACAGGATTGGTGAACACCTTAGGGCCATCAAAGGGAAGGATGGGCACAACGCACTATTTAATCACAGTGTTGTTTGTCCCAACTTCAAAAAATTTATTTTCTTTGTTATTGATCGGGTTGTACCTAATTGTAGGGGTGGTGATGACAGACTTCTTGTTGAAAACAAAGAAGCTAGGTGGCAACTGAGGTTAAATGCCACACGACCACCAGGTCTTAATGAAGTTATTTCCCTTACGCCTGTGTTAAAGCAGAGATTTAACATTATTTAACACATTTTTTAATTTATTTATTGTACTGGGTACAATGCTTATTATTTACCTTTTTGCATCTGTAATAGGTTCACTACGTGGATGTTAAAGTGTTTTGAATTATTATGAAATCATAGTTCTCAAAAGTTAAAAGCTAATGGCTTTTCAGTTTGAGTATGTTTACCAGCATTGCTTGCTGTCAAGGTTGTTGATATATATATAGATATATACACACATGTTTTTCAACATATATTTTTTACACATTTAATGTTTTTAATTTTTGGCAACAATTTTACAGTATTCATAATATATTTATCCAAACCTTTCAATTCATTTTGTGATGTATGGGATTCTGTAGATAGGTTTAAAGTTTGCTTGGTAATATATGTATTGTTCTATGGTGCTTTTGACCTGTTTTAAATGTAACGATTTGCACTAGACACTTTTTATGGGCAGTTTGCCTAATGTTACTTTGTGACTGATGATTGGTTCATCAATTATCTAATTAAGAACATTTTTTACTATTTATATTGTTGTTACAAGTGGTTTCTTTGACTCTGATGAAGCCAATTTCTGCCGAAAGCGCTTAGTCGAAGGAACATTTGTTGTCAATAAAGCTGGTGTGTTCCAGGTCATTGTTGGGATTATTTCTACACTTTCCAAGTCTTGTACTAGTAAGGATGTAAACCTATTAGCAGAAAGGGCCGATCCTGAAAAAAAACTGTGGCAAAAGGGCAAAATATTAAAAGTGGGAGACAGTAGTGTGTTTGTAGAAAATGACTGTTCACTGTACACCAGACAGAAGACAAACAGATTTATTCCAGCCATCAGGGAATGTCAAGAGGCAGGTGTTAGATTCAAGCTTCTGTATTTAGCTGTCTTCAGAATATTTTTCCCTGGTGGATCAAAGTCATTTTTGATGCAAAACAGGCTAAGGAGGAAATACAAAAGACTACTCAACAAAAGGTGAGCCATCAGCCAGAAGGCAGCTTTGTTTTTCATTATTCTGATAATGAATTATTGCACAGGGAGAGACTTTGTCAGTAAAACTTTTTGCATTGTTCCAAAGGAAAATGGTTGACTCACAGAAAAACACAGGAGTTGACTAGAAGAGTCATCAGTACTCTGGAGTTGAACTGGAGACTGGAGTTGGGAGATGGAAATGAACAGAATGAAGACCAGCAACAAGTAAAGTAGTTCAAACATATGAGACTGCAAAGCATCGGTCACATTTGTGAAATACAGCTGTATCTGAAAAAGTGGAAAGAGTGGACTTTTGTTGACTTTATTAAAAGGCATTAGCCTCACTTTATGTCATTAATACTTTGAAGGACACTGAGAGGAGGGGATGAGGAAGGAAAAAGGTAACTAAGTAAAACAATTTATGTTCTTAACCGTATGTCTATGCAACTTTTTATTATATACATTGCATATTTTATAGTAAAGCATTTTTAGTAGTTCTTGTAAGTGATAAATATACTAAAGTACACAGATGCTTTTTTCTTTCTTTTTTAAATATTAAAAAATGCAGGTATTACAATGCAAAAAGAGAAAAATACTAGACAAATGCATGTTTAAGCTAACTGGTTGTAATCTTGGGTTGTTGAAGTGGGTGATGGGTTGCAAAAGTACACAGATAATATGCGTACAACTGATGTGTTTTCTCTTACGTTTGTATATGTGAATGTCTGGATTAAGACCCTTGGGGCTTAATCTAACAAGTTTTGAGTAGAAACAAGTAAATAAGAGAACACTAAATATAATGAAAAGTTTCCCTTTAGCAATAAATGTTTCAGCTTGTCTTTAGAAGCCTGCAGCCGAGACTGTATATTTTTTTCTCTTCCATTTCCATGGAAGCAAGCTGATTATAGGGCAATAAAAAGCCACAATAAAAGCTAATGTTTTCTGAAAGCATGCAGGTTGTTTTTTCACATTTGGAAGTGGAATAAAGATTATAGGTTCATAGGAGGTTACTAGACTAACAGTCCTAGAATCCTTACAAGCCTAGCCATGTTTATCCTGAGTTGTCCCAATTGTCCTTGGTTAGTTGCATGACATTCAGAGAGAGAGTCTATTGGCAATGCTGACTGTACCTGTCCATGAGGGATATGGGCATCACCCACAGAGTGAATTTGCGGTCATCCATCCATTTATCTAGGTTGCATTTGAATAGGGTTAGGGAGGAGCTCTGTTTCACGTCAATTGGGGGTTTATTCTAGAGGAGTGTCTGTCTCTGGGAGATGTACCTGTCTTTCCAGCATGTTCTTTTAATGTCACAGGCTAGGTTAAGATCCCTAGAGTGACTCTTGTGCCATTTGATTTGTAAATGTGTAGAATTTTCATTAGGATGGGGTCAGAGACTGCCCTGTAGGCCAGGCAAGGTCACGTCTCAGCCGCTTATAGGATACAGAGTACAGTGACAGGAGTTTCAGTCTTTTCATATAGGACTTGGTTTGGAAGCCCTGTATTTTCTTGTTGAGAAACCTCTGGGGTATCTTCAGTTGTTGCAGGTGTCTGGTGAGGTGGATGCAAAAGGCAGCATGGTACTTAATTTCTGCGCTGATGAGGATTGAGTACAGTGGAGTTATAACATCTCTAGACCTGGATGCAATGCCTTTACGTATGAGATGTGCTACACAGAATGCTTTCCTTACCACTGTGGAAACATGGTGTTCGAAGTTCAGACTGCTATCAATCTTTGTACCCAGATCTTGTACCATTGGGTTTGAACTTATGGGGGTGCCATTAATAGTATAATTATCAGGGAATTCAGCTTCTCCAAAGTGAACAATAATGCATTTTTTTTGCGTTTATCTTTAATTCATGGCTTTGGCACCAGTCATTTGGTCTGTATTAGATCCTTCTGCAGTATGTTAATGTCATTGGGGGAATCAATGATTGCACCCAATTTGCAATTAGAGAAACGGGTCAGCCACAGACAGTCTACGTTTGCCTGGATGTCTGAGAAATAAATTTCAAAGAGTAATGGGTCCAGTGCAGATCCCTGTGATATGCCACTGATGACAGGTCTATTTCTAGAGGTGGAGTTGTCAACTTTGACAGCATGTGTTCTGTTGGTGAGCCAATCGTCTACCCATCTAGTAACGTAAGGATTAATTCCCAGTTGGGAAAGTTGCTTTATAATACCTGAGTAGGGGATTGTCAAATACCAAGGTAGGTGTTATGCAAGTCAGGAAAGATTGGAAAGACAGATTAGATATGCGGTTCACAAAGAAACACTGGGAGGACATATGTATGGCTGCCAAATGTACAACAAAGTCTATAAGATTTAGGATTTTTGTCTGCAAGCGTTTGCAGAGATACTTTACCTCAAGGAGACTCCAAAGAATTTTTCTTCAGATAAATGGCAAATATGGAGGTGTGATGGGGAAGAAAGAGGTAATTGGGAATATATGTTTTGGGAATGTAATGAGCTGGCAGGTTTTAAAAATTCCCTACAGAGTACTCTGTCATAAATACTGGATGAGCAAATAAATGCAACTAAAGAAATTAATTTTTTAGCTGGGATACAGGATCTGAATTGCCTAGACACAGTAAGGCCTTGTTAATTTTAATTCTAATGGCTGCCAAAAAACAATTACTAGAAAATGGAAATCAAAATCTAAACCAACTATACTTGAAGCAAATATCGTAAGATACATAAAAAAACAGAAGTGGGACCTGGAGAAAAGGGTAGGAGTAAATTACATAGAAAAATGGAAACTGTGAGAATAATACATGCAGAAAAATGTTTTGGAGGAAGAAAAAGGTTTAAGAGAAGGCAGGAATAGAATAATATATGTAATATTGCTTAGATTATACAGCACAAACATTGTTATATGTTCTACAATGTCTGTAAATGTGAACTTGTTAATATGGTTTGATTACTTTTATATAAATGTAAGTTTGCCTATTTCACAAGTTGATAATTAAATAAAGGTGTTACTGTCAAAAAAAAGAGCTAGGAGATATGCACTGTCTTTCCTCATCCAGGCCTCTGGTGACTTTCTCACAGAAGTCTACCAGGTTTAACAAGCATGATCTACCCTTAATGTATCCAAACTGAGTTGGGTCTAGAGTTTGAAGATTGCCTATGTCCTTGTTGATAAGGTCCATAATGTTTCTTTCCATGGCCTTGCAGATGAGGCTGATTAGGCTTATGAGTCTATAGTTCCCAGGCTCAGCTGATAGCCCCCCTTTGTGCAAGGGGATTACTGTTGTTGTTCTCCATGCTGCTGGAACATAGCCAGTTCTCAGGCTGTGGTTAAATAGGGCACAAAGTGGACCTGCTAGTTCCATTAGATTGTTTAGCAGGCAATCTGGGATGTTATCTGGTCCCACTGAAGTCATGTTTTTGCCTTGGAGGATGCAGATATGACCGGTTCTCTAGAGATAATAAGTTGAGGAACAGTAGCAGGTATGCTTTGGGGTATGGCTGGTGAGGACACAGGGGTGAAGTTTCTGCAAAATCTGTCCGCTAGCAGGTTGGCAGTTTCCTATGTTACAGTATGAGTGGTACCATCCACTACTTGTTCAGCACATAGCTGGGCATTCCCTTTCAGGTTTCAGACATAGATAAGGAATGCCTTGTGTTTATCTGTAGCTAGGGATGCTATTTTAGCTTCATAATTAGCTTTGGAGGACTTGACAAGATTTCTGATTTGTTTGTTTAAGCTGTGGAGGGAATTCTTCCTCTGCTGAGTTAGTTCCCCTCTTATTCTTGGATGGCAGTTTCTTCGTGTTGTTATATAACCTGTTTATACTTAAGGTCCACCAAGGTGGCTTGTTTTTTCAATAGTACCTGGTTTTGATCCATTCAGGGACAGCTGAGTCTGTGCAGCTGCTTAAGTGGTTAAACAGGGCATTTGCGTACACTTCTGCATAGGAGTCAATGTTGTCTGTGATTGATGGGGGGTTTGAAACTTTGTATATCATTGCTTAGTAGATGGTAGTTTGTTTTGGAAAATATTTTTAGTGTTTTTGATCCTGGAGGGGTGTCAGGTCTTACAGTTACGTTAAACGAGACTGATTTATGGTCCTATCTTATCAGAGAGGGGGGAGTACAGTGATCCCCCATGTTGGTGAGTACTACATCTATGATATTTGAGCCCCTTGTGGGGGTACTGACTATCCACAGTGTTAGTACTGACAAAGTCCAAGAATCTCTGGGTGAGCATGTCTGTGGTCGTGTATGTTTCCCATTCAATGGAAGGATAGTTAAAGTCACCCATGACCAAGGTGATTGACTGTATGGCAAGTGACTCCAGTAGGTCCAAGTATGTGGTATGCTTTTCTTGGTTCATGGTGGGGGACCTATAGCTAGCAATAATGTAGTAGGGTGTTTTACCTACAGTTAATTGGACATGGAGTAGTTTGAGAGAGAGAGTCATACTGCTTGACCAGTCTCAAGGTGTACTTGGCCTTAATAAAGATAGCTACACCTTAACTTTTGGTTCTTTCATGCTCATTTTGTGGTCTGAATGTGTGGAAGGCATTGTAGCCTTGCATGGCTGGGGTGCTCTCTCCTCCTTTGAACCATGTCCCGATTGCACACGTTAGCATCTTCCAAGGTGAGGAGTGCTTCCAGGGAGTGCAGTTTTCTGTTTAGACTCCTAGCATTAAGCAGTAGGACCTTGAGTTTGTCTTGAGAGAATTTTGTTACATCGGGAGTTTTGTTGTTTTGACGTTGCCTAAAACAGGCAATATAGGGGGAGGCAAAAGCCTTCAGCAGTAACCAAAAGTCTAGAGGTGACAGGTGCAGACCATCTCTGGCAAAGCAGCATGTTCTGCTGACCATATCTTCCCAGGCTGACAGATACTGGATCCCCTTGGACTGACACCAGAAGCTAAGCCAGCTGTTAAAGTCGATCATTTTTTGTTTATACTTTGGCATCATCCTGGATGAAGCTAGTATGCTGCTTAGGGCTAGGTTCATACTGCCAGGGGCACACAGTTTATGAGTCCAGACATGTCTCTCTTCATATAGTCCAGAGATGTATGTCTCACGTCATTCACCTCAACATGGACTATGACAGAGTCATAACAGAACTTGTTGCCAAGTGACTTGAGTGCTTGCGTGACTTGATGGATCCTGGCACCTGACAAGTAGCTAACCATGACCCTTTGCTTATCTAGCCTGGTGAAGGGGACATCTGTGTGTCTCACTATGGAGTCTCCTATGAGCAATATATTCAGTTTGGAAGTGTTTTGCCTTAGGGGCTTATTTGTTGAGACACCGGTGTATGTTATTATGTGTAGTGGTTTCTATTTGCATTGCAGTGTGTGCAAGTGGTTTACATTTGGCAGGTCTCTGATCTTTAGGTAGGCTTCTAGTGACTACCTCCACATATGTGGGTTTATGTGCCATGTCCTTATTTTGTGTGAGAAGTCAAGTGTGTGTGCTGACAACCTTTTTGATGTCCAGTTTGTCATTATGTGAGAGTACTGCCTCCAGTTTCATAGTGTAATTACATCTCTCACAGAGTATTTGTTTTAGGAGTAAGTAGTTGTCAGTATACATAAGACAATTGTTTAATTGCTTCAGGATGGCCATGTCAATCATGCTGGCCAGAGAGATGATGGGAAACTGCCTATCCATTACAGCAGGTTTTTACCATATGTACTATTAGGGAAGGGAGTGGGCTACTTTGACCAGATTTTGCACTAGGGCTACCAAAGGGGCTTATTCTTGTGAAGGCTTGTGATGATAAGTGTGGCAATGCTGCTCAGAGCTCAGCTGAACTGCTCCCAGTGCAACAGGGCAGCTTGGAAGGGTTCCACTGATAGTTGTCTAGGGAAAAACTATGTTTCAAGGCTTTTGCGTCTATACAGAGTACCACTAACCCCAGCTGCATGAAGTGCAGCAATGCACAAACACAAAGCTTAAATACAAG
Organism: Protopterus annectens; assembly: GCF_019279795.1. Lineage (NCBI taxonomy): Eukaryota > Metazoa > Chordata > Ceratodontiformes > Protopteridae > Protopterus > Protopterus annectens. The sequence continues at coordinate 627,564,972 of NC_056737.1, read as the reverse complement.
CTGAAATAATCATTTTTAAACTTGGCTATCAATAGGAAAGCACACAATGACTCTACCTCTAGCAATCCCCAATTCAGATAAGGCTATATCTGTACATTTCTGCCACAAGGGTGCAAGGAAACCTCAGATAACTGAAGTTGCTCTACAGTTCAAGTCTTTAGTCAGAGGTCTAGAGTGTTTTTGCTGATATCCAAGACATCCAAGGCTTAAAAAAATAAAAAAGAATAAGCATATTTTGAAATTCTACTGTACTTCTTATTTTATCAACTGCTGCCTTAGTTTGCCTTTTCACTGTTTGTGCCTCCATTATTTCTGCACTTTACTGTTACCCTAGATAGTATAGACTAGATTCAGAACTGCTGAATCTAGAGTGTTATTGATACATGTGAGCTCTAAAGCAGCCATCTTACATTAGGAAGACAATAAACGAATAGACATCAATTAGTGTAAGTAGAAGTACAGGCAATAACATGCGTCTTAGCATGGATAACCTCACCTTTAGGTTAACTGAGGCCTGTGTTTGCAGCTCTCTATTTAGGACAGTTATTCTTATTAGGAGGATTAAACTGCATTGCTTGAAAATTTACATAGTTTTGTGCATTTGTATTACGTTAACAGGTCCTGGGGGTGTGTATGTTGTTTTGTTTGTGGGTGCTCATTGAAACCAAAAGTCTTGCAAAACGTGACATAGGTTCCAATGCTGAAAAGAAAAAAAACTGTATAAAGGGTCAACCTGTCAAACATTAGTGGGCGCATGTATCACAAAAGCCAGAAATTGACATTTAAAAAAGCGGTCATAGATAATAGGTGGGAATAATGACTTCTTATCATAAGGGAAATACTTTCCATATTATCTTAGAATATGAATGGCCTCACGAGTATTGACAAAAGGAAAGAAAATTTAATAATATTAAGCAATGCAGAGTGCAAACAGTAATGGTACAGGACACACATTTGGAAAGAACTGAGTGAAAGGATTTCGGGATGGATATTCAGCAGAATATCGGTGGGCAAAGGAAAAGTGGAATACTTACATTAATTGCTAATGAAGCTCTAATTGTGACAGTGGAGGAAAAAAGAACAATGGCACATCTGCGGAAGTAAGATGCTGTTGGCAAGGGATGAGGATTATGCTGGCATGTATTTATATTCCACCTAAACTGCTATAATGGAGCTTTAAAAACATTAGGAGAAATAATCACCTTTCAGCAGGAAATATTATTTGTAGGTAGGGACTGGATGGTGATTTTCAACAATGCGGATGTATCTGGGGGGCCCTAGAAGGAAAAATGTAACAAAACAGGGTAGATTTCTGAAGGGTGAAACCTCAGATTTTCTGCTGTACCACAGAAACAAGAAAGAAAAGACTGTACTAATTTTTGAAAGCTCAAATAGGCAAGTGGACTAGTATTCCACAGTAAGCGTTATTAGTTAAAAGTGCACATCACTAGTATACTCCAAACTATGAGAAAGCAGCCAATACCCTCTAATAGTACGGATACAATCCTACCAGTAGAAAAAGTCGACTGATAAAACTGTGGCAGAAGGACAAAGTATTAAAAGTTGGAGATAGCAGAGTGTTTGTACAAAATGATTACTCACTGAACAGCAGACAGAGAAGGAGTACATTTATTCCATCAATCAGGAATACCAAGAGGCAGGTATGAGATTCAAGCTGCTGTATCCAGCTATCTTCAGAATACTTTTTCTTGGAGGGTCAAAGTTATATTTTGATGGAGAACATACTTAGGAGGAAATACAAAAGTTTGTTCAACAAAAAGGGAACCATTAAACAGAATGGGACTCTGCGTCTTATTCTTCTGATAATAAAGCTTACAGAGAGAGATTATGCCCATGAAACCTTTCCCAATTTTCCAAAGGAAAATACTTGACATAAGGAGAAAGTACAGGAGTTGACTAGAAGAAGCAGGAGCATGTTGGGAATGAACCAGAGACGAGAGCTGAGATATGGAGATTAATGGGAAGAAAACCAGCAACTCAGAAATTAATGAATAAATGTGGGATTACAAAGCATTGATCACATTTGTGAAATATGGCGGAACAAGAAAACCTGAAACTACTGAACTTTCTTCACTTTGTTAAACTTGTAAGGGACTCTCAAGCATATGCCCTACTTTATATTATAATGTTTGGAAGAACATTAAGGACAGGGGAAGAGGAAGGAAAGAGGCACCTGTAGGTAAAACAATTTTTGTTCTTAACAGTATTTTAAAAATAACATGACATATACTGCATGTTATATAGTAAAACATTTTTAGTTATTTTTGTTTGCTATATGGATACTAAGCTAAACAATTGGACTTTTTCTCTTCTTTCTTTCTTCTTGTTTAGTTTTAAGAAATGTTGGCACTGAAATGTAAGAAGAGAAGAACGCCTGGACAAAAGAATGTTTAAGATGTGACAATGTGAGGGGTTGCCATCTGTGCTAGGGAGAGCAGGGCAGTGCATTTGTAACATATGCCAGCATGGTTAGCTGGAGTTTTGTAAATAGTTTTGTGTCATTTGACTATCACACTGACTTGTACAGATGCTTCTGTTAAAAATGTATCAACAGTACTATTATAACTGATTAAATGTATGTTTAAACAGAGAATTCTGGAAGGAAGAAGTAGAAGTTTTTGAAATTGTTCTATAATTTTCAAATACTGCAACAGATCTTAGAAAAGCTCTATGTGTGTACTTATTAGAGTCAGGTGATCAAATGTGATGTCATTCTATAACCAGCACTGAGAGAATGGAACTCACACAGCAGCTTGTTTTTTGTTTTGTTTTCTTTGGAACCTGATATAAAAATCTATGACAGTCATTTGAGTCAGTTAGTTGAGTTCTGTTAGCTTCCGCTCATCACCCTGCCTTGTGGAAGCAAGCATCTCAGCATCCTATTTTGAGATGCTGTATTAATTAAGTTAGCTAGGGAACAGTTATTCTTTAGACAGTTGGGGCTGGTGATGTGGCTATTTCAGGGAGGGAGCAACCTTATAGCAGTGAGCCTGAAAGTGAGCCACAGCTGCTGGTACGTACTGATTTTCCCATGGACAGGGTGACTGCAAGGACAGAGGTGAGTGTAGTACACATGCTGATAGTGAGGCACTGCTGAATATACTAGGCTTTCTGTGGAAGGGGAGCTGGGAGGGGTCACAAAAGTTGAGTTGAAACAGGCTCAGCTTTATGATCCTACCTTACGAGGCTTGAGGGAGGTAGCTAAGGAGACACCTGATGCTCAAGGAAATGGGGAGTCTGTATACTGGAACAAAGGGTTACTTTACAGAGAGTGGACCCCTGGGGGAGGGCTATAAGCTAAGGTAATACAGCAGTTGGTAGTTCCCAGAGCCTAACATCTGGCACTTCTAGTCATAGCCCACGACACTCCTTTTGCAAGTCATATGGGCATAAAGTGTACCAAGAGAAGTATTATGCAAAACTTCTACTGACCTGGGATTGCAAAGGATGTAAGAGGGTACTGCAGGACCTGTGAGCAGTGTCAAAAGGTAGGCAAAGCAAGGTACAAGGTCAAGGCTCAGATGATGCCTTTGCCTGTGATTGAAGAGCTGTTTCAGAAGGAAGCTATGGACATTGTGGGGCCTCTGAGTACCCCAAGTTCCACAGGGAAGTATATCCTTGTGGTAGTAGATTATGCTACTAGATACCCGGAGGTGGTGACTCTGTTCTGAATTTACGAACATGTTAATGCAATTTCCAATTTGAAAACTGAAAATGCTTTAGCAAAACATATTGTACTCTTTCCAAATCATCAGTTTAAATTTATAGGGTTAGGCCAAGTCCAACAAGATAATAGGAGAGGACCCTATAATTTGCTACTAGAAGATCGCGAACTTTCATGGCAAATTAGGACTAATGCCTTTTTTGAACCGGGGCTTAATGATCATTGTAACATTACATGCCTCCTGAAACTTAGGAGCCAAACAGATAGACGAAGAAAAACTGACCTCTTATTGTTTCTGGTTTATGCACTTTATCCTCGTTGCCATCTGATTCCAAAAAGAGGTTTTTATGTAATATTTTATAAGATTGTGTTATGATAAAAATTTGTTTTTTAAATGTATACATATATATTTTAAATATATACGTATATGTTTATACATACTAAGCATTGTATGTGTATATTTTATATGATTCAGTTAACCTTCTTAGTTGAGCTGTATGGACTTTTTGTGAAGCACATATTGTATTATTTCAGCTGTGCCACTTAATATAATTAACTAATTAAGTTGATTGATTCAGCAAGGTTTTTGTATAAATTACATGGACATGTGACTGGTTTTTATCTGAAGAAGTTGTTCCACTGTGAATGACAAAAATTGCTTAATAAATATCTGCTTGTGTTTTGGGTACTCCTTTGCCTAGAAGGTTTTTTGGATTTCTGGGTTTACTTTCAACAGTTGGTTGTGGTGACTCTGTTTTCCATCAAGGCAGAGAAGATGGCAAATGCTTTGCTACAGATTTTCAGCAGGGTTTCCCCAGAGAAATACTAACTGACAGGGGTACCAATTTCTTGTCAGACCTGCTGACTTGTCTGTGGAAATATTGTGGGGTGAAGCACCTAAAGACCACCTCCTACCATCCCCAGACTAATGGTCATGTGGACAGGTTAAATCTACAGTAAAGACCATGCTACAGGAATTTGCAGATGAGTTTGAGAGACAGTGGGACAAATATTTGGCCCATCTACTGTTTGCATACAGAGAGGTACCCCAGGAATCCACACGTTTTTCACCCTTTGATTTGCTGTACAGGGTGAAGCGGCAGTTAGATTTGATTAGTGATGAGTAGGAGGGTGAGTGCGAATTCCACAAGGAGTTTGTCATAGCATATGTCCTAAACCTCAGGATGAAGCTTAGGAAGCTCATGGGCTTGGCCCAGGAGAATCTGAGAGGAGCCCAACAGGTGAAAAAGGTCTGGTATGACAGGAATGCTCAAACCTGAGAGTATGCTGTGGGACAGCAGGTTATGGTGCTCATTCCTATCAGACACAATAAGCTGAAGGCAGCTTAGGAAGGACCCTTTGAAGTGGTAAGGAAGGCCAGTGACATTAATTATATGGTAAACCTGCTAGGCAGGGGCACAAATGGTACTATGTTAACATGATGAAGCCTTAGCATGTTAGAGTGGTCCTGGGCAGACTGCAAAGGGCAGGGTTGACCATTAAGCCCAGTAAGTGTCAGGTGGGTATGGCAGAGATCTAGGCCAAAACCTGCTAAAGTCGAAGCTATTCAGGCTTGACCTGCCCCTGTTACCAAAAAGCAAGTGAGGGCATTCTTGGGGATAGCAGGATACTATAGAAAGTTCATTCACAATTATAGTACAACAGCTGCTCCCCTCACAAACCTGACAAGGAAAAATAGGCCAGACAAGGTAGTGTGGACCCCCAACCTATGAACAGGATTCCAAAAGCTTAAAGGTGCTTTGGGATGACCTCTGTTTTAGCTAGGCTACAACAATTGCAATACAGATGGACTCTCAAGACAGGTATAGGTTAATGTGTTCCCAGACAGGCCCATTTCTCTCAAGCAACATTTTTCCAGGGTCACTTGAAAAACTAGCTTAAGTCTTCAAAGGTGGGGGAGAGATGTTACGATGTGAGGGGTTGCCATCCGGTCCAGGGAGACTGGGGCAGTCCATGTGTAACATATGCCAACAGAGTTAGCTGGTGTTCTGTAGATAACTTTGTGTCATTTGACTACCCCACAGACTTGTACAGATGGTTATGTTAAAAATGTATCAACAGTGTTATTAGAACTGATTAAATGTTTAAAAATTATTCTGGAAGGGAAGAACAGAAGTTTTTGAAATTTTTCTATAATTTTCAAATACTGCAACAGATCTTAGAAAGACCACTGATTGTGTACTGTACTAGAATCAGGTGACCAAATGTGATTTCATTCTATAACTAGCACTGAGAGAATGGAACTCACACAGCAGCTTGTTTTTTTTTTTTTTTGGAACCTAATATAAAAATCTATGACGGTCAGTTAGATGAGTTCAGTTCATTTAGTTGGAACTTTATCACCTTGCCCTGTGGAAGTAAGCATCTCAGTATCATATCTTATCTTGCCTTGCTGTATTAAGTTAGCAAGGGAACAGTTATTCTTTAGACAGTCAGGAAATAGAGTGAGAATAGTTTATTGCTGTTTTTTCGCATCTGTTTGAATCTATCCAACAACTGTGTTATTTTTATTTCTCCTGTGACTGAAACACTGATGTTTGTTGTACTTTGATATTTAGTATTCTCATGCTTTCTATTTTATTATTAGATATTTATATATTTCATTGTGTCTGGTCTTTTAGAGAATAATTTTAACTTCTTGAGAGTACCTGTGCTTTTTTTAGTGATGCCTTGGCCCCTCTGAAAAAGCCTGGCTGCTTTGTTTACACTCTACCATTTATATTAGTATTGATTTTACTCAGTATAATTGGATACACTTGTAACAGCCTGACAGTGGCTGACTGATGGCAGCAAGGTTACCTTATAGTCTGGGCAGAAGGGGTACACAGCTAGTAAATCTGTACCAGCCTTTCCCAATTGTGTGTGTGAACTGAGACACAGTGCTCCAAAGTGAGTTTTGTTTGAGATCAGGAGAGAGAGAGAGAGAGAGAGAGGGAGAGAGACAGTCCAGTCCCAGTGGAGCATTTCCCTGTGTGCTCTTGGGGAAAATTGTGTTTGATGCAGAGAGCTGCATTTGAAAATGCTGTGTAAATTCATTCCTGTTTTTAGTGACTGTCTCTCACCGGTGTCAGTGGTGAGGATTGAAGCTTATTGATTACTGGCCCGGGGTAAAGAGAGGCTGTCACATAAGATAATAAGCTGTAATCTTGGGTTGCTGAGGTGAAAGTCAGGTTGTAATAGTATACAGAGCATGTTATAAGTAAAACTGATATGCTTTTTCTTCCTTTTGTATAGGGGAATGATGGGAGTAAAGCCCTTGGCCTGATCTAATAAGGTTTAAGTGAAAGCAAGTACATAAAAGAACACTGAGTGTAATGAAAAATTTCCTTTAGGCAACTGTGCATCTGGTTCTTGTGTTTCTATGGAGACAAGCTAAGGGGCAGTAAAAACAGAATACTTTTTTTTCCACTGGATAAAAGATAATGTTTTCTGAAAGCATTCAAATTGGTTTCTACACTTGGGAAAGGAATGAAGATAAGACAAAAACAGACAGCACTTTGTATAAGTTGACGCACATGCTGTATTATGCATCTTAGCATGGATAACCTTCATTATAGGTTAATCAAAGCCTGTAACTGTCAATCTGGGACAACTGTTCCTATTAGTAGGATTAAACTTCATTATTTGAAGGTGTACATAGTTTTTGAGTGTTTGCATTAATTTAATAGGTTATGGGGGTGTTTGGGGGAAGGTTTTTTTTTTGTTAGAGGGTTTTCATTTAAACAAAAAGTCTTGTAATAGGTGACATAGGTTCAAATGGATACAACAAAAAAACACTGTATAAAAGTTCAACCTGCCAAACATTAGTGTATGCATGTAACACAAAAACTGAAACAAGACATTAAAAAAACTGTTATACATAACAGGTGAGAATAATAATTTAATATCATAATGGTAACACTTTACATATAATCTCTGAACATGAATGGTCTCACGGGTATATACAAAAATGAAAGAGTAGTGAACTATATTAAGAAATGCAGAGTGCAAATAGCTTTGCTACAGGAGATAAAATTGGAAAGAAGTGAGCATGTAAATTTCATAAAGAAAGGATTTCAGGAGGGTTATTCAGTGGAACATCTGGGACAAAGGACAAGGGGAGTACTTATATTAATTGCTAGAGATCCAATAGTGACAGAAGAGGTGGAAGCATATAATAATGATAGGTATGTACTATTAAGGGGCTAGTGGCAAGGGTGAATGATTACACTGGCATGTATTTATGTTCCAGCGTTTAATTTTTATTTCATTATCTTGCATTTTTACTTTAGTTATTAGTGCATGATCTCAGTCACTGCTACAGTGGAGCTTAAGAAAAATTCTCAGAGAAATAATCAGCTTTTAGCAGGGAATATTACTTATAGCTGGGAACGGTATTTTGATTTGCAATAGTGAGGATGTATCTTGGGGGCCTAGAAAGGAAAATATAACAAAAGAGAAGAGATTTTTGAAGAAATTTATGAACATATTTAGTATGGGAGATGTGAATTCAGTAGTAGGAGCTTGGAGAGAGAGTTTACATATTATTCCTCAATGTACAAAAACTGGACTAGCCTAGACAGAAATTTATTTCACAGGAACATGTGCATTTAACTGAAAGTTTTGATACGTATCCAGTGACTCAGATCATGCACTAATAATAACTAAAGTAAAAATGCAAGATAATGAAATAAAAATTAAACACTGGCACTACCCCCACCTATCTGTTAAACATAGAGGAATTTAAGGAATGGGTAGTGGAAATTATTAGGGAAAACAGAAATTTCTTCAGACAATATACCTAGGAAGTTGGATAAAATGAAATTGGAGTTTAAAAATATGGTAGAAATGAAAGTAAAAGAGATATGGTTAAGAAGTAACAAGAATTATTGAAAGGGATTGACAAAGGTAAAGGTATTGCAGAATAGCACACCTATGATCCTAATAGGAGGAATCTCAGAACGAGAACTGGTGCAACTGCAACATGCTAGAGAGAGAATAAGGGACTGCCTAAATAATATGCCTGAGTTTAGAAAGTTTGCTGTTAAGCAACCGTTTTTGATATTTCCAGAGCACAAAGGCTTTTAGCACAAGGCTTCAGGCAACAGAAAGTAGAAAGGGTTTTTTTTTAAAGCTTAGTGAGCCTATAACAAATACAGGTATTAGAAATATTTTGGAAATTTTATGAAAATTTGGGTAAAGCAGAGAAATGTGATAATCAAGAAAAAGTACAAATGGAAATGTTTAAGGAAGAATTAAATATGCTAAGGTTAGAGGTAGATGAGGTTCAATTATTAACAGGATAGGAGGAGATGAGATAAACATGGTGATGTATAACCAATCTACAGGAAAGTCTTCGGGAATAGATGGTATTCCTGTGGAAGTTTGGAGACTAGGAAGGAAGAAACTGATAAAGATCTGAAACAGCTTTTTAAAATGAAGGGAAGCACCAACATCCTGTAAAAAAGCTGTGGTGACTGTAATACCTAAAAATGGTAAAGACCCATCAGATCCAGCTTCATATAAGCTCATTTTGATTCTAAACCATTACTATAAAGTGTTTATGTCTATAATGGCTAAAAGAATGGCAAAGGTGATGCCACAACTGATAGATATGGATCAGTATGGTTTTGTGGAGGCAAACATTTAACAACATTAATAGAACAATGATGATCCATAGGGAAGCAGAAAGTAAGAAAACATGACTGTTGTTAGTGGGTAGGGCAATGGAAGCATTTGCATTTCCTAACACAGTAAAAGGGTTAATTAGGAGAATATATGAGGAATCTGAGGTAACAAAGTGGAGGGGTCCTCTCTGAAAAGTTTTGTTTGACGAGAAGAATCAGGCAGGAGTGTCCTCTTTCCTCTCTCTTATTTGCATTATACTTAGAACCATTAGCAAAGAAAATAAGGAACTCAGAAATTCGAGGATATAATTAGTATAATAATAAGGATAAATTGGCTTTATTTGCAGCCAATATTATTTTCTACTTGATAAAACCAGAAAGAGACATTTCAGTGCTGTGGAGTACCTCAGGGTTCAGTCCTGGGACCACTCTTGTTTGGCCTCTACTTCTCTGAAGTACCAGGCCAATACTAAGGGATTCTGGCTAACAAAGTTTGCAATGACTGCAAACTGGGAGCCATTACTGAATCCCCAAATGATGTGGATATTCTACAAAAGGGCCTTACAGAAACAGATGCTTGGTGCCAGAGCCATGGGCTCAAGCTCACTGCCAAGCAATGTATAGTTATCCCCTTTGGGAAGAAACATGTACCCATGAATTACCACATAAGTGGCACTACACTAAACACAGAAAGTGTGATAAGAGACTTAGGGACACAGGTGGACAGTGGTCTCAACTTCGATAACCACATCGCCACAACAGTCAGGAAATCCTTCTATGTGGCACACCTCATCACTAAGGGCTTTTTATCCAGAAAAAAGGAGGTCATTGTCCCACTGTACTCATCCCTCATTAGACCCATTATAGAATACAACGCCCCATTTGGTATGTACCTCTCAAGACATCTGCAACAACTGGAAAGGCCGCAGAAATACCTCACTAAAAGAATCACAGGCCTAAAGCAGATGCCTTATGCTGACCATCTAAAACAATTCCAGCTATACTCTGTCGCATATCGTCTACTCAGAGGTGATCTCTGCTTAACATACAAGGCCATGTCAAACTCAGAGCTGTTGGACATGCTACACTTAAAGAAATCCCAATCCCTCAGAGTTACATGCTCCAGGGATCTAAACCTTGTCATCACAATGAACAAAACATGCTGGAGGGATAGCTTCCTGACCCAGAGACTCCCCAGACTCTGGAACAGACTGCCCATGCATGTCAAGCAGAGCACCTCTTTGGCCCTCTTCAAAAGGAACCTTGATGATTGGATGTGAGATAGGAAATTCACCCCAGGGATCACGCCAGTCACCCTGCTAGACAGGGGTCCAGGGAAGTAAACATTGTGGGAAGAAATAGGCATTGAATTGTTATGGCTAGGCTTCTATAGGCCCTAGGGCCGATAGCCTAGTACTAACCTATGAACATACTGAGACCATTTCAAGTCTTTGCGGGATACAAAATGCAGATAAAACAAAGGCAATAGCTGTAGAATATATACACACACACAAAAATTAGTTTAGCAATACTCATATTATGGGGTCATGATAGAACAAAGTACTTAGGAATATGGGTTAAAAAGGATTCTGTTATGGCAGCTAAGGATATGTGGGAAGAGACTAAACAAAATATAATACAAAAATTGAGAAACTGGAAGCTCTGTTTTACGGATATGGATAAAATACAAGCAGTGAAAATGTTTTTAGTCCATTTAGGTTTATATAAAGGTCAGGCATGTTTTATCATCCAGAGTAGAACTTGTGGCTAGCATTTAATAAAGAGTTGAAGAACATTACTGGGGGGGGGGGGGGGGGGGGCAAGAGTCAAGTGGGATAAGTTGAGCCTTCCAGCAGAACAAGTTAGGTGGTTTGAGATTACATGATTTAAACTGGTATTTCAGAACTACACAGTTAAGGATCCTATACATAACACAAGCAAAAAGGTATAATTGAAAGGAGAATGGAATGATGATTAAATGGAGGACAGGGGGAGCCGAAGAAAGAAGGAAACACTGGGATTTTGGATACAGGTCCTTAAGGAGAATAACAATAGCCACACAGAATATTATATTCATAAAGTAGCAGAAAGTATTCTAAGAACTAAGCCAACACGAACTGGAGAAATGAGATTCTGCTTATAGGAATGACTGCAATTATGGGTACAAAGAATAGGTAAGAGGTGGCTGGAATTTACGGGAGAAAACTAGCAAAGGAACCAAGGTACTGGGAACAAATAATTAGGAAAAGGTAAATGAATGGGAACAGGCCAAGAATACATATGGACTACAGGCTAAAGATTGCCTTTCTTATCAGGGATTGATATCAAAGTATAGGCAAAGAGAAAGGAATTGGGAATCCTAGTGAAAGACTAGCACTAGTAGAGTTTTTGGTGGAATCTAGGGCAGAGGTTGCTGTTAAAGAGGGTATAGTAAGTAAAACATATAATACGTTGCATGGTAACAGTAGGAGTCAGTCAGAGGAGGTTGGAGGGGATTGGGAAGAGAGACTGGATAAGCAATTCATGATGAAATAGTGGAAGGACATTGTGTGTATGGCTCCAAAATATGTGGCAAAGTCTACAGGATTTGGGATTTTTTCCTTGGAGGCTTGGATGTGTTTGCATGGGTATTTCTGTACTCCAGGCAGACTCCAAGGAATTTTTCCTCAGGTAGATTGCAGGTGTTGGAAGTATGATAAGGAGGTAATTAGAAACATAACTTTGGGGAGTGTAATGAGTTGACAGACTTTAAAAATTCCCTTCACACCTCAGAGATACTAGGCCAGCAAACTGGTGTAACTAAGGAAATTATTTTTTTTTAAATGCGATATAGAATATGAATTGCCTAGACAATGTAAAGCCTTGCTGAGTGTAATTCTGGTGGCTGCCCAAAAAGCAATGACTAGAAAATGGAAATCAATGTCTAAACTAACTGTACTAGAAGTAGTGAATATAGTAACATAAATAAAAGAACAGGAAGTGGGGTCTTTAGAAAAGGGTAGGAGCAAATTACATAGAAAAGATGGGAATTGTGGGAACAATACATGCAGAATAATGTTTTGGGGGAGGAATGGGGTTTAAGAGAAAGCTGGAACTGAATGAGCTATGTGATATTCTGTATAGATTAAATTTGATGTATAATGTTTGCAACTGAAAATATGTCAGTACGGTTTGCTTTCATTTACATAAATGTATGACTATCTATGTTACAAGTAATAATTCAATAAAGATGTTTCTTGTTTAAAAAAAAAATACAGGATAGATAGGTAATAAATGGGTGGTTATTTTGTGGGACCTATGAGGCAGACAGTTGCATTTCTTCATCTAGGCTGAGTAGTGAAAACACACCAATCAAGATATTCACTGTAAAGAATTAAAATGGTCAGAAGAGAAGGTGATGGTGGATAATAAATGAAGGGCAATATCCAATGTCATTTTTTTGCACAAAAGTATGAGGTGATAGATAAACAAGTCAGTGATTCACCAGTAAACAGTGACCATGCAGTATTTGGATTCACAACAACCATGGAAAAGCAACCAGCACTGATAACAAAGATCAGAGTCTATGACTATTATAATGCAAATGTTGTAAATAGAAGGAATATGGAAGAGTGGAGGATCTATAAAATATAATAAAGGAATCTACCGGCAAGAGACTTTGGATGGTTTTAACAGCAAAGAGAAGGAGCAAAGGACTAACTCAGATCGAGTTTGGCACCTAACTCTAAGTGCATTTGTATTTGCTTTGATCCAGGAAGAAGGTACTTGAAATTTATAGAAAGGTAGGGGAAAGGAGGGTGGTTTGTCATATTGGACTGACTAGGATGAAAAGATCTACTGTTTTGGTAAGTACATAACTTTCATAACCTGTTCATCCAGTCTGTGCGATCTGACATATGGGTCAGCTACATGATTCCTGGGTGAACTCAAGACAGGAGACCTTTCAGGATGAAAGCCCCACATGAAGTTTCGATCTAGAAAGACAATTCAACTTGTAATGCTTCAACAAAGCTATGGATAGAAGGCCATGTAGCAGATTGGCAAATGCTATCCAACAATAAGGACCTGAAGAACACTGTAGAGGTCACTACTTCTCTATCGGAATGAACTCTGGGTTTGAAGGACAAAGTTTTATTTTGAGAACTGTAAATGAAAGTACAATCATGTAACCATCTAGACAAGGAAATTATTGATATGTTGTTTTCCTGTTTGTTTTGTGGGGAAAAAAGTACAAATAGTTGCTCAACTTTCCTAAAAGGGGCTGTTCTGTGAAGGTAGGATTGAAGGTTGTCTTTGTACATCTGATGTATTCACCATTGTTTTTGTAATTAGGAAAAAACATTGCAAGATGTATGGGATATGAAATGTTGGTCTCAGAAGCCACCTTAGGAACAAAGGAGGGGTTAGACCTCAAAATAACCATATCCTTATGGAATACAATGTAAGGAGAAACAGAGGATAAGGTGCTTAATGCCAAAATCCTCTTAGCTGAAGTTATAGCCACTAATAAGATAGTTTTTCAGGATAGGAATTTCAACTTTGGAGAAGTAACTGTCCCAAATGGGGACAGGGACAGAGCTTACAACACCAAACTGAAATTTCATGGAGGTGCTTGCTGGCTGTCCATTAATAGTGCAGAAACTGAATCCAGAAGAAAAGTGAGGATAAAAAATATAGCACATCTCCAACAGGAGCCAAAAAACTATGTTCCGAGATTCTGCCCATATGGCAGATCTTTAACACAGAGTGTACTGCGGTAAATGGAAACATTTTTGTGAAGCTGTTAGAATGTGGACTACTTCAGTAGGAAGAGATGTATTCAGTGTCATCATTGGAACTGGAGAAACCAGGCAGTTAGCTTTAGGTTGGAAATGTCCAGTTGAGGTTCCCCAGATACGTGAGTGAAAAGATCCGGCAGCAGATCAAGGAACCACAGAGGCTCTTCAGGTAATGTTTGAGGAGGGGAAATCATATCTATCTAGGATTGTGGCCTTGCATTGAATGTCTTTTTGTATGAGTTTGGTCATGAGTGAAACAGGGGTAGAGGCATACAGTAGCCCCAGAGGACAACAATGAGACAGAGCGTCCCTGAGATTTTGTTACTGATGAGGGAAAATGACAAAATAACTGTTGTATTGGTGTTCTGGTGGGCTCACAAACAGACCACAGCATGGTTTTCCTCAGTGATTGAAAACTGCCGCTATTGCTGGATTTGGAGACTACTTGTGAGGCAAGAGAAGGTTCCTGCTGATAATCACTTCTAGCTCATTGACTCTCACAGCAATGCCTGTTGCAGTCAGAAATAAATGAAAGGTCATCGCCCACTGCCATACTGTCATGGTCTTGTGACAAAGCAGATGGGATCAGGTTCCCCCCTTGCCTGTTTATGTACAGTGGATATAAAAAGTGTACACACCCCTGCTAAAATGCCAGGTTTTGTGATATAAAAAATGAGACTACAATAAATCATTTCAAAACTTTTCCCACCTTTAATATGACCTACAACCAGTACAATTCAATTGAAAAACAAACAAATCTGTTAGGGGAAAAAATATAAATAATAAAAAACGTACAATGAGCTAGTTGCATAAGTGTGTACACCCTTAAACTAATACTTTGTTGAAGCACCTTTGGATTTAATTACAGCATTCAGTCTTCTTAGGTACACACCTGCCATCAATTAAAGAGACTCTGATTAACCACATAGAAAGTTCAGCTGTCCTAGTAGGATTTTCCTGACATTTACTCTGTTGCCTGCAACAGCAAAAGCCATGGTTCGCAGAGAGCTTACAAAGGATCAAAGGGATTTCATTGTTGAAAGGTATCAGTCAGGAGAAGGGTACAAAAAAATTTCCACAGAAATAGGTACACCATGGAACACAGTGAAGACAGTCATCAAAGTGGAGAAAATATTGGACAACAGTGACATTGCAAAGAATTGGACGTCCCTCCAAACTTGATGAAAAGACAAGATGAAAACTGGTCAGGGAGGCTGCCAAGAGACCTACAGCAACACTGAAGGAACTGTAGGAATTTCTGGCAACTACTGGTTGTGTACCACATGTGACAATAATCTCCCGTACTCTCCATATGTCTGGACTATGGGGTAGGGTTGCATGACAGAAGCCTTTTCTTACACAGAAAATCATCCAGGCCCTGCTAAAATATGCAAAACAATGCATCAAGTATCCCAAAAGCATATGGGAAAATGGGCTATGGTCTGATGAGACCAAGGTTGAATTTTTTGGCCACAATTGCAAAAGGTACGTTTGGTGCAAAAACCACACTTCGCATCACCAAAAGAACACCATCCCCATGGTGAAGCATGGTGGTGGCAGTATCAAGCTTTGGGGGTTGCTTTTCTTTATCTGGAGCTGGGGCTTAGTCAAGGTAGAGGGAATAATAAACAGTTCCAAATACCAGTCACTTTTGGCCTAAAACCTTCAGGTGTCTGCTACAAAGATGAAGATGAAGAGGAATTTCACCTTTCAAAATGACAATGACCCCAAGCATACATCCAAGTCATCAAAAGAATGGCTTCACCAGATAAAAATTAAAGTTCTGGAATGACCGGCCAAAGCCTAGACCTAAATCCAATAGAAAATATGTGGTGTGACCTTAAGAGGGCTGAGCACAAGAGATGCCCTCACAATCTGACAGAGCTGGAGTGCTTTTGCAAGGAAGAGTGGGCTAATATTGCCAAGTCAAGATGTGTCATGCTGATAGACTCCTACCCAAGAAGACTGAATGTTGTAATTAAATCAAAAAGTGCTTCAACAAAGTATTAGTTTAAGGGTGTGCACACTTATGCAAACAGTTTATTATTTATTTATATACTTTTTATATCTTTTCCCCAAACAGATTTGTTTGTTTTTCAATTGAATTGCACATGTTACAGGTCACAGGTGACATCAAAGGTGGGAAAAGTTTTGGAAGGATTTGGTTTAATTTTTTTATCACAAAAACCTGGCATTTTAACAGGGTTGTGTACACTTTTTATATCCACTGTACTAAACTACTGTCATATTGTCCATCTGTATGTCGATCAGTCCCAGAGGAAGAAACCATATAGTTCCTGCATCCCAAGAATGACAACCCTCATCTCAAGGATATTTATCTGATGATAAGCCTCTGACTCTGACCGAAAAACCTGGTGCATCTCCCTTTACAATGTCTTCCTGCCCCCACCCGAGGGAGGATGCATTCCTGGTTACAGTTGCTAATGGGGGGGGGGGGTACGGAAAATAAAAACCTGCCTACAGATATTAGAGGTGACTGAAGCCACCAGTTTAGATGACTCTTGCATAACTGAGTTATCCTAATGGTATGAGACAAGAAATCATACTGTTGAGACCACTGCAACTGGAGTAACCACTGCAAGATGTTCATATGGTAATGAGCAAACTACACCATCAGAACTGATGATGTCATCAGGCCCAAAACCCTCAAGATCAAAAGAGCCAGAGACTTCCAAGATGGATGCACACTGAGCAACAGCATAACTCTAGCTTTCACAGTATGAAAACAGTAACTCAACATAGATTGCCAGTAGACTTTTGTGTTTATGGGTACATTTCAGTGACTGGCTAATAAGTGTACTACCTGGATCCCAGGAAAAATGAACTACAGAGCACCTGTAAGAAAATCAGCTACAAAAAGTGAGGAAGAAACACAGACTGGGGAAGGTTATGCAGCTGTCCACCCAAAAGTAGTGCAACCTCCAGACAAGACTTCGAGTAACCTACAGGAAGAAACAAGAAAACTGCGCACAGACCTGGTTAAAATAAAAGAAACACTGATGGAGTATATCAACACAAACAACAAAAGGCTGGAAAAAAATGGAAGAAACTTTAAACGGACATTCAGATGAGGTGATAAAGCTGCAGAAATCAGAGGTTGAAATGCAGAAAAAAGCTGGCTGAATATGAGACTGCTCAGGAAGAGATGTATCAAAATATAATAGATTTAGAGGACAGCATGTAGAGAAAACCTAAAATTTTCTGCTATACTAGAGAAACTGGGAGCAACAGTCTTCATTAATTTTATGAAAGCACAAATAAGCAAGTGGACTGGTATTCCACAGCAGGAGTTGTTAGTTGAAAGGGCACATCGTGTGTATGCTGCAAACCTGGCTATGAGAAAGCAACTTAGACCTTTAATAGTAAAGATGAAATCCTACCAGCAGAAGGAGTTGATTCTAACAAAACTCTGGCAGAAGGACAAAGTATTAAAAGTGGGAGACAGAGTGTTTGTGGAGAATGATTACTCATTGTACACCATGAAGAAGAGGAGTAAATTCATTCCTCTCTTCAGGGAATGTCGAGACGGAGGTGTGAGATTCAAACTTCTGTACACAGCTGTCTTCAAGGTATTCTTTCCTGGAGGGACAAAATCATTTTATGATGAAGTACATCCTAAGGAGGAAATACAAAAGGTTGTCCAACAAAAAGTGAGCTGTGAAACAGAAGGATATTCTGCTTCTTGTTCTTCTGGTAATACAGACCACAGAGAGACTATATGTGTGAAACGTTTCCAACTGTTTCAATGGAAAATGTTAGAGAGAAGGAAGGGACCATGACAGTTGACTAGAAGAATCAAATGTATGTTGCAAATGAAGTAGAGACAGGATTTGGGAGATGAGATAAACAGTAATGAAACCAGTAACTTAATGTGGGATTACAAAGCAATAAATATATTTGTGAAATATGACAGAACAAGAACATCTGGAAATATTGGATTTTTTTTGAATTTGTTGGACTTGTGGGTGACTCAAAGGGGAAGAGAGGGGGAAAGTTAACTAAGTAAATAAAACATTTTTTTTCTTAATAGTACTATTGTGGTGTGGGTGGTTTTCTTTGCATGCTATAAAGTAATTTTTTCTCAGTTATTTTTAAGTGTAATGGGGACTGTAAATAGGTGCTGCTGTTATTATCTTTCCTTTTCCCTTCTCTCTTTTTTCTTGTTCAGTTTTAAATGTAGGTAATGCAATGTAAAAATACCTGGTTAAAAGGGCATGACAAAAGAAAAATAATGTGCTTTTTCTCATTCTTTCAATGGGGAATGACTAGATTAAGGAACTTTGATTGATTTAGCAACAAGTTTTAAGAGAAAGCATGTAAATGAAAAAGAATATTGAATATTATGATTCTTTTTTTGTAGCAAATGAATGAATGTATGCTTAGTAGCAATTCTGCATGTGACCCTCATGACTCCATGGAAACAATCTGATACTGAGAAATTGGTTACAGTCTGGTGGAGAGTAATTGGCGGGGTGGGGGGAGAGAAACTGGCTAGGAGATAATATTCTCTGAAAGCATTCAGGGGTTTTCCCAGCTGGGAATGCTAGAACGATAAGGCAAAACCAGTTAGCACTTAGTAGAAGCACAGCCTGCACCATGAGTCTTACACGGATAACCTTTCTTTTAGTTTAACTCAAGTCTGTCAGTGTGGCTGTCAGTTTGGGACATATGTTACTATTAGGAAAGTAAAGCTTCAATATTTGAAGGTGTACATAGTTTTGTGTGTTAGTATTAAATGAATAGGTTTTAGGGGATTTTGGGGGTTGTTTGTTTTTTTGTTTGAGGGCTTTCAATAAAACAAAGTTTTGTAGGCTCAAATGGCTATGACAAGAAATAACTATATAAAAGTTCAACCTGCCAAATAGAGTATGCGTATAACACAAAAGATGGCACTAGACGTTTAACAAAAAAGGTGTTATACATAAAAGGTGGGAATAATAACATTTTAATATAATATGCTTTCTATAATGTCTTTAAATGTCAATGGTCTCACAGATAAATACAAAAAAAAGAATAGTGAACTACATTAAAAAATTTAGAGTGCAAATAGCTGTTATAGGTGACATACCTGGAAAAAACAATGTGTGAATTTGATAAAGACAGATCCTCATGACAGTTATTTAACAGAATATCTGGGACAAAGGAAAACAGAAGTAATTATATTAACTGCAAGAGAAGCTCCAACAGTGATAGAAGAGGATAAAAAAGATACTATTGGCAGATTTGTAGTGCTAAGGGGCTACTAGCAAGGGAGGAGGATTATACTGGGATGAATATTCCATCTAAAACTGCTATATTGGAGCTTAAGAAAATTCTGGGAGAAATGATCAGTGTTTAGCAAGTAATATTACTTATAGGTGGAGACTGGAATTTGATTTGCGGCAGTGAAGATGTGTCTGGGGGTGGGGGCAGAAGGGAAAGTATAACAAAGAAGGGTACATTTTTGAAGAAATTTATAAAAATATTTGGCATAGAAGATGTGAATTCAGTAACAGGAGTTTGTAGTGCATTTATATATAATTCCCGCAGATGTAAAAACTGGACGAGGCTAGTCAGAACTTATATTTCACAGCAACATGTGTATTTAACTGAAGGTCTTGATATGCACTACTACTTCAGATCATGCACCAATAACAACTAAAACAAAAACACAGGGTAGTGAAATAAAAATGAGACATTGGCTCTTTCCCACCTATCTGTTGAAAAGAGAAGAATTTAAGGAATGGGTATTGGAGTTTATTTAGGAGCTATTTGAGAGGATAAAAATTACCTCTGAAAATATAGTTAGGGAGTGGGATAAAATTAAGGTGGAGTTTAAAAATAGGGTGGAAATAAAAGAAAGGAAGCTATGGTTAAGAAGTAACAAGAATTATTTAGAGGGACTGACAAATGTTAAATTATTGCAGAATACAGGGAATCTCACAAATCAAGAAGAGCAACTGCAGAATGCTAAACAGAAAATAAGGGGTTACTTCAATAATATACATGAGTTTAGAAAGACTGATGTTAAGCAACTGCTTTTTGATAACAACACTACAACACAAAATCTTTTAGCACAACAACTCAGGCAACAGAAAGCAGAAAAGGTTGTTGCGAAGCTTAGGTAGTCTATAACAAACAAGGAAGGTAACAAGATTCTGTAGAGGTATTAGAAATGTTTCAAAAATTCTATGAAAGTCTGTATAAAGCAGAGAAATACGGAAGTCAAGAAAAGATACAAATGGAAATGTTTACAGAAGAATTAAATATGCCAAGGTTAGAGGTAGATGAGCTCAGTTACTAATGGTTAGGATAGGAGGAGAGGAGATAAAAATTGTGATGTATTACCAATCTACAGGAAAGTCCCCAGGAATAGACGTTATTCCTGGGAAAGTTGTTTTTTCTTCTCTCAATTAACATATCTGCCTGGTATCTACCTAAACTGTCTAGATATATTACGCTCTCTGCAGTTAATACTTATGCTATTAAATGCATCTTTGTTATACTATGTTATGATGTTACTTTGAAATTTTTTTTATTTTTGGCATTGCTTCCTCGTAAATAACTTAACCAAATTTCTCAAACATATTGTTACTGCATCCTCAAAATACTGTACTTTTGCCTTGTATATATTCATATTGTGTATTCTCTCAGTTCATGTACTGTTAAGTATCTTACAACTTGAATTGTTAGGTTTTTCTTATTATTTTTAATTACTTTCCTGGAGCTCTTCTCTTCGGGTCTTCACTGAAAAAGGCTCTCTGGGCCCAGTCAGACTAACCCGGTTAACAAATGTAAAAATAAAATAATTAACAAAATAAGTTTGGAAGCTAGGAGGGAAAAAAACTGATAAAGATCTGGGAGGTTTTGTTTAACAGTATTTTAAGAGAAGAAGTACAGCATCCTGGAATAAAGCAGTATTAGCTGTAATACCTAAAGAGGGTAAAGATCCAGCAGCTCCAGCCAGGCCCTTTTTAATACTAAACCATGATTATAAAGTGTTCATGTCTGTAATAGCTAAAAGAATATCAAAAGTAATGCCAAATTTGATAGATATGGATTAGTGTGGTTTTGTGGAGGCGTGGCACACATATGACAACATTAAAAAAACACTGATGATCCAGAGGGAAGCAGAATGTAAGAAAATACCATTGTTGGTGGTGGGTCTTGATGCAGAGAAAGGATCTGACAGAGTAAGCTGGGACTTTATCAGCAGGGCAATGGAAGCATTTGCATTTATTTCCTGAAAAGAAAAATATAAGGTTGATTATGAGGATGTATGAGGGATTGAAGGCAAAGATTAAAGTGGGTGGGTCCTCTCTGATAATTTCTGCTTGGGCAGAGGAGCCAGGCAGGGGTGTCCTCCCTCCCCTTTGTTATTTGCATTATATTTAGAACCACAGACAAAGAGAATAAGGGACTCAGAAATTCAAGGATATAATTGGTATGGTAGTCAAGAAAAGCTGGCTGTATTTGCAGATGACAGAATTTTATACCTGACAAAATCAGAAAGAGACATTATAGTGTTGTGAAGCATACTGAGATAGCTTCAAATCTTTTCAGAAAATTAATGAAGTTAAAACAAAGGCAGTGGTGATAAATTGTGTACCTACATATGAATTGGTTCAGCAATATCCATATTTTGGGGGACATGATAAAAATGAAATGTTTAAAAGTATGGATTAAAAATGATTCTGGTGTGGTAGCTAAGGGTATGTGGGAGGAGACTAAACAAAAGATAATACAAAAACTGAGAAAATGTTTGTTATATGGATATGGATAGTAAGATACAAGCAGTTACAATGTTTTAGCCCCATTAGTCTTATACACAGGACAGACACATTTTTATCAATCAGAGAAGTTGTGGGTAGCAATTAATAAAGAGCTGAAGAACTTTATCTGGTGGGGGGGAGAAGGCAAGAGTCAAGTAGGATACACTGATTCTTCCCATAGAACAGGGTGGACAGGGAATACTCAATTAGAATGGGTATTTCAGAGCTACACAGTTAAGGCTCCTATACATATCACAAGCAGACAACTATAATTCAAAGTGGAAAGGGGTGATGAAGAAACAGGTGGGGAAGCTCAAGAAACAAGGAGAGACTGGAACTTTAGATACAGGCCTTTAAGGAGAATAAAAAGAAGTTATGTACTCACCATAATGTTCCATCTGAGTAGGTACTTCATTTGTCTGCAACCTGTGGGTATCGGATCCGACTTTGAATCCGAGCCAGCAGCTTACCATGCTCCAAGATCTGAGCTTCTAGCTCCTCCCCCTACCCATAATCCCCTGCTACCAACCACATTACCTCAGATCTTTTTTTTGCCTTACCAACCTGTAAACATGAAAAAATCAACTGCAAAGGTGATGAGAAAATCCCGAAAGGTTCGGGGGATGGCAGGGGGGGTCGGTTGCAGAGCAATGAAGTACCTACTCAGATGGAACGTTATGGTGAGTACATAACTTCTTTATCTGAAGTAGTTACTTCACTTGCTCTGCAACCTGTGGGACAGAGTCCCCAGCTACTTATAAGAACCTGGGTGGTCCTTACGGAAGGATATTCCAAAGCACCGCGGAGCCAAAAGAAGCCCTACTTCTCGAAATCACATCTAATTTATAATGAGAAATGAACGTATGAGAAGAGGACCAAGTAGCCGCTGAACATATGTCGTCCACTGGAACCCTAGACCAGAAGGCTGTTGAAGTGGCTACAGATCTTGTAGAATGAGCACGGATATCAACCGGGGCTGGTTTGCCAGATGATATATACCCCTGAATAATACACTGACGAATCCAATTTGCCACAGTGACTTTGGAAATGGCTTTACCCATGGCTGATTTTGCAAACGAGACAAATAACTGGTCCGACTTGCGAAACTCTCTAGTCCTATGCAAGTAGAAACGCAGCTGTCTGTGTACATCCAATTTGTGTAATGTGTATTCTCCCTTGTTCTGAAATGTGGGAAAAAACACTGGTAAATTTTTTGATTGATTTATATTTGATTCTGAAGCAACCTTAGGCAAAAAGACGGGTTAGTCCTGAGGGACACTCTATCTTTGTGAAAGATAAGGTAAGGAGGCTTCATACACAAGGCTTGTAATTCTGAAACCCTTTTGGCCAAAGTAATAGCCACTAAGAAGGCTGTTTTCCACAAGAACTTCAACGGAATTGAGGCCGCAGGTTCAAAAGGTGGACTTGTTAAGGCTTGTAAGACTAGAGTGAGATCCCATGGGGGAACCACAGACTATTGGTGGATTTAAAAGGAAGATGCCTCATAAGAAGGTTTTGCACAACTTTGTAGCTGCTAAGGAACCTATGCAATCACCCACATGAAAATGGGAGATGGCCGCCAATTGTACCTTAACCGAAGAAGCGTTTGCTCCCTGATGAAAGATTAATGAGAGGAAGTCTAGGATGGTCGGGATAGGGACAGTAAATGGGTCCAAGCCCTTATCTTCGGCCCAAATGGAAAAACGTTTCCACTTACTGTTGTAAAGTTTTCTGGTAGATGGCTTATGAGCCGCAACCAGAATGGCCTTAATGGGAGATGAGATACCGGGAGTCCTAGCCATTAATGGAACTGGATCAGCCAAGCCGCAAGCATGAGGCTGACCAGGTTGGGCGTTGGGCAATCCGCGGGATGAGAAATCAGTTCTGGACTGGGATCCAGAATCCATGGAGGAGCCACACTGTGAGACCGCAGAAAGGGGAACCAGATCTGCCGAGGCCAGAATGGGGCTATGAGGATAACTCTGCTGCCCAACCGACAGGCTTTCTGAATGAACTTCATCATGAGAGGAAGGGGAGGATAAGCATAAAGGAGCCCGGGAGGCCAAGCATGGACCAGAGCATCTCTGGGGGTTTCCCTCTGGGGAATTATTGCGAAGTACTCGCTGCATTTTGTGTTTAAAGGAGAAGCAAAAAGATTGCAGCAAGGCTGACCCCATTTGTGGAAGATCTGTTTCGCAACAGATGGATTCAGAGACCACTCGTACGGAGTGAGGAGCACCCGACTTAGCTTGTCCGCTAATATGTTGGATCGTCCCGGGATGTGCATTGCTACCAGAAAGCGGTTGGTTGAGATTGCCCATCCCCAAACTCTCATGGCCTCTCGACACAGGGGGTAGGATCTGGTTCCTCCCTGTTTGTTTATGTACCAGACTACAGACATGTTGTCTGTCTGGATCGCAATAGTCCCCAGGGGAAGAAGGTCGTGGAGGGCTTGCAATGCCAAAAGCACCGCCCTCATCTCTAGGACACTGATATGCAATGCGGTCTCTAGGGGAGTCCACGTGCCTTGAACGGATCTGCCTGAACAATGCCTCCCCCACCCGAGGTGAGAAGCATCCGTGATCAACGTGGCTTCGACCGGGGGGATCACAAAGGGCCTCCCTTCTCGGAGTTCCCACGCATGCAACCACCAAAGAAGGGAGTCCCTGCAAACTCTGCTCAGCGGTATGGGTGTGTTTAACAGGTGGAGCAAGAGGGACAATTGGACTTGAAGGGTCCATTGCAATATTCGCATTCGCAGGCGGGCATGGAGGGAAAGACCGATCGCGGCTGCCATAGACCCTAGTGCCCTCAGGACTAACTCCGCTGGAGGAGAAGGATTCCGGAGAAGGGCTAACACCTGATAAGACAAGAGGTTCAGTCTGACTGATGTTAGGGTAACTCGAGAGATTCGAGTATCCAACCTGGCCCCTATGAATTCCAGGGCTTGAGTGGGGCACAGGCAGGACTTCTGCAGGTTTACTGAAATGCCTAGGTTGTGGGCTAGAATCAGTGTGTAATCTCTTGCTACTGAGAGCTGATGCCTGTTGGTCGCGGTAAGGAGCCAGTCGTCTACGTACGGGAAGACCTGAATGCCCTGAAGTCTCAGATGGGCAGCAACCACCACCATGACTTTGGTGAACACTCTGGGGGCTGAAGTGAGGCCAAATGGAAGAACCCTGAATTGATAATGACTGGCTCCGAGCCGGAAGCGGAGAAACCTCTTGGATCGTCTGTCCATTAAAATGTGGTAGTACGCATCCTTGAGGTCTATGGAGCACATCCAGTCGTTCTCCCGCAGAAGGGGGAGGATAGATTGAAGAGTGACTATCCAGAACTTTTCCTTGGGTATAAACAGGTTCAGAGCGGAAAGGTCTAAGATGGGTCTGAGGTCCCCCGTTTTCTTTGGCACCAAAAAGAACCTTGAGTAATAACCCAATCCGGACTGATCTGGGGGGATGGGCTGGATGGCTCTTTTTCTTAGCAGCTTTAAAATCTCTAAAGCTGCCTCCTCCTCTGATCGGGTGGTGCATCGGGGAGGTGTCTGGTTTTGGGGGGAAGATTTAGGAAAGGAATGAAGTAACCTCTGGAAATGATACGGAGCACCCATCGATCCACTGTAAGGGACTCCCAGTTTGACAGGTGCTCTGTCAACCGCCCCCCATGACTGCCTCCAGAGAGGGACAGTCGGGCAAGCCCTCAGGGCTGTTGCGCGGGTCTGTCCGAGAAAGGTTCTCTAAACCCGAAATTACGTGGCCCCCCTCTGCCTCCTCTGCCTCTAGAGGACGAGTGGTCCGCAGCTGGATGGGATTGCTGAGACTTGCGGAACCACAGCTTCTTTTGTCCCCTCTGATTCCTGGAGAAGGATCTTTGGGGGCTAGAGAAGCGTACTCTGACGGCAGACAGCGTCTTCCCGTCCTTTTCGCTTTGGACCAGCGTATCGCAAACGGTCTTGCCGAAAAGAGCAGGACCGTCAAAGGGGGCATTCGCGAAGGACGCCTTGAAGGGATCAGCAAAGTCGCAAAGACGGAGCCAGGCATGACGTCATAAGACGACCCCTGCTCCGCTGGCTCTAGTGGCTCCCTCCGAAGCATGAGAGAGTAGTTGCATAGACGTATTGGAGATGGATTTCAGAGTGGCCATTCGTGTCGTAAACACATTCCTGTCTCCGACCGACATGGACTCTGGGGGGGCTGCAGCGTATTCCTTGATCAAGTCTTGCTGTAGCCTAATGGTATGTGCCATATAGTTCAGCGTCCTTATAGAAAAGGTCGCTGAAGCAAACATCCACTTCCGTAACAAATAATATAAACCACAAAATATTAAAGACCCCAACCAGCATATAAAGTAGATGCAGTAAAACAAAACGAGAAGGCTGGGTGAGGGTCAAACCAATGCTGTACGTGTCCTAAACAGTTTCTGTAGAGTGTCTATTCAGACCATTAAATCCTTTCGGAACACAATAGTAGCTTGCGTCAATGGAAAATCAGTTGGAACATAATAGTAGCTTGCATCAATGGAAAATCAGTTGAGAAACATCGAATAAATCCAAAATAGGCAAAAATTATTGCTAAAAATGACGTCTTTATTCACAAGACTAACTGGTAAGCGCTTTCGCTATTCAGCTTTTTCAAACCAACCAAACATCCACTTCCCAATCCGGTCCAACGCTCGAGATTCTTTATCTGGCGGGTGGACCAGAGAACTCTCCTGAGCGAGTTCTTTCTTGGTGGCCGCCGCCACCAACATGGCATCAACAGGGGATCCTTTGGCCCATGATTGCCTATCTGTGGGGGGGCTCAGTATTCTGTCGGGATGCCTAGGTATTGGCTCCATGGTGTCGGGCTCCTTCCACGCCCTGGTGGTAATTAAGTCCACCAGGGGGTCGGCTGGAGGGGACACCCAAGAAGTAAAGGGGCCTGCCTCAAACGCCTCCAGGAACACGGATTCATCAAGGGAAGGTTTTTGGGCAGACCACCCCCCTCTAATACGCAACATTTCCATGATGTCTCCAAAGGAGACATCTTCAGGGGGTGACCTTGGGGAACCCTCCCTATCATCTAAGTCCGTGTCAGTGGTAACGGACTCGGGGGAGTCCAGGTGCCTCCTTTTACACCGACACTTCCGAGGAACCTCCTTGGTGGGGCTATCCGAAGAGGGCTCGTCCACGGATTCTTGTTCCTCAACAGGAAATAGCTGGAGGGCTTGGGCAGGCTGTCCTCATGGTCGGATGATGGAAGACAGACCCTCATACAGTGGGGGTACGGGTGGATCCACAGCCTGAACCGGGGATCTGGAGGATCTCGACAGTACCCTCTCCACTACCTCAAAAGCCGAAGGAGAGTCACCCTCGCCAGTCTCTGACAGCAATCTCCTCGGCTCCGAGGAAGGGATCAGGGTCGGAGCTGAAGCAGTCGGCGCCGAGAGAGAGGTGTGCTCCGAAGCCAACAGCTCTGAAGATACAACTCCTCCCTCGGATCCGATGCTCAGCCCTCGGCCCTGAGAGCTCGGATCCGACAAGCTTGAGGGCATAGTCGGCGTCGAAGAGTCCAGCGCTATCGGCGCCGACAATTCCCTGGGTCCGAATGAGCACGGATCCGATGACTCCGAGATCCGAAAATGAGTCAGAGAAGGAGTGATCGGGGCAAACATGGGGGCCGCGCTCCCCCCCCCCAGAGGGGGGGGAGGCAAGAGCACCCCCATCTGCATTTGGGTCTGTAAGAACAGACGCATCATCCGATCCATATCCGCTTCGCAGATGCTTTTTGTTGACCTGGAAGACGTAGTCGAGGCGGGCCGGGAGGGCCGCCTCGACGACCTCGAGGGAGACCGATCTTCCTCCTCCGGCTCCGGTGAGAAGCTAGGCGAACAGAGCCGAGAGTAGAAGGATCCGGAGACCCCCGAAGGAGATTTAGTTATTTTAGCTGGCGGAGCCGAGGGGTGAGACTCGGCCCGCCTTTTATGGGATCTATGTCCCTCCTTATCCTTGTGCCTTTTCTCCTTAGTTGAGGAGGCACTAGTTTCCCCAGAGCTCAAACCCGAAGTGGGAGGTGGAGTCCCGGGTAGAGCTGAGGGAACAGAGGGCTCCGAGGCCGCTGAGGCAGCCGGAGCCCGAACAGGAGAGGAAGAAGAAGCTGACTCCTGGGGGAGCTTTCCCACCAGGATCAGCTTGTTCTTCCTATCCCGAAGTGTCCGGAGGTTAAAGGCCGCACTGATCTGGCAGGCCTCTGAGAGATGGGCTGCCCCCAGGCACAAAACGCACTGAGTGTGGCCATCAGCTGGGGAAAGCTTGTGGCCACACTCAGTACATTTGGAAAAAATGGCCTTAGGCCCTTCCGCCATGTTGAAGCACTCACACACACACCCAAACGCTAAGGAGGGAGGGGGAGTGACAAGAAAACTAAATACTGTACCAGTAAAAATTTAAAAAACTAACACTAACAAAGGGGTAGAAGGTTTTACTACCACACACACACGATTTTGAAAGTTTTTGGTGAAAAAAGGTTGAAACTATCTCACCCACCCAGGAGCTCTTCAAAAGTAAAACTTCTTCAGCTGCGGCAAAAAACGATCTGAGGTAATGTGGTTGGTAGCAGGGGATTATGGGTAGGGGTAGGGGGAGGAGCTAGGAGCTTGGATCTTGGAGCTTGGTAAGCTGCCGGCTTGGATACCCACAGGTTGCAGAGCAAATGAAGTAACTACTTCAGATCAATAATTATGCAGAATATTATACACATAAAGTAGCAGAAAGTATTCTAAGAACTAAGCCAACACGGGAATGGAGAAAGGAGATTCTGCCAATAGGAATGACTGGAATTAGGGATACAGATAATAAGCAAGAAAGGGATGAAATGTATTAAATAAAACTGGTAAAGGAACCAAGGTATTCGTAGCAAATAATTAGAGAGGGAAAGATGATAGAATGGGAGGATGCTAAGAATTTATTTGGAGTGATGGTTAGAGACTGCCTTCCCTATCAATGATTGATATCAGAGTACAGGCAAAGAGAAAGAAATAATACAGAAATATATGTGAAGTATAATGTTTGTAAACATGAACTTGTTAAAACAGTTTGGTTGCTTTTATATAAATGTAAATTTGCCTGTGTTACAAGTGATAATTCAGTAAAGATGTTTAAAAAAAAAAAAAGATCAAAAGAGCCAGAGGACAGTTGAACTCTAGCAGATTTTATAAGGCAGACCTCAAGAAGACAATTCTGTCTTGAGGCAGAAAGATCAGGGTCATAGTCATGGTTGTATCCAAGTGGCAACACAGAAAGATTAAGTGTTGCCTAAGATTCAGGTTAGATCTTCCCAATTTACTGACAAAGGGATTCTATGAAGGGGCAGCCAGGAGCCAGTTGTCTAGATACAGGAAAATTTTGAACCCCTGACCATGAGCTGCTACAACCATCATGCATTTGGTGAACAGTCAGAAGGCTGAGGTGAGACCAAAAACAGGCTCTGAACTGGAAATGACTAGCTCCTATTGGAAGTGTAGAAATATCCTGGACTCCTCCTCTATATTTATGTGAAAGTAGGCATCCTGGAGATGTATAGAGCACATCCATTCATTCTTCTGAAGACGTGGAAGAATATGATGCACTGAAACCATTAGAAAGTGGATCTTTTCAACAGAATAGTTTAGCAAATTCAGGTCCAGGATGGGCCAGAGGTCCTTCATTTTCTCTGGAACCAAAATAATGAGTGTAAAGTCCAAACCAAATCTGGTCTGATGGGACCTCCTGGATGGCTCTTTTTTTGCAGAAGAGAACAAACCTCTTGCATAGCAACCTTTTTGTCTGATTGGGTGGAGCATTCAGCAGTAGAGGATGCTTGGATGGGGAATTTCCAAAAAGAATCCAATAACTTCTGGATACAATTCTTCTTACCCATCTGTCTCATGTGATGGTGAACCACAGATGAGGGTTGATGGATATGCATCGCCAGACTGCCTCCGGAGAGGAACAGTTGAGCAAAACTTCTGGGGTTCTGCGGGCACCTGTCAGGAAAAAGGACCACTGAAATCTTGGTTTTGCAGACCACCCCAGCCTCTGGGTCTACATCTGTTAAAGTGGCCTCCTCTGATTTGGCTACCTTTGTCAGAAGAGGAACACTGATGTGTAGACTTATGAAACCAGAGTGAACAAGGCCCTTTTTGGTTCCTGTTAAAGATGTGCTGAGAAATCATGAACTTTACTACCACAGAGAGAGTCTTGCCATCCTGCTCACTTTACTGCAACCTTTCCTTCACTATAGAACCAAACAAGGTGGCTCCTTCAAAAGGGGCATTAGTGAGGCACCCCTTAAAATTATCCACAAAATAACACAGATGCAGCCATGTCTGTCGATTCATGGTGATGTCCATTCTTGCTGCTCTTGCCACCCCATTATGAAACAGGTGCATGGAGAGGTAAGTAGTATTGAACATTGTCAACAGAGTGGCTTGGAGTTACTTCCATGACTCTGTTGTAATGGGGTTCTTGAGAGTGGATAAAGCTTGTTGAGCAAGAGCCCTCTGGAACCTTGTCATACAATCAGCATAGTTCACAACCCAGACGGCAAAAAAATGGAAGCATAGGTCCACTTCCCCAGTCTATCCATTGCCCAGGTTTAGCAAGTGGATAGATGAATGAAAAGTATTCAGACAACTCTTTCTTTGTGGCTACCACAATAATAATGGAGTCTACTGAAGAAGGCTCTACTCAGAAGGATTTTTCTTTGGGGAGAGTAATATTTTGTCAGGCTTCCTTGGGACTAATTTGCAGCTGTTGGGTTCCTGCCAAGACTTCCCCTGTGCCAGTTCCACCAACTTGTCAGTGGGACAGACCACCCATGATGCAGAAAGAGTCACTCCATATGCCTAAAAAAAATTCTGCTTCATCCTGTAAGGGGGGGGGGGGCAGTTGGCCAAGATCTCCTCTGCCTCATGAGTGTCAGGATCTCTCTCTGAAGGAAACATTCTAGAGAGGAGCCCTCTCCATTATCCAAACTGGTACCTGAAGTGACCAACTCGAGTCTAGGTCAGTGATGGTGAAACTATGACATGCGTGCCAAAGGTGACACTCCACAATGTTTTGGGTGACACACCAGCATTCACCAACACCTCACTTACTAAAGAAACTGAATGAAAAAAATACAAGAAATATGCAACCCTGCACTTATCTATTAAAACTCAGTAACAAAAAAGTCATTGATGTTATGTTAATCAAATCAAATGCAGTGTATTCCATATTTTTTCAGTTCAATTCAAAATTACTATTAAAAGTAGGGTAATTTTTTGGTGCACTATTTTAATTCCAATTATCAGTGTGCATCATTTTCTCTATTGTAAGTCACTGATTTTTCTTTTACTTTTATAATAAATAGGAGCACACATGACTGGACTGTATTTTTTTAAATAACTGAATATGTAAAGAATTGTTTTTCTTTTGTTCATGGGGGGATGACACACAGCAGAGTTTAGATGGGCATTTTCCAAATTTTTGACATGCTGAGCCCAAAAGGTTCACCATCATTGGTCTAGGTGCTTCCTCTTGTAAGCCCTCTTCTTAGGTGGCTCAGGAGATGAGGCTCCTGAGCCTGCAATGATAGTCTCTGCACCGATGCAGGATGTGTGGGGTCTACAGAATGAATCTGGCCAGATGATGACTGCTGAGAAGTCAACCCAAATAACCCAGTGCCATGAGGAGAATCATAGTCAGAGGAACCTGTGGATCTGCCTTACATGGCAAAGTAATGGCCTGCAGCACTAACTTCCAGGGGATCCTAAGGAAATGCAGCAGTGGTTGGATCCCACTCTCCAAGTGGAGTGCGAAAGTGACCTGGGAGGAATCCTTGGGTCTGCCTGAGCCATCAGCAGTGAAGTGTGGTCTGGAGCCGAAGTCTCAAAGGCCGACATCTCTGCTAGAAGCAGCAGAGCCGCCCATCTGATTTCTTGACTCTGACATTGGGTCTGACCGGTCCAGAGTCGGGTGAGTCTGAGCAAAAACCCCTGGAGCTGATGATACACTGATCAACATTTTCCAGGCCACAGGATCTGAGTGATCACATGGATCTGAGGGAACTGGAGCCCAACATTGTACTGGTGAAAGTGCTTGGTTCAGGGTGAAATGCACGTATCCAACTAGCTTCAGAACCAATGGCATTACAGTGATCCGTATCTCAGTCTGGGTCTTGAGGAACGTCTGTAACAGGCAATCTAGATCAACTTCTGAGACACTTTTATGGGATCTTAAAGACCTAGTAGATAAGGAAGAGGAGGGTATTAAACTAGGTCTCTCAGTTTTCTTGGGGGAATCTTGAATAGTAATGAGGCTCCTAATTCTGGATCTGGAGGAGGAGGAGTGTATGTACAGGTCCGAGCCACATGCTCTTCAATTCTCAGAGTCCTGGAAGTTGACACTGGAGCCAAAGTATTTGGTAGCACTTTGTCAACTCATTATCCTTAGGTTTCAAGTATGTTTTTCACCAGACATTTTTGTTTTAACCAGCTCCAGATCTGGAGGGAGAAGCCCTTTTAAAATGAGATTATTCCTTCTATCTGAAAATGACCTGGGGCTAAAGGCAGCAGAGGTATCAAATAAGGCACTCAGATGGGCAACCCCTACAGAGATCACATATAAATCATGGGGGTCTTGAGGAGGAATTTTATATACCCACATTCGGAGTATTTCTTAAAGTTAGAAGCCTTGTCCATTCAAAACAGTTCTCAAACACAATCTGAAAGAAGTATACATAGTAGTTACAGAGCCAAAAGAGAATTGGTATGATAATCCAGTTGAAAAAAAGAGAATCTTTCCTCTAACTACATAAATAACAATCTAAAGCTACATTTACCAGCAATCTAACCCTAAGAATAAAAAAACACCAGAAAAAAAAGCTTTTAAAATAGTCAGACACAACCACTCTAAGATAAGCTTAATTGGAAATACAGAGGTAAACTCCTATCTAGCACCAAACAGATAAACAAAACGGCACCACGGCCAAGCAAGGAAGGGTTGAAGATACAACTACCTAACTCTAAATTTTATAAAAATGTAGACAACTACATAGAAAAGAAAACAATTCCAAATACAGGCAACCAAAGGCCTGCAAACTACCAAGTAGCATAAGTTTTTAGCAAGTTTAAGTTACAAATAAAAGGCTTAGCACTTATCTGGTGAGACCAGCGCTGCGACTTCAAGAGGTGGCACAGGAGAAATAAGTTGGGTAGGGAGAAGCAGGGCATTGTTTGAGTGAAAAAGCTGGAAGGGTTGGAAGCTGGAGTGCTAAATCATCAGGATCGGATCTGAGCAGAGGGCTTAAGGACCACATGTCAGATCGGACAGATTGGATGAAGTGCATTTGTTAATAAAAGACAAGGTGAAGAAATAATGGGAAAGTGTGTAGGAGGGAGGAAAGATCCCTTTTGGAATCTTGAGACTTGATAACTCGAGTCTTAAAACTACAAAAACTTGTATGTTTAGCAGAAGTAACAGCAAACTTTGAAAGTTATTATCTCTGATTTAAAGATTTTTTTTTTTGCAGGAAGACGAACCTTTCACCACACATGCACTAATTTTATATACCATCTCCAAGAATGCTGTATCTCAGAGAAGAGGGATTACTTCAAAATAAAGCAATTTAAAAGTTAATGTATATTTCCCCACTACTGCATTCATATTCTCACAGTTACAAGTATCCCAGTTATGGTTGCCAAACATACTACACGCAGGGGAAGACTAAAAAAAGAGAGTTATACAGAGGCCATAAATAAGACAGATGAAGAAATAATGGAAAAATATATTGCCAGTTGGTATAAAGATGAGGAAGAAGGCCTTCTATAGTTGTTTAGGAGAAAGAAGGGAGGCAAGCAGGGAAATGGGCTAACTCAGTTGGAGAGGTTATACGTATAAACAGGCCAGGGAACCTCTGACAGAACACCAAAAATATACAAATGGGATATGACACATTACGTGAATTCTGAAAAAGCTATTCAACAAGTCCCCTAGGGCAAGAGGTAGCTGCTACGGACTGGATGCAAGCAGTGCTGGGCCACTCTTCTAAGTCAGTTCAGAGAGCAACTTGAAGAACTGCAGGACAATAAGCCAAAATTCAGTGGTACATAAAATGATGGAGGCAGTCCTAATGTCAAGAGCCATGAGATTCTGCAATGAAAATGGACTGCATAGCAAATTCTAGCATAGGTTCATAGCAGGAAGATCCTGTCAGTCTTATTTGATTCAGATCTATTACTGGGTTATTTCAGAGGTGAACAGAGGCACTCTGGATGTGATTTCAGAGGTGAACAGAGGCACTCTGGATGTGATTTCAGAGGTGAACAGAGGCACTCTGGATGTGATTTCAGAGGTGAACAGAGGCACTCTGGATGTGATTTCAGAGGTGAACAGAGGCACTCTGGATGTGATTTCAGAGGTGAACAGAGGCACTCTGGATGTGATTTCAGAGGTGAACAGAGGCACTCTGGATGTGATTTCAGAGGTGAACAGAGGCACTCTGGATGTGATTTCAGAGGTGAACAGAGGCACTCTGGATGTGATTTCAGAGGTGAACAGTGGCACTCTGGATGTGATTTCAGAGGTGAACAGTGGCACTCTGGATGTGATTTCAGAGGTGAACAGTGGCACTCTGGATGTGATTTCAGAGGTGAACAGTGGCACTCTGGATGTGATTTCAGAGGTGAACAGTGGCACTCTGGATGTGATTTCAGAGGTGAACAGAGGCACTCTGGATGTGATTTCAGAGTTGAACAGAAGCACTCTGGATGTGATTTCAGAGGTGAACAGAGGCACTCTGGATGTGATCTACAGGCAATTTGTTGTTGTCTCTGACTGTATTCCATTGGCAAATTTTCTTGCAAAACATAGAGAAGGAATAGGTAGCACTTTATGCAGGTGCCTAGAGAAGTGTTAAAGGCATAAAGCAAAGGTTGTTAATGGGGAGAGTTTTCAAGGAGAAACATATCAGTGTTTCTGTTTTTTTCAGCTGACAAATGGTGATCCACTAGAGACTGGTCTTAGGTCCAGCTCTTTATAAGATGTTCATTTCTAACTACACCTGATGTATAAGAAACTGAAACCGCCTTTTGGGAGATGGCAGTAAGGTAAGGAGCTTCATCTAAGAGTCTGAGAGGTGATAATTCTGTTTCAACCCTTCCAATTGCATGATTATGCCTTTGGAAGGAAATAACCCAGGCTGAAACAAACATTTGGGGGTTGCATAAAACCCAGATCAGAAAAAAATCTTGGGGTTTCTTCTTATGAAAGGCATTGGGCTTTGTCCAAGATAGCAATAGCAAGTCCTTTATAAAATAGTAATTTAATAGGTACATAGGTAAATATTAGGCTAACAACCCCATGGTTTTTTTTAAGCCTAGTTTTGATACCCTAGGGTTATTTTAAAGGGGTATATTTAGCTTTGGACATGGGTGGTCAAGCATTTATAGGGTGCCACTGTCTACTACAGATATGTGTGCCAGACCACGGTAAATTTCCAATTCATGTTACTCTTGGATTATGGAAGAGCTCTGCTTCACATGGATGGGAAGCCTGTTTGACAGAAGCAGTAATCCCCGATACATGTACCTGTTCCTTCAGTGTGTCCTATTTATATTGCAAATGAAGTTTAGGTCCTTAGATTGGGTAATTCTAATGCTTTTTGTTTTGCAGATGTGCAACAAGGACATCAGAATGGGATTCAGGGATGCTTTGTAGGCCAGGCAGAGATCACCTATCAGCATTCTGTAGGAAACTGAGCACAGGGCCATGTATTCTTTTTGTGAGGAGCCTCTGTGAACATTCTAGTTGTTGCATATGCCCGGTTAGGTGCATACCAAAGGGGACACTGTACTCAATGACTGGTCTGATAAGGGATGAGTAAAGCCGAACAATGACATTCTTGGGCCTAGATAAAATAACCTTGTTTCTACGTTGCGCTATATAGAACAATTTCCTTACTATTGTAGAGACATGATGTTCAAAGTCCAGGTTACTGTCTACATGTGTTCCCAAATCCCTGACTACTGGGTCTACTCTTAGGGTGTATTATCAGTGTGAATTTCTAGGGGTAGTCATCTTCCCAAAGAATACCATTATGGATTTATTGGCATTGAGCTTTAGATTGTGGCTCTGGCATTAATTATTAGTCGGTATCAGGCCTGCTTGTAGAGTGTTCTATGACTATACCTAGTTTGCAATCATCTATAATCTTAGACAGCAAGAGGACCCCGACACTTGCCTTGACTCCAGAGAAATAAATGCCAAAAAGGAGCGGGTGCAGCACCAAGCCGTGAGGGACTATGCTAGTGACTGGCAGCTTTGTAGAAATGGACTCTGCTATCATAACTTCTTGGGTCCTATCTGTGAGCCAGGTGGGTATTGGGTGGGTGACATAGGGGTTTATATCAAATTTCATGAGTTTGTCTACAATGCCTGAATGGGGTATTGTGTCAAATGCTATGACTAGGCCAAGGTAGACAGCATGTACCATTTTTCTTACCCTCATCTTTTGTTTTGGTGACCTTCTCGAAAAAGCCCACCAGCCTGAATAGGCATGACCTGCCCTGGAAAAGACCAAACTGGGCTGGATCCAGGATCTGAAGGTTTCTTATGTCATTGTTCATTATCTCCATGATAATTATTTCCAGAGCTTTGCATATGAGACTAGTCAGAATTATGGCCCTCCTTTGTGCAGAGGGATGACAGTTACAGTCCTTCATTCGCTTGACACAAAGCCTGTCTGAAGGTTGTGGTCAAAAATTAATTCTAGTCCTGACAGGTTGTTTTTCATACTATTAAGTGACATTCTGAGATATTATTGGGGTCCACTGATACAATGTTCTTGGCCTTAGAAAATGCCTTGAGGAACAATTCTGATAGCTGTGAGAGTTATAGTCAAAGGCACTTCCTTAGGGGTGTCTACAGGGAGAATGAGGCTAAAAACGGGAGCTAAATTTGGGGGCCAGTAGATTTGCTATATCTTCTTGCTCAGTATAGGAGGATCTATTTACAATTAGTTAAGCACATTGCTGTCTATTGTCTTACAGGCTGTGGACATAGCTGAAAAAATGTCTTGTGATTGTCCTTAGCCTAGGAAGCCATTTTGCCTCAAATTTGACTTTGTTTGACTTGATTAGCCTTTATTTAAGGAACTATTCTGTTTTAAAACTGAATCTCAAGAACAGAAAACCAGACAGTAAAAAGAAATTGAATTGGCCCATATCACAACTAATTACTGTCTTCCAGAGATGAATGGATTGGTAAACATCTAGCATTTATTCATCTACAGTCTCAGTAGGGGGTGAAGTGTTTGGTACATCTGGGAATAAACTCTAGAAAGACTGGGATTTAGGCCAAGAGCCATAATTAGGGTGGGATGGAGCAAGATGTTAGAGGGGTAGGATTGGCAGTACCTAACGTGCACAAGTACAATACAGGTATTGATTGAAGTAGCAACATTACTGCGGCTTCATAAATGAATGGTGCAACTGTATTTGTGGTCACAGTGGACTACAATTACAGGAGTGCGGAAGAGATTTTTTCTTCCTCCATTTCTTTTGGTCCTCAGCTTAGGGAAGACCATTTTTGTTCCTCAACATTGAGTTGGGGGGGGGTACTACTTTGTGAACTGGACACAGGGTGCCAGATACCCTATCTATGGTTCTGTTAAGGTCTGTCTGAAACCATTACTTAAATTTATCTTTTGTCATTTCTACCAAAAACATGCAAAGTTCTCTCTTGTGAGCTCACAGTAAGCAATTACATATATACTGGAAAACCTGATGTTTCAACCATCTGGGATTCCAGTTTTCTCAGTGGTGCAGTTGGAACCGTAATCAGAGTGATAACTTATTCATAATACCAGAGGTCTAGGTACAAATAAAGTAAACATCATTATTTTCTAAAATATTTTTTGTACATGCTTCTCAATTTCTTTGCTCAAGAATTAGGGTCAAAGTCACACATAACTGGGGAGGGGAGCAAAGGGCCAAAATTAAGGATAATTTTTAAATACTACTCCAATTCAAAAATGTAATAGAACAGCAGGTTTTGCATCAACATGCATCTTTTGAGCATGCAAGGTATGGATCTCTGCTATCTGGCATTACTGACTGACTAATTATTGGTGAGTTACTAGAAAATCAAATATTTTATAAGGGACAGAGCTACAATATGATGCAAAAGCAGGGATGGCTGACAGGCATGTTTTTGTAAACACCCATAACATATTCTTATATTACTGCAGCTGAGGAGAAATCTGCTAAATGCAAGTTCACTCCAGACTAGACAATATTTTATTTTCACTACGGACTTATTGACACAGAATCCCCAGAAAGTGTATGTTAAAAATTCTAAACAAAAATTTCAAATTGCCAATAAAATGTGCTAAAATGTATACATTTTTTCTCATTTCCCAGTTTAGTTTTGAGCTGAGGTGTGTGTGTGGGTATGTATGTGGGGTGTTTATATGTTTGTAGTCTAAACATGGAATACTTCTAGCTAAATGAGAGTTTGGGAGGAGTGCAGTGGCAATTGCCATGCAGGATGGTTTGTTGGTAGAACTGACATTTACTAAAGGAATACTCTCCATCTATTTTTCATGTCTTTATACTACACTATTCATATTTTGTGCAACGAATAAAGAAAAGTAAATGAGATGGTTAGCAATACAATACAGTGGTCAGTGTAATGGACTGCAAATGACTTGTGCCCTTGTTTCCTTTTCCTGATTAATACATTGTCTTGAAAAGTTACTTAACCAGAGCAAAACTCTTGCATCACTCATGACAGAGGCATCTACATCTACTGGGTTTTACCTAATCAATATGACAAACACATGAGAGATGGTAGTATTGGTGAACGATTAAGCATCTGATGCTATTAATAGTATGGTTGTTAATGCTAACCAGATCTAACTAGACTGTGACAAATGTAATAACTTACTGATTTTTTATGTTAACATCTCCCTAGAAGATTAAACCCTTAAATATATATGTTAATTATAAACAGTGACAACAGTAAACTAAGCGTCTCTGCTTCTCTTTTGTTGATGCTGTGTCAGTACTGGTTTAACACAATGGACATTAACAGCAGCTTGGAATAAAGCAATGGAGGCTGGGGTAGCTATAAATATCCAGGACTGTTTTTTCTTTTGTATATTCTTAAGTAGCTAAAACATATCATAGACAGTTTCCTTTACTTTGGATAATGAGATGGGGTAAAAACATCAGGGTTCATGTTAGCTTGTGAACAGGCTCAGTGATGGGTATACCTGCAGGGCTCTGTTAGTCTGTGGACAGGGCCAATGACAGGCACACTTGCAATGCCACTGTTAGCTTGTGGACAGGCTCAGTGATGATTATAAATGCAGGGCATCTCTTAGCGTGTGGAATAGCTTCAGTGACTGGTATACTTGTGGGGCCTTATGTTAGTTTGTGGACAGCTTTGATGATGTGTATGCTTGCAGGGTTTCTAATAGCTTGTGGACACTGTCAATGATGGGTACTGAGTAGGTGGATCAGTTGAAGGCAGTATCAGTGACAGGAACAGGTACATTTTTTAATTTTTTTCCACAAACGGTGCCATGGGTATTTGGGAAATCAAGTTACGTTTGTAGATAAAGATAATAAGTCAGTACTAGGGGCAATAACAAGCACTGGTGAATATTCTTTATTAAGAGTTATGCAAAGAAAATAAATGCTGCTATGGATGTATTTCCTTACAGCAGATGGTAACATGGGGGTAAACAATGCTGTTACCCCCCTGTAGATCAGTATGTATGTATACCTTTAAGAAGCCTTCCATGGGCTTGCACATGTGTATAAAAACTGAGCACTTGCACTGCCATTTTGTAATAAGCTGTTGAGATGTAAGTATGCATGTATGCAATGGGTCTGTCAGTTAATCAGTTCATGAATATTTTGTACTGCTGCTATCCATCCTGATGTGTTCCTATGTAATAAAGCATATAAA
Source organism: Protopterus annectens (assembly GCF_019279795.1). Taxonomy (NCBI): domain Eukaryota; kingdom Metazoa; phylum Chordata; order Ceratodontiformes; family Protopteridae; genus Protopterus; species Protopterus annectens. Next base: position 627,525,139 of record NC_056737.1, on the reverse strand, counting down.
TGAATTACCATGCCTGTTCGTATTCAGTTGTAAACCAAGACGAGCGACCTCACCCCCATTTTCTGTCATGTTGTTGATAAGGGGCTTTCAGGTTGCCAATATCTTAATCAGAAGTATTCATCTCTTATAAGGCACATGGTAACAGACTAAAAGAATTTGCTGTGTAGTAGAGATTAAAGGAATGAGTCTAAGAATAGTTGCTCTGTTTTTTTCATTATCTATCTATCTATCTATCTATCTATCTATCTATCTATCTATCTATCTATCTATCTATCCATCCATCCTCCTTTAAATACCAGAAAGGCTCTGTCTAGTAATCCATAGCAATAACTATCAGTCTTGCTGATGCACTAAACTAAAGTAGGTGGTGGCTATGCTAATGTGCATCCAGTGACCATAATGATTTCTAGATATCTAAAGTAATCTTAGAATGGGAGATAAAGCCATCAATCTGCAAGACCAAAAAAATCTAGGAACTTTAAGGGGGAAACAGGTTTTCCCTTTACAACTTCTGAAGGGAAACAAAACAAGTTGTATTTTACTAAATACAAAAATATGTATTTAATTTCTAAAAGAATGCAACTAATTACAATATGCACATCACATTTTATAAACTGCATTAGCAAATTAGTTCAGAGTGGCATGGAGGTACAGTAATTATTTGTTAATTTTCAACTTTAGGGCTAGATTCTGGTTTCCATTTGCTGTTTGGGTGGATTTTGCAGATTCTCCCTGTGCTGGTGTGTTTGTGTGGGGTACTCCAGCTTCTTTCTCATCTCCAAAAGACATACTGATTGGGTTGATTCATTTCTCTCAAAAAAAGCCCCTAGGTCTGTGTTAAGAAGCTTTTTCCCTGACTTACCTGTTTAAAAGAGCAATTTCCTCAAATATATTTGCCCAGTTAACAAAAATGCAATAAACTAAATAATCATCTAGCATTTTCTCATTCAGTATAACATTCTTCCAATGATTGGTTCTCTGCCTTGTTATAAAACATAGCAATGAACCTCCACATTAAAACAGACACTATGAAGTAAAATACAAACAAATTAAAAAATAAACCTCATAACAACTGGGTTAAAAAAATGGTGAACTCCAAGACATAAATAAAAGTGCAACATTTATTTGCTAAACACTTTCATTCATATACCATGAACTTCATCAGAGCAAATACAATTTTAGTTAGTGAATCTGTTTTTGTTAGAAATAGAATTATCTAAGCTAGGGGTTGATTTAATTGCCATTCAAAATGTGTACTTTATTTAGCCAAGTGTCACCTTTGGCCAGCATTTTATGTAGGCAAGATGGACAGGAAGATTCATGAACATGTATATCAACACGTATACTACGTCAAGAAGGGTAAAACCACTGCAATGTTGTTCAAACACATTAAAAGTAATGAGAGTCACAAGTTTTTATTTTTTGTACTTGAAAAGGTGGAAAAGAATTCCCAAGGTGGGTTAACTAATGAGTATGTAGAATGCCTCAAGTTGTGTTAGCAATTATTTCTCAATGCTAATAATCTACCTGGCTTGAATGAAATGCATTCAATTAATTGCCTCCTGAAATTAAGACATTATGAGGTTTAGTGATGGTATGTGTGTATTTTTTTTATTTTCAGGAAGAATGCCAGTTCTTTGATTAATGTCAATTAAGTGTTCATGTATTTATGAGCGATGTAATTTGACTAGATGAAGTTGTCTAGTCAAGTTGAGGTTTTTAAATGTTTGAAAGGGAACATTATATTTGTTCTAATGAAGTTCACTATGTATGAATGAAAGCACTTAAATAAATTTTCCACTTTTACTTGTGTCTTGGAGTTTACAGTTTTTTGAGCCCAGTTGCTACGAGATTTATTTTTTAATTTTTATATAACATTTCAAACTCTGCTTATGATCAACACTGTAGCCACAAGAAACAGAAAGGATTACAAAAACCTGGAAAATGAAGAATAACATTTATTATTTTACAGCGGGGGAAAAAAGATCTTACCTGATCCCATAAGGCTCCAGCTACTTGGTCTATTACAGCTCCTAATTCTCTGTATTCCCCAGAGTATCTGATATAGGCCCAGGTACATAATGTAATAAGAGCCAGTCCCATTATCATGTTGCACAGACTAGCTATAATGTCCACACCAATAAATCCTGTGACTCCAGCTATCACATACATGATAAAGATCACCACAAACAATGTGGCAGGGGTTCGAGCAGCATGGAATATATTCTTGCTGTCATTGTGTTTAATATACTGGATATAAATCTCATCCATTTCATTTTCCAGCTGCTGCAAGTAACGTCGACTGAACTCTTCTCCTCCCATCTTTTTGACTCCCCGGAACAATTTTATAGCCTCCTCTCGAAATGCTAGGTGCTTATTCTGAAGATCGTTTGGTGCTAAGAATGGCCTGTCACCTCCACAGACCTGCAGCAAAAATGACAGCACATATATTTGTAGTATAGAAAGCAATGCATATTTGAGTTTCATATTATTTATTACTTTTGTTCCAAAACTTAAATTGTAAACAACTTTTGGCTTTAACATCACAGTACCATTCTTACTGGAGCACAAAACATTTTTCATTATAACAAGAATAAAAAAAATTATTTTCACAACCAGTAACACACAACTAAAAACAATTTATTTATTTTTATTTATTTCACATTTGTTAACCGGGTTAGTCCAACTGGGTAAGAAATTACCCATTTTCAGTGGAGACCAGAGGGGAAAAGCCCCGAACAAAACATGCAAATACATACAGAGACAAGTTAACAATAAAAAGAGCAAAACAAACATATGGATACAATGGAAAAGAAAATAAATGTAATCCAAGGAATAGTACATAGCTATATACAAGGTCAGAAGAAGGAAAGTTCAAAAGAAGATAGGCGTAGAGGAGGAATGGAGTGATCTAGTTGTAGGAGGGAAAAAAAAGGAAGAGCAGTAGGATAAAGTAAATTATATAAACAGGGTGGGTATAGAAAGAAGAGCAGATTGGATAAAGTAAGATAAGAAAGAGGAAAAGGTCTTAATGAGAAGTCTAGTGAAGAAATGGGAATATGGAAAGGGAGGAGTTAAGTAGGATGGTTACAGGTACATATAGGGCTGTTATGGAGGTACAAAATAAGGTCATGTTTGAAGTTAGGAAGAGAGGTATGACTTCTGATATGTAGTGGAAGATTATTCCAAATAAGGGAGATGGAGTGTTTATAAAGTATTTTACCTATGTTAATATTGGGTTTATAGACTTGTAGAAAGAGTTTATCAGAACTGCGCAAGGATCAGGGAGGGGTGTACCAGATCATCAGGTTGGACAGAGATGGACAGTCAGAGTTAGAATTAAGAATTCGGAAAGCTTGGATCAACTGACATTTGGTCAGAAGGTGTGGGAATTCGAGCCAATATAGTTTTTTGAGAGCAGAACAGTGATGAGATTTATAGGGGCTGCTAGTGACAAATCTAGCAATTTTGTTATATGTTTGGTCAAGTTTTGCCAGCAGGTTATATAGTAAATTGGAAAATAGAGGAGTGCCATAGAGGAGGGCAGGGAGGAAATAGGATTGGGCTAGAGGTAGTTTAGAGTTGGAGGTCAGGAATTTGCTGTTTCTATATAACATGCCCAGTTTTTGGTGTGTTTTCTTTATAGAATGAAGTATGTGGAGGTCTAGTTTGAGCTGGTCATCAATGATGACACCTAGGAGTTTAGTGTGTAAATCTGGCGATATGATGGTGCCATTTAGTGAGGATACAAGAAAGGTGGATTTGTGATGGGCTAGATCCTTAGGTAGGAATAGTAGGAGCTTAGTTTTAGAGGGGTTCAGGATAAGTTGATTGTTGGAGAGCCACTTCTCAACAGAGTGAAATGAAGACTGGGTGATATGGTGGAGGTTATTGATAGAGTCAGAAATGGAAATCAAGGTTGAATCATCTGCATACTGTATGATAGGGGAGAGATTGCTGGCAGTGTGTAGGCCATTGGTGAAGAGGTTGAAAAGGAGGGGGCCAAGAATAGAACCTTGAGGAACACCGGTCTGAACTGGCCAAAAGGGTGAGAAGGAATTTTGCCATTTAACTGCTTGTAAGCGACTGGACAGGTAACTAGAGAACCAATTTAGAGTGAGGATAGAAATGTTCAGCTGAGAAAGTTTTTGAAGTAGAAGCCTGTGAGAAACAGTGTCAAAAGCCTTTGACAGATCTAAGAAAAGGCAAGACACACGTTTATTATTGTGTCTGACCTCAGCTACTGTATGAAAGAAGGATAAAAGTGCTGTGTTAGTACTGTGTTTGGGCCTAAAACCATGCTAGGTGTTGATTAAAAGATTGGTTTGAGTAAGGTGGGAAAGCAGTGGAGAATTAATACACTTTTCTAGAATTTTGGAGATGGGAGAAAGAATAGCAATGGGACGGAAGTTAGATGGTTCTGTGGAGTTTCCATCCTTATGTAGTGGGATAGTATAGTATTCCTTCCAAATAGAGAGAAAAATAGAATCTTTGATTGAGTGGTTTATTAGAATGGAGACAGGAAGGGCCACAGAGTTAGCAGCAATTCTTAGGAATTGGGAAGGCAGGTTATCAGGGGTGGCGGAACAAGGTTTGAGTTTACTAAGGAGAGTTTTAATATAACTAACAGATACAGGTTTGAGCAAGAAGGGGTCAGAGAGGTTAGAGGAGTCAGACTGGGGGTATGAAGAAAAAGTGGGTGTGGTCATAGAAGTGATAGTACTGGAAGTGGAATTAGAGGTGGGGTTGGGAATATTAGAGGTGTTAGGTACAAGTTTAGAAATGGTATCAATAAAGTAGTGATTAAAATGAATGGTGGTATCTGAGGGAGATTGATTGGAAAAAGGATTAGGGATTGTGGGTTAGCCAGGGTTGAGAAGAGTTTTTATGGTTGACCAGAACTTCTGGGGGTTAGTAGGTTTCAGAGATTGATCAGTGAGGTAAAATTTTCTTCTGTCCTGGTTGACTATTTTTTTTGTAAGGTTTCCAAGTTCCACGTAAGATTGAAACAAGACTAAGACTTTCAAACTTCAACCTGTTCTTCATCACGTTCAACCCCAGATACATGAATATACCATTATATATACCACAATTTAACTAACCAATAAAAGATGCCATTTAATTAACTTTCCTGATTAGTTTTTTAAAATGGGTTTGACAGACATTGCTCAGCTTCCCACTGGCATCAACCATAACTTGCTATTTCAGTTTAGATACAATAGATAGTAAGATGACTTCCAAGATGGCTGCACACTGATCAACAGCATAACTTCAGCTGTCCCAGTGTGAAAACAGAAACTGAGAAAAAGGAGTTTGATTGAAAATGTTTTTGTTTTTTTTGGTAAAATTCAGTTACTGCTAGTAAATACACTGCCTGGATGCCAGCAAAGATGAAATTTGGAAATCCTGAAAGAAAATCAAGCACAAAATGTGAAGAGAAAACGGTATCTGGGAAGGATTCTGCAGCTGCTCAGAAAAAGGCAGTTCAAGCTTCAGCTTTGGTTCAAGAGATGGCTTCCAGTAATTTAGAGGAAAATAAATCAAATGTACTCAGAGGTGATTAAAATACATGAAAATTGAATGAATACATATATTCAAACAACAAAACGCTGGAGAAAATAGAAGAAGCTTTAACTAGCTATTCAGATGAACTGATAAAACTGCAAAATCAGAGGATGACATGAAGAAAAAGCCATCTGAATATGAGGTTTCTCAGGAAGAAAAGTTTAAAATTAGAATTAGAAAATACAGCACTCACAGAAAACCTGTGACTTTCTGCTGTACCAGAGAAACTGTAATTAACAGACTGTATTAATTTTATGAAGGCATAAAAAACAACTGGACTGGTGTTCAAAAGCAGAGTTTGTTAACCAAAAGGGCGCAGTGAGTGTATTCTCCAAACCTGGCCATAAGAAAGCAGCCAAGACCTATATTAGTAAAGATGCAATCATACCAACAAAGAGTTGAGTAACAGAGCCATCACTACTTTCTTCCAAGATGCTGACACCCCCCCATCCCCACCGTTAAACAAAATCTTCCAGATCTTTTGTCACTTTCTTCCCTCCTAATTTCTAAACTTCCACAAGAATACCATCTGTTTCAGGAGACTTTCCGAAAGATTGATTATATATCACTGTTTTTATCTCATCACCTCTGATCTTAATTGTTAGTTGTTGAATTTTCCTTAAATATTTCCATTTGTACTCTTTCTTGATTTCCAAATTTATCTGCTTTATACAAATTTTCAAAAAATGTATAGAATATGTCTAAAACCTCTACAGGATCTCTAGTTATTTTTCTTGTTACAGGTTCCCTACGTTTGGTGATAACCCTTTCAATGTTCTGTTGCCTAAGTCATTGTGCTAAATGTTTCTGTGCTCTGGAGCACTGGTATAAAAATAGTTGCTTAACTGCAGTCTTTCTAACCTCATGCATATTATTCATATACTCCCTTATTTCCTGTTTAGCACCCTGCATTTGCTCATCCTCTTGTTCTGTGAGATTCTCCTTACTTTGCAATACTTTAACCTTTGTCAGCCCCTATAAATAACTTCTATTACTTCTTAACCATATCTCTTTCTTTTTTTATTTCAACCATACTTTCATCTCTGTTTTCATTTTATCCCAGCCACTAGCTATAATTTCTGAAGCTATTTTTATCTTCCCTAATAGCTCGTGAATAATTTCCACTACCCATTCCTTAATTCCTCTCTTTTTAACAAGTAGGTGGGAAAGTGCCAGTCTCTTATTTTTACTTCATTACCCTGCATTTTTATCTCAGTTTTTATTAGTGCTTGATTAGAAATAGTTATTAGATGCATGTCAAAGCTTTCAATTAAATGCACATGTTCCTGTGAAATATAACTTCTATCTAGTCTAGTCCAGTTATTGTATCTTGGGGAATGATATGCAAATACTGTCTGAATTCCTACTACTGAATTCACATCTTCCATACCAAACATTTTCATATATTTCTTCAGAAATCTACCCTCTTTTGTTATATTGCCACTTCTAGGTCCCCTGATACATCCTAACTATTGCAAATTAAATTCTGTACCCTGCTGAAAGTTGATTATTGCTCCCAAAATTTTAAGTTTCATAATAGCAGTTTTCAGTGGAAAATGAGTACATACCTTTGTAATCCTCCTCCATTGCCAAAAGGCCCTTATTACCACAAATCCACCATTTTTGTCTTTTTCCCTCATATGTCACTTATTGTGGCCCTTCTAGCAATTAGTATAATCACTCCCCTTTTCCTCTGTCCCTGATATTCTGCTCAATATCCATTCTGAAATCCCTTCTTTGTCAGATTCACATGTTCATTTCTTTCCAAATGTGTCTCTTGCAACACTGATATTTGTGCTTTGCATTTCTTAATATAATTCAAAACTCTTTCCTTTTTATCTGTACCTGTAAGGCCATTCACATTCCAGGATAATATGGACATTGCAGCCATCATGATAAAAAGCTATTGTTCCAACCTATTATGCATATGTTATTTTTGAATGTGTATTTCCAGCTTTTGTATAACATACATTTCTTAATGTTTGACAGGCTCTTCTTTTATAGAGTTGTTTCTTTTCATCTCCATTTGAACCTATATCAGATTTTTCAAGATTTTTTGTTGTAATGAAATCCCTCAAAAAATAAAATAAACACAAAACACACCCATCCCTATTAACTTGGAACAAACACACAAAACTATGTAATCTTCAAAACATGAAGTTTAACCCTCCAGAAGGAAACAATTACCTCAATGTAATCACTGCACCTACAGGCATTATCTAACCTAAAATTAAGGTTGCCCATGCTACAGCCTGTGTTCCTACTTACACTGATTGCTGTCTGTTCATTTCTTATCTTTCTTCCCCCACCAGATATGAAAAACAGCTTGTATGCTTTTGGAAAACATTAACTTTTAGCCCTAAGAAAAACTGCACTGGCTATCTTTAAACGGTACCCCATTCTACTAATTGCATTAAAGTATTAAGATTGCCAGGGAGGTTGTTAGCTCTTATGCATTTATAATAATTTCAAATTAATATTTTCACTGAAATGATTGCCACTGTATCTTTAAATTCTGCATTTTGATCAGCAAAGAATACTCAGAATTTTCAAGATTAACTGCTTGCATCAGCAGACAGGTTGTCTCCATGGAAATGTACTCAGCAATGAGTCTTTGTAAATTTCACTCAGAAAAGAATGCACAGCTGCCCTCAGCTGCAGACATCTTGACTCCACTGAACATTTGCCAGTGGGAAAAAGCTAATATATTTACAGTTGTAGGAAGCTTGGCATTTTCATGGCTTTCATAATGTTGTGTTATTTTTAAAGCCTACATGCTTACAAAAACACATATTTACAGCTTAAGCCAAAGGGAGTAATCTAGACATTCACCCTTGTAAAATAAAAACAGAAAATTTCCTAATTCTACATATAATATAATTAGTGCACTTTTCCACCCCACCCCTAAAGCTCACTACATATGAACATTAAACTTGTTTCTGTCTAGCCTTTTTTCTCATTATACTGTAAAACCTGTATTTCTTACGACTAAAAAAAACTACTTGTTTGTTTTAATATTTTTAATATATACAGCAGGCACTGAAAAAACACACCCCACATTTAAATACCCCTGACTAAATGGTACACAAAACTGTTTTACTGTATACAACATGCAGTTTTTCGTACCCTAAACTGTTTACTGAGACATTATAAATATGAATGTCACAACCTCACCATCATTTAAAAAATTAAAACATCTGAGAACTCAATACAGTAAAGAATTGATTATCCGAACTAGTTGGGACATAGGGTAGTTTGGATAATCAAACTATTTGGATACTCAAACATACAATTGAACCAGAAAAAAAAAAAACTATGTTCAGTCTACCCACGGTAGGATTTGGTTATACACTAGAAATACATAACCTACAAATAGCTAAAACAGCCATTGAGCCACTTAATGAAACTGCTGCTAAAAAGTTGATTAGTAACAGGCACACGCAACATGAATACACAGAACTTTTACTCTTGGAAGTTTTCTTTCAACATTCAAAACTCATTACTTCAACCAACACACACCAGTCATTATTCTTTCATTATCAAAATTTAGAACAATTTCAGAATAACAAACATTTCTTCTGATATGGGTAATGTTAATTGTAACTGTAGTCTGACTTATCGGGACAGCAGCACTTTTTTCAGAATTCAGATTCCAACTGGGACAACTGTATGGTACTTTATTTCATTTTAAGGAAAAGGGTGATATTCACACACAAAAGACACAATGCATGTCGGCTATACTGTCACCTGCCACTAACTACCCCTCACCTTGCCTGAGAGCCACTTGTATCTCAGTGTGCGGGATGCGATTAACTCAGACGAAGATCAGCACTGCTTGGGAAGGCTGTGACAGCTGGTCTACATAAACCTGAATCCCAGCCATTGGAGTCCGTGAATTCAAGAGCACCGAAGACCAGCTGCAAACTCTTACAAACACTGGTTCTTTTACTAGATGATTCAAATCAGCTATACTTTAAAAACTTTCACATTCTGGAGAACAAAGGTTGAGGAGTTATGATAATGACCAAGTTTAAAGGTACACACAGCAAATATTGAAAAGGTGCCAAAAAGTTTCTTCTTTACATCTGATAGAGGCAGACAACTTTATACACTGCTTCAACTTGGTCAGTGTGCCCTGTATAGTTGTAAACTCACAGTGTATTCTAGTTCTTATGAGTTAAAATCAGAAGATCATGCATACCTCACACTTATGAGGTATTCCTTCACCACAGTCATAGTAGAACAAGCCTTCTCTAAGATTCCCTCTTCTGCTGAGAACTCATTTGCTCCAAATATTAAGTGCAAAAATAACCTTATCCAATTTAGACTGACAGAGAACCAGGGTGACTGCATTTCTCGACTACCCCGATACATTACCTCCATTTATGTCAGGAATGGTGTTTCAGTGTTAGAAATGTTGTCTAAAGAATTATGTATATGGAATGTCTTGTGGTCTAAATCCTCCTCTCAGAAAAGCTTGGTAGTTAATAGTGTAGTTAGGAAGATGTAAACAATTGCTATACATTTCTAATTATTACAATCCATCCTAGAAGTTCAGTTCATTTTGTTACATCTCTATCATTTATTTATTTATTTACATTTGTTAACCGGGTAGTGTCCGACCGGGCAAGAAGCCCGTTTTCAGCGGAGGCCCGGGGAGAAACTCTCCATAACAGTACAGTTAGTTAATATTTAACAAATTTCAAGTTACATAAGCTAGGACAAGTAGTAATAAAACACAAGTACTGGCAGTCAGGGCCGGTGTTAGCATTTTGGGGGCCCCCAGCAAATGTCATGTTGGGGGCCTCCTAGTCACTTCCAGTATAAGTATCATCCTAACAATGCCATCCATCCTAAGCAACCTTTTATTTCATGCTGCAAATTTTTAGGAGTAGTACCCACAGACAGACCTGCAGCTACAAGCTTTTACATTACAACACACCTATGTATCACACTATCACTATGTTGAGCTGTCTAACAAAGGGGCAGTTAGAGTTACTGGCACTTAGTTGCAACAGTGATACATTGCAACAAGTCTATGTACAGGTCTGGACTTAAAGTGAAATGATGACTGGACCTACATTTCAACCCCCCCCCCCCCCCCCCCACAAACACACACACACTCCAGTCCTCTCCTCTGAGTCCTTCTCCTTTTGGGCTCCCCATACTATCCACATTACCTTTTTCTTCCTTCTCTCACATTTTGCCTTACTCTACGCTTTTTCAAGAAGCCATAACTTTCTATATGCTCTGAAGTGCATTTTAAACAACCTTTTCATCCAATAATAGCTTGAACAGAAATTATGATTAAGGAAAGAAATTCAATGTTGTGGTTCAGCTTTAGTTTTCCTTGCATCCTTCAACACACCTTTCCTGAACAAGACATCCCAGTAATAACCATTTAGGAAATAACTCAAGTCAGGGCCCAAGAAGCCACAGGTTTACAGATGGTCTGGGATGCATTTTAGAGCATTTTCTCAACATTTTACTCCAATGGTTGCCTAAATAAAAATTATGAAGAAAAAAATAATTTCAGTCTTATTTTTTTCTTTCAAGGCATAATTTGTGCCCAAGGCTTAATTTTCAAAGCTGACAAAATTGTAGCTTACAGTAAACTAACAAGCCAGTAGTTGTGAGAATATTTAAGTCTTATCTGGAAATACTGCCAACCTCTAAAAAAGACAAGTCACTGCCTATGCATCCCTCTGGTGTAAGACTGGGATGAAAGCAGAGATTTAAATTTTCTTTGTCATATATTTCAAGTGACTGATGATATACATATACATAGCATGTTCTTCACCCCAGCCGTCAAAGGTAGCCACATGTATATGTGCCTAGTACGTGATTGTGAGAATGATTTCAGTAATATTCAAATTTGTTGCTCCTAGATCGTACACCTCTCTTACACAAGCTATAGTAACCTTCTTTGTACACCTCTGAGGTCTGTGAAAAACACTGCCCTCAGCTCAAACACAAGCTATAATGACTTCATGTGTGCACTTCTAAGGTTTGACTGTGATGAAAATTAAAGATGTAATATCCACACAATCTCTAGCCCCGCATAACCCGTAGCAGCTTTATGTACACACACACACACACACACACACACACACACACACACACACACACACACACATTTGAGCAGGGCTGGTTTTAGAATGGGTGTGGTTGTAAACAGAGGCTATTATTAGCTTTATCCTAAAAGGGACATATCTCAGCACCATGCAGGTTAAACTGATACACAGAAGAATAATGTATGTGTTCTGGCATTATTGGGTGCATGCACAGATAAAAATCAGTGATGTTTTTTTACACACACACACACACACACACACACACACACACACACACACACACACACACACACACACACACCACAGCAGTACTAGTTATGTACTTATTTCAGCACTGCCTTGTGCAACATTGGTAATGCCACACCAGATTAGTCACTGCTATTTAGCAGTTGTCAAACAGCAGAAGCAGTAAGATTTATCCCATTGAGGAGTAATGCGTACTTGTCACTGTCCCTACTTTCACAGACCTTCCCTGATTTTGTTCATACTTTTGCTTTATCCTTCGTAAAAAGTCTGATTTGCTGGTAAATCATTCAGGATTACAAACAGTCAATTAATCCAGACATCTGGGTTTTATACTTATTGTCCAAAAATAGATGTTGATGCAAAATATGTTATTCTAGTAACTTTTTAAGTGAATTAGAGAAATATTTAAACATGTTTATGATTCTGAGCATTTATTTTTGGGATTGTACTGAATTCTTAAGCAAAGAAACTGAGTTATAGTATCTGGTGTTCTGGTATTAGTTATAAAACTACCTGAAAGAGAAACTATCCCTGATGATCGGAAGCATCAGCTCTTCTTAAAATCCCAAGTTTGCACTGAGGTAAGTCACTCTGGGCTGCTGATCCCTCTAGTGCATATATTGTTCATATTCATTATCATTTTCATCCTAACAGGGTCATATCACAGCCCTGTTCATGTTAAACAGCATAATTAGGAAATTAATGCATTTTTCATTTCTCGTTTTTCCCCAATCATCAGCAGCTTTTGTGGGGCCCCCACACAGACAAAAATGATTAAGGGGCCCCCCTGCAGCCATGGTTTTGCAGGGACTAAAAGCTGGCTATGTAGTTAGTTTTAGTGGAGAAAATGTCCAAAAGCAGGGTTTAACTAAGCCAGGGGCACTATGTCAGTAGTAAAATACTTAATGGCATTCTGATGCCTGTTACTTGACAAAACACCGTTACTACAACCAGAAATATCTTTGAATTTTAAGGGAGATATAAATAAGAGTTATTACCCTCATAGTTTATTAAGTATGCAAGACTGCTGCACTAGCTTTTGTTTGTTTTACAGATGTGACAAAATATCAGGATAAGATAACTTGCTGTGGTAGGGGGCCCCCAGCGACCGCAGGGTTCGCTGGTGCCTAAAACTGGCTATGCTGCCAGCAATTAAAATGCTGTAGGATGTAGTTACTTAAGGGAGCAGAAGTCATTAAGACACAAATTAATAACAAAATAAGAGTACGAGCTCTAGCAGAGAAACAGATATGTCAAGCTGAAGAAAAAGAGGCAGCAAGCACTAGTTGTACAAGGGTGCAGAAAAAGTGGATATGTGAGAAAGAGGGAAGGGAATAATACGGGAGAGAGAAAAACTAGTCAGTACTACAGTACAGTATTACAGTACTAGTAATACTAGTAATTCTGTAATTTGCTTCAGCATTAGGCTCATTAGTGCTAATTAAGTGTGTTAATATTACTTCTACCTTGCCTATCTGTACAGCATACGAAAGTGTTACTTCTGCCTTGCCTATCTGTATAGCATACTACAGTGTTGTTGCTAGCTGGCTGCATTATAAGTTTTGTTATAGTTTAAGTTGGCATTTATATGCTACTCTTAAAATCTTGCATTATTAATATAATTAAGAGCAAATCTGTTTCTACTTGTCTGATTACAAAGAACTCTATAATTCTCTTACGATTCTTCTTGTATCTCTGTCCCAAATAATAAATATCAAAATAAATGGGAACTGGGAATTGAGTATTTCTTAGTAAAGTGGAAAAGGGCTTCTCTTCTGGAATAGTGTCTTACAATTCTGGTGTTACACTGATTATGTAAAAGTAATCCTTCTCTTGGTTTACTTGAAGATGTAGAGCACAGCATGTGATATCTATGGAATTAGATGTAAGAAAACCTTCCTCAAACAGCATGCCGTACTTCCTTGTCCTGTGCAGATATACATAGTTTCTTTATACCATGCTGACAGAGTTCTGCACAGAGGTTTCCAGGCATCTCTGAGGTGTCTGGGACTGCTTAAATAACTTATTTGCTGTCACAAGCACTACCTCACCTGCCATGGGAGTGAGTAATCATTATCTGCTCCCAGCTGTAGGAAATTAGAAATGGCACTGTAAAGGTTATAATCAAGAGAAAGGGTACTCAGTCCCAAGTAAAAACAGTAAACTGATGGACAGTAGTAATTGCAATACCTGCCTTTGACCACCTGACTACCAGGTATAGACATCAGATATAGAAATGGAGAAGCAAACAGTTTCTAGAATATTTTATTAAGCTTGGAACAAGAATGATTTTACCTTCACTAAGTCTTGAAAAAACACTTCATTGTAACATTAAAGATTTCACTGTTAGCACTGACTGCTAAATACTGCCCTCTACTTCGGCACCCATTCATTCTTCTATTACTTTAAGTTTGCTTACTGTACTTCACAGGCTGGTTATGAATATCATCAATAAATACATACAATAGTCTGACATGAATTCCTTTTTCATTGGTGGTGTTTAGTTCAATAATTCCCATTTTTCTGGCAGAGTTAACTACCCTCCCACTATATGCCTATCAGGCACTACAGAGTGCAACCTTCTAATCACTGGAAGATAGAGACACATGACTGTTACTTACTATACATCAACACCATTTATAGATGTAACTTAAGATGTAAATACTACTCACACTGTGACTGTCAAACACTGCATGAAATTAATACCACATGTGCCCACGTTACCAGACTAATGGATAACTGAGCTCAGCTACTCAATCCCCTAAGGTATTGCCTTGAGTATTTGAGACACCCAACATTAGAACCAGGAATCTCTCAATTTGATTGGCAATGTTTTTTTTTTCAGAACTATACCTACTGCAGTTGAAATTCTCAGTAGTACTACGCAAAGATATATGTGCACACCAAATGAATATATCTGTATAAGTTATGTTCCATATTATGCTTACCTCTTCCATCTTCTTGCTATAGAGATCCTTGGCTGTTGCAACAGCGGCTAAGTTATTGGCTTCAGCTGTAGCCTTAAAAGGAGGTAGGAAAAATAAGAAAAAAATAAAACTGCTTAGCAAAAGAATACAGAAGTGTAATTTCTTTGTAACAATGATTTTAAAATTCAAATAAATAGAAATTTAAAAAAAGAAAATTCCAAAGAAGGACCTCATATGAAGTTGAAATAAAAACACTTGCTTACTTTCTGTTTTATTCCATGATTCTGTATCACGTTTTTGGCATTATTGCATTTTTTATACTGTTCATAAATACAATGCATTTGTTTTCATGCATCTATAATACAGTCATGAAATGTAACCAGTCTGTTCTTATGGTCCCTGATGTAACACCTTGTTACTGACATAGGTTAAAGTGGATAGTAACTGTCTGGTGGTGAGTTTCAACTCCTCTGACTTCTTTCTCCTCTAAATACCATAGGAGACTTCTAACATACAAATTAAATGATTAACATTCTACCTTCTAAAGGTTTCCAATTTAGGCACAAGTAGTTGCATTTTCCCTGAGTAATGGTGACCACAAAAGAGACTGCAGTAAGAAGGCTGTTGGGGGGCACAGACAAAAACTTGGGGAGGGAGGGGAGTTGTTACCACATAAAGTACAGTTTTGTACCTACCATAAATGTAGATGTTCGAAGATCCACATTGCTGCAGTCCTAACACTTGGGTAGTCCGCTGTCCCAGTCGGCCCGAATACCAAAGTATAAGGCTGACGTCGGTCAAGGCGCATTTGTCTGACATCAGGACGTCAGGGTACAAATGCGCATGACCGACGTCATATCCTCAGTCTTTTCTTGCCCCAGATGTCAGAAGACCCTAAAAAGATAAGGCCAAAACCAAAAAACACCAAACACTCCTGTACCTAATGTATATACAATATATACAAATTTACAAAAACAGAACCCCACCTACACAACCACCCCTAAACACAGAGGGGAAGGAAGGAGGGTAAATTGGACTGCAGCAATGTGGATCTTCGAACATCTACATTTATGGTAGGTACAAAACTGTACTATGTTCTTCATCCCACATTGCTGCAGTCCTAACACTTGGGTAGAATCCCAAAGCAGAGGTAAGGGAGGATGGCTAAACTATAATGAAGCAGGAGCTGCCAAAATGCCCTGCAACACAGCAGTGGCAAAACCAGCCCTGGATTTAGAATAGAGAGGAAGGTGGTAATGCTTGGAGAAAGTATGCACTGAACTCCAAGTAGCTGCCTCCAAAATATCCTTAGTTGCCACCCCCCTTAGAAATGCTGTTGAAGTGGCAGTAGCCCTAGTGGAATGAGGCCTAATCCCAGCTGGAATCTCCTTGCCATGATGGGAATAACAGAATGCAATGCAAAACCCAATCCACTTAGATATAGTTTGTTTTGACACAGGCTTGCCCTGAGAACTCAAAGCAAAAGAAACAAACAACTGCTGAGACTGCCTAAAATCCCTAGTCCTGCTTAAATAATAACACAACTGCCTGTGTACATCTAAAGTGTGCAAAATCTTTTCCCCCCTATTTTGGGGATCTGCATAAAAAGTAGGCAAATGAATAGTTTGGTTTAAAGCCACACTAGAAACCACCTTAGGCATAAAGGAAGGATTAGTACGTAATGATACCCTATCCTTATGGAAAATCAAAAAAGGCTCAACCGCCATAAGGGCCTGCAATTCAGAAACCCTTCTTGCAGAAGTAATGGCCAACAAAAAAGCAGTCTTCCATGACAAGTATTTCAATTCAGCAGTAGCATGAGGCTCAAAAGGTTGTAGAGTAAGTTTCTCCAACACAAAATTGAGATCCCAAGCAGGAGTAGGAGCTCTACGTGGGGGTCTTATATTCTTTGCCCCTCTAAGAAATTGCTTGAACAAAGGATGAGAAAACAATGGTGGGTCACAATCATAGTGAGCTGAAATTGCTGCAGCATGAATCTTAATGGAAGAGAAAGACAAACCTTTGTCCAATAACTCAGTAAGATATTGAAGAGCCACACTCAAATTAGGTTCAGAAACATCCAAATCCTTTGCTGCACTCCAAAATAAAAATCTCTTCCATTTTTCTGCATACACTTTACGTGTACTAGGTCTTCTGGCTTCCATAATCACATTCAAAACTTGTTGAGGAAGTTGAGACCTGCTGTGGTTCAAAACAGAATATGCCAGGCTGTTAGATGAACAGAGTGAAGCTTGACATTGAGTAGATGACCGTCCCTCTGAGACAAAAGGTGTGGAATTAAAGGTAAAGGCCATGGAGGCTTCCTTACCAGATTCCTCAGTAATGGGTACCAGTGTTGCCGAGGCCAATCTGGAGCTATCAAAATCATCCTTGGCTTGTCTTGTCTGACCTTTAGGAGTACCTTTGGGAGGAGAGGCAGAGGTGGAAAGGCATACACATGAAGATTTTCCCAACTGAACGAAAGAGCATCCACTTTCCAAGCTGTGTGATGAAACCTTTTCGTGCAAAACTTTGGCAGCTGGTGGTTTAGTGGAGAAGCGAACAGATCTATGTCTGGAGTTCCCCATGACACTGTCAATTTTGAAATACATGAAGATCCAGTTTCCACTCGTGGGGATCCATGATTTGCCTGCTTAACACATCTGCTAAGGAGTTCTGTGCTCCTGGCAGAAACCGTGCCTGAAGATTTAGCTGCAGGCTGAGCGCAGTCTCCCACAAAATCATTGCTTGCCTGCATAGAGGATAAGAATGTGTTCCCCCTTGCTTGTTGATGTACCACATGACAGTTGTGTTGTCTGTTAGAATCAACACCTGCCCTGGAAGAAGTAACTCCTTGAAAGCCATTAATGCAAACTGGACTGCTAACATCTCCTTCATGTTGATATGTAGATGCTGTAGTCTGGCAGGCCACTTGTCTTGTATCCACTTTCCATTCAGATGAGCTCCCAAGCTATGTCTGAGGCATCTGTCGTTAGAATCTGACTCGCCTCTGGCCGGGTCACAGAGAGTCCCTTGTTTAGGTGACATTCCTGAGCCCACCACAAAAATTCCTTTTGAATGCAAGGTATTATTGGAATGACAGTGTCCAAATCCTGGCAGTGCTGTGTCCATACATTTTTAGATACCATTGCAGCTTCCTCATATGCAGTTTGGCATTGGGAAGCACCAGAATACAAGATGCCATGAACCCTAAGGCTTGAAGGACTGTCCTTGCAGTCAGCCCGGACTGAAGAGATAGTTGATGAAAGTAAAGGGAAAGATTCTTTTGTTTGTCCGGGGTTAAAAAGGCCATCTGGGCTGCTGTATTCAGTCTCACACCCAGAAAGCACATGTCTTGAGAGGGTACTAGACTGGACTTTATTTCGTTCACAGAATACCCCAGGCATCTTAGCACTGCTATCACATATTCCAGATGCTGAAGAAGCTCGTCCTTTTCTTGAGCCAGAATCAGACAGTCGTCCAAGTAAGGATAGATTTGTATTCCTTTTAGCCTGAAGAAAGCCATGACTGGAGCCAGAACTTTTGTGAATACTCTGGGCGCAGTAAATAAGCCAAAGGGCAATGCAGAGAACTGATAATGGGAATTCCCAGCTCGGAAACGCAGATACTTCCTGCAACTGAGTCTGATAGGCACATGAAGGTAAGCCTCCTTGAGATCTAAAGTTACCATCCAGTGATCTTTGCCCAGCAGAGGTAAAAGCTGTTGTAACGTTAACATTTTGAACTTGGGAATGTCCAGATAAGTGTTGAGGATAGACAAATCCAAAATTGGTCTCCACGTGTTCCCCTTTTTTGGTACTAGGAACAGGCGAGAATAAAATCCTAGGCCCCTTTCTGGCACAGGAACCGGCTGAATGGCCCCTATCTGGAGTAACAGAGAAATTTGCTTGTGAGCCTCTTTTCTTTGTATAGGAGGAATGTCTGGCATGCCTTTGAAAGGAGGCAAGGTATGGAAATAAAACCTGTAACCGTGGTGAGCGATATCCAATACCCATCTGTCTTGGGTAATAACACTCCAATTTTCTTTGAAAAGTGCCAGCCTTCCTCCCAAAGGTGCTGCCAGACGAGAAGGCTCTGGCAGCTGAAAAGGCAGGTCATTGGGTCTGCTTACGAAAGGACTGACCCCTGCCCTCACCAGAAGACTGGGCAGGTGAACTCCCTGTTCTAGGCCTAAAAGAACCTTGAGCTCTGCCCCTACCACGTCTAGATCTACCCCTAGACTGAGAATCATAAGAAGGATATGTCCACCCCTTAGTAGGCCAATTTCTACTAAACTTCGGAGGCTGAACCTGCAAAAAATCTTTAACAGTCTGCATAGACTTAGCCTTGTCCTCCATTTTCTTTAACACTGCTTCCACAGGCGAACCAAATAACACATCAGATTGTAAAGGAGCATCTAAAATCCTTGTCTTTACATGCTCAGCCAAATTCTGATCCCTCAGCCAGGCGTGCCTGCGAAGAACAGAACCAGTGGCTGCCACCCTCGAAGAGGCCTGTACAGCATCAAAACCACATTGCAAGGAATGCTTACCCACCTGTTCAGAAACATGAACTAAATCCTGCAACTCTTTACACTCAATACCTTCCGCCAGAGCATCTACCTTAGACTTCAATTGTGTAAGGAGATAATTTTGGTATTTCAACATGTGAAACTGGCAATTCAAAGCCCTCATGGCTAAAGTGGAAGAAGTATACACCTTCTTTCCCCATCTATCCAAAGCCCTAGCCTCTTTATCAGAAGGAACAGGATTTTTAACAACAGAAGCCTTAACACCTTTAGGGCCCTGAGAAACAGTTTCTGGGTCTGCCCTAGGACTCTTAAAAAGATACTTATGAGCTTCAGGCACCCTATAATACCTGTCCGGTTTAACTGGGGCAGGAGGCAAAGAATCAGGGTTCAGGGAAGCCTCTGCAAAAACATCTTCTACCACATCCAGAACAGGAGGTATAGCCAAAGGCCTATGCTGGGGTAGAAACAAAAATTCCCTAAGCCTTTTCCTGGAATCAGAGAAATCTTGACCTTCCCATTTAAAATGCTCCCTCATGGAATGAAGAGTCTCTGAAAAAGAAAAATCCTCAGGAGGAGAAGCCGAAGGAGTAGAATCATCTACATCAGAATCAGAATAAGGAGGATACTCCTGCAAGTCTTCAGCCGAAGACTCAGAAGCCTCCGAACACTGCTCAAAACTCTCAAGCTCAGGTTCCACCCTAGGCCTCTTATCAGGAGGGGGCATAGAACCTCTAATCATAGTAATCAAATCTTCTGCCATTTTAAGCATATGTTTCTTAGGCAGAGACCCTGAAGAACTAGGAGATCCCCACTGAAGTTAACCCTGGCCTGCCTCTAGAAGAAGCCTTGGAAACAGAAGGGGAGGGCCTAACCACCTTAGGAAGGGAGGGGAGAACAGCTACCTGAGAAGCCCCTTCAGCCTGGCCTACCTCCTGAGAGGACACATCTTGTAACAGTAAAGTCTCTCCCTGAGAATCCAAAGGAACTTCTGGTAGAACCACCGGCTCCACCGAGCCCTCTAAAGAACCGACGTCCGGGACAGACGGTTCTTCCAACCTAGGCTTTGCTGCTTTGTCCTTGCGCTTTTTAGACGAAGCGGGCGTCGGAGCATCCGACGGCATGTTGTAATTACAACGCTTCCCAAAAACTAACCTGGCACAATCTAATCTTCTCTTAATAGTGCGTTTGTTAAATCTAGCACAAGAGCGACAGCCAACAACGTCGTGCTCAGGCCCTAAGCAAGGTATACACAAGGTATGGTAATCCCTATGAGGTATCTGTTTCCCACAAGAAATACAGTTATTCACTTTTTCTGACATCCGGTTAAATACTGAGGCAAGAAAAAACCAAAATATTCCCCAACGGGGTACTTAGCCAACTTTGATTCGGTCTGAAACTCCGACTTCAGAAAATTTCAGAACGCCAACCTGCACTCGCAAAACTGCTTCTGCATCGGACCATGCGGCAAAAAAGACTGAGGATATGACGTCGGTCATGCGCATTTGTACCCTGACGTCCTGATGTCAGACAAATGCGCCTTGACCGACGTCAGCCTTATACTTTGGTATTCGGGCCGACTGGGACAGCGGACTACCCAAGTGTTAGGACTGCAGCAATGTGGGATGAAGAACATCATATTAATTACAGACAAAAGTCTAGTGACAATCCTCTCAACTGCAATTTTTTGAATTTGAAGTGACATTTGCAATATTTCTGGAAAGATGCTGCAAAAATGTACCTTCTGTCGCATGCCCCTAGATAATATATGTCTATTTTATACCACTCTTTCAAAAGAAAGTTGTTCTGTCATAACTTTTTTTCACTTTTCATTTTCTATACTATATGCTGTTAATGACACAATTTAAGAGATATTTGTATGCAGAATGGACTGGAAAGAAAATAAAATCTAAATGTACATTTAGTATGGACCACCCATATTAATAGGAGATTGCCTTGCAGCACTATAATTACTCTATGTACTATTACTGAAACATACAAAGGGACATTTTCAAATAAAAAAAAAAAGACTGAAGATGAAGCAGGCCCTCGGATGCAAATGTGAAGTAGCATTACTTATTTTACATGTTTATTAGCTTCACTTTCAGCCATCACAGTGGTATCATCTCCATGTGTGAGGTGGTTAATATTTCTAGTTACAATTTTGATTCCAGCATCTGATTCATTTAACCTAGCATTTTGCAAGATATATTCAGCATTTATATTGAATAAGTATGGTGACATTACACAGCCTTGTCATATTTGTTCCCCAGTCTTGAACCAGTTATTCCATATAGGTTCATAGGTAAGTACTTGGCTATCTGCCCGAGGGCATCTATAAGCCTAGCCAGAATGTGTTGGCTTTCGCCACCTGCTTAGATTACTTCCCTGTGCCTCTGTCCAGCAGAGCCATTAGTTCCCTGTGCCTCTGTCCAGCAGAGCCACTGCAGTGATCCTCAGGGTAAATTTTCTGTTTCCCATCCACTCGTCAAGGTTTCTCTTGAAGAGTGTTAGTGAGGGGCTCTGCCTAATGTAGATTGGAATCCTGTTCCAAAGCATGGGGAGTCTCTGGGACAGGAATCTATCCCTCCAGCACGTCCTATTTATCGTTGTGGTGATGTTTAGATCCCTAGAGCGTGTGGCTCTCAGGGATTTTTTTTTTTTTTAGGTGGAGCATGTCCATCAATTCTGGGTTGGACATGGCCTTGTATGTCAGGCAGAGATCACCTCCGAGTAAGCGGTATGCAACGAAGTACAGCTGGAGTTTCTTCAGTCGTCTGCATAGGGCATATGTTTGAGGCCAGTAATCCTCTTGGTGAGGTACTTTTGTGGTCTTTCCAGCTGTTGCAGGTGTCTTGTAAGGTACATCCCAAATGGGGCATTGTACTCTATGATGGGTCTGATGAGTGATGAGTAGAGGGGCACAATAACCTCTTTTGTTCTAGATGCGAACCCTTTTGTGATTAGGTGGGTCACACAGAAGGATTTTCTAACCACCTTGGCAATATGATTATCAAAGGAGAGATTACTATTTACTTGGGTCCCCAGATCCCTTATTACATTTTCTGTATTTAGGGGACTACCAAGTATGTGGTAGTTCACGGGTACTTTGTTTTTTCCAAAGGGGATGACTATGCACTTTTTGGCATTTAACTTGAGGCCATGATTTTGACACCAGGTATCCGTCTCAGTGAGACCCTTCTGGAGGATGTCTGTATCAGCTGGAGAGTCAATTATGACCGCCAGTTTGCAGTCGTCTGTGAACTTGGTCAGCCATAGTCCTCCTGTGCTTGCCTGTACCTCTGAGAAGTATATACTGAACAGGAGTGGTCCCAGGACTGAGCCCTGGGGGATGCCACTTGTAACTGGTTTAGAGTCGGACCTAGAGCCTGCAACTCTCACCGTGTGGGTTCTATCTGTGAGCCAATTGGCAACCCATCTCGTGACGTAGGGGTTTATGTTCAGGCTGGTGAGCTTGTCTATAATACCAGAAAGGGGAATGGGGTCGAAAGCCTTGGCGAGGTCTCGGTAGGCTGTGTGGACCTCCTTTCCCTCGTCTAAAGCCTTAGTAACTGTCTCAAAGAAGTCCACCAGGTTTAGGAGGCATGATCTGCCCTTAAAGCCAAACTGGGTAGGGTCCAATGTTTGAAGGTTCCCAGAGTCTCTGTTAATGAATTCCATGATGATGTGCTCCATAGCCTTGCAGAACAGTCTAGTCAGGCTTATAGGGCGATAGTCCCCAGGGTCCATTCTGGCTCCACCTTTGTGGAGCGGGATAACTGTTGCTGTGCGCCACTCTATGGGTACGTAGCCCTTTAGGGGGTGAGAGGGGGGTGAAGTTTGCATTAACCTGTCTGCCAGGATGTTGGCAATATTAGTCGGTTCAGTGTATTTTGTGCCATTCTGCACTAACTCAGAGCAGATCTGAGAGTTTCCACTTAGGTTCTTGACATAGCTAAAGAACACTTTGTGGTTATCTTTGGAGTCCTTGGTAATTTTTCTTTCGAAGTTAGCCTTGGATGATTTTATGAGGGATCTTAGTTTCTTGTTGATACTAATCAGGGATGTCTTTCCTTTGTGGGATTTTACTCTTTTCTGCACTAGTTTCCTCCTTCTATTGTATAGCTTGTTTATGGCAGGGGTCCACCAGACTGGTTTCCTTTTCTTGGAGGAGTGAGTCTTGGTTTTGCTTGGGACAGCATGATCCATGCATTCTTGCAGGTGCTCATAGAGTGCCTTTGTAAGGGATTCAGCAGCTTGGACAGCACTGTCCTTTAGCATGGGGGCTGTGAACCTTTCCACCTCAATCTTAAGTAATGTGAAGTTTGCTTTTGAAAAGTTTTTCAACATGGTTTCTTTGATTGGGGGTGGGGGCGAAATGTGGATATCCAGAGTGATTAGTCTATGGTCTGATCTAACCAGCGAGGGTTTGACCTCCGGTGTTGAACACCGGTCGCCCATGTTGGTGATGACCAGGTCCAATATGTTGTCACGTCTGGAGGGGGTGTTGACCAGTTGATCCAGGGTGTTCCAGTTTATAAATTATAGGAAGCGTTGGGCAAGGGAGTTAGTACTTGAGTAGTTCTCCCAGTTAATGTTTGGGTAATTGAAATCACACAATATTAGGGCGTTTGGTAGGACCTTCATATTTCCCAGTGTCTCCAGAAATGTGGAATGGGGGTCCTGGGTCATGGTGGGTGATCTGTAGCAAGCTACAAATTGAATTGCAGTTTTGCCCATTGTTAGTTGCACATGGATGGTCTCTGAGGCATTGTGCTGTGCCACTAACCTGGAGGTGTGGGTATCCTTGATGAATATGGATACACCCCCACTTTTTGTGTTTCAGTCCGTTTTATCTGTTGCCTTTTGTTCTGCATACAAATTCCTCAGCGGCAAATATTTCTGTAAGAACTTGCCAAAGGATGTTATGGTTGACTAAGTCAATGGCTTTAGAGTAGTAAATAAAGTAGAAGTAAATATTTTTCTGGAATTCCCTTCCTTTTTCCATTATCCATCAGATGTTGACAGTTTGATCTCCAGTGCCTCTGCTCCCTTCTAAAACCAGCTTCTATATATTTGTCAGTTCTTGCTCCAGACTGCTAGCTTGTGAAACAAGTGCAATTATACAATGACAGTTTGTTGCTATTCAAAAATGAGAATGTTGATTGGACAGCCCAACCTGCATTCCCATTGTAAACTGAGCATATATCAGTAGAAAAAAAGTCCAGCCATTCAAGTATTCTTCAGTGGCCCGACTTTCCATCAATATATGCTTGATTACCTACTCAACATATTTTACAGGGGATACTAGAAAATGAGGAAACACAGAAATGTTTTACCTGGCAACTGTCCAGAAATTTGCAGAATGTCTCTGATTTTCCTCATATTTCTGCTACCCCTACCCTTTTTTTTTCTAAAGTGCACAAGCATTTCTCCTCTCATGACTTCATGCTGGAATGTAACCTGGCAACTAATACACAAAGACCCCATTCTGCCCTTTGATATACAGTGGAAACTTGTGGAAATACCATGTGTATGTGCAGTATATCAGCATTCAAGGCAGAGGGTGGAAGAAAAGTTCCATTATACAATCACATTATTTTAGAAAGGTAAATCATTTATTTCGTAAATAATGGTATTGCATAAAAACAATAATCCACTCCTGTTTGTGGGTATATCAGGATTTACCCCTAGTTGGCTTTAAGTACTTGGGCTTTGCCCTCGTGATCAAACCACACTAACTATAGGTAAATCCTGATATACCCACTCACATTCATGGATTATTACTTAATTATTTGATACTTTGAGCACTCTTTAGTATTCCCCTTTTTAAGACTGGAATATAACCTGAGATTTTCTAGTTGAATGGTCACTGCTATGTTTAACAAATTTTCTGGCAAATTCCAAGCAACACTGTAACAATTACATTTTATAGCATTTTAATCAATTCTCCTTCACTTCCTATGATATTGTTATTAGGAAATTTTCTAAGGCACACACAACTTCCCCCATCAGCATGTCTGGCTCAAGATCAGACAGTATACCACGTATATATCAGTAATGTTGCGGTCCCTTCCTATACAGTTCTGTACACCTCATTTTAATGTCTTCTCCAATCTTTGTTTATTATGCTCACTTTTGAAAGTTTTGCTATCTCACCAATCTTCTTGAACAGATGTCTTATCTTTTTCTATTCTGTTGCCTCCATCACCTTTTGCTCTCTTTCTTTCCTCTGGCACTTCTATAGCCTCCACTGCCTTCTAAATATTCTTTCTGTTTGGAATGTAATTTAATGCCACATCCTATCACAAACTTCTGTCTACAGTTTTTCAGGTACTCTCTCCACCAGGTGTAATCGCTTAAATATGTTCTTTACCTCCACTACATATTCAATCGGAATTTGGTTGAGCTTTTATCTCACTGTCCTAGATGCTTTCCTTGTTTTCTTTAATTCTAAAGTTTGCAATAAAAAGCTGATGGTCAAAGCCACAAACAGCTTTAGGCCTTCTTTTCACCGAAGATATCAATATTTTCTATCTCTGACTGCAAAGTATAAAGCTATGACTTAGACTGTTGCAACAAAATGTTTGCTATGGCTACTGAATTATCTTCATAGAATTCCACTATTCTATGTCTCAGTTATATCAAAATCCACGGCCAAATCTGCCTGTTATTCCAGTTGTACTCTGCCAGATTTAGCATTCCAATCACCTATTATGAATTTGATGTCTTCTTTTTTTTATTTCTAGCAGTTGCAGCAATTCCTCCTAAAACTGGTCAACCTCCTACTCTTCGGCATCTGTATTTGGAGCATAAACTTGTATCACTAATATTGTATTGGCTTACCTTGTAGTCTGATTGAGATCACTATAACTTTTGGGTCATAAATAAGCATTGACTTTGACGCAAACATTAATTATGAGAGCTATTCCATTTTTTCTACAAGATTCAGATGTTTGGCACTGTGCACTTCAAGACTGTGAAAGTAAACCACATATGTACATACTCTGTATCAGCTGCCAGAGTGTGCAGCCAGCTCCTGTAAACCTGCATGAATGCTAATGACAATAATCAGCAAACCCACTGATTCTGGTGCAATAATCTTCCCACTTTTCCAGGCCCTTTAGAAGATGCTGATAACTTATCCAAGCTAAACATGCTTGAATAAAGGTAAGGAAGCCAACTAAACAGCATACAAGTATAGTTTACTCAATCTGACCTGTAAAAAGAACTAAAAGTAGTATTGCAAAGAAGTCAGTAGAACACTCAAGTCCTTTGCTGAATTTCCCAATACGTATTTATTATTAAACAGAGGTGGCTATCAATATGAGGGGTTTGGCCTGACTGCCTTCAGGATCTTTCGACTTGTTGTGAGGTTATTAAATAAGGTATGACTGTAACTTGGTCTTCCTGAAAATGTGTGAGAGTCTGAGACTTCAGTAAGCTCAACACTGCTTCATCATCTCATACTAACTAAAATTCCAGTACTCAAGAGCACTGAAACTTTTAAGTCCCAACTTTTCTTTCACTTCTGGGGAGAAAAGCCTTATCACAAGCACAACCTACCACTTGTAGCACAGTGCTATCAACACAGGAATTTCACCACTTTTAAAATTTTAGCCAAAACTGCTCTCTCA
Source organism: Protopterus annectens (assembly GCF_019279795.1). Classification (NCBI taxonomy): domain Eukaryota; kingdom Metazoa; phylum Chordata; order Ceratodontiformes; family Protopteridae; genus Protopterus; species Protopterus annectens. The sequence goes on along the minus strand of NC_056737.1, from coordinate 627,498,162 downwards.
CCTGTGAGAAACTACCACCTAGTTCAGCTAAACTGACTCTTACAGTCAGTGTTACATATGCTGACACACTACTTCCTGAAATTAGTCTTTTAACACATTATGAACTTTAGTTTTACTTTCATGTGCTAATATTTCACTGTGTAGTGGTGTAATACTGTACAGCTATGCCTCCATAATTATTTAAAATGGATTTTAAAAATATTACATTATAAAAGACTAACTTTAAATGTGACTTCTAAGTATTTGCACTTCTGTAATCTATCTTTGGCTCAAGCTTTGAAGGTTTTCAGTTAATATGCCCAGTTAAAAAATAAGTATGAATAATTTAATTTGTAATCTACTTACACATTTGGGAAGATAACAATTGTGGCATCTGTTTGCTTACAAACTTCTTGTTCTCTTCAATTTATTTTTTCCTTATTAATAAATTATTGTTTTTTTTATTTAGAGTTTATTTAACTCTGTAGTTTTATCATTTATACATTGAAATTTATTTTTTATTTAGTATATATTTATATGATTTTAAACACCCTTAATAAATTATCACTTATGTTGACATAGGCAAACACATTAATAAAAAAACATATTATTGTGTTTTAATTTTCATAGATTTATATGTGGAGTCTGCATGTCCTCCCTGTGGTCACGTGGGTTTCCTCTGGGTGTTCCAGTTTCCTTCCACATCTCAAAGACATGCTGTGGGTGGATTGGACACTCTAAATTGGCCCTAGGCGTGAGTGCGTGCGTGTGTGTGCCCTCTGTGGAAGGTTGGGCGCTGGGCTGGCAACTCGACACTGGAAAACTCCACTGCCAATCATGAGCGGACAGGTGATCCACTGTAATGACCCCTAATCGGGAAAAGTAGAAAGAGTACATTCCTACATTACACAACTTGCTCAATTCCTTGCTTCCCTTAAATCTCACCCTTTCTCCTGAACAGTATTCTGCATTTATTATTCCCACAAATTCCATTTATTTCCATATAATTTGCTCCTTCCTCTTTCTAAAGATCCCACCTCCTTTCTTTTATCTCATTTATAAAATTCAATACTTCAATTAAAATTAGTTTAGATTTTGATTTCTATTTTTTAATAGTTGCTTTTTTGTTGGTCAATTACATTAAACTTAGTAAGACCATACTATGTCTAGGAAATTCCAATCGTGGGTCGTTCCCCCAACATTTCTGACACAGTACTCCATTGAGAATTTTTTAAAATCTGCCAGCTTGTTAAATTACAAAAAAACATGTTCGTAGCTATCCCTGTCTTTCCTGATCACACCTTCAGCATTTGCCATCTACCTGATTAAAGAATCGCTGAAGTCTGCCAAGAGTATAAAAATATCTTTACAAACACTTCCATGCAAAAAAATCCAAAACCTTTGGGACTTTGCTGCATACTTGGGACCCTATAGATGTCTTCCCATTGTTTCTTTGTAAACTGTCTTTCCAGGCACCCTTTTCAATCTTTCTTAGCCTCTTCTGACTGACTCTTACAGTCATCATGTAATATTGTATATGCCCTACTAATTACCCCTTTTTAGCAGCAGCGTCTGTGCTAGACTCTACTTAAAATACTACCAGAGCTTGTCTTACACTTAGCACTCTCCTATTTATTTTTGTGCAACTCTGATATCAATCCCTGGGGTAGGGAAGGTAGTCTCTAACCTGCATTCCAAACTTCAGCCTCACACTACTCTATTACCTTTCCCTCTCTAGTTATTTCTTCCTAATTCCTTAGCTCCTTTGCTAATTTTGTCCTGTACATTCCAGACCCCCTCTTGCCTCTTTTCTATACCCCTATTTGCAGTCATCCATATTATCAAAATCTCCCTTTTCCATTCTTGTGTTGGCTTAGTTCTTAGAATACTTTCTGCAACTTTTTGAATATATAATATTCTGTATGGTTGTTGTTATTCTGCTTAAGGATCTGCATCCAAAACCTAAACTCTCCTTATTTCTAAAACTTCCTCCCCATTTCATTAATGTCCTTTTCCACTTTGAGTTACAACCTTCTACTTGTGTTGTGTATATTGAGCCTTTCTTGTGTAACTGTAAAGTATCCATTCACGCTGAGTAATCCTAAACCATCTTGTTCAATGGGAAGGATCAACTTTTCCCACTTACCTCTTGCCCTCTTCCCCTCCCAAATAAATTCCTTCAGCTATTAATTATTATTTACAGTTTCTCTTCTAGTTGATAAAAATATACCTGACCTCTATATAAAACTAAAATGACTGAAACATTTTCACTGCTTGTACCTTACTATCCATTTCCATAATCAACAGCTTGCAGTTTCTCAGTTTTTGTATTATGTTTTTAGTCTCTTCCCACATACTCTTAGCTACCATAACATAATCCCTTTTAATCCATGCACCTAAATACTTCATCTTATTGTGTCTCCATAAATATAGGTATTGCTGAAAAAAATGTGTGGGTAAACAGTTTATCACTACAGCCTTTATTTTATCTTCATTAATTTTATATCCTAAAAAAGACTGGAAATTGTCTCAAAATGTTCCACAAAACTGAAATGTACTTTTCTGGATTTTTCAAGTACAAAATAATATCATCTGCAAATAAAGTTAACTTTTTTGGATTACCATACCATTTACATTCTTTTATATGTGAGTCCCTTATTTTTGTTGCTAGTGGGTCTAAATATAAAGCAAATAAAGGGAAAAGAGGAAAATCCTAACTGGTTAGTACAGATTTATGTTTCCTATTATTTAGTATTTGCTTGTTTTGTATGTCATTTGTTTTGTAAAGTGTCTTATCACTATAATAAAAGTTAGGTTAAATTGAATAAATAAATATGTTTTTGCAAATGCATTTAGTGCAGCTTTGCGGTGACCTTTGGAGTAACCAAAAATCAAATCATCACTAGTATAATGTAGGTCAGTGACAGAAACTATGAAAACTTTGGCCATTGAGCGCAGCCATCAAAGACCAAAAAAAAAATCCCATCCATTCTGTCAGTGTTCTGTTTCAGTCATAGTGGGAAGGCAGTCATTGTTGAGGATAAGATTAGCATAACAGTGTTAATGCAATTAATCAGCAATGCATGCTTTTAAAAATAATACTAGACAACAAGATATCATAGCAATTTCCTGCAACTGGCATGGAGCCTGTTCAATATATACACAAGTCAGAATAAACTAAAAAATACTGCATATGTTTTTATAACATACTGATTCAGACAAAAATCTATGTATACAATAAAACATTCAACAAAAGTAAACTTTAGATAAAAACTAAATGCTACTGGACAGGAAATCTCCAATGACACATCTGCTCCCTTACGGTGAAAGTCAGGTAGTTGGGAGCAGACCAGCCTGCAAGTTCTGCAGAGCAGCTAATTGTTCCCTCACATTAGATGTTTTGCTAACTCACATCAATTGTCTGTCATTCCCACACTTGCCAAATGTATTCCAAATCAACCCCAGAACCAAAAACCACAGCGAAGGAACAAACAGCTAACACCAAACAGCTTTACTGGAAATGTTGAGTGCTTTCTTCCCTTCTATGACAAGGGACTTCGTCAGAACAAATTTACAAAATACACACACACTATTAACTCAGCCTTATATATAAAGTATATATAATTATACATCAATTAATTCCTAAAAGGGCATGACATTATAATAATATCTATATAATAAAAAATATTAGTTTAATATCAGTTGAAACATTAACTAAAACTTATAACAAATACATGATAAATATATATGAAAAATAAATCTGAATATATATATATATATATGTTGTGTAAAAATATTATAAAAACTATACACTAATCCCCTAAATAAGGGATTTTACCTCAATATATTTTTTAATTTTAAAATGTTACATAAACTAATAGCCTCATTTATGTCTGGCTAGCTAGTGGCATCAAGCATACATTGCTATCTTAACTCTCAGACATCCAAATGAACATCTAGACATCTACCTTGTGGATCCTTATACAAATGTTGAATTACAAAAAATCTAAAAACATGGTTTCTACATTCGTTAATATGTCTTGCAAAAGCATTAATTTGTCTATTATGTCTGATGTCCAGTAAATGTTCACTTATTCTGTTCTTAAAAGATCTAGCAGTCTTACCTACATAAAAATAGGGTACTTCAAACACTTTGCTACATAAACCACATTAGTGGTACAACAATTGAAATGCTCATTAATCCTCATTGTTTTTCCATTCAACACAAAACTTCCCCATTTCCAGTATATGGAGGCAATAATTATAGTGCTGACACTTATAATTCCCTTTACTTCTGTTCGTGCTGGTTTCACTATAAATCTTAGTCCTTACTATTAGATTTTTGAAAGACCGATCTTTTTTAAAAATAATTGTGGGTTTTCCCGCTACTTTCTGCGCTACATTATCATCAAATTGTAAAATGTCCCTTTTATTAAAAATAATATCAACAATATTCCATACATCTTGATTAAACATGTGATGAACCTCAGACTGATTTTTGGATCCATATTCTCCTTATTTACATAATTACCATTCTTACCATATACTAAAATTGGTTTATAAATACCATTTTGCCATTTGTGCATCACTTCCATGCTAATCTCATCAAGTAGGACATCTGGGTATCCTCTAGCCTTAAGCAAATTTAAAATGAACTTTAACTCATCAATAAATACTATGTCCTAGCTCACCATCCTGGCTGCTTGGACCAATTGTCCTTCTACTATGGACTTTTTCTGAAAGAACGAGTGTGCACTGGTGAACTCTAAATAAGGATTTGAAAAAATTGGTTTTCTGTAAATTTTAGATTCTATCATATTATTTCCATTAATAAATAATGCTACATCTAAATAGGCAATATTTACTATGTTGATGTGTAAATTTCAGGACACCAACTGTATCATTAATGTAAACATAAAACTGCTCCAATTCCTGCTCAGTACCTTTCCACAAAATAAACAAATCATTCAAAAACCTTGTGTAAAACAAAATATTAGTTTGGAATGTACTCTGAATTATGTACTGCTCTTCCCAATAGGACAATGTAGTTTGCAAAAACGGGAGTGCAGGCTGCTCCCATAGCAACCCCCATTTTTTGCCTATAGTATTGGCCTTCAAAATATAAGTAATTATTCTGGAGCACCACTTCCATAAGCGTTACATATACATTGATGTTATCCTGGTCATACAGGCCAGTTTTAAGTAGGTGGGTCTCTAACCAGGCTAAACCTACTACATGTGGGATGACGGTGAACAAACTAACCACACCAATGGTGACCATAATTACATTTTTGTCTAACTTTATTCTACCTACCTTGTCTAAGAATTCCCAAGAATCTTTATATGTATGGAAATGTCTTTAATCCTGCCTGTAATTTTTTATCCAAATATTTGCTTATGAAACAAGTTTTTGATCGTTTTCCATCAACTATAGGTTAAAACTGTGGGTCCCTAAGTCCCTTATGGACCTTGGGAATTCCAAATATATTTGGTACCATAGGATACTTATTATACATGTATGCATGCTCGTCCTCATTGCTTTGCCCCTGGTACAACATGTCATCCATTAACAAATCAATTTTCCTATACATAACATATATCTCATTAAAGGAACTCTCTATGTAAGACCCATCTAATATAACAGCGTATTAATCCCATTCAAGTAATCAGTTTTATTCATGATAATTCCATTTCCTTTATCCAGCTTCATTAAACATATATTGATGTCACGTACCAAAACATTTAATAAACTTTCTTCACTCACTGTTATATTCTTTTGTGCATGGTTTGTTTTAACTGATAGAACCCTACAAATATCTTTTTCACACTTGTTTTCAAACAACCTTATTACATTATTTAAAGGTGGGTTAAATGTGCTAGGTCTCCTTATACACACATTAACATTCCCATTCCCCTCACTTTGGGAATTAAACCAGACCTTAAAATTCAACTTCCTAGTATAACTTTTAAGATCTATCAAAGTGTTATCAATCCTTGCCTTTCTAAACGGCACAATAGTGAACCCTTTAGCCAATAAATTTGTATGTTAAGTTTTGATCTCCTTTGTAGAATAATTATAAACTTTAAAATTGTTTCTCTCATTTTGAATAACAACAGGTTCAAATACATATTCAAAATTCATTACATCACATCTTTGAATTATGTCACCATTATTGCTTTCAAAGTCATTAACAAGTGTATCCACATTTGGATAAAAATTCAACATAAATTCCCTGTCTAGAATCCCATCCAAAACTACTTCTTGCTGATGGTTAATGATCAAATCCATGTTGCTTTTAGCTAACCCATTGTCACTAAAACATTAATTATCGTCAACAGTAGTCAAAACGCTGTTAATGCCAAGCAGAGCAAGGGAACTGTTTGCTGAAAAGTACTTACAGACCCCAACATGTCCAAGGCCATATCCATCAAGTCCTCCGCTGTCGGCTCCTGTTCCTGTTGGTTTTTGGCCCCGCCCCCTGCACAACATAATCCCGATAAGTTTTGGGCAAAAAACGGGACTGTTGCTCTTTCTCCCTCAGTCTCTCCGAACGCTTTATATTCTCCTCATTCTGAAAAGACTGTGAGGGATTCCTTGTCGCTTTATAGCCTACCGCATTTGACATCATTCCCTCATCAGAATTCGTTCCCTGATTGGCTTGATCCTCCTCGTTGTTATCACTACCTGCAGAAAGTGGATACACCCTCTGTTTAGCGTATTCATTTAAAACTCTTTTAATTTTGTTTGTTTTACGAGTATAAATTACATTGCAAGCAGTTGTCACATTGGAAAACACACTATTATATATTGATTGAATTTTTATATAGTTAGTGTCATTTTGTATAATCTGATTTAGATCATCCAAGTCCTTTGCCATTTTATCTGCTGCTTGCAAATTATGTTTGACCATAAGTCTCATCATTTGAAGCCCCGTTTTGTCAAATAGGCTATGTAACATTCAATAATTCAACATTTCCTTCAGCCCCATTGTAGTATTTCCACAATCTCAGTCCCCGTGGGACCAGTTCCATCTCTATGTTTTTTTGCAAATATATTTCTAATTGCAGTTTTTTTATAAGATAGCAAATTATTTTCAAATACCTTGATTTTATCGACAGTCGGGGGAGTTTAGGGTTGGGTCACACCTCCTTGCCTTCTCTCAACCCGAAATACATATTCCATACATATTCTTCCACTGTAACGGCCCTTTGACATTACCATTCAACTCTTCAGTCCTAACGGATAAATCCTTAGGCATACTCTGCTGCTGGATTTCATGACCATTTGGACCACAATTAATTGGTGTTGGCTGGGTTAGCGGGTAGCCCCGAAACTACCCAACAAGTCATTATTACTTCCCTGTTTTTCAGTTAAAGTCTGTATTTGAGCTGTGTGGACAGCCAATTGTTGTTTAATTTGCTGTAATAACTCCAAAATGTCACCATTCGTTGTACCTGCCGTTTCCATCTCTGCAGAAGGACCAAACTGCCGCCAAACATATTCCAAATCAACTCCAGAACCAAAAACCACAGCGAAGGAACAAACAGCTAACACCAAACAGCTTTACTGGAAATGTTGAGCGCTTTCTTCCCTTCTATGACAAGGGACTTCTTCAGAACAAATTTACAAAATACACACACACTATTAACTCAGCCTTATATATAAAGTAGTGAACCACTAATTATACATCAATTAATTCCTAAAAGGGAATGACATTATAATAATATCTATATAATGAATAATATCAGTTGAAACATTAACTAAAACTTGTAACAAATACATGATAAATATACATGAAAAATAAAAAATATGAATATATATATATATATATATATATATATGTTGTGCAAAAATATTATAAAAACTATACACTAATCCCCTAAATAAGAGATTTTACCCTAATATATTTTTTAATTTTAAAATGCTATACTAATAGCCTCATTTATGCCTGGATACCTAGTGGCATCAAGCATAAGTTGCCATCTTAACTCACAGACATCCAAATGAACATCTAGATATCTACCTTGTGGAGCCTTATACAAATGTTGAATCACAAAAAAAAACTAAAAACATGGTTTCTACATTCGTTAATATGTCTTGCAAGTGCATTCGTTTGTCTATTATGTCTGATGTCCAGTAAATGTTCACTTATTCTGCTCTTAAAAGATCTAGCAGTCTTACCTACAACTTCAAACACTTTGCTACATAAACCACATTAGTGGTACAACAATTAAAATGCCCATTAATCCTCAATGTTTTTCCATTCAATACAAAACTGCCCCCCTATTTCCAATATATGGGGGCAATAATTAAAGTGCTGACACTTTTAAT